>NC_073696.1:9570500-10170500 GCF_029784165.1 Wyeomyia smithii
TTACAGCAGCATCGTTTGATGGGGAATAAATTAAATTACATTTTAATCAAGTTCGGCTCTCCCCACGAGGTGAAACTTTTATTGCTGGATCCATTAAAATACGCACCAACAGTAAACCGAGTGAACAAGTGAAAAATTCGACCCGTAACGTTGCACCGTAATTATAAAATTTAATGAAATATGCCAACCAGAGCCGCTCAGGGTTCAGCGAAAGGGTCCCTTATTTTTCGGAGGGTCCATTTTTCATTTCGATTGCATGATGGATTATCGCCGGACGGCCGACTTGACGACCGATGGAGCGAGTCAGTGCTCGCGAAAACTGCACATTGGATGCATGTAAGCAATTAACCGCATCGTCGTCGTCTTCATCGACGTCGAATGGGGACGGTGATGGCGATAGCACTTACATACTGTTTATCCAGCCTGAAGGCAGCCTCATGGTATAGTCTTTTCTGAAAATTTTCAATAAAATGATTATCAACCTGCTATTCTTGGCGCTTCTTTTTGAGCCTCAATCGAGACTTCATTAGCCATAAGCAAATGTTTTCTTCTTTTTCTAGTTACGTGTGCTCCATCACTACTCCGATCATATGACGAAATCAAAAAACTTGGCGACGATTTCCATTCCGTTCACGCACATGGCAATCACGGTCCTGTCTATCCCTACACCCCGTCCTTCCTCGTTCCGAGGTTCATCGGAGGACCGGATAGCTACCGATACGGCAGCAGTGTAGGTTTTGCATCCGAACGCCAAAGACTTCGTCTCGGCCGGTAAATAACTATGCGGCGGAAACCGCGAACTGAGCAGATTCTCGTTTAATAAAGTTATTATCTCTTTACGGAGAGAGAAAATTTCCGTTTTAATGTCTTTTAAATTACGGCGTAAATTTTCAGGGACTTTGCGTCTCCTTGGCGGCCACGATGCGATGGTCTCGGCCTGAGCGACTCGCTCGTAAGCGATCTGTAATTTGGGTAATTCTAAAAGGCATGCAATTCGCGGGTCATGAACCAAAGCGGCCTCGGGGCGGTGTTCCGTTTTGTAGACAGACAACCTTCGAGCTGATTTCGCCAGTATGAAAAGGGGGGTTCGCACATCGTATCATGACCGGCATCATATTCCGAACCGAGAGGGTGTTGATTTCATTTTGCAAAAGCGCGAACGTTTACTTTGCTCGCTTTGGCAGAAAATGTACCGCTTTCGAGCGAACGAACGCGCACTCGTCAGGACAAAACCGAGACGTCAACGTCCCTGGGATCAAGGGTGAGCGCCGTCGCACTGTGAAATGTTTATTAAATTATGCGTCCTTACGTAAACATTGCAGTTGTCACACAGTGGAACATACGGAATTTCACACGGTCCTGGAAGAATTGTTGGCGTCTTGTGAAGTTAATTGTGACTGAATAGCGTAACCGGGTATGTCTATGTCGCATTTCAATTGTGCCTTCGTGGGAGAGAAAATATGTTTAAATGTCAAAATGTTGATATTTTGTCGACAAATGAACTCGTTGAAAGTGTATGCTGAAAAGGATGTGGGGGCTCGGAAAATATCTTTTAGAGTAGGTTGGACCTTAATGATATTGTCTTTAAACATGACAAAAGTTTTATTTAAAGGAACTTCAGCAAATTAATTATCATTATGTGGTTCATTTCAAATATTGAGAGCTATTTTTTGGTACAATTACTCATTTTGTTTTCACATACGAAATTCACTTGTTCAATTATAGGAAGAAGAAGAGAAGGCTGGAACATTTATTAAGACAGCTTAACAATAATAAAAACTGTAATATTTTTTTATTTGTTCACTTGTTTGTTTATTGTTAACTAATGAATGGAATTTGAAAACTATCTAAACCAACAGATGTGAATCATTAAAAATAGTCTAGCTGCGAGCAATTTCCGCTTGTAGAAAAAAGGTATACTTCCAAAATCAAACAATTGGCCAGTTTTGTTGAAGGTACGGATGATTCTAGTGACTTGCTCAAAAGAGTCAATTTGTTCAAAAATCACTTTAGCTGCAACCTTTGCCTGTTGAAATCTTTTCCTTTTTTCAAGGCAAGCAAATCCCAACAGGTTGCAAAGGTGTTCATATGGAGCAAGATTCAGCCTGTCTGTTCAAGGAAATCAAAAAAAAATGCTTATGCAGCCTTTCAATCCTGTAAATCCAAATAGTTGAATATGGAGCCAGTTGACAGCTGACGATTCCACAATGGATCTTACTGATGCAAAGTACAAAGATTTTAAACAATGCGCATCAGTGAAATCTTTTTATACTTTCATCAGAAATCCCTGCTGATGTCTCGCACGATCGCACGTTTTTAGGCCACAATCCTCGAAAATTTTCAACAATTTTCGTCAGTCGTATAATTCTTCAACGACCTCATAAGTCTATAAATCATCAGCAAACGTGGTCCAAAGTTACCTCCCTGGGGAACACTGGATATGTTTGTAAACCGTTGGGATGTATAGGATCCACGTTTGATGCTCAGACGTCTGTCTCAATGCATAATGGTCCAGAAACAAAATTTCAGGGAAATTTAAGTCTGGAGCTCTATAGAAATATTTTAGAGAAAACTTTTTTCTACAAAGTTGTTATATATGATAAAGCGCTTATAAAAAAAAAATCAAAGCTTGGGGTGACCCAAATTTTCGATAAAATTAGGTATCAAACTTCTTTATCTTTGAAGATAAATCTCATTCGTTCGTTGACAGGCAAAGCGACGGTTCTTTCTGGAGCAGCAGAAAGCGGGTGGTGGCAAATATTAGTCGCTTATGAAAGCGCACACCATCGAATTAAATTTCACATTTGTTCGTAGTTATGTATGGATTGCCGTGTGCGGGTGTAAAATTAATTTAGGATTTTCTTGTCAGGCTGAATGAGTTTGTATTTTTTCTCTCGTATTTGGACTTTCTAAATCTAAAATCGCAATTTTAGTCCGTGTCTTGTACTCACAAGTAGTAGCCTTTAAAAGCGTTTTCCAGAGTTTTGTTCAATTCTTCTGTTTTTTATAAGCCATTTTGAGTGTTGAACATTTCTTAGCTCCCTGTTTTTTTTAATATGTAGCGTAAGAAGTTATTTTGTTTTTCGTTTTATTCGGCGTTTTCACGATATCCTTCTAACTATCATTAGAAGCATTTTCGAAACTGTATTTTTAGGATGAACCCTAATTTGTTTAGTCCAGTTCTTGTAAAAACTTTCTAAGTAAAAAAGTAAAAGCTTTCTCACACGAAAGGACATTACCGTGGAATGGGGTGAAATTGATCACCTGAAAATTTGTGATAAAAAATATTAATAAAAAGGTATTGCTCTTACAACACTAGGCAATGTTAACGTGTCTTTAAACGCAACTTTTGCATGATTCACATACCTGTCAAAGTTAACCTTTGCATGCTCGGTGCAATTTTTCATATTTTCGAAAAATTCTTCTAACTCAAAAAAAAAGTATTGAATTTACCTAAAGCAATCATAGTTGAGGGTTAATTACGTTAAATTTGGAGTAGTGAGTAAAGTTTGATAAAAGCTCAAAAAATGTAATTTTTAACAATGATCATTCCATTCCATTAAAGAAATACTGATGAATTCGCAGGAAACCACAAAGATTTTAATTTCAGAGCCAGTTTTTGAGCTTTTGCAACAAACCGAATTGAAATCGGTTTAACGACGATCAAATAAGAGCAAATTTAGCAACAAGCAGCTCGTGAACCAAAATAAACAAATTTCAACCTGGAATATCGTTATTTTCGTTTCCAAACTAGCTGTGAATGATATTTTTCAGTACAGAAATCATCATTTATCTTTAGCATATCGAAAAAAAAGCACATTGCCAAAGGAATGTATGGATTTAAATGGTGATCAATTTCACTCCAATTTACCTCATAGTACCTTCTAGAATTATCGAATTTATTTCATGAAGTAGACGATAGAAATTTCACCAATAGCCATAGAGGTTTACTGGAGCACATACAGTACTTGTTTTAAAATTATAATATTTCGGGAAAAATGTACATGAAGCTTGTTAATTGTAAATTGTTATAAAAATTGATCAAATTCACCCCGTTCCATGGTACCCTCGATAACTACAGAACAGAGCTCACTGCATTGCGTTTACTGTATGTCTCTGAGGCACATTTCAAACGAGGGGAGCATCTAGGTAGAAAAGTAAATTGCGTTGTTTGCTCTGCATCTTGAAACTGAAAGGAAAAAAACCAGCCGCCTACCACGCCATTTTGCTCTACGAATCTAATCGAATTTATCTCAGTAGTGCGTATCACGGTGTACTTCTGTGTATTCTCACTAGAGCGATTCACCACTCTTGTTTGGCTCAGCTGTGGTGTAAGCAGTAAGTGTATTAATTTTCGGCAAGCGGCAGAAACACAGCACAAAGCAGAAGGAAGAAGTGTGGTGAAAAAAAAAACTGCTACGCGCAGCTGGCCAAGAAGGGAGCGGTAAATAGTCACGCAACCGTTAGAACACCCACAGATTTTTGAATAGCTTGCCAATTAAACAGTAAGAGATATTAAACTAGAACCACCAATAACTAAACTCCACTAAACCCCACAATTATTTCGATTTTTTTTTTCAAATCCAGCCACAAACATCAATTTTAACACTACCGGACTACACCAAACAATTATATGCTTTGAAAACCACAGGACAAAGATCAATTAGAATTGTGAGTAGACAATGTTTTAAACGTGAAATCTGTTTTAAAATATGTAACTTAATGAAACAATAAAGATTCCATAATGAAGACACCAACCGGTGTCGAAACGTTGGACAAAATCAAATAATTGAATAATTGGTTCTTAAACTAAAGACCACTGAGTCGGAATATCCCGACAGCAAAAATATGGTCGGTTCTTAGTTAACATACCAAAATGAAAGAGATAACAGATTGTTTTTTTTTTGTAAATTTCGAGCTAGCTTTGAATTTTATTCTACTGAAAATTTACGTATTTTGGTGTCTAGAAAATTTTTTTTTTTGATGAAGGTTTAAAAAGCTTTTTTTGTTTACAATTATGGCGTAGAACTCCAAAACATATGTTGGGTAGATTTTTTTTAAATTTTCACAATATTTGAAAGTTTTAAGGTTAAAATGCAGTTCTGCGCCATAAAACAATACGGAATACCGTTTTAAATGGCATTTTCTCGTTAACCGAGATCTACTTTTTGGATCGGAAACTGTCCCTCAGATCTAACTTT
Organism: Wyeomyia smithii; assembly: GCF_029784165.1. Lineage (NCBI taxonomy): Eukaryota > Metazoa > Arthropoda > Insecta > Diptera > Culicidae > Wyeomyia > Wyeomyia smithii. The sequence continues at coordinate 9,575,702 of NC_073696.1, forward strand.
TCAGCCCACAGCTCAGTTCAGCTCAGAGCCAAAGCATCGCATGACATTCTTTTTTAACATCGAAAAAACAATATCTCGCTTTCATTCTTTATTCGTTAGATCTAGATTTATAATGATTTCAATCTTTATTTTGCTTCCAGTTCTTGGTAATAATAAAAAAACTGGTGTAGTTTTTCAGGTAGTGTTTTGCTTTTCATGCCATTTTTGCATCATTTATGTGCCTTTTTGTGTTTTTTTTTTCAAAATTGGCGTAATGTTTCCAGTATTTCGCTGTTATTTTACTGTTTTTTATGTGTTCTGAATCATTTTAGAGCATTTCTTGAATATTTTACGTGACTTTTTTGTTATATGTGCGAGTAAATTTTCGGCCCAAACAACAATTGAAACAACAATTGAACATAATAAAAAATGGATTGTAATCGTTTGTTGCACTCAGGCTTTGAAATGGTCACGGTAGAACCACTTTTCACTGCGATAATCGTCTTCTTCTTGCTCTGATGCTACCAAGGCTCGCTGTCTGAATACATTCTTAAACAAACATGTCAAATGAGTATCGCCATCACGACGTTATTTTCCTCAAACGTATTTTGACATTTTTTCTAGAAATGAGAATTACGCACGTTGAGTGCGTGTATTCTGGAAATTATTTATATCTTGATCTTGTAATAATATTTCTCAACATAAATGAACGCTGTAGACGGAAATAGGCCGAAATAACATCGCTAAACGATTGACAGTGTGCATCTCTTTGATACGCGAGTGTCGTTTGACTATCCTTTTCTTTCTGTGAGCTGAGCGGCGATGGTTTGGTTATTTTAAATTTACGAGCGAAAGCCGACTGTGACGCACGCTAAGGAAGCGAGATCAAATGAAAATGGTGACCGTTTACAAGCCTGGTTGCACTAATGAAATTCCGAGGTTTTAAGAAACATTTTTTGTTACTACGATGAAATTGTAAAGAAATAAGCAACAACTAAAGTTGCATCGCTGCTTCAAAAAACTTTACACCAACAACGTCGTTCGCGTGGTTGGATTTGTCGTTGAAACGTGCAAACGGCATTTGAAAACCTAACCTTCACTGAATAGTTCTAGTGGGAGGAGCATATAGGTTGCCAAATTGATGGTTGCGAAATACAAAAACCACACACACAAAACTTCTAAAAGTTGCTGTCATGTTCTGAAGCCATGTAACAGCAACTTTTGCTCGATCTTTCGCCTTAGATTTGTTTGTGAGATGAGGTTATTTACTGCGTTGTAACTTTTGGGTACTTGGACTAGAAGTCGCCCAAAAAGTGTGGGTCTCTGAAACGAAATGTGATAAATTGCTTTGCAATTCATTATCACGCTAAGGTGCTGACGAATTGAAGAAGCTGGTAATGACCATTGGCATGATAAGGGAAGAAAAATTTAAAACTGAGCCATGAACTTGCAATTGTTTCTACAGCAAATGACGTAAATAGCAAAAACGAGAAAATTGAACAAAAATTGATAACTGGAGTTGAATCTGTGTAGGTATACCTATATCCTGGGTATAACCTACCAGGACTTTCTCCAGAAAACCCTGTACGCGCAATTGGCGCGGAATTAATACACACAGATTAACGTGGACTAACTGACTTTATTTTCGTACATCACTACTTAAATATACCGTACCGGTAACTCAGAGAGAGAGACTTTCTCCACTCTCTGTTTACCTTACTAATCTCTTAACCTAATCTGGTACTGCTAAAGTACAGGCGGCGTTTTGTTCATAACACAAAACTTGTTTATTTTGGTTGAGTTTGTTTGCCGGTGGCACAGCAGAAGGCTGCGCGAAGTTCTTTGCCACCTGTGGCATAATCTGTTGATACATAGAGTGTTGACAGAGCCGTTCGCGGTCCTCTGTCAAGGGAACCAAATGTTTCGCCTGACTAAAGCATAGCAGAAGGCTATGCCCTTTTAGGAACAAAATTAAACTTTAATTATAAGGCTCGTGACGGAGCATTGGGTTCTTCGCAGGGTGTGACGTCACATCCGCCACCCCGCCTAGTTGGCCATTATCTAGAAGAGACAATGGTCACACGGTCCGTCCTGACGGCCGATAGGTGTGTTTTTCTCTTTTTTATTACAATTATTCTCGCGTTTTTATGCAACTATATACACCGTTGTTTTTTTATAATATGTTTTTTTTTCTCTGGCAAATGAAATTCTGTTATTCAAAACTGTAGCACCGTTTTGAGTTTACATTATCATACATGACATTTTCCTTATTTAGAATTAACAATTGCTTGCTCGCCTGATGCGCTGCGTCGTGAAGATATCAGCTGTTCAGCTGTCGTATTCAAGCGCCGGGTTGCAGGGGGTTTGAAACGAGAGGGTGCGTCTGGCAGTAGAGGTTCTCATCGGTTGGTTGTGGTGTCATCTGGTTCATTCAGTTTGCTCTTTGCTGCCTCAAATTTGACGTTCAGTTTATCAGTTTCACTTAAAACGCAAGAGAGTGTCACTTTCCGGTAATGGTCTGGTAGCAGTTCGATATTCCCAATAATCGATGTTAGAAGGTGACTTTTCTCGCAATAAATACCCGGTGGGTCGTGCTTCAGATATGGGAAATGCACGTGTGGGTGGTAAAATGTGGGTTGATAGTGAATGTAGATTCGTAGTTGATCAGCGTTAATTCCGTAACGTGTTTTAATTGCTTCAATGCCACGTGTTTGAATATTTTTCAGCAATGGTAAATGAGTGGCGTTTAGATCCCGCAATGACTTGATACCTCGCTGGCGCACTAAAGCGGGTAGATAAAGTTGTTCCAATGTTTTAACATCCCATTCTAAATCCGGCAACAATATGAAGCCAATTTCCTCTGACGGATCCTCAAAAACTATGCGATCCTTCTCTTTCCGATGCTCTAGTATATTGTAAAGCCACTCTAAGCTTAGCTGCTCCTTTTGTATATGAGGCAATGTCACGGTTTCATAATCTTCTTCCACCAAATATCTCTTTGGGTGGAAAATTTCACAATATGCCTCTCAGTAGCGGGATATATGATTGTCACCTTGATTTGATTTACTTCCGGATCAGCAACGCACAAAAAATTTCCGTAGGTATCATTAACAAATTCCGTCCTCAGTTGGGACGTGGTTAAGGAAAAAACTTCTTTCGACGGCTGCTATAACACCAGTTGCACTACTTTGCACACTTTCACTGTTCTTCCGAAAAGTTCGTCGTGACGTCGTCAGAATTAGCTTTCGTCACCATGCTCGTTTGATGACGCTTATGATTTTTCAGCTGCCCCTCAGTGAAGGCCGTCTTTTCCAACACAATGATCGCGTAATTGTCACGCGATAGGCTTACAAAATGCCCCAACAGTGAAACGCTCTTGTATGTACTGTTATTGTTCAGGATGCGAACAGGTACGAAGCCTGCCAAATCGTAGCTACGGCTGGTTGGATTGTTCACTTCATCTTTCACCATAGACACCCGCCGTTCGACTCCCCACGCAACCGTCTGCTTCCCTTTTCGCGCTGTACTGGGTATCATGGTATGCTCCCATCTCAGCATCCATTGTAACCTCGGTCGTCTTCGATGATCGGGAACTCGCCCCGTTGTCAATTCTTAGATGCTAGTTGCCCTACTTAGCAAGTGGTGCATTATTTTTTTGCCATTATTTTATCAATTCTTATTTTGGTTTCGTTACTTTTTCCACTTGCTGTTTAAAATTACTGTTCACTCGCGTACGGGCTTCATTCTACACATTCTACATTCTATTATCTACTCTAGGCTTCTACTTACAATCTAGGCCCGTATTTTCTTATTTTCGGATGACATACTTTGGTTTTTCTTCCCCTACTAAGTTGTACATCATTTGTATTAGATTTGATTGAGTATTTCAGTATTTGATTCATCTGATTTTACAAATATAACATTCAATTGTGCATTGTTTACTTCTTTTCCATTATGCACTCTCTAACTTTGATATTTGATGTTTTTTTTTTACATTTAAAATCATTTTGACACATATTAATCCATTTATCTGTATTAGGCTTTTACTTTCCGCTCTAAAATATCAGTTTAACTTGTCTTGTGGCCATTATTGACGCCTTTTTTTTTCATCAAAAAGAGTTCAAATAACTTTCTGCAATTTGAAAAAATAGCACCAATTCTTTGCTTTGGTTACATATTTTCTTCATTTTGCGTTCTTTCCAAATATTTTCCTCCTTCTTCTAATAACAGTTATTCAATAAAATGAATCTGTTTCCGCACAATGTATTATTTTTTCATCTCTCTATTTTTGTTTCATCATGTTTTCATCGAACAAACCGCATTGGTTCAATCTTTTCTTTTCCTTTGTCGAGTATTTCCTGTCTGATTCATAAATAAATCTTTTCATTGTACAAACCGCGTTAATTAAATATTTATCGTTTTCTTCTGTCTTCATTTACAATGTTTATCTAATAACTGGCGTGTTCTTAACACCTCATATCATCTTCTATTTGCACTTAAAATGTCCCGTCACTTTCTCATCTGCTTTATTTCTCGATTTGTCTCTTGCTACTGCCATACTGTCATACTTACACTACTTACACTTCTCCTGGTATGCAGTAGTCTGCATATTTCCTCTCCCCCTTCCATCCGAAGGTGCGACCGCCCGCTCTAGTGATCCCTGAAAGATAAGAAGGTTAGGAAATAAAAGGAAAATCTCACACACTCACTCATTCTGGGTTAATTACTCCCTTGTTTACTCTTTCAGTCAGCATTCACCTCAACCATTCCGGGTTAATTACTTCCGATGTATACACTCACACAACCTTAACTAATGAAAGAATAGTTCGAATCCCTTAAAGTCAGTAGTCTTTACGTCTGGAAAGTTCAGCCCTCTTTTCAAATGTCTTTCCTAGTTCTATTGTTGTCCGTCATTTAAGTCATCTCCATCGCAAAAAAAATTCCCAATACAGCATCCATCGATTTTCTTCTTCGTTTTCCTATTAAGCCAATTGCTATCAAACCTCGTTTTCATGAGGTCTTTTGTCCACTATAAATTCTGCTTAACCTGTGGCCAATCATTTGCGTTAATTCTATGTATTGCGGCAGCAGCTCTGCCTTTCAGTTTTAATAGAATAATATAAACCAATGGAGCGTGTGATACTCCTTCTGGTATCTCCCGAGCAAAATGCTCGATATGATAAACGAACGCTTCTAGTTCGTCTAGCGATCCACCAAATTCTGGGATGCACTGCATGGCATCTGCTTTTGGAAACGTGTACTCCATTATGAAAATAAAACTTTATATATATTTCCTAAAAAAAAATAAAAGGTACTGCGGAACAAATACTATAAGGGCGGAATAAATACTACTATAATAAAAGGCTTATGTAGCCTACTTCCTCTTTTTCCTAGGTATCACTAACGATTCTGTTGACCAGATGTGATAACGTAGCGTGACCGACTCTAATTTCTTCGTCGCGCCATCAAAAAATCTGAACACCAAGTTTCGAACCATTTAGTGTCAACGGTTCAACGTTTATATTTATTAATTAAATAAATAACTTTAGGTTTTCATAATAATTAAATGATTATTTAAAAAAAAATAATCATTTCTATTTAGTGTAATTAAATTAATCAAAGATTGTAAATGTTTACATTAGATGGCGTAAGGTGCCATTCCTTATTCATGAAATAATATTTTAACGTAAACTTCCAACATTATATATCTCTGCCGTCGGTTACTATTTACTCTACCGGTGTATATGTCACCATCGCTGCGCGCGTTGCGCTTAGAGATGTATTAATTTTTTTTTACCCTCTTAGCAATTCACCGCTACTGGTAAGCCATGTATGGTAGCAAAACGTTCTTACCATTGGCCATTAAAATTGATGCTTACAAAATACGACCTTGGCCGTGGCTGCACAGCTGATCGCAATAACACTGCAAAATTCATAAACAGAGACAGCGTACCCGACAATTAGTACAACTGACTAACTTTTGTATGCAACGTGTGAGCGCGCAATTCGTAGTTACCGCTCTCACGCTCTTTATTGGACATTAATGAAATGCGACTTTACCCCTTTATATTTGCTAACGATAACGTAGCCACCCGTGTGCTAAAATTCTCTCTTAGAATAATTAAGGTGAGTCCCATGTGCGCAACTCTGCGAGTATCTGTTTGCGTTCTTAAATTCGATTTGCTAGCGGTGTTACCGCCCGTTTGCTTCCCGCTCTGCCACTTTAATTATTTTGTTGGGCAAATGAACGAAAATTGCTTGCGTGCACTTGTCGTGCCGAGAAGTTTATTGCTAGCCGTTTGAGAAATAAAATCACCCGCGCAGCAGCGGCGCGAATTGATTGTTTATACAAATTGGCCTCTCGACCCAAGTAGATGTGATAACCTGTAAATCGTTATAATTACGAACCACTGAAGAATTGTTACGGTTGTAGTTCGCCTAATGTAGTCTCCAAGGTCATTTATGTCTCCTAATGTGTCTCCGTCGTTCCTAAATGGCTTTATATTTGGTAATTTTTTGTTCTATCAGTTTTAAAAAAAAATTCAATAGATGTTAATTCACAAATTTTACTGCGTCGAATTTTTTTCTATTTTCTAATTGAATTTTAAGTCCACTTGGTTTTCATATCCACTCAGTCAGAACCGGCGTTTGTTTTTCTTTCGCTGTCACCACATGTGTTCAGTGTTTGAATGTATTTTGTTCTTCTCGTTGTAGTCTGTGGTCAATGATTGTGCCTAGCTATATTTCAAAACATTTTTTTACTGACACTGACCGATGTCTGACAATCTTCGTTAACTGATAAACTGATTTTGTTGTCTTGCTTCCATCGCATGAAATATAATGAGGTGTTTTGACAGTTCACTTCCATGCAAAAAGCGAGAAAAGAGAACACTTTTTGTCGACGTCTTTTCTCGATTTTCGTTTTTCTTTTTTCTTCCTTCACTAGCAGCACCACTTTCCAAGCTGCTGACCTCGATAAATCGTTAAATACTTTTTCTTCAGTTCTCTTTTTTTTCCTTTTTTTTTAAATAACACACTCTTTTTCCTCCGCGAGCACTACTTGGATTAAAACTCCGAAGAACTATTTCATTTTTCACTGAACCACAGATACTTAAACCACTACTTTTTCTTTTTGCTTCCTTAGCGTGATTACTACGACCGAGTTTACGACCGCGTCTGACTCCAGAGATACGTCCGAAGATTAAAGAAAAGATTCAATGGCGCAGAAAAGACCACGCGCTGTCACCACATGTGTAGGTATACCTATATTCTGGGTATAACCTACCAGGACTTTCTCCAGAAAACCCTGTACGCGCAGCCGGCGCGGAATCAAACCACAAGATTAACGTGGACTAACTGACTTTATTTTCGTACATCACTACTTAAATATACCCTACCGGTAACTCAGAGAGAGAGACTTTCTCCACTCTCTGTTTACCTTACTAATCTCTTAACCTAATCTAGTACTGCTAAAGTACGGGCGGCGTTTTGTTCATAACACAAAACTTGTTTATTTTGGTTGAGTTTGTTTGCCGGTGGCACAGCAGAAGGCTGCGCGAAGTTCTTTGTCACCTGTGGCATAATCTGTTGATACATAGAGTGTTGACAGAGCCGTTCGCGGTCCTCTGTCAAGGGAACCAAATGTTTCGCCTGACTAAAGCATAGCAGAAGGCTATGCGCTCTTAGGAACAAAATTAAACTTTAATTATAAGGCTCGTGACGGAGCATTGGGTTCTTCGCAGGGTGTGACGTCACAAATCCTCATCAAATTTCTTGAAATAAACAAAGAAAATTCACTATACAGACAACCTTTTTTTATTCTGGCAATTTGCCATTTGACAATCTTACCACAACGCCATGTAGTTTCTATTGCGCCCTAGTTGCTGCTACGCTGCATCTTCGTAATTTTTTGTCATTGTATAAGAAACTGAGATGTAACTGCAACTTAATTTCGCATGAGAATTTGTTGCTGTGCTGCACAAAGTTCATAATCGAAACAAATTTTGCTGCTTGGGAAGACGAAACCAATCGCTTAGACACGTTAGTGATTTTATTGTGGTGTCATATACTACTTTAAGTTGTGTAAAACGTTTGGTTTTGTGCCGAGTAATCGTCATTTGCGGGAAGCGTTCGGTGTTACATTTCGTTCAAAGTAAAAGGTGGTTGGAGCGCTTCGAGAGTTAACAAAATTTTACAGAGATGCTGCTGAAACAACGTGCTGGGGGCGGTTCCGTCGCTACAAAAACGTTAGTTCACGTGCAAGAAGGCCAGAAAACTCTGGAGCAGGCACCCTAAAAGTACAGCGTAATCATATTGAAAACGTATTAGCAAAAGAGCATCACAAAAGAAAACGCAAAATGTACATCGTGTGTCGATTCGGCATTATTTGAATGATGTCTTCGAAACAGCGAATGTAGAAGAAAGAAGAAAGTGTTTTTTTTTTATACAGACGCTCGTGTCGGCACTACACAAACAGCGCTTTCGGGTACTAACTTACAGGAATAATAGGCGCAAGGAGTAAAATACAGACGACGCTCAATAGGAAAATCATTTCTTCGCTTCCTCATTCCCCAGTGGAAAAAAGGAAGGGGTTTCTCCATCGTTCCAGGACGGTTGGTTCAAAATGGCTTTATTAAAGCAACCAAGAAAAGTAAGTCATTGGGACTACCCGGTTATGCATCAATTTGTAATTTATTGTAATGTATAAGTAATTTAACGTATGTATTTGATGGGACCTGGTCGGTGTTATTTATTATACGTTTTTGAAACCAAACGAAATTATTATTGGTGAATGGTTTCGACTTCAATTGATGTGATAAAACCGAGCATATGTGCAAAAACGAGCAGAGACACATGTCGAAGCGCGTTACGAAGAAACATGCTTTGAACAGTTTCGGTAGGGAAAAGTGGCTATATCGCTGCGTGCACTTGGTCGGGAGGTTGGCGCATGCGGTAAAACAGTGAAAAAGTATCTGGAGAACATGGAAATACATGTCGGGAAGCGGCAGTCCCGACCACTGCTCTCGGAGCTGCAGGCAATGACGCAGCGACAGTGGTTGAATAAGATGGTCAAGTCGATTTTCCTGGCAAATCGCGACGTGGCAGTGGTGATGGACGACGCGACCCATCTCACCCTGGATAGCAACGACTGGCAGGGTACTTCGTATTTCACTTCTCCCACGAAGAAAGTGAGCTCCGAGGTGAAATTTATTTCACACACATCAAGTTTCCCAAGAAGGATGCTGTGGCTGATAATCAGCGAGAAGGGGATGTCAAAGCCACTCTTATTTCGCTCAGGGCTGGCCGTGAACGGGTGAATTTATAGTACGAAGTGGCTGCCAGAAGTTGCGTCGTTCATCAAAAAATACCATAAGGGCGAAGACACAGTGTTCCTGCCAGATTTGTCGTCGTCCCACTACTCGAAGTGATCGTTGGAGGAGATGGAGCGGCTGAATATCGATGTGGTACCGAAGTCGGCGAATCCGCCCAACGTCTCCCAGCTGCGTCCCATCGAGAATTTCTAGGAAGCGCAAGATCTATTCCAACAATTTTGTCGCGAAACGGAGGAGGAAATAATAACAAACGAAGAAAGAGCCTAAAAAGATGCCTACACGCATGTTTTCGTCCGCCATGGTGATTGTTCCGGTTAACTACCGGAAGGTCGCTCGTAAGGGCGTAGAGTTTTTTGCAAATAAGATAATATAATCACCATTAATGGGAAATTTAGGTACGTATCCCCCGCGTAAAAAACCTTATTATACAATATGTTTCAGGATCCTTCAGGTGTTCGACGCAAGGAACAACCACGCTAGCTACTTTGTATTCGAACTTAGTTGTATCTTTTCACGGCAAAATGTAGTCAGCGGATATTTCATTGGGTTCACTGCTATTCAATCACATTCGCACCATTTTTTTTTTTCAAAACATCGATTTGCGGAAAAGCTTCAAGTCGACTGAACGATATCTCGGACCATCGAGCGCATGATTGACGTCATTGGAATAGAGCAGAAAGATTAGTGGTCCTAGTTGACTACCTTGAGGTATACCTAAAGGGTTCGTAAATGGAGCAGAATAACTTTTGGCGATGTTCACCGTGAGCTGACGATTAATTAAATAAGATTCGCGTCACCGAAATTACCGAAAACCATTTTTTAAATTTAGCTAGGGTGTATTTATGGTTAATCTTAAATATACCCGTGTCGTTCATCGGAGATGAAGCGTTTGCAAAAAAATGTTGAACGCTCTTCCAAAAGCACAATAGAACTAACTTTAACTTTTAAATAAAAATTAGTTTTTCGAATAAAACTCCGCCGTTTTCAGGGTTATAACCAATCTTCAACAGTTTTGTTTAGGGTAATAATTTGTTTAGGGTGTAAATGATACCGTGAATCGCCATTATTATATTAAATTATATTTTCGATTTAATCTCATAAGTTAATGGAAATGGATAGGAAATGTATAACTGTTCAGATGAAAAAATGAAATATGATAAAATATGTTGGACTACCTGTTGGATGATTTTTTTTCTTTTCGAGTCAAATTTCACTGAAGTGTCTTCAAATTTAGCAGGTATTTTATTTTATAGACCAGAAGAACCATATTTCGAAAGAGTTGGATAGGTTCCGGTGGGCAGGGATAACCGAAACAGGAATCGCAGTGGTTGTAGCAAATCTCCAATACAATTCTTCAAAAATATAGCAGCTCACGCATCAGGGCCGAAAGAAAGCGAAGAATACAACAAGGATGTCCGTTAATATTGCATTTCAATCAAATTTTGTTGCCGAGGCCACCTGATTTAGAGAAAGTGTTTCCTCTACGAAGATACTACTGATTTTTTTCGTTTTTACGTTGATTTTACCAAACCTCTAGTTACGCGTCCACGGAATGCAACAAAACTGAAATAAAAATAAATGTTAAGACAAAAGTTATCAATATCTACCCCGGTAATATCACCTTAATTCACAAAATCAGTACAAGACAGCAGTTAATTTTACCAACTTTCCACCTCACACATCGATATTTTAAGTTTTTACTCCACGCTCCACGCCAAGTCGCTGTGCTTCAAATATCGCCTCAATCCGGATCAAGGATTTACGACATGAGCATTTCGGTCATTGTAGACCAGTTTTTCGTGAGCCTTGGAAGTCGATCCGAAACCATCATCGGGTCATCCCGTCGCGATTGGGACGTTTATGTTGCGGTTGCTTGCGTGGCGCTAGGCCATTACAGTGTTGCGCGAAAAGTGAAAGGAGAAAAGAAAAGAAAAAAAAACGGGGCGGCTCTCGCGGCTTCTACACTATCCTGGTTGTGGGTAGGAAGGCTGGAGAAAAATGAGATCACATAACCGTTTACCCATGTCGAGGATCGTCGGTGGTTTTAACAGTTGTAACACAGAACCGCGGCTCAATAAAAGAATCGATCACCGGATCAACTGGATCGGCTTTAATTGGCATTAAGTGCAACGTTTCGAGGTTTGGTTAGCCAAGAATTAATCCCCGAGTTAAATTTCACTCATCATCAATCAATTCTCTCTTGCTTTCGCTGTGTGCGATGGGCAAAAAATTCTCATCAACTTTACCATGACCATCAACAACGGGGTGAAAGAGGATGAAGTCCTAACTGACATGCAAAGTGACTGAAGAGGTCAGACTGTTGTTCACTCGGGGTTCGATAAAGCAAAAAAAATTAAGAAGGAACTCTTCGCCTTGTAATGCATTGAATCGCGCGAAACTGTTCAGTGAAAGGATTGGGAAGGGACTCATAATGTTGTTACTGTTGTTACTGGCAGCATGATGACGATGATGATGAAGATGATGGGCGTCAATGTACGTCCATCCGGAGAAGCGGCTGTCATGATTTATAAATCAATTTGTCATCTTTGTTTACCATTATTTTTAACGGCGTTGAATTTTGTTATATGTTTTATTGGACACTGCAGCGTATAATGTGGAAAATTGCACTTACACACTACACGGGGATAATTATTATTAATGAAAGGTCCGATCCAGCGCGGCCCCGGGGATGGTCATTACGGAATGATACCGGAGCTGACTACTATCTCCGTGCTGGTTGATGATGTTTTTTAATATGTCTGGTGAATTATAAATCATTTGGAATTGAGAGCGAAGAGAGAGAAAAAAGTAGCTGCCGGTTCGAATCATTATTCAAAGTGTTGGAAATTGTAAACAGAAAACTCGGAAATTGTGTTCTCATCGATTTGAGTGCAATTACATAAATCGATAATCATTAAAACAAAAAAAAATGGTTTGATAGTTTTTTCTCGTTATCCGCCAACAAAAAAAAACTCCAACTTTATTTCCTCAGGGAGTCTGCCTGGCAAAAGCGCGAGCACGGAATGCCAGTCGCATTGGAATTGGACTGGAGCAAACGAAGAATCTTGTGCAGCTTCTGCTCTGCGACCCCGGAGGCAATCCGGCAACGGTAGTGGGAGCAGCAACATCTTGCAGCGTCATCGCATATGAGTGTCGTAAATTTTAATAAACATGTACGACTTCCTGTGTGTCCGCCCGCCGCCGCGGTTCAGCTCAAATTTTTGAGGTTCCTTTAAGGTCGAAACTTTTGCGGTTTTTTGAGCTCTGCAAAAAGCTGGTTGTTCTGTGAGTTTGGCTGCAAAACAACGTGCATTCTTGTCCTGAACACGTTAAAATACACACTTCGGGCTCGCACTTCTGCTAACCATCCAATCGTACTGAAGGTCAAACGATTGTTGCAGCCGCATCAGAGACAGAGCCAATGAAACGAAGCATGGTCCGAAAGAAAACCGCTGATGAAAAATTGGTAATGGTTTCTGTTTAAATTCGCACGTTTCACATATAAATTAATTCATTCCTTGGGGTTTATTTTTCTGGAACCGAAGCTTCAGCGAAAGGTCTCTCCGGCCCGGGCCCCGGGGTAGAAGTGTACAATCAAAGGCGATTAATTATTGAATTCATCATTTATTAAGGAGATGAGATTGAAAGATAGGGCCGGGCTCTGAATTTTTATGCACATTTTGTTGTCTCATCTTTCGCGCGAGATGACCAGATGACCAGCGGATGACCGAACGGCGGTCAATATGTGCCTCGACTAATAGGAAAGGGTGATGTAGGGGGAGAGGAGAGGGGAGTTCGGTTGAGCGACAAAGCTGTCAATTAATATTCACTTAAGTTTGACCACATTCACACCTCGATTCGACTGGTCACAATTTTGGAATGTTTTTTTTTTTTAACTTTACAGCTCAATGAGTTTGATGGGAATGGAGAGAAAAACATGGTTAAAGTGACAAATTTGAATGAATTGCGTCGAATAAAGACTCGTCATCATTTGATCGGATTGGGGTTGTACGAAAAATAGAGGATATTTTTACTAAAAAATAGTAAGAATTAGGGTTTTATAGTTTGATACTATAATCTTAACGCAAGCTTTCTCCTATGCAATTTTGTCTGCCGAAAAGTTTTCAATAAAGGAAAAGATGTTTTCTGACAGGCCCCAGGTTGCTAACTTCTGAATGGCTTGCAGGGTCCATGTTCGATTGTAAGCTCTTGCTAGAACGATAGACACTAGGTCGGCATGCTCGTCTCCGTTATTTGGTCTGCTTGAATATTTCTCCTGGCTCCTTATTCCAAGCCCTTGTCGAAATTGAGAAGGCCGTTAGTTTTCAGAAGGTGTTTCAACTCGATGTTGACTGTGTTCCGACAGTTTTGTTTCGAAATGAGGAGGAATTGTAGACAATGAAGTGAAGAACATACCCCCATAGACCTTTTTAAACCTTTTTTTTCGAAACAATTCAATTGAGTAGTTCTCAATTGACAACAGATCTGTCAGGTGAGCGTTGGCCACTATATCGGAGTCTCGAGTGTAATACCAGTGACTCGACGTTTTCCGGTCATTGACCCAGCTCCGAACCCCTATGGGGGTATGTTCTTCACTTTATTGTCTACAATCCCTTCCCATGAGACAAGATGCTTCTTTAACTACTTGCCGACATTTGTCTCGGGTAGTTTTAAAAATCGATATATGATTGCTTTCCATCAGGTTGTCGTAGGTTATCACCATTTGCTCGCTAACAGTGAAAATTTTCATACGTGTCACCTTCAAAAGGGTGACATCCGTGAAATTAATTATCAATTAGATTAGTGTTCGACATCGGAACGAAAACGTTGGGTCCGCGTTCCGGTCCGGTCCGGTCCGGTAAAAAATCGGAACTAGCTCGTTCCGGTCCGATTTGGGTCCGGTCCGATTGGCTTTGTTCCGGTTCCGGTCCGGTGTCCGGTCTGAAGTCCGGGAACAAAAGTTGCCAGATTTTTCGAGAGCGTTATTTTAGTGAAAAAAATATCATAAAAACTTTTATGCGTATTGGGAAGTGTTTGGCTAAATCAGAACAATGCAAACTAAATTTTACAATTTATTTATTATATTTTTTTTCTTATTGAAAAATTTAGAGTGTAGTAACAAAACAGGCTGGTTCTACAATTTTTCTAGTTTTGGAACATTTATTTGAGCCAATATTTTAGTAAAAGTAGCTGTCGGATTCTCTTCCTACTTAGTCTGTTTCTGCATGATGTGACGACGTCCCGTTCCGAAGAAAATTTGTTTTTAAGTGGAACACTCGACGCAGAAATACACAGGATGTCTCTTGCCATTATCGACTGGTTCGGATGATGAAAAGTAAATCAACAATACCATAAATGAAACAAAAAATATGTATATTGTAACTCACTTTCCACAGACTAATCATGTGGTAAAACGATTGCTTCCTCTCCTAGATAGACATCTAGTTCATTCCTATTCGTTGGTCTTCTCTTCATCATCTGTGCCACTAAGTCAGTGGCAACCAAATTTACTTCCGAGTTCGTAGGAGTTTCCGGTTTGTAGCAGGAGATCCACAGAAACACGGCACGTTTTATTATTAATTATATCTAACAGTTTTACACTCAGATTATTGTTCGTTGAGCGACGGTGAGACTTATATCGATACTCGGTACAAATGTATTGAGTAATTTAGCATTGATATCGTTAAAAGTGCAATACTCCTTTATCGATATTTGGAAACTGGTAAAAAGAAAAGAAAAAAAAAACAATTCAAACCACAATAATAATTTGAATGTTCGGCAAATTAAGTTGGCTATTTTTTTCAAGCTTGCTTATCGAGTCAATAAATAACGCTCTCATTTGTTCCATTAGTGCGAAATTGGAACGGAAAGTTGCGTCCGGATTTCGGTCCAGTTCGGTCGAGAATCGGAATAAGTTCGTTCCGGTCTGTTTTGAATCCGGTGCGATTGGCTCCGCTCCGGTCCGTCCAAAGTCTGGGAATGAAAATTGTCAATTTTTTCGAGCAAGCGTTATTTTAATGAAAATAAATCATCAAGTCTATTATGTATGTTAGAAACAGTTTGATTGAATTAAAACAATGCAAAACGAGTTTTGTTGTTAAATTTTACTTGACTTCCTAAAGTGTTGTGTTAGTCAAATTTAGAGTGACACGTTGTTTCTCAACCACTGAATTTGTACTTTCAATTTTTTCTGAAACATTAATTATAAATCAAATTAAAATTGTTTTTTTTTCTGTATAACTCTTTCCGACCGAGCCCACACAATTGTGTAGGTAAAAAATGATGGATAACGAAACCTAAATCGAAGCAATTCCTATATAAAAACACTTGCTTGTCACGGTTTTTTATCTTTTATAGCAGCTGCGATGTTGACACTAGCGTTGTGAAAAATAAAACAATGAATATGGCGTTCAAAAAGCGAGAGAGAAGGTTTTGTTTAAGTCACCGCCTACCTACACAATTAAATGGGCCCGGTCGGTACACTCGAGTATCAGACTCGAATATCCTGAATGTCAAAAAAAATTCATTCCGGATAATCGAATCACAGAAAAAATATTCAAATTTGCGATTAACGAACATGAAATAAATATTTTCTTTTTTATTTTACTTGTACGATGCTGTGGCGTAACCAGAAATTATTTCTAAGGTGAAAAGGGGTAAAATCTTGAGAAGCAAAAAAAAAATTGGACATTTATTATTTTAACATAACTCGAACATGTCCCAAACATGCCAGAAGAGATATTAATGGTCACAAATATTCCAGAAAGGATGGTGAAGGATAGGATTTAGGAAGAGAAATTAGAAACGAACACAACGAGTCCGACATGTACTTAGCTGCGAAAAATAAATATATTTACTCATTGAAAATTTTATTTGTTTTAATTAAAATCAGTGCACTTTGTAGAAATAAAAAATCGTTGTAAATTTACCAAACATGTTCATTTTTAAAATAAACACCATGCCATCAATAAATCGAATCTGCTATTTTTTACTCTGACGTAGTTGACGAGAAGTCATGATTTTTAAATTGGATGATCTCCTGATCATTAGAGCTTCACGAAACTGAACCTTGAGCGACTGAACTGGAAATTCTTTCGTCATGTTTATTTGTGTCAACTGAATTTGTTCTTAATTCAACTATTTCATATATTTTTCATTATTTTTCAACTGTTGAACTGATTTAGCGAGTGCTCGCCACTCGCGAAAATTTTTAATATAAGTTTTACACAATAGCATTTGGAGAAAGATAAATTGTATAAATTAAAGTACAAAAAATATATATAATAAAGTTTATTAAATTAGCTGTCTAAACTATAGCGAAGCTTAAAAAGGTGAAAAATTTGGAAAGTAAAAATTACTTTTTAGCACGATGTTTTCCGATTGGTTACATTTTTATTTTGGTTAGCTACAAACCACTCTAATAAAAAACAAGATTAAGATACCTAATGAACATAAAAATAATTCACATGTGGTTCGGTACGAGTTTTGCAAATGACCAGAAGCCAGATTTAGAATATTCCATATTAAGCCCTCGGTTGTCCAAAAAAACGGCGGAGTCCCAGAAGGTCCCTTTTTTGACCAAGAATATTTGTTCGAGATAACACTAGATCTCGACGTTTTAAGTATTTCTAAGACATTTGGCATCGAAAAAAAAGTTTCGACTTTGCCAATGTCATGTACTCCTCCCCTTTGGTAGATTTTCGAGGGTCGAAAAATCACAAATTTGAGCGCTTTGAGGCACTCCTAAATCACGTCCGATTGAGCGAAAATTTTGCATAGATGTTTTTTTGGGCCAATACACAAATATACATACAGTTTTAAAAATTCGATGATGATTTTTTTCCCATACAGTCATTGCCACCAGTATATGTTATATACTTATTTACTTCAAAATATGTTACTTGGATTGAAATTACGCACATTCATAGCTGGATAAACATTTGAAAAGGTCCTATCTGCTTTCATCGTTTTTGTCTTTTCGTTTTGGTAATAGTTCAGCTTTAGTAAGTCTCCCAACAGCTCCGTTCTGGTCCGATACGGAATTAAATCGAACATTGAAACCGGAAAAACTTCGGACCGGACTCTTTGGAATCCAGGCCTGATGTCGAACAAAACTATTGATACACAGTTAGGTTTTATAGCGTGTTTTTTACGAGTGTTTTTCACGCTGATCTTTGAATTACGCGGTTTTTTTGCTATACGGATTTTAGAATTATCGCGTTTTTTACGCGGATTTCCAAATGAACGCAGTTGTTTTCTCGCGATATCGCGCTAATTCAAAAAATTTCCATGGGTTTTCGAGTTTACGCGGGTCGACCAAAACCAAAAACTTCTGAGTATTTATTTAGTGAAAGACTTAGTCAAAAAAAAAAACCCCCGCCCTCCGAAAGATCCGAACTCTTTGACGGTTAAGAGGACAATTTTAAATACGCGGATTTTCAAATTAACCTGGTTTTTTCGCCTTTTCTGGCCTTTAGAAGGCGATTTCGGCCATTCTGAGCTTAATTTGGGATCATTTTCTATTTTGGCCTTTTCTGGCCTTTAGAAAGCGATTTTGGCCAATATGAGCTTAATTTGGGATCATTTTCATTTTTGGCCTTTTCTGGCCTTTAGAAGGCGATTTTGGCCATTCTGAGCTTAATTTGGGATCATTTTCTATTTTGGCCTTTTCTGGCCTTTAGAAGGCGATTTCGGCCATTCTGAGCTTAATTTGAGATCATTTTCTTTTTTGGCCTTTTCTGCCCTTTAGAAGGCGATTTTGGCCATTCTGAGCTTAATTTGGGATCATTTTTTTTTTGGCCTTTTCTGGCCTTTAGAAGGCGATTTCGGCCATTCTGAGCTTAATTTGGGATCATATTCTCTTTTGGCCTTTTCTGGCCTTCAGAAGGCGATTTTGGCCATTCTGAGCCTAATTTGGGATCATTTTCTTTTTTGGCCTTTTCTGGTCTTTAGAAGGCGATTTTGGCCATTCTGAGCTTAATTTGGGATCATATTCTCTTTTAGCCTTTTCTGGCCTTTAGAAGGCGATTTTGGCCATTCTGAGCTTAATTTGGGATCATTTTCTATTTTGGCCTTTTCTGGCCTTTAGAAGGCGATTTTGGCCATTCTGAGCTTAATTTGGGATCATTTTCTATTTTGGCCTTTTCTGGCCTTTAGAAGGCGATTTCGGCCATTCTGAGCTTAATTTGGGATCATTTTCTATTTTGGCCTTTAGAAGGCGATTTTGACCATTCTGAGCTTAATTTGGGATCATTTTCTTTTTTGGCCTTTTCTGGGCTTTAGAAGGCGATTTCGGCCATTCTGAGCTTAATTTGGGATCATTTTCTATTTTGGCCTTTTCTGGCCTTTAGAAGGCGATTTTGGCCATTCTGAGCTTAATTTGGGATCATTTTCTTTTTTGGCCTTTTCTGGGCTTTAGAAGGCGATTTCGGCCATTCTGAGCTTAATTTGGGATCATTTTCTATTTTGGCCTTTTCTGGCCTTTAGAAGGCGATTTCGGCCATTCTGAGCTTAATTTGGGATCATTTTCTTTTTTGGCCTTTTCTGGGCTTTAGAAGGCGATTTCGGCCATTCTGAGCTTAATTTGGGATCATATTCTCTTTTGGCCTTTTCTGGCCTTCAGAAGGCGATTTTGGCCATTCTGAGCTTAATTTGGGATCATTTTCTTTTTTGGCCTTTTCTGGGCTTTAGAAGGCGATTTCGGCCATTCTGAGCTTAATTTGGGATCATTTTCTATTTTGGCCTTTTCTGGCCTTTAGAAGGCGATTTTGGCCATTCTGAGCTTAATTTGGGATCATTTTCTTTTTTGGCCTTTTCTGGGCTTTAGAAGGCGATTTCGGCCATTCTGAGCTTAATTTGGGATCATTTTCTTTTTTGGCCTTTTCTGGGCTTTAGAAGGCGATTTCGGCCATTCTGAGCTTAATTTGGGATCATTTTCTATTTTGGCCTTTTCTGGCCTTTAGAAGGCGATTTCGGCCATTCTGAGCTTAATTTGGGATCATTTTCTTTTTTGGCCTTTTCTGGGCTTTAGAAGGCGATTTCGGCCATTCTGAGCTTAATTTGGGATCATATTCTATTTTGGCCTTTTCTGGCCTTTAGAAGGCGATTTTGGCCATTCTGAGCTTAATTTGGGATCATTTTCTTTTTTGGCCTTTTCTGGGCTTTAGAAGGCGATTTCGGCCATTCTGAGCTTAATTTGGGATCATTTTCTATTTTGGCCTTTTCTGGCCTTTAGAAGGCGATTTTGGCCATTCTGAGCTTAATTTGGGATCATTTTCTATTTTGGCCTTTTCTGGCCTTTAGAAGGCGATTTTGACCATTCTGAGCTTAATTTGGGATCATTTTCTTTTTTGGCCTTTTCTGGGCTTTTGAAGGCGAATTCGGCCATTCTGAGCTTAATTTGGGATCATTTTCTTTTTTGGCCTTTTCTGGCCTTTAGAAGGCGATTTTGACCATTCTGAGCTTAATTTGGGATCATTTTCTTTTTTGGCCTTTTCTGGGCTTTTGAAGGCGAATTCGGCCATTCTGAGCTTAATTTGGGATCATTTTCTTCTTTGGCCTTTTCTGGCCTTTAGAAGGCGATTTCGGCCATTCTGAGCATAATTTGGAATCATTTTCTATTTTGGCCTTTTCTGGCCTTTAGAAGGCGATTTTGGCCATTCTGAGCTTAATTTGGGATCATTTTCTATTTTGGCCTTTTCTGGCCTTTAGAAGGCGATTTTGGCCATTCTGAGCTTAATTTGGGATCATTTTCTATTTTGGCCTTTTCTGGCCTTTAGAAGGCGATTTTGACCATTCTGAGCTTAATTTGGGATCATTTTCTTTTTTGGCCTTTTCTGGGCTTTAGAAGGCGATTTCGGCCATTCTGAGCTTAATTTGGGATCATTTTCTTTTTTGGCCTTTTCTGGCCTTTAGAAGGCGATTTTGACCATTCTGAGCTTAATTTGGGATCATTTTCTTTTTTGGCCTTTTCTGGGCTTTTGAAGGCGAATTCGGCCATTCTGAGCTTAATTTGGGATCATTTTCTTCTTTGGCCTTTTCTGGCCTTTAGAAGGCGATTTCGGCCATTCTGAGCATAATTTGGAATCATTTTCTATTTTGGCCTTTTCTGGCCTTTAGAAGGCGATTTTGGCCATTCTGAGCTTAATTTGGGATCATTTTCTATTTTGGCCTTTTCTGGCCTTTAGAAGGCGATTTTGGCCATTCTGAGCTTAATTTGGGATCATTTTCTATTTTGGCCTTTTCTGGCCTTTAGAAGGCGATTTTGACCATTCTGAGCTTAATTTGGGATCATTTTCTTCTTTGGCCTTTTCTGGCCTTTAGAAGGCGATTTCGGCCATTCTGAGCATAATTTGGAATCATTTTCTATTTTGGCCTTTTCTGGCCTTTAGAAGGCGATTTTGGCCATTCTGAGCTTAATTTGGGATCATTTTCTATTTTGGCCTTTTCTGGCCTTTAGAAGGCGATTTCGGCCATTCTGAGCATAATTTGGAATCATTTTCTATTTTGGCCTTTTCTGGCCTTTAGAAGGCGATTTTGGCCATTCTGAGCTTAATTTGGGATCATTTTCTATTTTGGCCTTTTCTGGCCTTTAGAAGGCGATTTCGGCCATTCTGAGCTTAATTTGGGATCATTTTCTTTTTTGGCCTTTTCTGGGCTTTAGAAGGCGATTTCGGCCATTCTGAGCTTAATTTGGGATCATTTTCTTTTTTGGCCTTTTCTGGCCTTTAGAAGGCGATTTTGACCATTCTGAGCTTAATTTGGGATCATTTTCTTTTTTGGCCTTTTCTGGGCTTTTGAAGGCGAATTCGGCCATTCTGAGCTTAATTTGGGATCATTTTCTTCTTTGGCCTTTTCTGGCCTTTAGAAGGCGATTTCGGCCATTCTGAGCATAATTTGGAATCATTTTCTATTTTGGCCTTTTCTGGCCTTTAGAAGGCGATTTTGGCCATTCTGAGCTTAATTTGGGATCATTTTCTATTTTGGCCTTTTCTGGCCTTTAGAAGGCGATTTTGGCCATTCTGAGCTTAATTTGGGATCATTTTCTATTTTGGCCTTTTCTGGCCTTTAGAAGGCGATTTTGGCCATTCTGAGCTTAATTTGGGATCATTTTCTTTTTTGGCCTTTAGAAGGCGATTTCGGCCATTCTGAGCTTAATTTGGGATCATTTTCTTTTTTGGCCTTTTCTGGGCTTTAGAAGGCGATTTCGGCCATTCTGAGCTTAATTTGGGATCATTTTCTATTTTGGCCTTTTCTGGCCTTTAGAAGGCGATTTCGGCCATTCTGAGCTTAATTTGGGATCATTTTCTTTTTTAGCCTTTTCTGGGCTTTAGAAGGCGATTTCGGCCATTCTGAGCTTAATTTGGGATCATATTCTCTTTTGGCCTTTTCTGGCCTTTAGAAGGCGATTTTGGCCATTCTGAGCTTAATTTGGGATCATTTTCTTTTTTGGCCTTTTCTGGGCTTTAGAAGGCGATTTCGGCCATTCTGAGCTTAATTTGGGATCATTTTCTATTTTGGCCTTTTCTGGCCTTCAGAAGGCGATTTCGGCCATTCTGAGCTTAATTTGGAATCATTTTCTATTTTGGCCTTTTCTGGCCTTTAGAAGGCGATTTTGGCCATTCTGAGCTTAATTTGGGATCATTTTCTATTTTGGCCTTTTCTGGCCTTTAAAAGGCGATTTTGACCATTCTGAGCTTAATTTGGGATCATTTTCTTTTTTGGCCTTTTCTGGCCTTTAGAAGGCGATTTCGGCCATTCTGAGCTTAATTTGGGATCATTTTCTATTTTGGCCTTTTCTGGCCTTTAGAAGGCGATTTTGGCCATTCTGAGCTTAATTTGGGATCATTTTATATTTTGGCCTTTAGAAGGCGATTTTGACCTTTCTGAGCTTAATTTGGGATCTTTTTCTTTTTTGGCCTTTTCTGGCCTTTAGAAGGCGATTTCGGCCATTCTGAGCTTAATTTGGGATCATTTTCTATTTTGGCCTTTTCTGGCCTTTAGAAGGCGATTTTGGCCATTCTGAGCTTAATTTGGGATCATTTTCTATTTTGGCCTTTTCTGGCCTTTAGAAGGCGATTTCGGCCATTCTGAGCTTAATTTGGGATCATTTTCTATTTTGGCCTTTTCTGGCCTTTAGAAGGCGATTTCGGCCATTCTGAGCTTAATTTGGGATCATATTCTCTTTTGGCCTTTTCTGGCCTTTAGAAGGCGATTTTGACCATTCTGAGCTTAATTTGGGATCATTTTCTTTTTTGGCCTTTTCTGGGCTTTAGAAGGCGATTTCGGCCATTCTGAGCTTAATTTGGGATCATATTCTCTTTTGGCCTTTTCTGGCCTTTAGAAGGCGATTTTGGCCATTCTGAGCTTAATTTGGGATCATTTTCTTTTTTGGCCTTTTCTGGGCTTTAGAAGGCGATTTCGGCCATTCTGAGCTTAATTTGGGATCATTTTCTATTTTGGCCTTTTCTGGCCTTCAGAAGGCGATTTCGGCCATTCTGAGCTTAATTTGGAATCATTTTCTATTTTGGCCTTTTCTGGCCTTTAGAAGGCGATTTTGGCCATTCTGAGCTTAATTTGGGATCATTTTCTATTTTGGCCTTTTCTGGCCTTTAAAAGGCGATTTTGACCATTCTGAGCTTAATTTGGGATCATTTTCTTTTTTGGCCTTTTCTGGCCTTTAGAAGGCGATTTCGGCCATTCTGAGCTTAATTTGGGATCATTTTCTATTTTGGCCTTTTCTGGCCTTTAGAAGGCGATTTTGGCCATTCTGAGCTTAATTTGGGATCATTTTATATTTTGGCCTTTAGAAGGCGATTTTGACCTTTCTGAGCTTAATTTGGGATCTTTTTCTTTTTTGGCCTTTTCTGGCCTTTAGAAGGCGATTTCGGCCATTCTGAGCTTAATTTGGGATCATTTTCTATTTTGGCCTTTTCTGGCCTTTAGAAGGCGATTTTGGCCATTCTGAGCTTAATTTGGGATCATTTTCTATTTTGGCCTTTTCTGGCCTTTAGAAGGCGATTTCGGCCATTCTGAGCTTAATTTGGGATCATTTTCTATTTTGGCCTTTTCTGGCCTTTAGAAGGCGATTTCGGCCATTCTGAGCTTAATTTGGGATCATATTCTCTTTTGGCCTTTTCTGGCCTTTAGAAGGCGATTTTGACCATTCTGAGCTTAATTTGGGATCATTTTCTTTTTTGGCCTTTTCTGGGCTTTAGAAGGCGATTTCGGCCATTCTGAGCTTAATTTGGGATCATATTCTCTTTTGGCCTTTTCTGGCCTTTAGAAGGCGATTTTGACCATTCTGAGCTTAATTTGGGATCATTTTCTTTTTTGGCCTTTTCTGGCCTTTAGAAGGCGATTTCGGCCATTCTGAGCTTAATTTGGGATCATTTGCTATTTTGGCCTTTTCTGGCCTTTAGAAGGCGATTTTGGCCATTCTGAGCTTAATTTGGGATCATTTTCTTCTTTGCCTTTTCTGGCCTTTAGAAGGCGATTTCGGCCATTCTGAGCTTAATTTGGGATCATTTTCTATTTTGGCCTTTTCTGGCCTTTAGAAGGCGATTTTGGCCATTCTGAGCTTAATTTGGGATCATTTTCTATTTTGGCCTTTTCTGGCCTTTAGAAGGCGATTTCGGCCATTCTGAGCTTAATTTGGGATCATATTCTCTTTTGGCCTTTTCTGGCCTTTAGAAGGCGATTTCGGCCATTCTGAGCTTAATTTGGGATCATTTTCTATTTTGGCCTTTTCTGGCCTTTAGAAGGCGGTTTTGGCCATTCTGAGCTTAATTTGGGATCATTTTCTTTTTTGGCCTTTTCTGGGCTTTAGAAGGCGATTTCGGCCATTCTGAGCTTAATTTGGGATCATATTCTCTTTTGGCCTTTTCTGGCCTTTAGAAGGCGATTTTGGCCATTCTGAGCTTAATTTGGGATCATTTTCTTTTTTGGCCTTTTCTGGCCTTTAGAAGGCGATTTCGGCCATTCTGAGCTTAATTTGGGATCATTTTCTATTTTGGCTTTTTCTGGCCTTTAGAAGGCGATTTCGGCCATTCTGAGCTTAATTTGGGATCATTTTCTATTTTGGCCTTTTCTGGCCTTTAGAAGGCGATTTCGGCCATTCTGAGCTTAATTTGGGATCATATTCTCTTTTGGCCTTTTCTGGCCTTTAGAAGGCGATTTTGGCCATTCTGAGCTTAATTTGGGATCATATTCTCTTTTGGCCTTTTCTGGGCTTTAGAAGGCGATTTTGACCATTCTGAGCTTAATTTGGGATCATTTTCTATTTTGGCCTTTTCTGGCCTTTAGAAGGCGATTTTGGCCATTCTGAGCTTAATTTGGGATCATATTCTCTTTTGGCCTTTTCTGGCCTTTAGAAGGCGATTTTGACCATTCTGAGCTTAATTTGGGATCATTTTCTTTTTTGGCCTTTTCTGGCCTTTAGAAGGCGATTTCGGCCATTCTGAGCTTAATTTGGGATCATTTGCTATTTTGGCCTTTTCTGGCCTTTAGAAGGCGATTTTGGCCATTCTGAGCTTAATTTGGGATCATTTTCTTTTTTGGCCTTTTCTGGGCTTTAGAAGGCGATTTCGGCCATTCTGAGCTTAATTTGGGATCATTTTCTTCTTTGGCCTTTTCTGGCCTTTAGAAGGCGATTTCGGCCATTCTGAGCTTAATTTGGGATCATTTTCTTCTTTGGCCTTTTCTGGCCTTTAGAAGGCGATTTCGGCCATTCTGAGCTTAATTTGGGATCATTTTCTTTTTTGGCCTTTTCTGGCCTTTAGAAGGCGATTTCGGCCATTCTGAGCTTAATTTGGGATCATTTGCTATTTTGGCCTTTTCTGGCCTTTAGAAGGCGATTTTGGCCATTCTGAGCTTAATTTGGGATCATATTCTCTTTTGGCCTTTTCTGGCCTTTAGAAGGCGATTTCGGCCATTCTGAGCTTAATTTGGGATCATTTTCTATTTTGGCCTTTTCTGGCCTTTAGAAGGCGATTTTGACCATTCTGAGCTTAATTTGGGATCATTTTCTTTTTTGGCCTTTTCTGGCCTTTAGAAGGCGATTTTGGCCATTCTGAGCTTAATTTGGGATCATTTTCTATTTTGGCCTTTTCTGGCCTTTAGAAGGCGATTTCGGCCATTCTGAGCTTAATTTGGGATCATTTTCTATTTTGGCCTTTTCTGGCCTTTAGAAGGCGATTTTGACCATTCTGAGCTTAATTTGGGATCATTTTCTTTTTTGGCCTTTTCTGGCCTTTAGAAGGCGATTTTGGCCATTCTGAGCTTAATTTGGGATCATTTGCTATTTTGGCCTTTTCTGGCCTTTAGAAGGCGATTTTGACCATTCTGAGCTTAATTTGGGATCATTTTCTTTTTTGGCCTTTTCTGGCCTTTAGAAGGCGATTTCGGCCATTCTGAGCTTAATTTGGGATCATTTTCTTTTTTGGCCTTTTCTGGCCTTTAGAAGGCGATTTTGGCCATTCTGAGCTTAATTTGGGATCATTTGCTATTTTGGCCTTTTCTGGCCTTTAGAAGGCGATTTTGACCATTCTGAGCTTAATTTGGGATCATTTTCTTTTTAAGCCTTTTCTGGCCTTTAGAAGGCGATTTTGGCCATTCTGAGCTTAATTTGGGATCATTTGCTATTTTGGCCTTTTCTGGCCTTTAGAAGGCGATTTTGGCCATTCTGAGCTTAATTTGGGATCATTTTCTATTTTGGCCTTTTCTGGCCTTTAGAAGGCGATTTCGGCCATTCTGAGCTTAATTTGGGATCATTTTCTATTTTGGCCTTTTCTGGCCTTTAGAAGGCGATTTCGGCCATTCTGAGCTTAATTTGGGATCATTTTCTATTTGGCCTTTTCTGGCCTTTAGAAGGCGATTTCGGCCATTCTGAGCTTAATTTGGGATCATTTTCTATTTTGGCCTTTTCTGGCCTTCAGAAGGCGATTTTGGCCATTCTGAGCTTAATTTGGGATCATTTTCTATTATGGCCTTTTCTGGCCTTTAGAAGGCGATTTTGGCCATTCTGAGCTTAATTTGGGATCATTTTCTATTTCGGCCTTTTCTGGGCTTTAGAAGGCGATTTCGGCCATTCTGAGCTTAATTTGGGATCATTTTCTATTTTGGCCTTTTCTGGCCTTTAGAAGGCGATTTCGGCCATTCTGAGCTTAATTTGGGATCATTTGCTATTTTGGCCTTGTCTGGCCTTTAGAAGGCGATTTTGGCCATTCTGAGCTTAATTTGGGATCATTTTCTTTTTTGGCCTCTTCTGGCCTTTAGAAGGCGATTTCGGCCATTCTGAGCTTAATTTGGGATCATTTTCTATTTTGGCCTTTTCTGGCCTTTAGAAGGCGATTTTGGCCATTCTGAGCTTAATTTGGGATCATTTTCTTTTTTGGCCTTTTCTGGGCTTTAGAAGGCGATTTCGGCCATTCTGAGCTTAATTTGGGATCACTTTCTTTTTTGGCCTTTTCTGGCCTTTAGAAGGCGATTTCGGCCATTCTGAGCTTAATTTGGGATCATTTTCTATTTTGGCCTTTTCTGGCCTTTAGAAGGCGATTTCGGCCATTCTGAGCTTAATTTGGGATCATTTTCTATTTTGGCCTTTTCTGGCCTTTAGAAGGCGATTTTGGCCATTCTGAGCTTAATTTGGGATCATTTTCTATTTTGGCCTTTTCTGGCCTTTAGAAGGCGATTTTGGCCATTCTGAGCTTAATTTGGGATCATTTTCTATTTTGGCCTTTTCTGGCCTTTAGAAGGCGATTTCGGCCATTCTGAGCTTAATTTGGGATCATTTTCTATTTTGGCCTTTTCTGGCCTTTAGAAGGCGATTTTGGCCATTCTGAGCTTAATTTGGGATCATTTTCTATTTTGGCCTTTTCTGGCCTTTAGAAGGCGATTTTGGCCATTCTGAGCTTAATTTGGGATCATTTTCTATTTTGGCCTTTTCTGGCCTTTAGAAGGCGATTTCGGCCATTCTGAGCTTAATTTGGGATCATATTCTCTTTTGGCCTTTTCTGGCCTTTAGAAGGCGATTTTGACCATTCTGAGCTTAATTTGGGATCATTTTCTATTTTGGCCTTTTCTGGCCTTTAGAAGGCGATTTTGGCCATTCTGAGCTTAATTTGGGATCATATTCTCTTTTGGCCTTTTCTGGCCTTTAGAAGGCGATTTTGACCATTCTGAGCTTAATTTGGGATCATTTTCTATTTTGGCCTTTTCTGGCCTTTAGAAGGCGATTTCGGCCATTCTGAGCTTAATTTGGGATCATTTGCTATTTTGGCCTTTTCTGGCCTTTAGAAGGCGATTCTGGCCATTCTGAGCTTAATTTGGGATCATTTTCTATTTTGGCCTTTTCTGGCCTTTAGAAGGCGATTTTGGCCATTCTGAGCTTAATTTGGGATCATTTTCTTTTTTGGCCTTTTCTGGGCTTTAGAAGGCGATTTCGGCCATTCTGAGCTTAATTTGGGATCATTTTCTTCTTGGCCTTTTCTGGCCTTTAGAAGGCGATTTCGGCCATTCTGAGCTTAATTTGGGATCATTTTCTATTTTGGCCTTTTCTGGCCTTTAGAAGGCGATTTTGGCCATTCTGAGCTTAATTTGGGATCATTTTCTATTTTGGCCTTTTCTGGCCTTTAGAAGGCGATTTCGGCCATTCTGAACTTAATTTGTGATCATATTCTCTTTTGGCCTTTTCTGGCCTTTAGAAGGCGATTTTGGCCATTCTGAGCTTAATTTGGGATCATTTTCTATTTTGGCCTTTTCTGGCCTTTAGAAGGCGATTTTGGCCATTCTGAGCTTAATTTGGGATCATTTTCTTTTTTGGCCTTTTCTGGCCTTTAGAAGGCGATTTCGGCCATTCTGAGCTTAATTTGGGATCATTTTCTATTTTGGCCTTTTCTGGCCTTTAGAAGGCGATTTTGACCATTCTGAGCTTAATTTGGGATCATTTTCTTTTTTGGCCTTTTCTGGCCTTTAGAAGGCGATTTCGGCCATTCTGAGCTTAATTTGGGATCATTTGCTATTTTGGCCTTTTCTGGCCTTTAGAAGGCGATTTCGGCCATTCTGAACTTAATTTGTGATCATATTCTCTTTTGGCCTTTTCTGGCCTTTAGAAGGCGATTTTGGCCATTCTGAGCTTAATTTGGGATCATTTTCTATTTTGGCCTTTTCTGGCCTTTAGAAGGCGATTTTGGCCATTCTGAGCTTAATTTGGGATCATTTGCTATTTTGGCCTTTTCTGGCCTTTAGAAGGCGATTTTGGCCATTCTGAGCTTAATTTGGGATCATTTTCTTTTTCGGCCTTTTCTGGGCTTTAGAAGGCGATTTCGGCCATTCTGAGCTTAATTTGGGATCATTTTCTTCTTTGGCCTTTTCTGGCCTTTAGAAGGCGATTTCGGCCATTCTGAGCTTAATTTGGGATCATTTTCTATTTTGGCCTTTTCTGGCCTTTAGAAGGCGATTTTGGCCATTCTGAGCTTAATTTGGGATCATTTTCTTCTTTGCCTTTTCTGGCCTTTAGAAGGCGATTTCGGCCATTCTGAGCTTAATTTGGGATCATTTTCTATTTTGGCCTTTTCTGGCCTTTAGAAGGCGATTTTGGCCATTCTGAGCTTAATTTGGGATCATTTTCTATTTTGGCCTTTTCTGGCCTTTAGAAGGCGATTTTGGCCATTCTGAGCTTAATTTGGGATCATTTTCTATTTTGGTATTTTCTGGCCTTTAGAAGGCGATTTTGGCCATTCTGAGCTTAATTTGGGATCATTTTCTTTTTTGGCCTTTTCTGGCCTTTAGAAGGCGATTTTGGCCATTCTGAGCTTAATTTGGGATCATTTTCTTCTTTGGCCTTTTCTGGGCTTTAGAAGGCGATTTCGGCCATTCTGAGCTTAATTTGGGATCATTTTCTTCTTTGGCCTTTTCTGGCCTTTAGAAGGCGATTTTGGCCATTCTGAGCTTAATTTGGGATCATTTGCTATTTTGGCCTTTTCTGGCCTTTAGAAGGCGATTTTGGCCATTCTGAGCTTAATTTGGGATCATATTCTCTTTTGGCCTTTTCTGGCCTTTAGAAGGCGATTTCGGCCATTCTGAGCTTAATTTGGGATCATTTTCTTTTTTGGCCTTTTCTGGCCTTTAGAAGGCGATTTTGGCCATTCTGAGCTTAATTTGGGATCATTTTCTTCTTTGGCCTTTTCTGGGCTTTAGAAGGCGATTTCGGCCATTCTGAGCTTAATTTGGGATCATTTTCTTCTTTGGCCTTTTCTGGCCTTTAGAAGGCGATTTTGGCCATTCTGAGCTTAATTTGGGATCATTTGCTATTTTGGCCTTTTCTGGCCTTTAGAAGGCGATTTTGGCCATTCTGAGCTTAATTTGGGATCATATTCTCTTTTGGCCTTTTCTGGCCTTTAGAAGGCGATTTTGGCCATTCTGAGCTTAATTTGGGATCATTTTCTTTTTTGGCCTTTTCTGGGCTTTAGAAGGCGATTTCGGCCATTCTGAGCTTAATTTGGGATCATTTTCTTCTTTGGCCTTTTCTGGCCTTTAGAAGGCGATTTTGGCCATTCTGAGCTTAATTTGGGATCATTTGATATTTTGGCCTTTTCTGGCCTTTAGAAGGCGATTTTGGCCATTCTGAGCTTAATTTGGGATCATTTTCTTTTTTGGCCTTTTCTGGGCTTTAGAAGGCAATTTTGGCCATTCTGAGCTTAATTTGGGATCATTTTCTTTTTTGGCCTCTTTTGGCCTTTAGAAGGCGATTTCGGCCATTCTGAGCTTAATTTGGGATCATTTTCTATTTTGGCCTTTTCTGGCCTTTAGAAGGCGATTTTGGCCATTCTGAGCTTAATTTGGGATCATTTTCTTTTTTGGCCTTTTCTGGGCTTTAGAAGGCGATTTCGGCCATTCTGAGCTTAATTTGGGATCACTTTCTTTTTTGGCCTTTTCTGGCCTTTAGAAGGCGATTTTGGCCATTCTGAGCTTAATTTGGGATCATTTTCTTTTTTGGCCTCTTCTGGCCTTTAGAAGGCGATTTCGGCCATTCTGAGCTTAATTTGGGATCATTTTCTATTTTGGCCTTTTCTGGCCTTTAGAAGGCGATTTTGGCCATTCTGAGCTTAATTTGGGATCATTTTCTTTTTGGCCTTTTCTGGGCTTTAGAAGGCGATTTCGGCCATTCTGAGCTTAATTTGGGATCATTTTCTTCTTTGGCCTTTTCTGGCCTTTAGAAGGCGATTTTGGCCATTCTGAGCTTAATTTGGGATCATTTGCTATTTTGGCCTTTTCTGGCCTTTAGAAGGCGATTTTGGCCATTCTGAGCTTAATTTGGGATCATTTTCTTCTTTGGCCTTTTCTGGCCTTTAGAAGGCAATTTTGGCCATTCTGAGCTTAATTTGGGATCATTTTCTTTTTTGGCCTCTTCTGGCCTTTAGAAGGCGATTTCGGCCATTCTGAGCTTAATTTGGGATCATTTTCTATTTTGGCCTTTTCTGGCCTTTAGAAGGCGATTTTGGCCATTCTGAGCTTAATTTGGGATCATTTTCTTTTTTGGCCTTTTCTGGGCTTTAGAAGGCGATTTCGGCCATTCTGAGCTTAATTTGGGATCACTTTCTTTTTTGGCCTTTTCTGGCCTTTAGAAGGCGATTTTGGCCATTCTGAGCTTAATTTGGGATCATTTTCTTTTTTGGCCTCTTCTGGCCTTTAGAAGGCGATTTCGGCCATTCTGAGCTTAATTTGGGATCATTTTCTATTTTGGCCTTTTCTGGCCTTTAGAAGGCGATTTTGGCCATTCTGAGCTTAATTTGGGATCATTTTCTATTTTGGCCTTTTCTGGCTTTTAGAAGGCGATTTCGGCCATTCTGAGCTTAATTTGGGATCATTTTCTATTTTGGCCTTTTCTGGGCTTTAGAAGGCGATTTCGGCCATTCTGAGCTTAATTTGGGATCACTTTCTTTTTTGGCCTTTTCTGGCCTTTAGAAGGCGATTTTGGCCATTCTGAGCTTAATTTGGGATCATTTTCTTCTTTGGCCTTTTCTGGCCTTTAGAAGGCGATTTCGGCCATTCTGAGCTTAATTTGGGATCATTTTCTTTTTTGGCCTTTTCTGGCCTTTAGAAGGCGATTTTGACCATTCTGAGCTTAATTTGGGATCATTTTCTATTTTGGCCTTTTCTGGCTTTTAGAAGGCGATTTCGGCCATTCTGAGCTTAATTTGGGATCATTTTCTATTTTGGCCTTTTCTGGCCTTTAGAAGGCGATTTTGACCATTCTGAGCTTAATTTGGGATCATTTTCTTTTTTGGCCTCTTCTGGCCCTTAGGATTTTGGCCATTCTGAGCTTAATTTGGGATCATTTTCTTTTTTGGCCTTTTCTGGCCTTTAGAAGGCGATTTTGACCATTCTGAGCTTAATTTGGGATCATTTTCTATTTTGGCCTTTTCTGGCCTTTAGAAGGCGATTTCGGCCATTCTGAGCTTAATTTGGGATCGTTTTCTTTTTTGGCCTTTTCTGGGCTTTAGAAGGCGATTTCGGCCATTCTGAGCTTAATTTGGAATCATTTTTTTTTGGCCTTTTCTGGCCTTTAGAAGGCGATTTTGACCATTCTGAGCTTAATTTGGGATCATTTTCTATTTTGGCCTTTTCTCGCTTTTAGAAGGCGATTTCGGCCATTCTGAGCTTAATTTGGGATCATTTTCTATTTTGGCCTTTTCTGGCCTTTAGAAGGCGATTTTGACCATTCTGAGCTTAATTTGGGATCATTTTCTTTTTTGGCCTCTTCTGGCCCTTAGGATTTTGGCCATTCTGAGCTTAATTTGGGATCATTTTCTTTTTTGGCCTTTTCTGGCCTTTAGAAGGCGATTTTGACCATTCTGAGCTTAATTTGGGATCATTTTCTATTTTGGCCTTTTCTGGCCTTTAGAAGGCGATTTCGGCCATTCTGAGCTTAATTTGGGATCGTTTTCTTTTTTGGCCTTTTCTGGGCTTTAGAAGGCGATTTCGGCCATTCTGAGCTTAATTTGGAATCATTTTTTTTTGGCCTTTTCTGGCCTTTAGAAGGCGATTTTGACCATTCTGAGCTTAATTTGGGATCATTTTCTTTTTTGGCCTTTAGAAGGCGATTTCGGCCAATCTGAGCTTAATTTGGGATCATTTTCTATTTTGGCCTTTTCTGGCCTTTAGAAGGCGATTTCGGCCATTCTGAGCTTAATTTGGGATCATTTTCTATTTTGGCCTTTTCTGGCCTTTAGAAGGCGATTTTGGCCATTCTGAGCTTAATTTGGGATCATATTCTCTTTTGGCCTTTTCTGGCCTTTAGAAGGCGATTTTGACCATTCTGAGCTTAATTTGGGATCATTTTCTATTTTGGCCTTTTCTGGCCTTTAGAAGGCGATTTTGGCCATTCTGAGCTTAATTTGGGATCATATTCTCTTTTGGCCTTTTCTGGCCTTTAGAAGGCGATTTTGACCATTCTGAGCTTAATTTGGGATCATTTTCTATTTTGGCCTTTTCTGGCCTTTAGAAGGCGATTTTGGCCATTCTGAGCTTAATTTGGGATCATATTCTCTTTTGGCCTTTTCTGGCCTTTAGAAGGCGATTTTGACCATTCTGAGCTTAATTTGGGATCATTTTCTATTTTGGCCTTTTCTGGCCTTTAGAAGGCGATTTCGGCCATTCTGAGCTTAATTTGGGATCATTTTCTATTTTGGCCTTTTCTGGCCTTTAGAAGGCGATTTTGGCCATTCTGAGCTTAATTTGGGATCATATTCTCTTTTGGCCTTTTCTGGCCTTTAGAAGGCGATTTTGACCATTCTGAGCTTAATTTGGGATCATTTTCTATTTTGGCCTTTTCTGGCCTTTAGAAGGCGATTTCGGCCATTCTGAGCTTAATTTGGGATCATTTGCTATTTTGGCCTTTTCTGGCCTTTAGAAGGCGATTTTGGCCATTCTGAGCTTAATTTGGGATCATTTTCTATTTTGGCCTTTTCTGGCCTTTAGAAGGCGATTTTGGCCATTCTGAGCTTAATTTGGGATCATTTTCTTTTTTGGCCTTTTCTGGGCTTTAGAAGGCGATTTCGGCCATTCTGAGCTTAATTTGGGATCATTTTCTTCTTTGGCCTTTTCTGGCCTTTAGAAGGCGATTTCGGCCATTCTGAGCTTAATTTGGGATCATTTTCTATTTTGGCCTTTTCTGGCCTTTAGAAGGCGATTTTGGCCATTCTGAGCTTAATTTGGGATCATTTTCTATTTTGGCCTTTTCTGGCCTTTAGAAGGCGATTTCGGCCATTCTGAGCTTAATTTGTGATCATATTCTCTTTTGGCCTTTTCTGGCCTTTAGAAGGCGATTTTGGCCATTCTGAGCTTAATTTGGGATCATTTTCTATTTTGGCCTTTTCTGGCCTTTAGAAGGCGATTTTGGCCATTCTGAGCTTAATTTGGGATCATTTTCTTTTTTGGCCTTTTCTGGCCTTAAGAAGGCGATTTCGGCCATTCTGAGCTTAATTTGGGATCATTTTCTATTTTGGCCTTTTCTGGCCTTTAGAAGGCGATTTTGACCATTCTGAGCTTAATTTGGGACCATTTTCTTTTTTGGCCTTTTCTGGCCTTTAGAAGGCGATTTCGGCCATTCTGAGCTTAATTTGGGATCATTTGCTATTTTGGCCTTTTCTGGCCTTTAGAAGGCGATTTTGGCCATTCTGAGCTTAATTTGGGATCATTTTCTTTTTCGGCCTTTTCTGGGCTTTAGAAGGCGATTTCGGCCATTCTGAGCTTAATTTGGGATCATTTTCTTCTTTGGCCTTTTCTGGCCTTTAGAAGGCGATTTTGGCCATTCTGAGCTTAATTTGGGATCATTTTCTATTTTGGCCTTTTCTGGGCTTTAGAAGGCGATTTCGGCCATTCTGAGCTTAATTTGGGATCACTTTCTTTTTTGGCCTTTTCTGGCCTTTAGAAGGCGATTTTGGCCATTCTGAGCTTAATTTGGGATCATTTTCTTCTTTGGCCTTTTCTGGCCTTTAGAAGGCGATTTCGGCCATTCTGAGCTTAATTTGGGATCATTTTCTTTTTTGGCCTCTTCTGGCCCTTAGGATTTTGGCCATTCTGAGCTTAATTTGGGATCATTTTCTTTTTTGGCCTTTTCTGGCCTTTAGAAGGCGATTTTGACCATTCTGAGCTTAATTTGGGATCATTTTCTATTTTGGCCTTTTCTGGCCTTTAGAAGGCGATTTCGGCCATTCTGAGCTTAATTTTGGATCGTTTTCTTTTTTGGCCTTTTCTGGGCTTTAGAAGGCGATTTCGGCCATTCTGAGCTTAATTTGGAATCATTTTTTTTTGGCCTTTTCTGGCCTTTAGAAGGCGATTTTGACCATTCTGAGCTTAATTTGGGATCATTTTCTATTTTGGCCTTTTCTGGCCTTTAGAAGGCGATTTCGGCCATTCTGAGCTTAATTTGGGACCGTTTTCTATTTTGGCCTTTTCTGGCCTTTAGGAGGCGATTTTGGCCATTCTGAGCCTAATTTGGGATCATTTTCTTTTTTGGCCTTTTCTGGCCTTTAGAAGTCAATTTTGGCCATTCTGAGCTTAATTTGGGACCATTTTTTATTTTGGCCTTTTCTGGCCTTTAGAAGGCGATTTTGGCCATTCTGAGCTTAATTTGGGATCATTTTCTTTTTTGGCCTTTAGAAGGCGATTTCGGCCAATCTGAGCTTAATTTGGGATCATTTTCTATTTTGGCCTTTTCTGGCCTTTAGAAGGCGATTTCGGCCATTCTGAGCTTAATTTGGGATCGTTTTCTTTTTTGGCCTTTTCTGGGCTTTAGAAGGCGATTTCGGCCATTCTGAGCTTAATTTGGAATCATTTTTTTTTGGCCTTTTCTGGCCTTTAGAAGGCGATTTTGGCCATTCTGAGCTTAATTTGGGACCATTTTCTATTTTGGCCTTTTCTGGCCTTTAGAAGGCGATTTTGACCATTCTGAGCTTAATTTGGGATCATTTTCTATTTTGGCCTTTTCTGGCCTTTAGAAGGCGATTTTGGCCATTCTGAGCTTAATTTGGGACCATTTTCTTTTTTGGCCTTTTCTGGCCTTTAGAAGGCGATTTCGGCCATTCTGAGCTTAATTTGGGATCGTTTTCTATTTTGGCCTTTTCTGAGCTTTAGAAGGCGATTTCGGCCATTCTGAGCTTAATTTGGGATTATTTTCTTTTTTGGCCTTTTCTGGCCTTTAGAAGTCGATTTTGGCCATTCTGAGCTTAATTTGGGATCATTTTCTTTTTTGGCCTTTTCTGGCCTTTAGAAGTCGATTTTGGCCATTCTGAGCTTAATTTGGGACCATTTTCTATTTTGGCCTTTTCTGGCCTTTAGAAGGCGATTTTGACCATTCTGAGCTTAATTTGGGATCATTTTCTATTTTGGCCTTTTCTGGCCTTTAGAAGGCGATTTTGGCCATTCTGAGCTTAATTTGGGACCATTTTCTTTTTTGGCCTTTTCTGGCCTTTAGAAGGCGATTTCGGCCATTCTGAGCTTAATTTGGGATCGTTTTCTATTTTGGCCTTTTCTGAGCTTTAGAAGGCGATTTCGGCCATTCTGAGCTTAATTTGGGATTATTTTCTTTTTTGGCCTCTTCTGGCCTTTAGGATTTTGGCCATTCTGAGCTTAATTTGGGATCATTTTCTTTTTTGGCCTTTTCTGGCCTTTAGAAGGCGATTTTGGCCATTCTGAGCTTAATTTGGGATCATTTTCTTTTTTGGCCTTTAGAAGGCGATTTTGGCCAATCTGAGCTTAATTTGGGATCAATTTCTTTTTTGGCCTTTTCTGGCCTTTAGAAGGCGATTTTGACCATTCTGAGCTTAATTTGGGACCATTTTCTTTTTTGGCCTTTTCTGGCCTTTAGAAGGCGATTTCGGCCATTCTGAGCTTAATTTGGGATCGTTTTCTATTTTGGCCTTTTCTGGCCTTTAGAAGGCGATTTTGGCCAATCTGAGCTTAATTTGGGATCATTTTCTTTTTTGGCCTTTTCTGGCCTTTAGAAGTCAATTTTGGCCATTCTGAGCTTAATTTGGGACCATTTTTTATTTTGGCCTTTTCTGGCCTTTAGAAGGCGATTTTGGCCATTCTGAGCTTAATTTGGGATCATTTTCTTTTTTGGCCTTTAGAAGGCGATTTCGGCCAATCTGAGCTTAATTTGGGATCAATTTCTTTTTTGGCCTTTTCTGGCCTTTAGAAGGCGATTTTGACCATTCTGAGCTTAATTTGGGACCATTTTCTTTTTTGGCCTTTTCTGGCCTTTAGAAGGCGATTTCGGCCATTCTGAGCTTAATTTGGGATCGTTTTCTATTTTGGCCTTTTCTGGCCTTTAGAAGGCGATTTTGGCCATTCTGAGCTTAATTTGGGATCATTTTCTTTTTTGGCCTTTTCTGGCCTTTAGAAGTCGATTTTGGCCATTCTGAGCTTAATTTGGGACCATTTTCTATTTTGGCCTTTTCTGGCCTTTAGAAGGCGATTTTGACCATTCTGAGCTTAATTTGGGATTATTTTCTTTTTTGGCCTTTTCTGGCCTTTAGGATTTTGGCCATTCTGAGCTTAATTTGGGATCATTTTCTTTTTTGGCCTTTTCTGGCCTTTAGAAGGCGATTTTGGCCATTCTGAGCTTAATTTGGGATCATTTTCTTTTTTGGCCTTTAAAAGGCGATTTTGGCCAATCTGAGCTTAATTTGGGATCAATTTCTTTTTTGGCCTTTTCTGGCCTTTAGAAGGCGATTTTGACCATTCTGAGCTTAATTTGGGACCATTTTCTTTTTTGGCCTTTTCTGGCCTTTAGAAGGCGATTTCGGCCATTCTGAGCTTAATTTGGGATCGTTTTCTATTTTGGCCTTTTCTGGCCTTTAGAAGGCGATTTTGGCCATTCTGAGCTTAATTTGGGATCATTTTCTTTTTTGGCCTTTTCTGGCCTTTAGAAGTCAATTTTGGCCATTCTGAGCTTAATTTGGGACCATTTTTTATTTTGGCCTTTTCTGGCCTTTAGAAGGCGATTTTGGCCATTCTGAGCTTAATTTGGGATCATTTTCTTTTTTGGCC
Source organism: Wyeomyia smithii (assembly GCF_029784165.1). Classification (NCBI taxonomy): domain Eukaryota; kingdom Metazoa; phylum Arthropoda; class Insecta; order Diptera; family Culicidae; genus Wyeomyia; species Wyeomyia smithii. The sequence continues at coordinate 9,613,066 of NC_073696.1, forward strand.
TTTAGAAGGCGATTTCGGCCAATCTGAGCTTAATTTGGGATCATTTTCTTTTTTGGCCTTTTCTGGCCTTTAGAAGGCGATTTTGACCATTCTGAGCTTAATTTGGGATCATTTTCTATTTTGGCCTTTTCTGGGCTTTAGAAGGCGATTTCGGCCATTCTGAGCTTAATTTGGGATCATTTTCTTTTTTGGCCTTTTCTGGGCTTTAGAAGGCGATTTCGGCCATTCTGAGCTTAATTTGGGATCATTTTCTATTTTGGCCTTTTCTGGCCTTTAGAAGGCGATTTCGGCCATTCTGAGCTTAATTTGGGATCATTTTCTTTTTTGGCCTTTTCTGGCCTTTAAAAGGCGATTTTGACCATTCTGAGCTTAATTTGGGATCATTTTCTATTTTGACCTTTTCTGGCCTTTAGAAGGCGATTTCGGCCATTCTGAGCTTAATTTGGGATCGTTTTCTTTTTTGGCCTTCTCTGGGCTTTAGAAGGCGATTTCGGCCATTCTGAGCTTAATTTGGGATCATTTTCTTTTTTGGCCTTTTCTGGCCTTTAGAAGGCGATTTTGGCCATTCTGAGCTTAATTTGGGATCATTTTCTATTTTGGCCTTTTCTGGCCTTTAGAAGGCGAGTTCGGCCATTCTGAGCTTAATTTGGGATCATTTTTTTTGGCCTCTAGAAGGCGATTTCGGCCAATCTGAGCTTAATTTGGGATCATTTTCTTTTTTGGCCTTTTCTGGCCTTTAGAAGGCGATTTTGGCCATTCTGAGCTTAATTTGGGATCATTTTCTTTTTTGGCCTTTAGAAGGCGATTTTGGCCATTCTGAGCTTAATTTGGGATCATTTTCTTTTTTGGCCTTTTCTGGCCTTTAGAAGGCGATTTTGGCCATTCTGAGCTTAATTTGGGATCATTTTCTTTTTTGGCCTTTAGAAGGCGATTTTGGCCATTCTGAGCTTAATTTGGGATCGTTTTCTATTTTGGCCTTTTCTGGCCTTTAGAAGGCGATTTTGGCCATTCTGAGCTTAATTTGGGATCATTTTCTATTTTGGCCTTTTCTGGCCTTTAGTAGTCAATTTTGGCCATTCTGAGCTTAATTTGGGACCATTTTCTATTTTGGCCTTTTTTGGCCTTTAGAAGGCGATTTTGACCATTCTGAGCTTAATTTGGGATCATTTTCTTTTTTGGCCTTTAGAAGGCGATTTCGGCCAATCTGAGCTTAATTTGGGATCATTTTCTATTTTGGCCTTTTCTGGCCTTTAGAAAGCGATTTCGGCCATTCTGAGCTTAATTTGGGATCATTTTCTATTTTGGCCTTTTCTGGGCTTTAGAAGGCGATTTCGGCCATTCTGAGCTTAATTTGGGATCATTTTCTTTTTTGGCCTTTTCTGGGCTTTAGAAGGCGATTTCGGCCATTCTGAGCTTAATTTGGGATCATTTTCTTCTTTGGCCTTTTCTGGCCTTTAGAAGGCGATTTCGGCCATTCTGAGCTTAATTTGGGATCATTTTCTTCTATGGCCTTTTCTGGCCTTTAGAAGGCGATTTCGGCCATTCTGAGCTTAATTTGGGATCGTTTTCCTTTTTGGCCTTTTCTGAGCTTTAGAAGGCGATTTCGGCCATTCTGAGCTTAATTTGGGATCATTTTCTATTTTGGCCTTTTCTGGGCTTTAGAAGGCGATTTCGGCCATTCTGAGCTTAATTTGGGATCATTTTCTTTTTTGGCCTTTTCTGGGCTTTAGAAGGCGATTTCGGCCATTCTGAGCTTAATTTGGGATCATTTTCTTCTTTGGCCTTTTCTGGCCTTTAGAAGGCGATTTCGGCCATTCTGAGCTTAATTTGGGATCATTTTCTTCTTTGGCCTTTTCTGGCCTTTAGAAGGCGATTTCGGCCATTCTGAGCTTAATTTGGGATCATTTTCTTTTTTGGCCTTTTCTGGCCTTTAGAAGGCGATTTTGGCCATTCTGAGCTTAATTTGGGATCATTTTCTTTTTTGGCCTTTAGAAGGCGATTTTGGCCATTCTGAGCTTAATTTGGGATCATTTTCTTTTTTGGCCTTTTCTGGCCTTTAGAAGGCGATTTTGACCATTCTGAGCTTAATTTGGGATCATTTTCTATTTTGGCCTTTTCTGGCCTTTAGAAGGCGAGTTCGGCCATTCTGAGCTTAATTTGGGATCATTTTTTTTGGCCTCTAGAAGGCGATTTCGGCCAATCTGAGCTTAATTTGGGATCATTTTCTTTTTTGGCCTTTTCTGGCCTTTAGAAGGCGATTTTGGCCATTCTGAGCTTAATTTGGGATCATTTTCTTTTTTGGCCTTTAGAAGGCGATTTTGGCGATTTTGGCCATTCTGAGCTTAATTTGGGATCATTTTCTTTTTTGGCCTTTTCTGGCCTTTAGAAGGCGATTTCGGCCATTCTGAGCTTAATTTGGGATCGTTTTCCTTTTTGGCCTTTTCTGAGCTTTAGAAGGCGATTTCGGCCATTCTGAGCTTAATTTGGGATCATTTTCTATTTTGGCCTTTTCTGGGCTTTAGAAGGCGATTTCGGCCATTCTGAGCTTAATTTGGGATCATTTTCTTTTTTGGCCTTTTCTGGCCTTTAGAAGGCGATTTTGGCCATTCTGAGCTTAATTTGGGACCATTTTCTATTTTGGCCTTTTCTGGCCTTTAGAAGGCGAGTTCGGCCATTCTGAGCTTAATTTGGGATCATTTTTTTTGGCCTTTAGAAGGCGATTTCGGCCTATCTGAGCTTAATTTGGGATCATTTTCTTTTTCGGCCTTTTCTGGCCTTTAGAAGGCGATTTTGACCATTCTGAGCTTAATTTGGGAACATTTTCTATTTTGGCCTTTTCTGGCCTTTAGAGGGCGATTTTGGCCATTCTGAGCTTAATTTGGGATCATTTTCTTTTTTGGCCTTTAGAAGGCGATTTTGGCGCTTTTGGCCATTTTGAGCTTAATTTGGGATCATTTTCTTTTTTGGCCTTTTCTGGCCTTTAGAAGGCGATTTTGGCCATTCTGAGCTTAATTTGGGATCATTTTCTTTTTTGGCCTTTAGAAGGCGATTTTGGCGATTTTGGCCATTCTGAGCATAATTTGGGATCGTTTTCTATTTTGGCCTTTTCTGGCCTTTAGAAGGCGATTTTGGCCATTCTGAGCTTAATTTGGGATCATTTTCTTTTTTGGCCTTTTCTGGCCTTTAGTAGTCAATTTTGGCCATTCTGAGCTTAATTTGGGACCATTTTCTATTTTGGCCTTTTCTGGCCTTTAGAAGGCGATTTTGGCCATTCTGAGCTTAATTTGGGATCATTTTCTTTTTTGGCCTTTTCTGGCCTTTAGTAGTCAATTTTGGCCATTCTGAGCTTAATTTGGGACCATTTTCTATTTTGGCCTTTTCTGGCCTTTAGAAGGCGATTTTGGCCATTCTGAGCTTAATTTGGGATCATTTTCTTTTTTGGCCTTTAGAAGGCGATTTCGGCCAATCTGAGCTTAATTTGGGATCATTTTTCTATTTTGGCCTTTTCTGGCCTTCAGAAGGCGATTTTGGCCATTCTGAGCTTAATTTGGGATCATTTTCTTTTTTGGCCTTTTCTGGCCTTTAGAAGTCAATTTTGGCCATTCTGAGCTTAATTTGGGACCATTTTTTATTTTGGCCTTTTCTGGCCTTTAGAAGGCGATTTCGGCCATTCTGAGCTTAATTTGGGATCGTTTTCTTTTTTGGCCTTTTCTGGCCTTTAGAAGGCGATTTTGGCCATTCTGAGTTTAATTTGGGACCATTTTCTATTTTGGCCTTTTCTGGCCTTTAGAAGGCGAGTTCGGCTATTCTGAGCTTAATTTGGGATCATTTTCTATTTTGGCCTTTTCTGGGCTTTAGAAGGCGATTTCGGCCATTCTGAGCTTAATTTGGGATCATTTTCTTTTTTGGCCTTTTCTGGCCTTTAGAAGGCGATTTTGGCCATTCTGAGCTTAATTTGGGATCATTTTCTTTTTTGGCCTCTTCTGGCCTTTAGAAGGCGATTTCGGCCATTCTGAGCTTAATTTGGGATCATTTTCTATTTTGGCCTTTTCTGGCTTTTAGAAGGCGATTTTGGCCATTCTGAGTTTAATTTGGGACCATTTTCTATTTTGGCCTTTTCTGGCCTTTAGAAGGCGATTTTGGCCATTCTGAGCTTAATTTGGGATCATATTCTATTTTGGCCTTTTCTGGCCTTTAGAAGGCGATTTTGGCCATTCTGAGTTTAATTTGGGACCATTTTCTATTTTGGCCTTTTCTGGCCTTTAGAAGGCGATTTCGGCCATTCTGAGCTTAATTTGGGATCATTTTCTATTTTGGCCTTTTCTGGCCTTTAGAAGGCGATTTTGGCCATTCTGAGTTAAATTTGGGACCATTTTCTATTTTGGCCTTTTCTGGCCTTTAGAAGGCGATTTCGGCCATTCTGAGCTTAATTTGGGATCATTTTCTTTTTTGGCCTTTTCTGGCCTTTAGAAGGCGATTTTGGCCATTCTGAGCTTAATTTGGGACCATTTTCTTTTTTGGCCTTTTCTGGCCTTTAGAAGGCGAGTTCGGCCATTCTGAGCTTAATTTGGGATCATTTTTTTTGGCCTTTAGAAGGCGATTTCGGCCAATCTGAGCTTAATTTGGGATCATTTTCTTTTTTGGCCTTTTCTGGCCTTTTGGCCATTCTGAGCTTAATTTGGGATCATTTTCTTTTTTGGCCTTTTCTGGCCTTTAGAAGGCGATTTTGACCATTCTGAGCTTAATTTGGGATCATTTTCTATTTTGGCCTTTTCTGGCCTTTAGAAGGCGATTTCGGCCATTCTGAGCTTAATTTGGGATCATTTTCTTTTTTGGCCTTTTCTGGCCTTTAGAAGGCGATTTTGGCCATTCTGAGCTTAATTTGGGACCATTTTCTATTTTGGCCTTTTCTGGCCTTTAGAAGGCGATTTTGGCCATTCTGAGCTTAATTTGGGATCATTTTCTATTTTGGCCTTTTCTGGCCTTTAGAAGGCGATTTTGGCCATTCTGAGCTTAATTTGGGATCATTTTCTTCTTTGGCCTTTTCTGGCCTTTAGAAGGCGATTTCGGCCATTCTGAGCTTAATTTGGGATCATTTTCTTCTTTGGCCTTTTCTGGCCTTTAGAAGGCGATTTCGGCCATTCTGAGCTTAATTTGGGATCATTTTCTTTTTTGGCCTCTTCTGGCCCTTAGGATTTTGGCCATTCTGAGCTTAATTTGGGATCATTTTCTATTTTGGCCTTTTCTGGCCTTTAGAAGGCGATTTCGGCCATTCTGAGCTTAATTTGGGATCATTTTCTTCTTTGGCCTTTTCTGGCCTTTAGAAGGCGATTTCGGCCATTCTGAGCTTAATTTGGGTTCATTTTCTATTTTGGCCTTTTCTGGCCTTTAGAAGGCGATTTTGGCCATTCTGAGCTTAATTTGGGATCATTTTCTTCTTTGCCTTTTCTGGCCTTTAGAAGGCGATTTCGGCCATTCTGAGCTTAATTTGGGATCATTTTCTATTTTGGCCTTTTCTGGCCTTTAGAAGGCGATTTTGGCCATTCTGAGCTTAATTTGGGATCATTTTCTATTTTGGCCTTTTCTGGCCTTTAGAAGGCGATTTTGGCCATTCTGAGCTTAATTTGGGATCATTTTCTATTTTGGCCTTTTCTGGCCTTTAGAAGGCGATTTTGGCCATTCTGAGCTTAATTTGGGATCATTTTCTATTTTGGCCTTTTCTGGCCTTTAGAAGGCGATTTCGGCCATTCTGAGCTTAATTTGGGATCATTTGCTATTTTGGCCTTTTCTGGCCTTTAGAAGGCGATTTTGGCCATTCTGAGCTTAATTTGGGATCATATTCTCTTTTGGCCTTTTCTGGCCTTTAGAAGGCGATTTTGGCCATTCTGAGCTTAATTTGGGATCATTTTCTTTTTTGGTCTTTTCTGGGCTTTAGAAGGCGATTTCGGCCATTCTGAGCTTAATTTGGGATCATTTTCTATTTTGGCCTTTTCTGGCCTTTAGTAGGCGATTTTGGCCATTCTGAGCTTAATTTGGGATCATTTTCTATTTTGGCCTTTTCTGGCCTTTAGAAGGCGATTTTGGCCATTCTGAGCTTAATTTGGGATCATTTTCTATTTTGGCCTTTTCTGGGCTTTAGAAGGCGATTTCGGCCATTCTGAGCTTAATTTGGGATCACTTTCTTTTTTGGCCTTTTCTGGCCTTTAGAAGGCGATTTTGGCCATTCTGAGCTTAATTTGGGATCATTTTCTTCTTTGGCCTTTTCTGGCCTTTAGAAGGCGATTTCGGCCATTCTGAGCTTAATTTGGGATCATTTTCTTTTTTGGCCTCTTCTGGCCCTTAGGATTTTGGCCATTCTGAGCTTAATTTGGGATCATTTTCTTTTTTGGCCTTTTCTGGCCTTTAGAAGGCGATTTTGACCATTCTGAGCTTAATTTGGGATCATTTTCTATTTTGGCCTTTTCTGGCCTTTAGAAGGCGATTTCGGCCATTCTGAGCTTAATTTTGGATCGTTTTCTTTTTTGGCCTTTTCTGGGCTTTAGAAGGCGATTTCGGCCATTCTGAGCTTAATTTGGAATCATTTTTTTTTGGCCTTTTCTGGCCTTTAGAAGGCGATTTTTACCATTCTGAGCTTAATTTGGGATCATTTTCTATTTTGGCCTTTTCTGGCCTTTAGAAGGCGATTTCGGCCATTCTGAGCTTAATTTGGGATCGTTTTCTATTTTGGCCTTTTCTGGCCTTTAGGAGGCGATTTTGGCCATTCTGAGCCTAATTTGGGATCATTTTCTTTTTTGGCCTTTTCTGGCCTTTAGAAGTCAATTTTGGCCATTCTGAGCTTAATTTGGGACCATTTTTTATTTTGGCCTTTTCTGGCCTTTAGAAGGCGATTTTGGCCATTCTGAGCTTAATTTGGGATCATTTTCTTTTTTGGCCTTTAGAAGGCGATTTCGGCCAATCTGAGCTTAATTTGGGATCATTTTCTATTTTGGCCTTTTCTGGCCTTTAGAAGGCGATTTCGGCCATTCTGAGCTTAATTTGGGATCGTTTTCTTTTTTGGCCTTTTCTGGGCTTTAGAAGGCGATTTCGGCCATTCTGAGCTTAATTTGGAATCATTTTTTTTTGGCCTTTTCTGGCCTTTAGAAGGCGATTTTGACCATTCTGAGCTTAATTTGGGATCATTTTCTATTTTGGCCTTTTCTGGCCTTTAGAAGGCGATTTCGGCCAATCTGAGCTTAATTTGGGATCATTTTCTATTTTGGCCTTTTCTGGCCTTTAGAAGGCGATTTTGGCCATTCTGAGCTTAATTTGGGATCATTTTCTATTTTGGCCTTTTCTGGCCTTTAGAAGGCGATTTCGGCCATTCTGAGCTTAATTTGGGATCATTTTCTATTTTGGCCTTTTCTGGCCTTTAGAAGGCGATTTTGGCCATTCTGAGCTTAATTTGGGATCATATTCTCTTTTGGCCTTTTCTGGCCTTTAGAAGGCGATTTTGGCCATTCTGAGCTTAATTTGGGATCATTTTCTTTTTTGGCCTTTTCTGGGCTTTAGAAGGCGATTTCGGCCATTCTGAGCTTAATTTGGGATCATTTTCTTCTTTGGCCTTTTCTGGCCTTTAGAAGGCGATTTTGGCCATTCTGAGCTTAATTTGGGATCATTTTCTATTTTGGCCTTTTCTGGGCTTTAGAAGGCGATTTCGGCCATTCTGAGCTTAATTTGGGATCACTTTCTTTTTTGGCCTTTTCTGGCCTTTAGAAGGCGATTTTGGCCATTCTGAGCTTAATTTGGGATCATTTTCTTCTTTGGCCTTTTCTGGCCTTTAGAAGGCGATTTCGGCCATTCTGAGCTTAATTTGGGATCATTTTCTTTTTTGGCCTCTTCTGGCCCTTAGGATTTTGGCCATTCTGAGCTTAATTTGGGATCATTTTCTTTTTTGGCCTTTTCTGGCCTTTAGAAGGCGATTTTGACCATTCTGAGCTTAATTTGGGATCATTTTCTATTTTGGCCTTTTCTGGCCTTTAGAAGGCGATTTCGGCCATTCTGAGCTTAATTTTGGATCGTTTTCTTTTTTGGCCTTTTCTGGGCTTTAGAAGGCGATTTCGGCCATTCTGAGCTTAATTTGGAATCATTTTTTTTTGGCCTTTTCTGGCCTTTAGAAGGCGATTTTGACCATTCTGAGCTTAATTTGGGATCATTTTCTATTTTGGCCTTTTCTGGCCTTTAGAAGGCGATTTCGGCCATTCTGAGCTTAATTTGGGATCGTTTTCTATTTTGGCCTTTTCTGGCCTTTAGGAGGCGATTTTGGCCATTCTGAGCCTAATTTGGGATCATTTTCTTTTTTGGCCTTTTCTGGCCTTTAGAAGTCAATTTTGGCCATTCTGAGCTTAATTTGGGACCATTTTTTATTTTGGCCTTTTCTGGCCTTTAGAAGGCGATTTTGGCCATTCTGAGCTTAATTTGGGATCATTTTCTTTTTTGGCCTTTAGAAGGCGATTTCGGCCAATCTGAGCTTAATTTGGGATCATTTTCTATTTTGGCCTTTTCTGGCCTTTAGAAGGCGATTTCGGCCATTCTGAGCTTAATTTGGGATCGTTTTCTTTTTTGGCCTTTTCTGGGCTTTAGAAGGCGATTTCGGCCATTCTGAGCTTAATTTGGAATCATTTTTTTTGGCCTTTTCTGGCCTTTAGAAGGCGATTTTGACCATTCTGAGCTTAATTTGGGATCATTTTCTATTTTGGCCTTTTCTGGCCTTTAGAAGGCGATTTCGGCCAATCTGAGCTTAATTTGGGATCGTTTTCTATTTTGGCCTTTTCTGGCCTTTAGAAGGCGATTTTGGCCATTCTGAGCTTAATTTGGGATCATTTTCTTTTTTGGCCTTTTCTGGCCTTTAGAAGGCGATTTTGACCATTCTGAGCTTAATTTGGGATCATTTTCTATTTTGGCCTTTTCTGGCCTTTAGAAGGCGATTTCGGCCATTCTGAGCTTAATTTGGGATCGTTTTCTTTTTTGGCCTTTTCTGGGCTTTAGAAGGCGATTTCGGCCATTCTGAGCTTAATTTGGAATCATTTTTTTTTGGCCTCTTCTGGCCTTTAGAAGGCGATTTTGACCATTCTGAGCTTAATTTGGGATCGTTTTCTATTTTGGCCTTTTCTGGCCTTTAGAAGGCGATTTTGGCCATTCTGAGCTTAATTTGGGATCATTTTCTTTTTTGGCCTTTTCTGGCCTTTAGAAGTCGATTTTGGCCATTCTGAGCTTAATTTGGGACCATTTTCTATTTTGGCCTTTTCTGGCCTTTAGAAGGCGATTTTGACCATTCTGAGCTTAATTTGGGATCATTTTCTATTTTGGCCTTTTCTGGCCTTTAGAAGGCGATTTTGGCCATTCTGAGCTTAATTTGGGACCATTTTCTTTTTTGGCCTTTTCTGGCCTTTAGAAGGCGATTTCGGCCATTCTGAGCTTAATTTGGGATCGTTTTCTATTTTGGCCTTTTCTGAGCTTTAGAAGGCGATTTCGGCCATTCTGAGCTTAATTTGGGATTATTTTCTTTTTTGGCCTTTTCTGGCCTTTAGGATTTTGGCCATTCTGAGCTTAATTTGGGATCATTTTCTTTTTTGGCCTTTTCTGGCCTTTAGAAGGCGATTTTGGCCATTCTGAGCTTAATTTGGGATCATTTTCTTTTTTGGCCTTTAAAAGGCGATTTTGGCCAATCTGAGCTTAATTTGGGATCATTTTCTATTTTGGCCTTTTCTGGCCTTTAGAAGGCGATTTTGACCATTCTGAGCTTAATTTGGGACCATTTTCTTTTTTGGCCTTTTCTGGCCTTTAGAAGGCGATTTCGGCCATTCTGAGCTTAATTTGGGATCGTTTTCTATTTTGGCCTTTTCTGGCCTTTAGAAGGCGATTTTGGCCATTCTGAGCTTAATTTGGGATCATTTTCTTTTTTGGCCTTTTCTGGCCTTTAGAAGTCAATTTTGGCCATTATGAGCTTAATTTGGGACCATTTTTTATTTTGGCCTTTTCTGGCCTTTAGAAGGCGATTTTGGCCATTCTGAGCTTAATTTGGGATCATTTTCTTTTTTGGCCTTTTCTGGGCTTTAGAAGGCGATTTCGGCCATTCTGAGCTTAATTTGGGATCATTTTCTATTTTGGCCTTTTCTGGCCTTTAGAAGGCGATTTCGGCCATTCTGAGCTTAATTTGGGATCATTTTCTTTTTTGGCCTTTTCTGGCCTTTAGAAGGCGATTTTGACCATTCTGAGCTTAATTTGGGATCATTTTCTATTTTGGCCTTTTCTGGGCTTTAGAAGGCGATTTCGGCCATTCTGAGCTTAATTTGGGATCATTTTCTTTTTTGGCCTTTTCTGGGCTTTAGAAGGCGATTTCGGCCATTCTGAGCTTAATTTGGGATCATTTTCTATTTTGGCCTTTTCTGGCCTTTAGAAGGCGATTTCGGCCATTCTGAGCTTAATTTGGGATCATTTTCTTTTTTGGCCTTTTCTGGCCTTTAAAAGGCGATTTTGACCATTCTGAGCTTAATTTGGGATCATTTTCTATTTTGACCTTTTCTGGCCTTTAGAAGGCGATTTCGGCCATTCTGAGCTTAATTTGGGATCGTTTTCTTTTTTGGCCTTCTCTGGGCTTTAGAAGGCGATTTCGGCCATTCTGAGCTTAATTTGGGATCATTTTCTTTTTTGGCCTTTTCTGGCCTTTAGAAGGCGATTTTGGCCATTCTGAGCTTAATTTGGGATCATTTTCTATTTTGGCCTTTTCTGGCCTTTAGAAGGCGAGTTCGGCCATTCTGAGCTTAATTTGGGATCATTTTTTTTGGCCTCTAGAAGGCGATTTCGGCCAATCTGAGCTTAATTTGGGATCATTTTCTTTTTTGGCCTTTTCTGGCTTTTAGAAGGCGATTTTGGCCATTCTGAGCTTAATTTGGGATCATTTTCTTTTTTGGCCTTTAGAAGGCGATTTTGGCGATTTTGGCCATTCTGAGCTTAATTTGGGATCATTTTCTTTTTTGGCCTTTTCTGGCCTTTAGAAGGCGATTTTGGCCATTCTGAGCTTAATTTGGGATCATTTTCTTTTTTGGCCTTTAGAAGGCGATTTTGGCCATTCTGAGCTTAATTTGGGATCGTTTTCTATTTTGGCCTTTTCTGGCCTTTAGAAGGCGATTTTGGCCATTCTGAGCTTAATTTGGGATCATTTTCTATTTTGGCCTTTTCTGGCCTTTAGTAGTCAATTTTGGCCATTCTGAGCTTAATTTGGGACCATTTTCTATTTTGGCCTTTTTTGGCCTTTAGAAGGCGATTTTGACCATTCTGAGCTTAATTTGGGATCATTTTCTTTTTTGGCCTTTAGAAGGCGATTTCGGCCAATCTGAGCTTAATTTGGGATCATTTTCTATTTTGGCCTTTTCTGGCCTTTAGAAAGCGATTTCGGCCATTCTGAGCTTAATTTGGGATCATTTTCTATTTTGGCCTTTTCTGGGCTTTAGAAGGCGATTTCGGCCATTCTGAGCTTAATTTGGGATCATTTTCTTTTTTGGCCTTTTCTGGGCTTTAGAAGGCGATTTCGGCCATTCTGAGCTTAATTTGGGATCATTTTCTTCTTTGGCCTTTTCTGGCCTTTAGAAGGCGATTTCGGCCATTCTGAGCTTAATTTGGGATCATTTTCTTCTATGGCCTTTTCTGGCCTTTAGAAGGCGATTTCGGCCATTCTGAGCTTAATTTGGGATCGTTTTCCTTTTTGGCCTTTTCTGAGCTTTAGAAGGCGATTTTGGCCATTCTGAGCTTAATTTGGGATCATTTTCTATTTTGGCCTTTTCTGGGCTTTAGAAGGCGATTTCGGCCATTCTGAGCTTAATTTGGGATCATTTTCTTTTTTGGCCTTTTCTGGGCTTTAGAAGGCGATTTCGGCCATTCTGAGCTTAATTTGGGATCATTTTCTTCTTTGGCCTTTTCTGGCCTTTAGAAGGCGATTTCGGCCATTCTGAGCTTAATTTGGGATCATTTTCTTCTTTGGCCTTTTCTGGCCTTTAGAAGGCGATTTCGGCCATTCTGAGCTTAATTTGGGATCATTTTCTTTTTTGGCCTTTTCTGGCCTTTAGAAGGCGATTTTGGCCATTCTGAGCTTAATTTGGGATCATTTTCTTTTTTGGCCTTTAGAAGGCGATTTTGGCCATTCTGAGCTTAATTTGGGATCATTTTCTTTTTTGGCCTTTTCTGGCCTTTAGAAGGCGATTTTGACCATTCTGAGCTTAATTTGGGATCATTTTCTATTTTGGCCTTTTCTGGCCTTTAGAAGGCGATTTCGGCCATTCTGAGCTTAATTTGGGATCGTTTTCTTTTTTGGCCTTTTCTGGGCTTTAGAAGGCGATTTCGGCCATTCTGAGCTTAATTTGGGATCATTTTCTTTTTTGGCCTTTTCTGGCCTTTAGAAGGCGATTTTGGCCATTCTGAGCTTAATTTGGGACCATTTTCTATTTTGGCCTTTTCTGGCCTTTAGAAGGCGAGTTCGGCCATTCTGAGCTTAATTTGGGATCATTTTTTTTGGCCTTTAGAAGGCGATTTCGGCCTATCTGAGCTTAATTTGGGATCATTTTCTTTTTCGGCCTTTTCTGGCCTTTAGAAGGCGATTTTGACCATTCTGAGCTTAATTTGGGATCATTTTCTTCTTTGGCCTTTAGAAGGCGATTTTGGCGCTTTTGGCCATTTTGAGCTTAATTTGGGATCATTTTCTTTTTTGGCCTTTTCTGGCCTTTAGAAGGCGATTTTGGCCATTCTGAGCTTAATTTGGGATCATTTTCTTTTTTGGCCTTTAGAAGGCGATTTTGGCGATTTTGGCCATTCTGAGCATAATTTGGGATCGTTTTCTTTTTTGGCCTTTTCTGGCCTTTAGAAGGCGATTTTGACCATTCTGAGCTTAATTTGGGAACATTTTCTATTTTGGCCTTTTCTGGCCTTTAGAAGGCGATTTTGGCCATTCTGAGCTTAATTTGGGATCATTTTCTTTTTTGGCCTTTAGAAGGCGATTTTGGCGCTTTTGGCCATTTTGAGCTTAATTTGGGATCATTTTCTTTTTTGGCCTTTTCTGGCCTTTAGAAGGCGATTTTGGCCATTCTGAGCTTAATTTGGGATCATTTTCTTTTTTGGCCTTTAGAAGGCGATTTTGGCGATTTTGGCCATTCTGAGCATAATTTGGGATCGTTTTCTATTTTGGCCTTTTCTGGCCTTTAGAAGGCGATTTTGGCCATTCTGAGCTTAATTTGGGATCATTTTCTTTTTTGGCCTTTTCTGGCCTTTAGAAGTCAATTTTGGCCATTCTGAGCTTAATTTGGGACCATTTTCTATTTTGGCCTTTTCTGGCCTTTAGAAGGCGATTTTGGCCATTCTGAGCTTAATTTGGGATCATTTTCTTTTTTGGCCTTTTCTGGCCTTTAGTAGTCAATTTTGGCCATTCTGAGCTTAATTTGGGACCATTTTCTATTTTGGCCTTTTCTGGCCTTTAGAAGGCGATTTTGGCCATTCTGAGCTTAATTTGGGATCATTTTCTTTTTTGGCCTTTAGAAGGCGATTTCGGCCAATCTGAGCTTAATTTGGGATCATTTTTCTATTTTGGCCTTTTCTGGCCTTCAGAAGGCGATTTTGGCCATTCTGAGCTTAATTTGGGATCATTTTCTTTTTTGGCCTTTTCTGGCCTTTAGAAGTCAATTTTGGCCATTCTGAGCTTAATTTGGGACCATTTTTTATTTTGGCCTTTTCTGGCCTTTAGAAGGCGATTTCGGCCATTCTGAGCTTAATTTGGGATCGTTTTCTTTTTTGGCCTTTTCTGGCCTTTAGAAGGCGATTTTGGCCATTCTGAGTTTAATTTGGGACCATTTTCTATTTTGGCCTTTTCTGGCCTTTAGAAGGCGAGCTCGGCTATTCTGAGCTTAATTTGGGATCATTTTCTATTTTGGCCTTTTCTGGGCTTTAGAAGGCGATTTCGGCCATTCTGAGCTTAATTTGGGATCATTTTCTTTTTTGGCCTTTTCTGGCCTTTAGAAGGCGATTTTGGCCATTCTGAGCTTAATTTGGGATCATTTTCTTTTTTGGCCTCTTCTGGCCTTTAGAAGGCGATTTCGGCCATTCTGAGCTTAATTTGGGATCATTTTCTATTTTGGCCTTTTCTGGCTTTTAGAAGGCGATTTTGGCCATTCTGAGTTTAATTTGGGACCATTTTCTATTTTGGCCTTTTCTGGCCTTTAGAAGGCGATTTTGGCCATTCTGAGCTTAATTTGGGATCATTTTCTATTTTGGCCTTTTCTGGCCTTTAGAAGGCGATTTTGGCCATTCTGAGTTTAATTTGGGACCATTTTCTATTTTGGCCTTTTCTGGCCTTTAGAAGGCGATTTCGGCCATTCTGAGCTTAATTTGGGATCATTTTCTATTTTGGCCTTTTCTGGCCTTTAGAAGGCGATTTTGGCCATTCTGAGTTAAATTTGGGACCATTTTCTATTTTGGCCTTTTCTGGCCTTTAGAAGGCGATTTCGGCCATTCTGAGCTTAATTTGGGATCATTTTCTTTTTTGGCCTTTTCTGGCCTTTAGAAGGCGATTTTGGCCATTCTGAGCTTAATTTGGGACCATTTTCTTTTTTGGCCTTTTCTGGCCTTTAGAAGGCGAGTTCGGCCATTCTGAGCTTAATTTGGGATCATTTTTTTTGGCCTTTAGAAGGCGATTTCGGCCAATCTGAGCTTAATTTGGGATCATTTTCTTTTTTGGCCTTTTCTGGCCTTTTGGCCATTCTGAGCTTAATTTGGGATCATTTTCTTTTTTGGCCTTTTCTGGCCTTTAGAAGGCGATTTTGACCATTCTGAGCTTAATTTGGGATCATTTTCTATTTTGGCCTTTTCTGGCCTTTAGAAGGCGATTTCGGCCATTCTGAGCTTAATTTGGGATCATTTTCTTTTTTGGCCTTTTCTGGCCTTTAGAAGGCGATTTTGGCCATTCTGAGCTTAATTTGGGACCATTTTCTATTTTGGCCTTTTCTGGCCTTTAGAAGGCGAGCTCGGCCATTCTGAGTTTAATTTGGGATCATTTTCTTTTTTGGCCTTTTCTGGCCTTTAGAAGGCGATTTGGACCATTCTGAGCTTAATTTGGGATCATTTTCTATTTTGGCCTTTTCTGGCCTTTAGAAGGCGATTTCGGCCATTCTGAGCTTAATTTGGGATCATTTTCTTTTTTGGCCTTTTCTGGCCTTTAGAAGGCGATTTTGGCCATTCTGAGCTTAATTTGGGACCATTTTCTATTTTGGCCTTTTCTGGCCTTTAGAAGGCGAGTTCGGCCATTCTGAGCTTAATTTGGGATCATTTTCTTTTTTGGCCTTTTCTGGCCTTTAGAAGGCGATTTTGGCCATTCTGAGCTTAATTTGGGATCGTTTTCTATTTTGGCCTTTTCTGGCCTTTAGAAGGCGATTTTGGCCATTCTGAGCTTAATTTGGGATCATTTTCTTTTTTGGCCTTTTCTGGCCTTTAGAAGTCAATTTTGGCCATTCTGAGCTTAATTTGGGACCATTTTCTATTTTAGCCTTTTCTGGCCTTTAGAGGGCGATTTTGGCCATTCTGAGCTTAATTTGGGATCATTTTCTTTTTTGGCCTTTAGAAGGCGATTTCGGCCAATCTGAGCTTAATTTGGGATCATTTTCTTTTTTGGCCTTTTCTGGCCTTTAGAAGGCGATTTTGACCATTCTGAGCTTAATTTGGGATCATTTTCTATTTTGGCCTTTTCTGGGCTTTAGAAGGCGATTTCGGCCATTCTGAGCTTAATTTGGGATCATTTTCTTTTTTGGCCTTTTCTGGGCTTTAGAAGGCGATTTCGGCCATTCTGAGCTTAATTTGGGATCATTTTCTTTTTTGGCCTTTTCTGGGCTTTAGAAGGCGATTTTGGCCTTTCTGAGCTTAATTTGGGATCATTTTCTATTTTGGCCTTTTCTGGGCTTTAGAAGGCGATTTCGGCCATTCTGAGCTTAATTTGGGATCGTTTTCTTTATTGGCCTTTTCTGGGCTTTAGAAGGCGGCCATTCTGAGCTTAATTTGGGATCATTTTCTTTTTTGGCCTTTTCTGGGCTTTAGAAGGCGATTTCGGCCATTCTGAGCTTAATTTGGGATCATTTTCTTTTTTGGCCTTTTCTGGGCTTTAGAAGGCGATTTTGGCCTTTCTGAGCTTGATTTGGGATCATTTTCTTTATTGGCCTTTTCTGGTCTTTAGAAGGCGATTTTGGCCATATTGAGCTTAATTTGGGATCATTTTCTTTTTTGGCCTTTAGAAGGCGATTTCGGCCAATCTGAGCTTAATTTGGGATCATTTTCTTCTTTGGCCTTTTCTGGCCTTTAGAAGGCGATTTTGACCATTCTGAGCTTAATTTGGGATCATTTTCTTTTTTGGCCTTTTCTGGGCTTTAGAAGGCGATTTCGGCCATTCTGAGCTTAATTTGGGATCATTTTCTTTTTTGGCCTTTTCTGGCCTTTAGAAGGCGATTTTGACCATTCTGAGCTTAATTTGGGATCATTTTCTATTTTGGCCTTTTCTGGCCTTTAGAAGGCGATTTCGGCCATTCTGAGCTTAATTTGGGATCATTTTCTTTTTTGGCCTTTTCTGGCCTTTAGAAGGCGATTTTGGCCATTCTGAGCTTAATTTGGGACCATTTTCTATTTTGGCCTTTTCTGGCCTTTAGAAGGCGATTTCGGCCAATCTGAGCTTAATTTGGGATCATTTTCTTTATTGGCCTTTTCTGGCCTTTAGAAGGCGATTTTGACCATTCTGAGCTTAATTTGGGATCGTTTTCTATTTTGGCCTTTTCTGGGCTTTAGAAGGCGATTTCGGCCATTCTGAGCTTAATTTGGGATCGTTTTCTTTTTTGGCCTTTTCTGGGCTTTAGAAGGCGATTTCGGCCATTCTGAGCTTAATTTGGGATCATTTTCTTTTTTGGCCTTTTCTGGGCTTTAGAAGGCGATTTTGGCCTTTCTGAGCTTAATTTGGGATCATTTTCTATTTTGGCCTTTTCTGGGCTTTAGAAGGCGATTTCGGCCATTCTGAGCTTAATTTGGGATCGTTTCCTTTTTTGGCCTATTCTGGGCTTTAGAAGGCGATTTCGGCCATTCTGAGCTTAATTTGGGATCATTTTCTTTTTTGGCCTTTTCTGGGCTTTAGAAGGCGATTTTGGCCTTTCTGAGCTTGATTTGGGATCATTTTCTTTTTTGGCCTTTTCTGGGCTTTAGAAGGCGATTTCGGCCATTCTGAGCTTAATTTGGGATCATTTTCTTTATTGGCCTTTTCTGGTCTTTAGAAGGCGATTTTGGCCATTCTGAGCTTAATTTTGGATCATTTTCTTTTTTGGCATTCTCTGGCCTTTAGAAGGCGATTTCGGCCATTCTGAGCTTAATTTGGGATCACTTTCTTTTTTGGCCTTTAGAAGGCGATTTTGGCCATTCTGAGCTTAATTTGGGATCATTTTCTTTTTTCGCCTTTTCTGGCCTTTAGAAGGCGATTTTGGCCATATTGAGCTTAATTTGGGATCATTTTCTTTTTTGGCCTTTAGAAGGCGATTTTGGCCATTCTGAGCTTAATTTGGGATCATTTTCTTTTTTGGCCTTTTCTGGCCTTTAGAAGGCGATTTTAGCCATTCTGAGCTTAATTTGGGATCATTTCCTTTTTTGGCCTTTAGAAGGCGATTTTGGCCAATCTGAGCTTAATTTGGGATCATTTTCTTTTTCGGCCTTTTCTGGCCTTTAGAAGGCGATTTTGACCATTCTGAGCTTAATTTGGGATCATTTTCTATTTTGGCCTTTTCTGGCCTTTAGAAGGCGATTTCGGCCATTCTGAGCTTAATTTGGGATCGTTTTCTTTTTTGGCCTTTTCTGGGCTTTAGAAGGCGATTTTGACCATTCTGAGCTTAATTTGGGATCATTTTCTATTTTGGCCTTTTCTGGCCTTTAGAAGGCGATTTCGGCCATTCTGAGCTTAATTTGGGATCATTTTCTTTTTTGGCCTTTTCTGGCCTTTAGAAGGCGATTTTGGCCATTCTGAGCTTAATTTGGGATCATTTTCTTTTTTGGCCTTTTCTGGCCTTTAGAAGGCGATTTTAGCCATTCTGAGCTTAATTTGGGATCATTTCCTTTTTTGGCCTTTAGAAGGCGATTTTGGCCAATCTGAGCTTAATTTGGGATCATTTTCTTTTTCGGCCTTTTCTGGCCTTTAGAAGGCGATTTTGACCATTCTGTGCTTAATTTGGGATCATTTTCAATTTTGGCCTTTTCTGGCCTTTAGAAGGCGATTTCGGCCATTCTGAGCTTAATTTGGGATCATTTTCTTTTTTGGCCTTTTCTGGCCTTTAGAAGGCGATTTTGACCATTCTGAGCTTAATTTGGGACCATTTTCTATTTTGGCCTTTTCTGGCCTTTAGAAGGCGATTTCGGCCATTCTGAGCTTAATTTGGGATCATTTTCTTTTTTGGCCTTTTCTGGCCTTTAGAAGGCGATTTTGGCCATTCTGAGCTTAATTTGGGATCATTTTCTTTTTTGGCCTTTTCTGGCCTTTAGAAGGCGATTTTGACCATTCTGAGCTTAATTTGGGATCATTTTCTATTTTGGCCTTTTCTGGCCTTTAGAAGGCGATTTCGGCCATTCTGAGCTTAATTTGGGATCATTTTCTTTTTTGGCCTTTTCTGGCCTTTAGAAGGCGATTTTGGCCATTCTGAGCTTAATTTGGGACCATTTTCTATTTTGGCCTTTTCTGGCCTTTAGAAGGCGAGTTCGGCCATTCTGAGCTTAATTTGGGATCATTTTCTTTTTTGGCCTTTTCTGGCCTTTAGAAGGCGATTTTGACCATTCTGAGCTTAATTTGGGATCATTTTCTATTTTGGCCTTTTCTTGCCTTTAGAAGGCGATTTCGGCCATTCTGAGCTTAATTTGGGATCATTTTCTTTTTTGGCCTTTTCTGGCCTTTAGAAGGCGATTTCGGCCATTCTGAGCTTAATTTGGGATCATTTTCTTTTTTGGCCTTTTCTGGCCTTTAGAAGGCGATTTTGGCCATTCTGAGCTTAATTTGGGACCATTTTCTATTTTGGCCTTTTCTGGCCTTTAGAAGGCGAGTTCGGCCATTCTGAGCTTAATTTGGGATCATTTTCTTTTTTGGCCTTTTCTGGCCTTTAGAAGGCGATTTTGACCATTCTGAGCTTAATTTGGGATCATTTTCTATTTTGGCCTTTTCTGGCCTTTAGAAGGCGATTTCGGCCATTCTGAGCTTAATTTGGGATCATTTTCTTTTTTGGCCTTTTCTGGCCTTTAGAAGGCGATTTTGGCCATTCTGAGCTTAATTTGGGATCATTTTCTTCTTTGGCCTTTTCTGGCCTTTAGAAGGCGATTTTGGCCATTCTGAGCTTAATTTGGGATCGTTTTCTATTTTGGCCTTTTCTGGCCTTTAGAAGGCGATTTTGGCCATTCTGAGCTTAATTTGGGATCATTTTCTTTTTTGGCCTTTTCTGGCCTTTAGAAGTCAATTTTGGCCATTCTGAGCTTAATTTGGGACCATTTTCTATTTTGGCCTTTTCTGGCCTTTAGAGGGCGATTTTGGCCATTCTGAGCTTAATTTGGGATCATTTTCTTTTTTGGCCTTTAGAAGGCGATTTCGGCCAATCTGAGCTTAATTTGGGATCATTTTCTTTTTTGGCCTTTTCTGGCCTTTAGAAGGCGATTTTGACCATTCTGAGCTTAATTTGGGATCATTTTCTATTTTGGCCTTTTCTGGGCTTTAGAAGGCGATTTCGGCCATTCTGAGCTTAATTTGGGATCGTTTTCTTTTTTGGCCTTTTCTGGGCTTTAGAAGGCGATTTCGGCCATTCTGAGCTTAATTTGGGATCATTTTCTTTTTTGGCTTTTTCTGGCCTTTAGAAGGCGATTTTGGCCATTCTGAGCTTAATTTGGGACCATTTTCTATTTTGGCCTTTTCTGGCCTTTAGAAGGCGAGTTCGGCCATTCTGAGCTTAATTTGGGATCATTTTCTTTTTTGGCCTTTTCTGGCCTTTAGAAGGCGATTTTGACCATTCTGAGCTTAATTTGGGATCATTTTCTATTTTGGCCTTTTCTGGCCTTTAGAAGGCGATTTCGGCCATTCTGAGCTTAATTTGGGATCATTTTCTTTTTTGGCCTTTTCTGGCCTTTAGAAGGCGATTTTGGCCATTCTGAGCTTAATTTGGGACCATTTTCTATTTTGGCCTTTTCTGGCCTTTAGAAGGCGAGTTCGGCCATTCTGAGCTTAATTTGGGATCATTTTCTTTTTTGGCCTTTTCTGGCCTTTAGAAGGCGATTTTGACCATTCTGAGCTTAATTTGGGATCATTTTCTATTTTGGCCTTTTCTGGCCTTTAGAAGGCGATTTCGGCCATTCTGAGCTTAATTTGGGATCATTTTCTTTTTTGGCCTTTTCTGGCCTTTAGAAGGCGATTTTGGCCATTCTGAGCTTAATTTGGGATCATTTTCTTCTTTGGCCTTTTCTGGCCTTTAGAAGGCGATTTTGGCCATTCTGAGCTTAATTTGGGATCGTTTTCTATTTTGGCCTTTTCTGGCCTTTAGAAGGCGATTTTGGCCATTCTGAGCTTAATTTGGGATCATTTTCTTTTTTGGCCTTTTCTGGCCTTTAGAAGTCAATTTTGGCCATTCTGAGCTTAATTTGGGACCATTTTCTATTTTGGCCTTTTCTGGCCTTTAGAGGGCGATTTTGGCCATTCTGAGCTTAATTTGGGATCATTTTCTTTTTTGGCCTTTAGAAGGCGATTTCGGCCAATCTGAGCTTAATTTGGGATCATTTTCTTTTTTGGCCTTTTCTGGCCTTTAGAAGGCGATTTTGACCATTCTGAGCTTAATTTGGGATCATTTTCTATTTTGGCCTTTTCTGGGCTTTAGAAGGCGATTTCGGCCATTCTGAGCTTAATTTGGGATCGTTTTCTTTTTTGGCCTTTTCTGGGCTTTAGAAGGCGATTTCGGCCATTCTGAGCTTAATTTGGGATCATTTTCTTTTTTGGCTTTTTCTGGGCCTTAGAAGGCGATTTTGGCCTTTCTGAGCTTAATTTGGGATCATTTTCTATTTTGGCCTTTTCTGGGCTTTAGAAGGCCATTTCGGCCATTCTGAGCTTAATTTGGGATCGTTTTCTTTTTTGGCCTTTTCTGGACTTTAGAAGGCGATTTCGGCCATTCTGAGCTTAATTTGGGATCATTTTCTATTTTGGCCTTTTCTGGGCTTTAGAAGGCGATTTTGGCCTTTCTGAGCTTGATTTGGGTCATTTTCTTTTTTGGCCTTTTCTGGGCTTTAGAAGGCGATTTCGGCCATTCTGAGCTTAATTTGGGATCATTTTCTTTATTGGCCTTTTCTGGTCTTTAGAAGGCGATTTTGGCCATTCTGAGCTTAATTTTGGATCATTTTCTTTTTTGGTATTCTCTGGCCTTTAGAAGGCGATTTCGGCCATTCTGAGCTTAATTTGGGATCACTTTCTTTTTTGGCCTTTAGAAGGCGATTTTGGCCATTCTGAGCTTAATTTGGGATCATTTTCTTTTTTCGCCTTTTCTGGCCTTTAGAAGGCGATTTTGGCCATATTGAGCTTAATTTGGGATCATTTTCTTTTTTGGCCTTTAGAAGGCGATTTTGGCCATTCTGAGCTTAATTTGGGATCATTTTCTTTTTTGGCCTTTTCTGGCCTTTAGAAGGCGATTTTGGCCATTCTGAGCTTAATTTGGTATTTTTGATTGATGTTGAGTATTGATGCGAATGGTCAGGAATCTAGCATGCTGAACTTCTTTGGTCGCGAAAATGCAAACCGCTGAGTAACTAGCTGTGCTCACATGGGTTTTTTAAATCCTAATAGATATTGTAAACTAGTTGAATGTTGCTCGGGGTCAACGGGTTTAAAATTCAGAATAATATTTTATATTTTTTACTACGTCTGTAGCGCAACTCACTTCAGTAATATTATTTTATTTCATAAAAAAATCTCTATGTTTACTAAAAACGTAATTTACCTTGCTTGAAGAAGCAAAAAAATCTCCATTGGACGAATTCATATTTCCTTCAAACAAAACCGCTACTGAAATCTAGGAATATGACAATACAACTCATTTGCGACGCTCGCTCCAGTATGTCATAGGAAGCTTCACCCAACGCTTCTGTTTATTCTGCTTCTCAAACGCTCAACGTTTCGCTTCCTTTGACGCCTCAGTATGTCATTAGCCTCATTCACAAGAAAGACGGTGCAACTGGTTTGTCGCACATTGATAATAATTTTCGTTGAAAAAAAGTCACTCACACACTAAAAACCGTGCAGTGTATTTCTATCTATACGAGAAACTCCCGTGCAATGTGGTAAATGGTCATGCAACGAAAACATTGTTGCTTGAAATGTCAAAAAACCTTCCAACGCAACGCCCATGTGAAAGCATACGTGACCTGCTGCTCATAATTGTGTATGTATGAGCGAGTCGGTACGTACGCTGGATGAAATTGAACTTGTCGCTTCGGTGATGTACGAGAACCTTCGTCTCGTCTCACAGATGCCACAATCTATAGATGTTTGAGTGCATCGGTACGCTGGATGAAATTGAACCTGTCGCTGTGGAGATGTACGGAAACCGTCATCTCGTCTCACAGATGCTACAATTTTTGGTATTGTTACACTTAATACATTCAAAACAAAATAGGGTTGTGTATAAAGTGCAAGAATACCAGTGAACGTTCAATAAAAATATGAATTTGTGATTTGGTTTTAGCTTGATGTCCCCATGTGCAATGCACAGGTTGCACCTATGGACGAGTCGCCCCTGATCAGAGGTTCAACGTATCCCGCAAAGGCTTTGTTTCGCGAGCCGAAATGTGCAGGGATAAGGAGGGGAATATCTTGACGGATGATCGTGAGGTGATCGAAAGGTGGAGACAGCACTTCGATGAACATCTGAATGGCGTACAGGCAGGAAACCAGAACAGCGTCACAGGAGACTCTGGCGGTACAGCAAGCAACGGAGATGTGCCACCCCCATCGATATGCGAAGTTAATGATGCTATCCAAAGGCTTAAGAACAAAAGAAGGATGGGGTTATTTGCCCCATCTATAGGAAAGGCGACAAACTAGATTGTGAAGAAAACTACCGGGCGATAACTATCCTGAATGCTGCCTACAAATTGATATCCCAAATAATTTTCCAGCGGCTGTCACCACTAACCAACAGAGTCGTGGGAAGTTACCAGGCCGGCTTCATGAGGGGTCAGTCCACAACGGACCAGATCTTTACTCTGCGGCCGATCCTCCAAAAACGCCGTGAATACAGCGTCCCGAGGCATCATCTCTTCAACGACTTCAAAGCCGCTTACGGCACGATTAATCGTGAAGAGCCATGGAGAAAGGCTACGATGGAGAATGTGCTGTGTTGTGTGAGGACTTCGGGTGGTCTATCCGACCCATTCGGATCCCGCAGGGGACTTTGACAAGGTAATGGTCTTTCCTGCCTGCTGTTCAATATTATGCTAGAAGGTGTTGTGAGACGAGCGGAGATAGACACGTGGGGCACGATTTTCGTTAAATCCGGTCAATTATTCTGCTTTGCGAATGACGTGGACACTATCGGCAGTCCATTTGAGGCGGTGGCGTATCAGTACACTAGACTAAAATGTGAAGCAGAGAAGATTGGACTGAAGATAAATTCGTCTAAAATGAAGTACATACTAGTGGGTGGTGCTGACCGCGACAGGGAAGGATGGTGATGAGTTTGAGGTAGTTGACGAGTTCGTGTACCTTGGCTCAATGGTAACTGAGAACAACGATACCAGCCGTGGGATTAGGAGGTGAATCATCAGCGGGAGTCGTGCCTACGGATGGGCTCCACAAAAAATTACGGTCGAAACGTCTAAGTTCCCGTGTAAAGTGCACCTTGTACAAAACGCTTATTAGACCGGTTGTTCTCTACGGGCATGAGATGTGGACAATGCTTGAAGAGGACCTGCGAGCGCTCGGAGTTTTTGAACGACGGGTTCTAAAAACCATCTTTGGCGGTGTACTGGAGAACGGAGTAACCGTGAGCTTGCACAACTCTACGGTGAACCCAGCATCCAGAAAGTGGCCAAATATGGACGGATACGTTGGGCAGGGCACGTGGCGAGAACAACGGGCAATTACTCTGCAAGACGGTTAGACCAGGTGGAGCATGATCTGGCAAGTACGGAGTGCCCGCGGGAATGGAGGTGGGCAGCTATGGACCGATCAAGTTGGCGGAATTATGTTGGGCAGGCCATGTCTTAGGATGTACGGCCATTAAAATAAGTAAGTAAGTAAGTAAGTAAGTAAGTAAGTAAGTAAGTAAGTAAGTAAGTAAGTAAGTAAGTAAGTAAGTAAGTAAGTAAGTAAGTAAGTAAGTAAGTAAGTAAGTAAGTAAGTAAGTAAGTAAGTAAGTAAGTAAGTAAGTAAATAAGTAAGTAAGTAAGTAAGTAAGTAAGTAAGTAAGTAAGTAAGTAAGTAAGTAAGTAAGTAAGTAAGTAAGTAAGTAAGTAAGTAAGTAAGTAAGTAAGTAAGTAAGTAAGTAAGTAAGTAAGTAAGTAAGTAAGTAAGTAAGTAAGTAAGTAAGTAAGTAAGTAAGTAAGTAAGTAAGTAAGTAAGTAAGTAAGTAAGTAAGTAAGTAAGTAAGTAAGTAAGTAAGTAAGTAAGTAAGTAAGTAAGTAAGTAAGTAAGTAAGTAAGTAAGTAAGTAAGTAAGTAAGTAAGTAAGTAAGTAAGTAAGTAAGTAAGTAAGTAAGTAAGTAAGTAAGTAAGTAAGTAAGTAAGTAAGTAAGTAAGTAAGTAAGTAAGTAAGTAAGTAAGTAAGTAAGTAAGTAAGTAAGTAAGTAAGTAAGTAAGTAAGTAAGTAAGTAAGTAAGTAAGTAAGTAAGTAAAACTCATTCTCTAGAAATGTCCAATTGGCTCCTAAAAGTATATCGAAACATGATTGTTGGGCTGGAATCACCAACTCTATGGTAGCAAACATGTGTGTTGTATTGTGTTAGCTTTAAGCTACAGAAAAAGTTTTATTTAGGCTGGTTTTACAAACTGATTCGCTTAGGATTACTTACAAATTTGGTGTGAATATTCTGGAAGTGGTATTGGCTTTCCTGTCCCACTATGCCTTACTTGTAACTGTAGATATATAATTCTATTTAAGCAATAGGTTAAGAATTTCTAACCCTCAAATGATCCGTACTTACATGTACAGAAAATATATTTTAGAAACTATCACTCCCGAAAATTGTATATAGGAAATTTAGTTCTAAGAGCTGTGGTACTTTAGGTTTAGTATTTAATATAGTTTTTATAGATTTTAACTAGAATAATAAATTGAATTGCGTAGAGAAATGAATTGCACGTTGTCACTGCATGAAGAATTATTCTGTTCTGATTTCTCCTATTCCATTATGTCTTGACGTTCCGACGGGTTATGACAATAGGTCTTCACGTCACTTTGTCAGCGGCGAATGCCGCGCTGCAATATGAAGCGTTGCGTTGCGACCAGGGACCCGTCGTGACATACCCCCGCCCGTAAACCTTGGTGAGGGTCTCAAGATCCGGGGTCACCGATGCCAGGTTTACTGTTCACCTCGACGTCCAAAACAGCTAACTTCACCGCTGGTCTACGTAGAGTTCCTGACGATGTCCGAACCAACGCTTGTCGTACTCTGCCGTCTCGTCCTGGAATCACCCTCTCGATCCTCCCCCTAGCCCACTGGTTCCGTGCCGCTCTGTCAGCCACCAAAACTAGGTCACCTACCTCCAGATCTTTCACGTCCTTGAACCATTTGCATCTTCGTGTGATTACGGGGAGGTACTCCTTTAGCCACCTGCGCCAGAACTCATCGGTGATGTACCTGGCCAACTTCGGAGTGTTGAACGACTGTCCAGCTTTACGGTGGGTAGGAACTTCGTGCCAGAAGAGTTGCCCAACAAAAAATGGTTTGGGGTCAATGCCTCCTGATCCGCAGATTCCAGCGGAATGAAGGTGAGAGGCCTGGAGTTGATCATGGCCTCCGCTTCCAGGAGAATCGTCTCCAGTGTCTCGTCATCGGGTTTTCGTGGGCCATCCATAACCGCTCCAATCGCTACCTTGACCGACCGAACTAATCTCTCCCACGCACCGCCCATGTGTGGTGCCGCTGAGGGTATAAACTTCCAGGTAGTTTGGGAGGTCGTGAACTTTGTGGATAAAGCCTTGTCTCTAGCTTCTTTTAGCGCCCTCATCTCGTTGCTGGTGCCTTGGAAGCAGGTAGCATTATCGGTCCAAAATTCCCTTGGGTTGCCTCTGCGTGCCACAAAACGTTGTACTGCCATGATACAGGACTCCGTGCTTAACGAGTGTACCACCTCCATGTGGATTGCTCTAGTCGTGAGGCACGTGAATAGTGCCACCCAGCGCTTCACGTTGCCCCTACCCACCTTCGCCAGTATCGGCCCGAAATAGTCTAGTCCGGTAAACGTGAAGGGCTGAACGAAAGCCGTCAAGCGCATCTCAGGGTGCGGAGCCATTGGTGGTGGTGTTGGCATCGCCTTCGCTACGCGACAGAAAGCGCACGCTTTCTGAACTTTCTCCAGTAGTCGTCTCAGGTTTGAAATCTCGAACCGTTGGCGGATTTCGTTGAAAATGGTTTCTCGGTTGGCATGACGGAAACGGCGGTGGTACCAGTCTACGATAAGGAAGGTGATTAGGTGTTGTTTGGGGAGGATGATTGGGAACTTAGCTTCGGCCGGTACGTATGGTGCCGCGCCAATTCGTCCCCGACTTCGCAGAACTCCGCTCTCGTCCAGGTATGGCCACCGCTTGTAGATAGAGCTGGATTTGTCCACGATTGCATGACGCTGCTCGGGTGGACCTTGAGTCTTAGCCAAAACTGCAATTTCCTCCGCGTAGAAATCGCTTTGTGCCGTTTTCAGGAGGATTTCTTCTGCTCGTCGAAGTTCAACCCGCGAAGAACATATGCAGCTACACGCTGCATCTTGGTCTATCGATTAAATCGGTTGAATGCCATGTCCGAAGAGAAGTGTGCGGCATGAAAATGGGACGGACGAAGCTCTTGCTCGGTTGAGGCAATCGTTCGCTGCTTGGGCCAGCCCTCTTCGAGCTCGTAGAGAAAGGCCGGGCCTTGAAACCAGGGACTGTCCATGGTAATTTGCGGACCGTTGTCCCACTTTGTAGCGAGATCCGCAACATTGAGCTTGGTTGGGACCCAGCGCTACTCGGATTGTTGCGTGGATGACAAGATATCGCCGACCCTAACGGCTACATATTTATGATAACGCCGATGATCGGTGGAGCGCACCCACGCGAGGACAGTGGTTGCATCACTCCAACAGTAGCGTTGACAAACCACGAAGGTATGACGTTTCAGGACCGTGTTCATCAAGCGTACGCCCAAAACTGCCGCTTTCAGTTCGAGACGAGGAATAGATAGTGTTTTCAACGGGGCAACTTTAGTTTTGGCTTCAGCAAGTGTCACTTCTATGCCGCGGGACGTCTCCAAGCGGAAGTACACTGCACAGGCGTAAGCGGTTTCGCTAGCATCAGCCAAGACGTGGATTTGCAGACGAGAATAGTCATGTGTCGGTTGGAAGTAGCTTCGAGGAATGCGAAGTTTACCCAGTTGCTGGAGTAAGCACACCCATTGTCGCCAACGTCCATTTAGTTCTTGGGGGATTTCTTGATCCCAGCCGACTCCACGCGCCCAGAGCTCCTGGATAAAGATTTTACCGTGAACCAGGAAATACGCGATTAGACCGAGCGGATCGAAAAGGCTCCAGACCACCTTGGCCACTTCACGCTTGGTGGGCATATGATCTGGATGCAGGATGGCCTGTAAATCATCGCGTGTTCCGAAGGAGTAGATGAACACATCTTCTTTCGGGATCCATTGCATCCCAAGTACCGATTCGGACTTGCCCTCTCGTTCCATATGAAGGCTTTTAGATTCCTCTTCAGCTACTTCACCTATTCCTCGCAGCACTTCGGGTTCATTGGAAAGGAATCGCCGTAGAGTGAAGCCTCCCCTGGACTGCACAAGCCTGACCTCGTTCACGACTGTAATCGCCTCCTCGATCGTCTTGAAGCAGTCCAAGTAGTCGTCGACGTAATGCTTTTTCTTGATGGCGTCCGCTGCTCTTGGATAATCGCTAGCGAACTCATCGGCGTTAAGGTTCTTTACGTACTGTGCCGACGCCGGGGAACAGCACGCCCCAAATGTAGCGACGTCCATGACGTAAACTTGGGGGTTATCCGAGGAACAAAACCGGAAAAGGAAACGTTGCGATTGACAGTCAGGGAAACGCATTCGCAGCTGATGAAACATTTCCATGACGTCACCAGTAAGCGCCACTGGAAATTGGCGAAACTGGCTGAGGACCGTCGGGAGCGCGACTAGTAGGTCGGGTCCTTTTAGGAGACGGGAGTTAAAGGAGACTTCCCCCACCTTGGCCGCCGCATCCCAGATCAGCCGAATTTTGTCTGGTTTTTTGGGGTTTGTAACGACACCTAGGGGAAGGTACCATACACGATTTGCCTCAACGGAAGTCAATTCGGCAAGAGTTGCACGGTATCCTTTCCGTTCGTAGTCTAATACTTGCTGGTGCACACGTTCTTTCAGCGCTGGATCTCGTTGAAGTCTACGCTCTAGTGCCTCCAGACGTCGGACAGCCATGGGATAAGTGTCAGGAAAGTTTGGATCGTCCGTTTTAAACAGTAATCCGGTTTCGAAATGTGCTCCCTCGGGCGTGCGTCGTGTAGTCTCCTGTAGTAACCGTATCGCTCGTTTCTCATCTTCGGATTCCATTTCAGGATTTGGAATGGTGACTCCGTTGTCTTCAAGCGTGAAATAGTCATGGAGCTGTTCGTTGAGTTCGCGGTCGCGATCTGAGACCGCTCCGACGTGAAATCCAACGATTGCTGAATGCGACGACAGATTTGGGACGTAACCGTAGACACTCCAACCTAGACGGCACTTTGCCCCAATCGGATGAGTTTGCCCTCCTTCTCGCAGCTTGAGCGGAACTCCCAGTTTCAAATTATCCAAGCCGATGAGAAGCTTGGGTTCGATCGACTCATAGTCGTCGATGGGGAGACCACGCAGATGGGGAAAGCGCTTAGCTAGCTCCTGGTACTTCATGCTTTGGGTAGGAAGAACTAGTCGATTAACCGTCCGGACATTGAAAAGAGAGTATCGGGAATTTATATTTTTGCCGGAGATATCAAGCTGGACACATTGCGAGGTCGGTTCGACCCGTGTCACGTTTCCGGTCCACTTCAAGGTGAGCGGATCTGTTTTCCCCGCGACTCCCAGACCTTTCGCAACTGATTCATCCAGGAGAGTGTAGGACGATCCTTCATCGATGAAGGCGTAGACAACTTGGGAGGAATGGTTGCCATACAGAACCACGGGAAGAATGCGGAAAAGTGGCCACTGAAAATTACCGGAGGTAACGTGACTAGCTGTAACGGATCGATCGCAGGACGTGTCGGAGTGTAAAAGTGTATGGTGTTTCTGGCGACATTCCTGGACATCACAGCCTTTCCAGGATCGGCACGGTCACTTGCCGTGACTATTGAGGCACGTTCTACAAAGTTCTTTCTGCTGGACTAGCTTCCACCGTTCGTCTAAACTGGCTCCCTTGAATTGATGACACTCAGCAACTCGATGGCCGGTTCGACCGCACGCTTGGCACTGCTTGTCCGGTTTCGCGCCGGTGGAGGTTTTGTTAGTGGTTGGAGCTGTCGGCTGCTCTGCAGAATGTGCCTGAACGACGCCCGTGTTACCCTTAGGCTTACTGTTTTTGACTTCAGTGTACGTGATGTATTTCTGAGAGCTCCCTCCTGGAATACTGAAACTAACTTCGCTTGCCGCTGTGACCAAACCAGACATGAAGATGCCAAAGGTGTCCAACGTTGCAGGCGGATGATTGTTTTTGTAAACTGCCCAGTCAAGACGCATTGAACCGGGCAATTTCTCCACCAGTTCCTGTAAAAGCCCAGGATTCGCGAGATGATTGAGTTGTTGTCTCGCTTTGAGGTGATCAACAAGATTCTGCACTGCTAGGCCAAAGTGAATGACCGTTTCCAGTCGGTCGTGTCGCGGCGAGGGAATTTGATTAATCTTGCCCAATTACGACCTAATCAGGAGATCAGGTCTTCCAAATAACGTGCGCAGAGTCTGAACGACGTGCGGTACGCTCACCGGCAGGAGTAAGCGACTTCGTACGGACTCTAGTGCGTGTCCTTTCAACCAATTAACCAATTAACCAATCTGCCACCATCTGGTTTGAGTTGACGATGGAACCACCTCTACTACTAGCCTCTGCTATCTGCCGGATGAGCGCTTGCCGCTTTTCTAAAGATTCCTTCCTAATCTGCTGCTCTTTTCGCTTCAATTCTAACTCCTCCTTTAATCTTCGCTCTCGAAGACGCTTTTTCTCCTCCAATTGGCGTTCTTCTTCGTCCAACAGTCGGTTCCGAACATTCTGCTCTTCTTGGAGGGCTAGTTCCTGCATCTTCTGCTCTTCCTCGACGAGTTTCAGCTGCTCCGTCAATATTGCAGCACGTACACTCGACGTTACACTGCCACCAGGATTCGATTTTCCCTTCTCACAACTTCTTTTCGATCCTACCTTAGAACTTGCCTTAGATCCTGGTTTGGAACTTGATCGAGTCGTGCGGCCACCAATCTCGGGTACTTTCAAGTGGTCGGACTTCCCCTGCAACGAGCATTTACCGCACACATATAAAACACCCGGCTGTCGGGTATGCATGTCGATGCCAGCGCATTCCGCGTGCTCCCACAACTTGCAGAGGCCGCACTGTATGTTGTCGTCCGCCGGTAGGACCGTTCGGTCACAGGTTTGGCAGTTTCGGGGGGAATTCTCTGCCATACTTCCGATACCCGAACAAATTTCTTAAAGAAATGTTGGGCTGGAATCACCAACTCTATGGTAGCAAACACGTGTGTTGTACTGTGTTAGCTTTAAGCTACAGAAAAAGTTTTATTTAGGCTGGTTTTACAAACTGATTCGCTTAGGATTACTTACAAATTTGGTGTGATTATTCTGGAAGTGGTATTGGCTTTCCTGTCCCACTATGCCTTACTTGTAACTGTAGATATATAATTCTGTTTAAGCAATAGGTTAAGAATTTCTAACCCTCAAATGATCCGTACTTACATGTACAGAAAATATATTTTAGAAACCATCACTCCCGAAAATTGTATATAGGAAATTTAGTTCTAAGAGCTGTGGTACTTTAGGTTTAGTATTTAATATAGTATTTTAGAGATTTTAACTAGAATAATAAATTGAATTGCGTAGAGAAATGAATTGCACGTTGTCACTGCATGAAGAATTATTCTGTTCTGATTTCTCCTATTCCATTATGTCTTGACGTTCCGACGGGTTATGACAGTTGGTCTTCACGTCACTTTGTCAGCGGCGATTGCCGCGCTGCAATATGAAGCGTTGCGTTGCGACCAGGGACCCGTCGTGACAATGATTATTGTAGGAATTTTTCCTGCTAAAAACTTTTCTAAAGACTGAAATACGCTACGATGATTGTAGAAAAAGTTATTTCCCTCAAACTGATTGAATATCTGGCGAACGGCTCACCACTGAATTTTTCTAGCAATACTGCTGCAGCGTGCTGCTGATATTGAATCATAGTCACATCACTTATCAGTCTGAATCCTGAACAAAAACCAGCTCCACTAACAAAAATTCCCTTTCGTAGTTTTTGTTAGAATGCAGAGACATACTAGGTTTCTAGAAAGCAAAGACTACATTCTAACATTCCAAAAGATCTAAACATAGTCATGACCGAACCTCAAAATCCCTCCTTGGTTATTCTTCGTCTTGAATCAATCACACAACCCATTTTTTATTTATGTTATTGGATAGCAAACATAATTCTTTTACTCCTCAACTTCAACTTAAATATGACTACATAGTCTATTTATGTCTCTTATGCAAGAACACAGTGTCGATTTCGCCATTTTCTCCTGCAGCTGGATGAAACTGTTAATTTTTCGTCAGCTTGATTTATTACGGCCTTATAGCCTTGCGCTTCGCATATGTACGTTCTGCATTATGTATTATCAGCACAACAACGCTCCGCAATCTGCAGCGCCGGTCGCATAGCGCGATTCAGTATTTAATAATGATAAAAGAGTGCTCCTCCCAAATTTTCCCTGAACGATTTCGGGCCGAACCGAGTGACACCCCGGCACTGTCAGGGCCTATGGTTATCGGCTGACAGTAATCAGTCAACACGGCTGACAATTTCGCGCTGGAATCAGCTCTAGCCCGCTCTGTCTGTCCGTTCCCAGCGCTGCGTTGCTGCTGCTGCTGCGAGTTTGTTGTCACGAAGAAGTTTGCAATTAAATTAACAGCTCTCCGTTGATGCGATACGCCTCGGCGCGATTGGTTTCCAATGTCACCTCATCGATCATGTTACTCTTCGAATTCCGTCTGCTGGGATTCTCAAGGTGAAACGGGTCTGTCGTAAAATTGGAGAACTTTTTTTTTATGCTGCCTACTGATACTCAAACTAATTTTTATATAAGCCATCGAAAACATGAGTTAATTAGGTGGGCATAAAATGCAAATTTTTTACAACCGATGGACATTTCTTGTATCTGATAGGCCGTGGGGAGATTGCTCATTTTGATGACATTTTTCGGCCTATTTCTGTCCTCTAAACGATCGCTAAAAGCCACTTCGCGGGTTGCTGGGCGAAACAAATCAATTATATTACGTTACGCATTCCCTGCGCTGCCATACGAGGCGGCTTGTTATTGCCGTCATTTCGAGGTAGCAATAATCATTCAAAACGGTATCCACGTGCCTTGTTGGTATGTTTATTTTATGCTGAAAGGTTTGCTAATGGCACTCCAAGTTGTGCAATCAGGCATAATTATGTTTCAAAAAAATACACATTAAAGCCACTTGGTTTTCTAGGTAGCTAAATGTCGAGCAAACTGCACTGCATCGACTGCATATTGAAAGCGGTGAAAAAGTGGCTCTGAATCGCCTGTGGGAAAATTGGCAGATATTAACAGTTAAACAAAACAGAACGGATTTTCAAACCAATTCGCTCATATGTGAGGGAGATTTCAATGCTAACATTAAGTGACGAACCGTCTCGGTTTGCGGCATCCGCTTGAACGTCGTCGTCCGGTAGCGTAGATTTGTATGCACTGACAAAACAATGGAGATGCTTGACCAATCAACCAACCATAACCACCCACACACACGTCCATTATTCCACACGTGTAAAAAACAATAAATTGCACACCTTGGCTGGAAGTGCAATGATAATGTAAAGCTTCGTTTGTTATTTATTAATTTGAAACATGCGAGCGTGTAAATGGTTCGGTTCGGGCGATCCACAATGCGAATGAAAGAACAAAACGAGCTAAGAGAAGAAAAAAAATCTCTTACAAAAACTCAAATCGATTCCCGTGGTTCATATCTGCTGGCCATGGGAATTTCGTTGCTGCTTTTTTTTATCTTCCTCAGTTATTCACCATCAACGAGATAAGGAACCGCTTCGGATGTGTGCGGTCACACGAAGTGTGGAAAGAAGATTCAATTGGCTGGGAACTTTTTTTTTTTGAAACATAAAACAAAAACCTCTGTGTAAAGTTGTGTGATTTCTAGCTTGATTGAGTTTCTGCAGAGGAAATTCTTTTTTTGTTTTATCGTACGCGACCATTTTTAACTAAAGACCGTTTTACCGTGGGTGGCTTGATGATGATTGTCGGGCCGTTCAATTTCCGTTCGCTCAAGGAGAAAAGTAAAAGTAAATCGGGCTCGATGTTTCGACTGCGTATCGATTGTGATATGTCATCGTGTCCGTCGACGGGATGCATAAAGTTTCGGCGCTGGAATGCAAGGCATGGAAGGATGCATTTGAGCAGCTTCGCCGTGACGACAGGATGCGGTATTTTTTCCACAGATGGAACGTTATTTTGATTGCTCGCAGGGGTATACATTGTGAAGCTTCGAGTGAGAAGCGGGAGGAAACAATAAAATTATTTACGACAAAAAATGTGCTCGAAGACAGCTTGTTTAGTTTACTATATTGTGCTTGAGCAGTTGAAAGAATTAGGATTAAAAAATATTTAATCACAACTACCGGATCCCAATGCATTAATTTAATTTAATTTTACACATATTTCAGCATCAGTTGGCTTTACAAATCTTTACCGTAATAAAAAAACAAGCTTTTACGCGAAAAAAAGAAGGCTCCAGCGCCAAGGTTGCCCGAAAGCGAATGGCCCAGGATGGCGTCGTCGTTCCATCCTTCGTGTCACGTTGATAATAGAGAACATTATCGAGTATGTTTTATGATCAGAAATCCGGCAGCCCGGCAGATCTTCCGTGAAGCATCGATTATGCACGCCAAGCGCTTACTGCCAGGCTACCGCACAGGAAAAGGGTTTCGTAATGCGTTTCTGTTAATTAAGTATTTTTCTTGGCTTGTTTATTATTTTTTCCCCCGCAGAAGGACTCGATGTTTTTCTCACTATCAGTCAGTACATCATCATATCATACCTCGAGATTTCGTCTGTCCGCCAGTACTGGAGGGTAATAAATTTGGCATCATAATGCATTCGGGTAACGACCGAAACGCATTTCGAGGACATGACGTGAAGATTGCACACAAATTCCAGAAGTTAAACAGTTTCGGTTTGGTGCAATAAAATCGCCGATCTCAATGCGATCCGTAAATGTGTCGTTTTTTTGGGCTTTCAAGCAGACCGCTCATCATATGCCAGTTTGGTCGGCCTCTGCTTGTTTTTTTTTTTTTTCGAAGTAAACCGATGCCTTCCGAAGAGCGGCACATTCAAATCTTATCGGCGCTCAACGGCCGAACCAGAGAGTTGCATTTTGAAACAGCCAAAGGATAATAAGACAGCCGACTCATCTTGATGGGTTTTGAGTTGCAGGCTGGGAAAAGTGCACTCACGGATGCGCGCCGTCCTAAAGAGGCTTATCGAGAAGATTGATCAAGCCGCGGCTTTTATTTGTTAATTATTCGGAGAAAGGCGAGGATTTGCTGTGTGTGATGGATGTTCGCGAAGCCCAAAATGGCGACGGATGGGAACTCTTGGTGTGGACGGCGACTTCGGTCCTTTTGGGCCCAGCAGCGCACCTCACCGGTGAAGGGATTCGCCGGCGATTTGTGGCTGCGTGTGATGGACATAAATCTTCTTTATTTCGGTAATGAGTTGCGGTGCGTTGATCGATTGCAGGAAAAGTGCAGTCACGGTGGTTGATTGATCGGATGATAAGGCATTGCCACGCGGAGGATGCCGTCACTGATGAAAGCTGTCGGAGGTTTCACCGCATTGACGCAGTGTTGGAGAAAGAGGAGATTCTTTACTCAGTTGATTCTAGCTTCAATCTAATAGCGAGAAAAGAATGCGTGCAATGTGACGTCCGTTGTTTAGAGCTGGAATTTACATTAAATTATTCAGAGGAGAAGAAATCGTCTCTAGTTGGTTTGCCTACGTTGTTTATTTTTTATTTCCTACCTCAAGCGATTTTCATTGCAACAACTTTCAACCAAGCCTCGGGATCCTGGTCGGCAAACTAACGCCAATTCCGCCAAAGATCGACCCCGGCTGGAAATGTAAACACTTTTATTCCGGCTAATTAATCACGATTTTTAACTTTTATAGTTCTTTTTAATTCGATCACACACAAACACAACACGTACTTACGGGGAGACACGGATCTGGCCGAACGACAGTCGTAAGAGGCCTGGCGCGCGAAACACGCGACTTGTGCTGAACAGTGTGCACTCACTCACTGGTGGATCCGGCGGGAGAGGATGTTTATAGGCTGCGGCTGCGGAATGGTTTCGTAACTTTGTATGCCCATTCTGCTCATCCGGCTACGGTTTTATTTTCGCTTGCCGATAGCATACGGTTGAACATTAATGGCGTGTGCTTTCGGCGGCACACGATGCGGAGGAATTAGGTTTGATTAGTTTCCATTCAGTTGCATTCCAGGCCACTATCAGGAATGTAGGATTTATCTGTTTCGCCGTGGGATGGTAATTTTGATCAGTGAAACCGTGGTCATTATTCAAACTTCGAAACTATTTCTTAAGTTGTATGATTACAGTTTTTAGTAAACTGACTCAACAACAGAGGGTATTTCAGTTCGGATGTTCTAGAAACAAAACTGCTCTGCTAACTCCAAACAAAGCTTTAATCCTAGTTCTGGAATAAGCTAATCCAATAATAAAAGATACAATTGAATTAACTTTCCATTCACCAGATTAACCTGTACTGCTGGACCATCATGCTTTAAAAGTAGTAAAGAGATCTTACTTACGTATATGCTGTTTGCTGAATCCTGCTCCTGTAAAGTTACTTTTAGATTATTTGTAAGTTTTGTATCGTCCTTTTTTTATTGGAGGTATCTAGTCATTCAAGGTCTACTGCTGTCATCAAGTCCAAATTCTCTACCTGAAGAATTTTACTTAGTTGAATCTCATTGCTTCTTGTCTTGTGTTCGTATCCTAAGTGTGAGACTGTGAGTATGAGGAAGTCCTTGATTTCAAACTCGCGAACTATGCAAATATTAAAAACAAATTGAACTGTGTCAATTGGCAACAAATTTTTAGAGATGGAGGAAATGTCGAATCATCTGTTAGCGTCTTTTACAAAATTCTGTACAATATCATCTCTCAAGAGATTCCATTGAAGAAAAAACGACGCCACGCTAACACTAAACATCCAGTCCGGTTCAACAAACAAATAAAAAATTAAATAAACCGCAAACAAGAAGCCCACAAAATTCCCAAAAAACACAATAGCAGTGAAAATCTAGCAATCTACTTGGAAATATGTGATCAACTTAACTTTGCAATCAGTGATGCATTTGAAGAATTCAATGCAAAAACTGAACTAGAAATTAAGTCATGTCCAAAGAACTTCTTCAATTACGTCAAAACAAAACTAAAATCAGACAATTTTTCATCGATAATGCAACTCGATGAACATGTTGGTGACAACTAGGAGAAAAATTGCAATCTCTTTGCAAAATTTTTCCATGAAATCTATACCACATTTTCCGAAGAAAATCGACCGCGATTATTTTGCATTTTATCAAGAATATCCAAGAAACGTTGATGTCAACCAACTTCAGGTACAGGATGTTTTGCAGGGTTTGAGAAATTTAGACCCTTCCAAAGGACCTGGACCTGACGGAATACCACCAGCACTCATGAAAAATCTTCCGAAGGAACTTACATCTCCTTTGTTCTGGCGGTTCAATATGTCGTTGGCAACTGGAGTCTTCCCAAATATATGGAAATGCTCATTTTTAGTGCCTATTTTCAAATCTGGGCGTAAATCTGACATACGTAATTATCGTGGAATCGCTATTATCTCTTGCATTCCTAAACTCTTTTAGGCAATTGTCAATGAAAAGATATTTGCTCAAGTCAAAAATCGAATAACTGACAAACAACACGGCTTCTTCGAAGGCCGCTCTACATCCACAAATTTACTTGAATTTGTAGATTACTCATTGAATGCAATGGATAATGGGAACCATGTTGAAGCTCTCTATACAGACTTTAGCAAAGCATTTGATCGTATTGATCGTATTGAATTGAGTCCTGAGCCCTGAAGTGGCTTGAATCATATTTAACAAACAGGCAACAAATGATAAAATTTAATGGAAAAAAGTCAAATCCCATTCAAGTTACTTCAGGTGTTCCCCAAGGCTCCCACTTAGGACCACTTCTTTTTATTTTGTACGTAAACGACATTTCCTTCATCCTTAAAAAATATTAAAGTTCCAATATATGCCGACGACATGAAGCTGTTTTTGTAAATAAAAAATCAAGAAGACCACAATGTATTTCAGAATGAAATCCACACATTTTACATCTGGTGTAAGAAAAGCCTACTTGAAGTAAACGTAAAAAATGCAATATAATATCCTTTAGCAGAAAAGTAACAACGACCAAAATTGTGATCAATCAAAGAAATAGTTATCGGTTTCCGTTATACTCTACTAATTTTTTTGGAAATAAATATTGAAATTCAGTCCGCAAATATATATTTCGACTGTGACGTACAGTCTTCCTCAGTGCTTATGTGGACTGGTAAAGAGCAAAGCGTAAATCCTGTTTTTTTTTATTTGTAGTAGGTAAAAATGAAAATTAAGCACCCTTAATTGGAGTTAGGTAGGGAATTATGCTGAGTTAAATCAACTGCTTCTACGAAATAACAGTAGTAGAAAAACAGCCAAAGTACACCTCATTGACGACTTTGTGGTCAATAGGTCTTCGTACGAGTTTTCACAACCCCAGCAAAATCTTCTAAATATGGGCCTAAATTTCGCAATTCCTTCACGACCCAATATTGAACAATCGATCATCGATATAGAAGCTGGGATGGACAGTTGTAAACTTTCCACAGAACAAACTGGTGAAGTACGGCAAATTTTTTCAAAAATTACTAAGACACTGCCACGTCATGAAAATTCGTCTGATTTAAAGACAGTTGAGGAATTACGTAAAAAACCTGTTTTCTATTTAAAAGCAGATAAGGGGAACAAAACCGTCATCATGGACAAGTCTGACTATGATGAACAAATAACCCAAAAAATTGATAAAGGTCCATATTGGCAATTGCGACTCAATCCTCTTGCTGATATGGTAAAACGTGTAGAAAATACAATAAAAGAATGCAAACCCGGGTAATGCGTTACAAAATCTTCGTGTTTCAAATCCAGTTCTTCCAAGAATAAAGGGTCTCCCCAAAATTCACAAACCTGGAAATGAAATGAGAGAAATTATCTCAGCGGTAGGGGCTCCCACAGAAAAATTGGCTAAATGGCTGGTAAAAGAATTTCAAGCCATGCCCCATAAATTTCCAAGTCGATCAGTAAAGAGCACCGGAGATTTCGTTGAAAATTTAAGATCCTCGGGTAACATCCAATCTGATGAGATAATGGTTTCATTTGACGTTACGGCCTTATTTCCTAGCGTTCCAGTGAATGAAACCTTAAACCTTTTAGAGGACTGGCTTCTTTCCCAATATTTTGATAATACTTGGAAAAAGAAAGTTGACAGTTTGTTGAAACTTTCACGCCTTTGCATGAAAGAAAACTACTTCACATTTCGTGGTAAATTTTACAAACAGACTAAAGGGGCACCAATGGGGAATCCTCTTTCTCCCTTTCTATGTGAGCTCTTCATGGCAAATATAGAAAGTACATTAGAGAAGAGGAACATCTTACCGATTCGATGGTGGAGGTATGTGGATGATATTTTTTGTATTTTGAAAAGGGCGGATCTTGAAACTTTTTTCATATCCCTTAATAATACCCATAAAAATATAAACTTCACAATTGAAAAAGAACTTAACAACAGACTCCCTTTCTTGGACGTCGTTGTAGTCAGAAAGTCTACGGACTTGGAATTTGAAATTTATCGGAAACCCACGAATACAAAACGGGTAATACCTAACACTTCAAACCATCCCTTCCAGCATAAAATGGCATCCTTCCATCATATGATCCACCGCATGGAAACTTTACCTCTAAGTGAAGTAGCCAAGCAAAAGGAACTGGAATATATTTTCGAAATTGCTAAACTTAATGGCTACAATGAAAGTATCATTCAAGCCATTGTTGATAAAAAGAAGCGTGCTCAAATTCGGAAATCTTTTACAACACTCACCCCAATAACAGAAGATCTGAAAAGGGTAGCCGTTGAATATGACGTTAACTTGACACGCCCACTTCGTTCAAAATTTAGAAAATTTGGGATGGATATTGTCTACACTAGTAGAAATACCCAACTCAAAACAAAATTAGGGTCTACCAAAGACCCTATTGATACCCTGAACAAAGCTGGAATTTATAAAGTTGCATGCAGTCACTGTGACATGGTTTACATTGGACAAACTAAACGTAACCTAGGGATACGTTTCAAAGAACATTTCGCAGAAGTGACCAAAGCAAGTAAAGTTTCAACAAATGCCCCACCACACCATTTCAAATCAAAAGTGGCTGAACATATTTTTAACGAGGAACATCCACTAACTTCGGATAACATTCACCTCCTCCGCCCCGTTAATAATTTATGGAAATTAGACGTAGCTGAAAGTTTAGAAATTTATAAACAACACTCATGCACGCTTCTCAATAAAGACGCAGGTAATCACCCCTCATGGCTATTCAATCTGCTTCCCAAAAACCCCAGACATGGTACGGTAAACAATCGACCGCATAATTCCCTACCTAACTCCAATTAAGGGTGCTTAATTTTCATTTTTACCTACTACAAATAAAAAAAAAAAAACAGGATTTACGCTTTGCTCTTTACCAGTCCACATAAGCACTGAGGAAGACTGTACGTCACAGTCGAAATATATATTTGCGGACTGAATTTCAATATTTATTTCCAAAAAAATTAGTAGAGTATAACGGAAACCGATAACTATTTCTTTGATTGATCTCAATCACTCTGCTAAGACGCTCGTTATAGATTTTCTAGATTTGACCAAAATTGTAATTGCATTAGGGGATCAGAATGTGAAGAAATGTGATATGTTAGGGATTTAGGAATAATCTTAGATTCTAAACTTAATTTCATCGACCACTATAACACTATCATACACAAGGCAAATAACATGTTACTTTTTTTTTTTTTTTTTGGGGGATTTGTTAGTAGCTTAAGTATTTATGATAAATATTAGTAAATAATGAGTATGTGTGTCCAATCACAAATGGTGACTTCTCAACACTGTTAGAAATTTGTAATTTTAATTGTTAGGATTTGTTTGCTTTCGCAATTAGGACTTATCATTCGTAGGGATTTAAACCTACTTGTCAGGAAAGGGGAAGTAAACTTACAACTAACTTAATTGCTAACTTATTGGCTATAAAGAGAGCTTATCGTAGCAATTGAGGATTGCAACGATTTTTGTCGAAAATTGTTAATAATTTTATTTGACATAGCTTCTAATGGTTCAACACCAGTAAGTCTATGTAATTCGAGTGTACCAAACCAAGGAGGACGCTTCAAAATCATTTTCAGAATTTTATTCTGAATCCTTTGGAGCGTTTTCTTCCTTGTTGAACAGCAACTTGACCAGATCAGTACAGCATAAAGCATTGCTGGTC
Source organism: Wyeomyia smithii (assembly GCF_029784165.1). Taxonomy (NCBI): domain Eukaryota; kingdom Metazoa; phylum Arthropoda; class Insecta; order Diptera; family Culicidae; genus Wyeomyia; species Wyeomyia smithii. Next base: position 9,654,277 of record NC_073696.1, read on the forward strand.
TAAAAATTTGTTTGTAAATCAAAAGTTTGTTCTTTAAACAAAGTTTAGAATTCCTGTTAATGAGAGGATATAAACATCTCGTATATTTGATGCACTTGGCTTGTATACTCTCAATGTGCTCTTTGAAAATAAGTTTTTTCTCATAAATTAGTCCCAAGTACTTAACCTTGTCAGACCAACTTAAAATAACCCCATTCATCTTGACAACGTGATTATTGTTTGGCTTGAGGAAAGAAGCCCTAGGCTTATGCGGAAAAATTATCATTTGAGTTTTAGAAGCATTGGGAGAGATTTTCCACTTTTGCAAGTAGGAAAAAAAAAATATCTAAACTTTTCTGCAATCGACTGCATATGACACGAAGACTTTTTCCTTTTACGGAAATGCTTGTGTCATCGCAGAACAATGACTTTGTGCATCCTGGAGGCAAATCAGGAAGATCTGAAGTGAATATGTTGTACAGGACTGGACCCAAGACTGAACCTTGAGGCACACCTGCTCTGACAGGAAATCTATCAGATTTTGAATTCTGATAGACAACCTGCAGAGCTCGATCAGTAAGATAATTTTTTAAAATTTTGATTAGGATAATTGGAAAATTAAAAGTTTGCAATTTCGCAATCAAACCTTTATGCCAAACACTGTCGAATGCTTTTTCTATGTCTAAAAGAGCAGCTCCAGTGGAATAACCTTCAGATTTGTTAGCTCGTATCATATTAGTAACTCTGAGCAATTGATGAGTTGTGGAATGCCCATGGCGAAATCCAAACTGTTCATTTGCAAAAATTGAATTTTCGTTGATGTGTGACATCATTCTGTTAAGAATAACTCTCTCAAACAGTTTACTTGTTGAAGAAAGCAAACTGATTGGTCGATAACTTGAAACTTTAGCTGGGTTCTTATCCGGTTTTAAAATGGGAGTAATTTTTGCATTTTTCCATAATTTGGGAAAATATGCAATTTTGAAGCAGCAATTGAAAATTTTCACTAAAAAATCCATTGTGCTCTCAGGGAGATGTTTGATTAGTATATTAAAGATTCCATCATCACCAGGTGCTTTCATATTTTTGAAATTTTTAATAATTGATTTAATCTCATTCAAGTTAGTTTCAATTATTTCTGCAGGTAAAAAATTCTGGGAAGAAATTAAATCAAATTGACGTGTGACTTCATTTTCAATTGGACTCACAAAATACAAATTTGAGTTATGAACACTCTCAAACTGCTGAGCAAGTCTTTGAGCCTTTTGTTCATTGGATACAAGAAAACGTTCACCATCTTTTAAAACTGGAATAGGCTTTGAAGGTTTCTTAAGAATCTTCGACAGCTTCCAAAATGGTTTTGAATATGGTTTCAATTTTTCAACTTTAGTCTCAAAATTTTGATTTCTCAGAAGAGTAAATCTATGTTTAATCTCTTTCTGTAAATCTTTATAAATAGTTTTAAAAACAGGGTCACGATAACGTTGATATTGACGTCTGCGGACATTTTTCAAACGAATTAGAAGTTGAAGATTTTCGTCAATTATTGGTGAATCAAATTTCACTTGAGCCTTTGGAACAGAATAATTCCTGGCATCAACAATTGCACATTTTAATGCTTCCAAAGCGGAATCAATATTCACTTCGTTTTGCAAATCAAGCTCATTATTGAAATTTCTCTCAATATGAGTTTTGTATCTTTCCCAATTAGCTTTGTTATAATTAAAAACAGAGCTCATAGGGTTTAAAACTGATTCATGTGATAAAGAAAAAGTTATTGGAAGATGGTCAGAATCAAAGTCAGCATGTGTGATCAAATCACTACACACATGACTTTGATCTGTTAGCACCAAATCAATTGTTGAAGGGTTTCTTACAGAAGAAAAGCATGTAGGACTATTCGGAGACAAAATAGAATAGTATCCTGAAGAACAATCATTGAATAAAATTTTGCCATTGGAATTACTTTGAGAATTATTCCATGAACGATGTTTAGCGTTAAAATCGCCGATTATGAAAAATTTCGAACGATTTCTGGTGAGTTTTTGTAAATCACCTTTAAAATAATTTTTGAGCTCGCGTGTGCATTGAAATGGTAAATATGCTGCGGCAATAAATAAAATCCCAAGTTCAGTTTGAACTTCAATTCCCAAAGTTTCAATAACTTTCGTCTCAAGATGGGGAAGAGCACGATGTTTGATTCGGCGATGAATAACAATTGCAACTCCACCGCCGGAACCCTGAATCCTATCATATCTATGAACCACGTAATTGGGATCATATTTTAATTTCATGTTAGGTTTCAAAAATGTTTCAGTAATAATTGCAATATGCACATTATTTACTTTTAAAAAATTACAAAGCTAATTCTCATTGGCCTTCAATGAGCGAGCATTCCAACTTAATATTTTAATTGTTTTATTTAAAATCATTGCTAAATTTTAAATTAGAAACAATTTTAATAGTAAAATTTGTGCCTATTTGAATGGCTTCAAACATTGATTTTGCCTGCAACATGGCGTTCATAAGATCGAACATTGCCTGTTGCAAAAAAGAAAGTTTACCTGCCGTAATAGGCCCCAGGTAGTTGACATTAGAAAAAATATTTTCGGCAGCAATATTAGCTAGAGTAATAGGTGTACAATTATTTTCTAGCGTGTTTTGCTTACCCATATTAACGGTCATTTTCGAACTACCAACACTAGGCGGTATAATGTTCGAACTACCTGTAACCTGTGCATAAGTTAAACGGGTATGCAAAGGAGTAGGTAAACTATGCGTCACTGGTACGCTTGGAGAATTTTGTTTTGAAGTTGGTTTTAATTGAGAAATTGAATTTTGTTTACCTTGCCTTGCCTTAACAATTACTAAACGGACTGGGCATTGATAAAAATTTGACATATGGTTGCCGTTACAATTCGCACAGCGAAAATTTTTACTCTCTTTCACAGGACATGTGTCCTTTTTGTGAGAAGAGTCTCCACAATTAAGACATTTTTGGTCCATGTTACAGAATTTGGAACCATGGCCATAAGTACGGCATTGGGTGATATGTTTTTCACCTCCGCCATACTTCCTATAAATTTCCCACTTTACACGCACATTATACAAAGCATGTGCTTTTTCAAAAAATTTTAAGTTGTTAACCTCATTGCGGTTAAAATGAATTAAATAATTAACAAAGGAAATTCCAGTTCTCTGACTGTTTTCGCCTCGTGATTTTTGTTTCATTAGAATTACTTGGGTAGGGGCTATGCCAAGTGACTCTGTTAAAGTAAGTTTGATCTCATCAGCGGTTTGATCGTTGGTGAGACCTTTCAAGACAACCTTGAACGGCTTGGCGTTCTTGGTGTCATATGTAAAAAATTTGTACATCTTGTCAGTTAAATACTGAACAAGACGATCACGACCCTTTACTGAGTCGGCTAATAAGCGGCATTCACCTCTACGGCCAATTTGATAGGTAACTTTAACGTCAGAAACAAACGTTGAAAGTTCCTTTTTGAATATATTAAATTCAGAAGAAATAGTTACCACAATAGGTGGAACTTTCTCCTTTTTTAAAGATTTTATATTTTGTATAGTTTCATTATTGGTAACTTCCATTTCACCAGCTTCTTGCTCAGGCAAAATATCAAAAGGATTGTCACTACAGACACTCGATGTGTCAGAAAGAGATGCCTCTCTTTTCCTCCCCGCAGCGATGCGAGGTTTCTTTTTTCGTCCAGCCATTTCAGGTGATACGAAAAAAGTTAAAACAAATGTTCAATTCAAAAGTAGGTAGTCTTGAAAAGACTGATGGGAAATAACTTTCAGGTAGTCTTTAAAAGACACACTGACAAAACACAAACTTTGAAGCTATAGGCAGTCAAAGACCAGTCCACAAGCAACCGAAAAAACGTCTGATCTGTAGGACAGTTCAAGACGCACTGATGAAATAACATGTTACGGTTTCTCAAACGCTTCTGTTATAATTTTCAAGACCCGTACACTATCAAAACTTTGTATATTGCCTATGTGAGGTCAATACTAGAATACTGTAGCATTGTGTGGTTTCCTCGTCCTGGCGTACATGAAGAAAGAATAGAATCAGTACAAAAGCAATTTCTACTATATGCTCTTCGTAAGCTAGGTTGGACCGCACATCGTCTTCCGTCATATGAAGCACGCTGCATGTTGATTGACATTCAAACATTAAAAGAACGGCAAGAGTACGCGATGGCTTCATTTGTAAACGATATCGTTTCGCAGAACGTTGACTCAGCAGTACTACTTTCTAAATTGAACTTTTATGCACCCATTCGACAATTTCGACACCGTAGTTTATTTGCTCTTAACCATCATCGTACGGAATACGCAAAAAATGGACCTATAAATAGTATGATGAATTCTTATAAGCAACACTGCGAAGCCGTTGACTTTACGATGTCCCGATATAAACTGAAACAGTATCAAGTCCTTGAGGCTGAGGACACAAAATTAATTTGTTTTATGTTCGTGTATAGTTTAGAAATTAATGTAACCAGTCTACATATATGATTGACGAAATAGATAAATAAATAAATTAAATTAGTGATGTTTGCAGCGGAATGTTAATAATAATGGAACAATGGCAAAAGTTTTTCTAGATGATAAATCCACTGTGGATTCGTTGATTAAATGTGAATTCTTTAGTGATCATTTTTCTACTGTTTTCAATACAACTGTTGCTCTACTAATGTACTCGCCGCTTCCGATATCCCTATAAACATGATTTCGACTGACCTCCCTAAGATAACCAAGGAATCGCAACTAAAGGCGGCGAAACGGTTGAAAACTTCTATTGCTCCAGGGTCTGATGGTATCCCTGCTATCGTATTCAAAAAATATGTGTGTGAGCTTGCCAATCCACTAGCCCCCAATCTTTACAACAAGGCAAATTCCCAGCTCTTTGGATAAACTCGCATATTTTTCTGATACAAAAAAAGTAAACAGAAAAGATGCTCGTAACTATCGTGGTCCTGCTAGACCTGCTATCTCTAACAAAAAACATCATTTCTACTGATTAACACGGTTTTTATCCTGGTCGTTCTGTGACAACCAATTTACTTTGTATCACTTCGGACTATATCGCTCGTATTGGAAACGGAAAACAGGTGAAAGCTGTATACTCGAACTTGTAAGCGGCATTTGATAAAATTGACCGTCTTATATTACTCCACAAACTTGCTAGAATGTGTGTCTCCGAAGACCTGATCAAATGGTTGCAAGCAGAGCTGGAATTCACCTCAGTGGAGACAGAACCACACAAATTTGTGCACAACACATTTGCCATCAAACCGTGCGTGCCACTCCCGATATTTCGTTTGTGTTCTCTTCTCCCCATTCGCTCTTCTGTATTTCTTTCGCACCGAAAAAATACGACTGAGTACACTTTGGGCATTTGCCAAAATGTGCGACACCACACATTGTGTCTTACTTTGTGTGTTGCTTAGGGCAATGATTATCGTATTTGACAAACGAACGATTATTGTATTTTTTGTTTTGTTTTTCATTTGACTCCTACTGAAATAATTTAGGAGCTAATTTCCAGTGCTGCTCAATGGGTTTTGTTTCAAAACTAAAAATGGTTTCTTCCCGGAGATAGCCGCGATATGTCTCGTACATGAACAGTAGGGGCAATAGAAATCAACTTTTCGAAATTCGTTTAGAAGTAGGGCTCAACAGTTTCGTCTTCGAAAAAAAGTTCCCATACTAAACTTCAGCTTAATCTGACTTCGGGAACACGAAAGCATTATTCTGTAACCAATGAAAAAAATGCACAGGTAGTTCAAAAATTTCTGAATATCAAAAATTCTGATGCCAAATGTCTTAAAAATGCATGAAACATCGAACAAAAAATGAAAAAATCGATCGGTTAGAGTTTCACTTTTCGACTGAACGAACTTCTAAATGCGACGAAGGACATTCTTCCCATACAAGTCATTATCACCCTAATGAACGGTATCAGTAGTGAATGCATGTAGCGATTGTATATGAATACCGGGACAGAAACATGTCTGGACGTGCGTAATATGTCCTTAGAAACACGTCCACGCCATTGAGAATCGTGTTTAAATGAATTCTCAAAAACGTATATGGTCCTTTCTTGGTTCCTTTTCTCTGCTATTTTTTCTACCCGCAGCGCAACGCAAACTACTCAAACTGAAGCTCTTTGTTCTCACGCAATGTGTCACAAAAAGCAGCACAAAGTGTTGTTCCGTTCTCCCTCTCTTGAAATATTTCTCACTTGGTGATATCTTTCATAGTCATTTCGTTCTCGCTCTTTCTCTTTGTGCCTGTTGGTTGTCAAAATGTGTAGGTACCGTTCTCGTTGTGCCTTGACGAAAAATTTACACACTGAGCGCAATGAGTGTGCGAATGACAGCCCTGATAGCAAGCGTACCTAAGTGAAATAAACCTAAGGGTTAAACTTGGATCCTACACATCGCGATGTTTTACAAATACTTCCGATGTTTCCCAAGGAAGTAATCTGGGACCGGTTCTTTTCGTTTGATTCACAAATGATGTCGCTGCCCGTTTGGATGTAAGCTGTTCTATGCTGATGATCTGAAGATTTTCTTGGTCGTCAACAAATTTTCCGACTGCCAAAAGCTGATCTGTTGGATATTTGGATATTTTTGAGAATTTGTGTCACAAAAACCTAATGACTATCAGTGTCCAGAAATGTGCGGTAATTTCATCTCATCGATTTAGTAATCCCATGAAAGCTACTTATACAGTCGGACGTACACCTCTAGCTCGTGTCGATTAAATAAATGACCTTGGGGTACTAGTTGAAGGTAAATTGACTTTTGGGCCGCATCAATCCGTGCAAATCGTCAGCTAAGTTTTCTTATGAAGGTGTCTAAAGATTTCCCTGATCATGATTACCTGAAATCGCTAAAATCGGCGTTAGCAAGATCGATTTTGGAATCGTCAGCTGTAGTATGGGTGCCATACTAGGATTGAGCGTAGCGCATTCCGTAGACTTCCTTGGACAGACAGGCTGAATCATCCTCCATATGAACACCGTTGTAAAGGCTTCTCGGGACCTTAGAACAAAAATTCAGCCGGATATGGTTGCTGTCAAAGTTGTTCTTGGAGAAACCAATTACCAGCTGAGAAAAATCATTTCAAATCGCCTGGAAATACGCGAGGATTTAATCGACCATTTTTGATATGAATGGCACACGCATTTGGCTTAGCAAACTGAGCAATTTTCACAGGTGGAGAGATTTTTTACACCCATGAGTTACATTCTAGAAGGGCGTATGCCTTTTGGCACAGGTTTTATTCGAAGCATTGCAGCCCAGAAACCGTTGGTTGTATAGAAAAACTGTCTGAGAATAAGTTGTAGGGAATTGAAAATGCACCATAAAAAAATATACACTGTACAAAACAAATTTTTTTTGACCAAAAAAAAAATAAAAATAAACATTAAATTTCAATTAAAAAAAAAAAGCGTTGAATTTTTGTTTTATTTTTTTTTAGGAAACTTGACGTTAATACGCAACTTTTGAAAAAAAGTCCAGCATGGAGAATTGAAAAATAATTTTTTTATGGTAGATTAATTTTTTTATGAAAATTCTAATTCAAACATTTTTCAAAATATTTGTACTCTGATGATTTTAAAAGATGCAGAGAGTCATTTTTAATCAAAAAGCTCTTAGTAGTAAACATTCTAAAGGCATTGGTTTTCGAGTTATTTCTAATTTAAGCTCGAAAAATTATAATTGTTTACGAAAATACACGTTTTCCTTAATTTGTCCATGGTTCTCCAGCAAAAACCATACGTTCATTGGAATGCTTGATCAAAAATATACAATTCATTCTTCGACAACAAAACGATTGGGCGAACGGTTCTCAAGAAAAGAGTTTAATGTTCTAAGTGATATAAATATGTATATATAAGAATCAAATATTTATTTTCGAGTTTTATTATCTTAGGAACATATTTTCTTATGACATAGATACTTTACAGAACTAGTTTCACCTTATATTTTATATACATCATAAGTAAATGATTCGTCATCTTTTGAAAACAGCTTCGTTTGTATCTTATTTTCTGAAATCGTAACAAAAGAGTAATACTTTTGTGTGGCAGCTATTATTATAGAGTTTTTGAAAATATTGCGCCATTCTGTTACTCCTTGTTCATATTCTTCATATGATACCCAACTAAATGACATTTTTGATAAATTTTTTATTACTTTTCTGATTAGACCAATCATACAATTCTTTTGCGCTTGTAATGGGATGTTCATGTTCTTTAGCTAAACTTGCATTTCCTGTTATTCGTTTTAATATGCCACAAATTGCAGCGCATGGGCCTTTAACATGAGAAGTCGCAAAAAAATGCTACTATGCATCGACGTTATATTTTGTTTTGAACTTGAAAAGACTTTTAAAAAACTCATGATTTGGCAATGAACACCTGAACCGAAACAGTATTATGTTGGAGTACTTCCGATATTATGATGAAGCTGATATTCTCAAGTGTTCCAGATTCTGAATAGTAAACAACGAAGGGATGAATGGTAGCTTGACTATCATTCCAATAACTACACGAATCACAGATTGATAAAGACGTATTAAAATGAGCTTGACTGTTCAATATTTTTATTTTGCAATAACGTTTTCGTTTAATTTGCGTAAGCTTGATGAGCACCGATGATCAGGAAAGGGTTTACAGCATTTGGGCTTGGTGTATTCCATTTTTACTTTATTCATCTTCACAAAATGCAAACTGTTACTAACACATCTGGAGTAGTGCAATCGTATTTATATACGAAAACAGATATTATAGGTAACCCACTAGTTATTGGTTGCGTACTTTACAAACAGTTATTATTAGTAAACAAGTTGGTAGTGTTGCACGACAAACATATTTTTTTATAAAACATTCGGCAAGGGGGAACGTGTAGGTAGGCTAACGTTTAGCGCTTGAGTTATTTATCCAATTGTTTTGTTGTCAAAGAATAAATTGTATATTTTTGATCAAGCATTTCAATGAACGTAGGGTTTTTGCTGGAGAACCATGGACCATGGAAATTAAGAAAAACGTGTATTTTCCGAAATATTAATAATTTTCCGAGCTTAAATTAGAAATAACTCGAAAACCGATACCTTTAGAACGTTTACTACCAAAAGCTTTTTGATTCAAAATGACTTTCTGCATCTTTTAAAATCATCAGAATACAAATATTTTGAAAAATGTTCAAATTAGAATTTTTATAAAAAATTTAATCTACCATAAAAAAAATAATTTTCATTTCTCCATCCTGGACTTTTTTTTTAAAGTTGCGTATTAACGTCATGTTTCTTTAAAAAAAAATAAAACAAAAATTCAACTCTTTTTTTTTAAATTGAAAATTAATGTTTATTTTTAATTTTTTTTGGTCAAAAAAATTTTTTTTTGTGCAGTGTATATTTTTTTTTATGGTGCATTTTTAATTCCCTACAACTCATTTTCAAACAGTTTTTCTATACAACCAACGGTTTCTGGGCTACAATGTTTCGAATAAAACCTATGCCAAAAGGCATACGCCCTTTTAGAATGTAACCCATGGGTGTAAAAAATCTCTCCATCTGTGAAAAATGCTCAGATTGCTAAGCCAAATACGTGTGCAAAGTTTCATTCAAATCAAAAATGGTCGATATTCGACCATCGGTCATTTGGCGCGATCTTGCTCTTTAGCCCATTCCTGATAACCAACCGTGAAGTAGAAGCTGCAATACAAAAAATGAAGTCCTGTTTCGCTCCTGGCCCTGATGGCATACTTTCCTGCGTTTTGAAAAAATGTACAGCTGTTGTTCTTCGTCCGCTTAATCTACTATACAACTTGTCGCTTCGGCGATGTGCTTTTCCTACCAGTTGTAAATTGTCGGTTATGTTCCCTGTTCACAAAAAAGGTGACAAACGCGATATACAGAATTACAGAGGCATTACTTCTCTTTGCGCTTGTTCAAAAGTATTCGAAATAATAATTTACTACGCACTCTTTGCTAGTTGCAAGCATTACATCTCGATGGACCAACACGGTTTCTATCCAAATCGTTCTACTACTACCAATCTCGTACAATTTACTACTACATGCATACAGAACATGACTGAAGGTGCCTGATTTAAAAGCTGCGTTTGATCGTGTTGACCATGGTATCCTGCTCGCCAAGTTGGAGAAATTAGGAGTTGCTTCTGCTCTCGTGCAATGGCTGAGGTCATACTTGGAAAATCGAACGCTGTACGTTAAAATCGGATCACAACATTCTACACACTTTTAGAATCTATCGGCCGTTCCGCAGGGCAGTAATTTGGGACCACTGCTCTTTGCACTGTTTATAAATGACGCATGCTTATTACTGCCAGAACCAAGCCGTATGTTTTTTTGCGGACGATGTCAAGTTTATGCGGATTATACGAAGTATCGCAGACTGTCACGAACTCCAGCGGCTCGTCGACACTTTTTTTGAGTGGTGAACCAACAACCTGCTAACAATTAGTATCCAGAAATGTTGCGTAATCTCTTTCCATAGAAAAAATGATCCTATAACGTTCAGCTACACCATGTTTGACCAAACATTAACGAAAGTTAAATAGGTTCGAGACTTGGGTGTTACTTTAGACGCATCGCTATCATTCAGGGTGCACTACAACGAGATTATTGCAAAGGCGAATCGACAACTTGGATTTATTTTTAAGATAGCATCGGAATTCAGCCATTCACTGTGTCTTCGTTCACTGTTCATCTCCCTGGTCCGATCTGTTCTTGAAACAAATTACGTAGTGTGGTGTCCATTCAACGCAAATTGAATAACAAAAATTGAAGCCGTGCAACGGAAGTTCGTACGTTACGCCCTACGTTTCCTGCCATGGCAAAATCCGCAGCAGTTACCGGAGTATTCGGATCGTTGCCGACTTTTAGGTATGGAAACACTGCATTAAAGACGTTTTGATGCACAGGCTACCTTTGTATTCAAAATTCTGACCGGTGAGATTGATGCCCCAAGAATTTTAGAGCGATTAGATTTATATGCTCCGGAAAGATCATTAAGACGAAGGAATTTTCTTTCTCTGCCCCAGCGTAATGCATCTTATGGACAACATGATCTCATTCGCTTTAAGTCAGCAAGCTTCAACACCGTTGCAGCCTCATTTAACTTTAACATGTCGGTAAAACTAGATGAACATTTCAAAAGGTCCTATCTGCTTTCATCGGTTTTTCCGGAGCGTCCTTTCATTTTGGTAATGGTTCAACTTTAGTATCTCTCTCAAGCGTGGTTTTAGTTCAGAAGGTTAGAGGGATCTCTCCGCTATCAACTGGTGCAAATAACGTGTCATAGAAGGTGTTCAATATGTTGTGGTGATTGAATGAAAGTGATCGCTGAAAAAATCGATCAAAGCAGATAGAACCTTTTGAAATGTTTCTCTAGAAATATGTTCAAGCAACTTCTCCATAGTCGACAAGCATAAACTTACTACAAAAGTGATTTTTATTATGTGTACTGTACATACTAGATTTAGTTTATCATTAAGACCACCTATGTGTCAGATGATGTGATATTAAACAAATAAACAAATACCTTCAACAAAGCCTGCCAACTGTTCGGTTTTGGATGTATCTCGAATATTTATAAACAGAAATTGCTATCAGCTAGATAGTTTTGAATATCTGTTAAGTTTAAGTAATTTAACTTTTGATTCATTAACATGATAACATGTCAGATAAATTATTATAATAAATAATAACAATAATTTCAATTCCTTTCAGCTATACTGGCAGCCATAAATAAATACTAAGAAGAAATGCGAGAATAGAACTATACGTTGTGGCACTATCCTTAATGTTTCGGCGAGTGGCAGAAAAATATTAACTTCTTCGAAATCTAATGAGTTTTGGGTTTTGTCCTTGGTGTGTTACAATAGTGTACGAAAAAATCAAACCGTATCATCGAGAAATGGCAGCCCGGTCGCTGGTACTGAAGCACCGTCTATTTGTTGTGACACATTCATGGTCCTTTTAGCGCCCTGAAATTATTTAATTGAAGTAGTTACAGTTTTTCTGTTTCTCGCCAAAATGTTGCTAATAATGGTTTATTCTCAGGATTTCCACCAAGTACCTTTCCTTCAATCTGAATTCTACAGTACCTCTGTTGACTCTTTTTCTAACAAAAATATGTCCCTGTTATAATAAAACTGGTGTGAGTAACGTATGAAAGTTCTCTCCAGAGAATTGTAACTAGGCGATATTGTTAGGATGGACAGAGGCTCGGTATAGTAGAGTAGTAAGCTTGAAACGGAAAGGTAAAACTTACACACAAGCACGGATATGAATGATAAGCGTATCACTTACTTCAATAGTGATACTGCCAATAATATGAAGTGCGGGGTACATAAAACACCTGGGCAATATCACTATAGATCTAATCTCTGGTCGCAGTGATGAGTCCACACAGGAAAAAATCTGGTCAAGCCATCGTGCACGCTGTTCCCTTCTTGTTCGGATGCTGTTAGGGTTGTTGAAGAAAAAAGATCTGAAAGGGTTGTCATTCAACATTCTCATTGCGTGACCACAGCTCTTTGACTTTCGTCTGGTGTGCAATAGGGTTCTCCGGTCCTATCAAGGTTCTGTACAGCATCAACTTCGTGCGACGTCGTACTCGTTTCGATCGAAATATCTTCCGTAGTGAAAAGTAGGCACGATTTCCAGCCTGGATGCGTATCTCCTTACTGATGGTATTGTCGGCGGTCACCAGTGACCTCAAATAGACAAACTCGTCGACCACTTCAAGCTTATCACCTTCTACAGAGACTTGACTTTCTCCTTGGAGTCTCTCGCTCGCATGTATTTCGTTTTCGATGCATTTATCCGCAGCTCGATTCGTTTGGCTTCGGCTTCCAATCAGGTGTAGGTCTCTTCCGCCGTCGCAAAATCACCCATTATGATGTAAACGTCATCTGTGAAGCCCAGAAGCTGAACCGATTTTGTGACAATCGTGCCCCTCGTGTTACGTGCCTTACGGATCATTTTCTTTTCCGTAGGAGACTGAAACACTGCGCCTATTGATAGAAGTTCTGTTGTCAAGGACGATGTTGAAAGGCAAACAAAAAGGCCCATAACCTTTATGTGATACAAGGTGGCTCGAGAGTATCACCGAAGCACGCACGTAGCACAACACTTGCGCCATGATTGTTTTGATCAATCCCGTCAGTTTCTCCAGGAATCCGTTGCGCGTAAGGTCAACAGCTGTTCTCGACCGTTTGTATCAGTAAGATTTCCCATAAAACCCACTTGGTGTTGGCCCACGAACAGTCTGGTTAAATATAAGAGGCGTCGGAACAGGATCTGCGAGAGTTATTTTGTAGTCGATTTTGATAAGCGAGATGGCGCGGTAGTTACGGCTGTCCAGATTGTCACCCTTTTTGTAGATGGGGCAGGGGACTCCCTTCATCCACTCGTATGGCGGCTTACGTCATCTGCTGCTGCTGCTCCTTGGTCAGTTCTTGTTACGTTCCTGCTTGCTATATCGCCATCTAGTTGTCCTTCGACGGGCTCCTTCTACTTATCGACCCCTGGCTGGCATCCATGAGAAGTGGGCTTATAAATTTTCAAACAGCGTGCGATTCAGTTAGAAGGGAGATACTGTTGAACCACTTTTGGGAGTTTCACATTAAGCGCCTCTTGACTTCAGCCAGGCTAAATATTGTCTTCGGAACAATTTTTCGTATGAATGATCCACATAATCTCAAAGTGTCAAAAATTATTTGAAGCTTTCTGTGATGAAAATAAAATATTTTTTTATGCGTTTAGAGGTATGATTCGTTTGGCAAAGTTTTAGAACATATAAAAACATGGAATTGGGTACAGAGCTACACACTTAAAATAAAAAACCGTATTCGGTAAAATTTTACCGGAATCTCAACAGCTGAACGTTCGGTGAAATCTTCGGTGTTTCCGAAATTTACCGAACAGTTTGAGAAACCACCAACCGAGTGGTCGGTAATTTTCGCAGCTTTTTGGTAATGTTCCAAACCGAGCAGCCAGTAAAGTTTACCGAAAGAAACTTTAAAAATGAACAAAAATACCGAACGCACCTGTAAAAAATACCGGTGGCAGAAAAAGTCGGTTATAAATAAGCCTGCCGGTTCCGTCTCAAATCAAACTAAATTAACCAGATTACTTACGAAACATGTTAGCGACTCGTACATCCATTAGCACTTTCCAAATAATAAATATCCTATGTTTACACACAACAACAATTAAAACAAATCAGCAGCACCAGTAGAAAATACTCGCGTCTTGCACTGTTGCACGTATGAGAAAAATAGCCACCACATTCACAATTTGGCATTTTTACAGGTTGTTCGGTAAAAAGTTATACAAATTTCGGTAAATGTAAAATTAAGCAAATATTTCGGTAACAGTTACCAGTATTTTGGTAAAACTTACAGATCTTACAGAACAGTCGTTAATTTGATGCTTTTTTGCAGGAATACCGGTATTATAACACTTTACCGATGGATTATTGTAAAAAAATTACCGAACGACTTTTTTTGGATTAAGTGTGTATACTCTATTTATGAGCAAGATCGCGCCAAATGACCTATGGTCGAATATCGACCATTTTTGATTTGAATGAAACTTTGCACACGTATTTGGCTTGGCAAACCGAGCAATTTTCACAGGTGGAGAGATTTTTTACACCCATGAGTTACATTCTAAAAGGGCGTATGCCTTTTGGCACAGGTTTTTTTCGAAGCATTGTAGCCCAGAAACCGTTGGTTGTATAGAAAAACTGTCTGAGAATAAGTTGTAGGGAATTAAAAATGCACCATAAAAAAAATATACACTGTACAAAAAAAATTTTTTTGACCAAAAATAAAATTCAAAATAAACATTAAATTTCAATTTAAAAAAACAATGAATTCTTGTTTATTTTTTTTAAAGAAACTTGACGTTAATACGCAACTTTTCAAAAAAAGTTCAGGATGGAGAAATGTAAAATAATTTTTTTTGTGGTAGATTATTTTTTCTATAAAAAGTCTTATTTAAACTTTTTCAAAATATTTGTATTCTGATGATTTCAAAAGATGCAGAGAGTTATTTTGATTCAAAAAGCTCTTGGTAGTAAACATTCTAGAGGCATCGGTTCTCGAGTTATTTTTAATTTAAGTTGGGGCATAGTAAACACACGTTTTTGCGAAAAGTTTACATAACTCCAGTACTTTTTATTACAAATTAACTTTCCCGTATTTCTTTCCCGTCTTTTCTTGTATGTTAATATTTGATGTCATCCTAGAAGTATACAACTTTTTAGGTCTTCAGAAAAATTATTTGATTTGCTTAGAATGCTCAGAATTGTGAAACTTTTCAACATACACTGCAAACTGCTCTCACGAAACCAAAGTGTAAAAATAGACGCAAACTTAACAAGCTAAGGCATCATTGGTGCTTCGAAAACAATAAGATAGAGAAGAAACATCCGCTCAGACAGGCTGGGTGACGTTCGTGCGTCTGTGTTAATTGATTTCCTGTTCGAGACGGCCCCGAGCAACAACTTCCTCCTCGCCCCACCCGCATAAAAACAAACACCATCGTTGACACCGGTGTTGTTGCTGCAACAAACTGTAACGAAGCTGGGACTGCAGCGACGATTGAAGATTTATGATTCTCTAGCTGCTGAATAAATTATGCCTTTGTTGTCTGCCAACATCCTCAAATAGGTTATGATTAAATGTCCATAAACACACTCACACACGATATCGCCGTGGCTAGATTCCATTTGACGTTGTGGAAAGTAAGCGTGACGCGAGGAAACACATATCATCTAGAGGACTGATGGGTCGATGATGCAGTCGGTAGGGTTTTTTTTTATTGTTTAAGGAATGTTACTTTCACTGGCCCCGACTTCGCACGCCACCTTCCTTCGAAGTGCTGCCGAACAAAGGAAAAAAACACAAAACTTGATTGGCTCCGCTCCGAATGCCAACGGTGGTAACGAAAACCATAAACATTCTTTCGAGGTCAACGACGGTCATTCTTACGCCAATCATTCGGTCAATGATAAATCAATCACATCCAATTCGTTCTGCCCATTTCTTTCCTCAGCGTCTGCTCTTATCAAAACTAGCGCATCGCAAACGGCACTTTCCTGAATGCGCCCGCCTTTCCTCAGGCCACGACAATGGATAGTCAAAGCAGCGCATTTGCGCATTTGATGCTGCTGCTGCTGCTGCGGAGATGTCCTTGGGCTACGGCTGAACTTTACTCTCAAATTTATAGCGCTGCAATCAACCGAGTGCTATTTATTGCTGCCTGTTCGTCTTATCGGTGCGAAGTGCGCGCGCAGTTTGCAGTTCTCGCTGCAAGTCATGACGCTAAATTGTAGCGTTTGTAGACTGCACTTCCCTGACTAGCGCATCCCAGCCAAGGATGGTGACGATTCGGTCCGGTTTTCTATTATAGTCTACCCTGCCTTTGCCTTTGCCTTACCTCTGAAGGGATGCGCGACCGGAGCGAAAGTGCTGGTTAGACTCTATAAATTTTCGGATTATTTATTGGAATAGATGTTTGTCGCTTTTCGCCTAGGCTTTCGTAATAGTCGCTTGTTCGGCGGAAATTGTTCCAACGGACTTTCCGTCCCGTTCCGATCCGGCCCGGCGGGTGGCGGCTGTCTCCTGCTGATATAGTGGCGCGCATTTTTCTTTATACGTTAGGAATTTGCATATCTTTGCGCCACCTCGGTTCTGTAAAGCGGGCTTACAGGTGTTGAGTTGAGTTGAGTTGGGGGTGCCGGCATGGAGCGTTATCCATCATTGTTGGGGCTGCAGCAATTGTACCGACTTAGAGATGATAATGTTTTATGGTTCATATCTCTCGAAACATCATCAGGGTGGTAAACATGTAGCGTTAACAAGTCGTAGCGATATTTTACTGAACTACAGAATATGTTTAGATTCTTGTGACAAAATGATAATTCTTGCAAAACTCGATCATCTCTACACCCACCCATGAAACTGCGGAAAGTATTTATTCTTCACGGCTGCTCTTTTGACCGGTTTGCCGTCTTAAGTATCGCAATGAAACTCACACCCGAGCCTGCCAGCAGCGTCGTGGTCGTTTAAAATTATGATAGCGTAACAATACGATCACCTTCGCGCATTAGCCGACACCTCGGCCGGGGCTCCGAATCTGGCTGTGGGGGTTTATTTATTTCATATTTCACATGTAAATATCGTGTTTAAAATGTACTTAGAAGGTGCTACAAAAGGCAGAAATCGTCTTGTATGTTTGCTAGGCTCTGAACCAACGTTCCGAGGCTCGGTAACGCAACCGGCTGGCCGGTTCGAATGTCGCAAACCTTCGGCTATGAAATTTATTCGTTTCAAGCCCCTTCCACTCAAAAGGTATAGGAACCCACAATACAGCAGACAGCAGAGCTATCCGGGCTGCCATTCGACAAGCCATAATTTTGATGATAACTGCTCAACGCTAGCCATTCTTTCGACAAAACAAGAATAGACCTTACAAGCTCTAGGCAGAAAATCTGCCCGGCCCGGACAAGTAAATTTCCTATAATTGATATTTATTGGATTGTTTTTATGAATTTCATCCCCGTTTTTATATCTTGGTTTTGTTTCTTTTTTTTTTTTGTACATATTCCTGTGCAGTAAACCTGGAGTCAAAGCCACCATTCAATTAGATAGCCGAACACGGTGCCAATTTCCAGTCGATTCGACCGACCGTCCGGGTTGTAGCGCACTCCCCAATAGGTAACCATAATCGAGATTTACGGTTGCGAAGATAGTTGTTCTGCTCCGGGGCGGAGCCCAGTTAACACCTCTGTCAAAGTGGCTACGACGACGCGGCCGAGGTTTCCACTTTCGACTCTACTCGCATCGACGGATTGGATTTGATGGGTCGTGGCGACTGTGTTGAGTTGGATAGATAAGCTTTCCGGTTTAACTGGTAGAAGAAGGCGGAATATTCAATGGGAGATTTTAATGTACTATATATTGTCTCTACCGAAGATAATTTACACCGAAAAATTTTACAATTTCTTTTAGTTTATGTTGAGTCTAGCTAAAAACAAAACAAAACATCTGAGATAGCCTTCATCAACATTATCCAACGATAGCGGGTGATAAAAATTTGGATTTATTTTTGGTTCTTTTACTTCACAACAAACGCGCTCAGAAAGAAATGAGAGTGTGTCTCTCCTTTTATGCATGCCCAGTAGGGTGTCCCAAAATAACGTTTTGTCAGATAGTCTGGGGGCTCAAACCGAAAATGATTGGTTATGGTGTAACAAAAAAAAATGTATGGTGACAACTCAGGAAAATAGAATTTGAGTTTTATGAAAAAAAATCAATTTTTCACGTATTTTTTATATCAAATATTTTTATCATATTAAAAATTTTGTAAAATCGAACCGAAATATATTTTTTTCCGCTTCCTTTGGTGTCTAAACAAGAGAAAAATAAATGTTTCGGCTTGTTGTGGCTCAAATTTTATTGTTGCAAATTTTTTGTCTGTTCTGAAAATTCTTAATTTTGGGTGTTTTCTGAAATTAAGCCTACTATGTATTTCAATTAAGCCTACTATGTATTTTAATTCAAACAAACTAATCTTGCTGAGCAACCGTTGTCGAGAATGGTTGACTCGATGTTACACACACTGAAGATTATCATGTTCTCTCCATAACAAAACTCGAATAGCTCAACAACGATTCAAAATAGGATTTTTGATGAGTTTTCGACTGTTGGGATGTTGTGTACTTATGTTATACTTTCGGCTGAGCAGTCACAAAATTTTAGAAAAGAAAGCAAAAATTGTGACTGCTCATCCAAAAGTATAACATAAGTATAGGATTTTTGTATCTTCTAGGAAGTTTTTCCTCATAAAATTTCCCATCTTCCTGTTGTATGGGAAGCGTAGAGTTTGGTACGCTTTTTAAAGGTTTAATATCAGAAAACACCAACATTAAGAATTTTCAGAACAGCTAAAAATTTTGTAACAATGAAATTTGAGGCACAACAAGCCGTAACATTTTTTTCTCTTAGTTTCACCTTTTTTAACATCAGTAGAAAAATAATTCCAAATTTTTAGTAGTCACCCGTTAAATTAACGGCTTCTTGGCTACTGACTAGTGATCAGCGATATAGTGACAATTGTCTGGTAACTAGTGATTAGTGACTAGTGAATAGTGAATAGTGACCAGGGACTAGTGACTAGTGACTAGTGACTAGTGACTAGTGACTAGTGACTAGTAACTAGTGACTAGTGACTAGTGACTAGTGACTAGTGACTAGTGACTTGTGACTAGTGACTAGTGTCTAGTGACTAGTGACTAGTGACTAGTGACTTGTGACTAGTGACTTGTGACTAGTGACTAGTGACTAGTGACTAGTGACTAGTGACTAGTGACTAGTGACTAGTGACTAGTGACTAGTGACTAGTGACTAGTGACTAGTGACTAGTGACTAGTGACTAGTGACTAGTGACTAGTGACTAGTGACTAGTGACTAGTGACTAGTGACTAGTGACTAGTGACTAGTGACTAGTGACTAGTGACTAGTGACTAGTGACTAGTGACTAGTGACTAGTGACTAGTGACTAGTGACTAGTGACTAGTGACTAGTGATTATTGTTCAGTGATTAGTGACTAGTGACTAGTGGTTAGTGTTCAGTGATTAGTGACTAGTGGTTAGTGTTCAGTGATTAGTGACTAGTGGTTAGTGACTGATGGCTGGTGACTAGTGGTTAGTAATTAGTGACTAGTGACTAGTGACTAGTGACTAGTGACTAGTGACTAGTGACTAGTGACTAGTGACTAGTGACTAGTGACTAGTGACTAGTGACTAGTGACTAGTGACTAGTGACTAGTGACTAGTGACTAGTGACTAGTGACTAGTGACTAGTGACTAGTGACTAGTGACTAGTGACTAGTGACTAGCGACTAGTGACTAGTGACTAGTGACTAGTGACTAGTGACTAGTGACTAGTGACTAGTGACTAGTGACTAGTGACTAGTGACTAGTGACTAGTGACTAGTGACTAGAGACTTGTGACTAGTGACTAGTGACTAGTGACTAGTGACTAGTGACTAGAGACTAGTGACTAGTGACTAGTGACTAGTGACTAGTGACTAGTGACTAGTGACTAGTGACTAGTGACTAGAGACTAGTGACTAGTGACTAGTGACTAGTGACTAGTGACTAGTGACTAGTGACTAGTGACTAGTGACTAGTGACTAGTGACTAGTGACTAGTGACTAGTGACTAGTGACTAGTGACTAGTGACTAGTGACTAGTGACTAGTGACTAGTGACTAGTGACTAGTGACTAGTGACTAGTGACTAGTGACTAGTGACTAGTGACTAGTGACTAGTGACTAGTGACTAGTGACTAGTGACTAGTGACTAGTGACTAGTGACTAGTGACTAGTGACTAGTGACTAGTGACTAGTGACTAGTGACTAGTGACTAGTGACTAGTGACTAGTGACTAGTGACTAGTGTCTAGTGACTAGTGACTAGTGACTAGTGACTAGTGACTAGTGACTAGTGACTAGTGACTAGTGACTAGTGACTAGTGACTAGTGACTAAGGATTATTGTTCAGTGATTAGTGACTAGTGGTTAGTGTTCAGTGATTAGTGACTAGTGGTTAGTGACTGATGGCTGGTGACTAGAGGTTAGTAATTAGTGGTTAGTAATTAGTGACTAGTGACTAGTGACTAGTGACTAGTGACTAGTGACTAGTGACTAGTGACTAGTGACTAGTGACTAGTGACTAGTGACTAGTGACTAGTAACTAGTGTTTATTGTTCAGTGATTAGTGACTAGTGGTTAGTGTTCAGTGATTAGTGACTAGTGGTTAGTGACTGATGGCTGGTGACTAGTGGTTAGTAATTAGTGAATAGTGAATAGTGACTAGTTACTAGTGACTAGTTATTAGTGACTAGTGACTAGTGACTAAAGACTAGTGAGTAGTGACTAGTGATTAGTGACTAGTGACTGATGACTAGTAACTGATGACTAGTGACTAGTGACTAAAGACTAGTGAGTAGTGACTAGTGACTATTGACTGATGACTAGTGACTAGTTACCAGTAACTAGTAAATAGTGAATAGCGACTAGTTATTAGTGACTAGTTGCACTGGGGTCGCTTTTTACGCGGTTGGATGTACCGCATTTAAAAGGTTAGATTAGATATACCTATATTCAAATTATTTGATACCGCGTACAAATAATCTTCCAAATCGACTGAAAATAATCCAGTTTATTGTAAAAAATCCCGTTTAAAAAAACGCATAAAAACAACCCGCGTAAAAAGCGACCCCAGTGTATTAGTGTCTAGTTACTAGCGACTAGTGAATAGTGACTAGTTACTAGTGACTAGTGATTAGTGATTAGTGACTAGCGACTAGTGACTAGTGACTGATGAATGGTGACTAGTAACTAGTAAATAGTGAGTATTGACTAGTGAATAAAGACTAGTGAGTAGTGACTTGTGATTAGTGACTAGTGACTAGTGAATAGTGACAAGCGACTGATGAGTAGTGACTAGTGACTAGTAACTAGTGACTAGTGACTAGTGACTAGTGACTAGTGACTAGTGACTAGTGACTAGTGACTAGTGACTAGTGACTAGTGACTAGTGACTAGTAATTCGTAATTAGTGACTAGTGACTTGCGACTAGTGACTGGTGACTCGGCCACATACCACGGTGCTTCCACAGACCGTTATTATGAAAAAACCCTTTGGAGCACTTTAATACCTTTGGTTTATTCAGTGATTGCTATACCTTTCTAGGAGAAAGGCAAAAATGTATCAAAGGATCTGAGTATACCATTCGATTCGTTATGATGTCCTGAGTCTCTGGTTAAAATTTCAAAATCGTCGTGCGGTGCGTTTTTGACTAATGCTGCAAAATAATCAATAAATTTTGAGGAAAGCTTAGTTGATTTCATTATCTTAGAACATTTTGAATTGTTTTGACCATTGCAGACAAAATTATAGACAAAAAACAGATTTGACGGACGGGGTTTCCACAAAAAACTCTAGTTTGTCGTATCCAATGTACAGATATGACATCGCAGTATTCAGTAATTGTTTTTTTTTCAAATTTTTCTACAAGTTTGTTGAAGAAAGCAAATTAGAGAAAATATTTTTTTATCTAACTGTTAGTTGAATTGATCGGAATGCCGAAAACTCCAAAAGTAAGACCTTGTTCTATGAAACGAGTTTGCTGAAGACATTAAGTACAAAAAAATAATTTTTCATAGTCAAACCAAAAACGATCACGATTTTTCGAGTTAAGACCACTGTGCACTGTGAGATTTTCAAATAAATCATTCCACTAATTGTAAATTTCTTGAAATATAATACTGGAATGTGAAAAAAATATTTTGGAAGTAGCCGAAAAACGTGCTTATAACTAGTATTTCGTTGTTTTATATCACCTCTTTGTACGTTACGATTTTCGAAAGGAAATTACTCAAAAATGTACCGTACTACGATTTTGAAACTTTGCCATGAGATTCATGGCGTCATAAAGAATCGAATGGTGTACTCAGAACGTTTGGTGCATTATTTTTTATAATAACGGTCTGTGAGAGCACCGTGATACAGTTGAACGAATGCTCCTCTAAATATAATTTCCGATATTTTTTAGGAGTTCTAACGAGGCTCGGTAGCGTTGAAGGGAGTGTAAAAGTATAAAAACCCTTCACTTATCACGGTGACAAAGTAGCCTCCTTTCCGCCACAGTCGTTAGAGTTGCAGAGTTAAATTCGGTCTCTGTCAACAATGATTGTAGGTACCACTTCGTTCTTTCTTCACTAACCGATCGTAAGGACGTAAGCTGCGCTGTTATCGATCTTTACAAAAAGCGGAAGCAAAAAAATCCCAAATAGCCGTTTATGTGTGGGTTTTGTCCCCTTTTACTAGCTCTGATCCGTCACGAAGGTAAATTACGTTATGTGCGATCGTCAAACTCAATCTACTTAAATTGAATTCTAGATTAAGTTTGGCAGAGAGAAGATGTGCGTATATAGAAAATAAATTTGTATCTAGTTTTCTAAATTGACGACTGAAATAATAAAAAAAATATATTTTCGCTTAAAATTTCTTAACTTTCATAGAATGTGGATAAACTTTTTGATTTTGAATTTGTTATTATCTGTTATCTGTTCTGCGATTATTTTATGATTCGTATTTATTATTATGTTGCGTTTTATTGGACTACGCTTTTTGCTATTTGATTTTTTTTTCTAAATAATATTTGGTAAGGTATTTGAACCTTCTAAATTTTACACAAAATCGAATGAGTTTACGGATTTGGAATGCAGGAATTTCCTGTAGCCCGTCAAGCCGTACGTGAATGGAAAGACCTGTCACCTATTTCCGTCTATCTTGTTACCCATAATTCATGACAGTAAAACACGATCCCAAAACACCGCAACCGTGGGTGGCGTGACCTGTCGGCATTAGACGACGATGGATTTTATGCATTTTCCGGTGTACATGCGAAGCCAAAGCAGACAGTGTGTCTCTACTTGTTTTCTTTCTTTTATCGTTTTCTTGTCAAACGTGCTGCTTGCTCTAATGTGACCGAATTCGGACGTCTAGTGCAAAAAGATTTTATCTTAATTACTGCTAAAGACGTGTAGATTTAGATCATTTTAACATCTGTTTTATGAGTTCGCGTTTAAAAATGGTGATCTTTCATGCACACCAGTTCATTGGCTTTACGTTCGGGGGCTTTACTCTCGTAAAACTGAAAAAAAAAAAATAAAGTCATCCTTCAACGAAAGTTGCAGAATTCTGTCCGTTTGTTGTTCAAATTTCGCTATCATCAAACTTAAATGATCAACCAACCTGTAACAAAATGAACAAGATTAAGAAACCCGTGCCCCCCAAAAGATTGGGATCAGTTTTTGCATTGACGACAGCATTAATTTTGCGGGTAAATGAAATAAAACGAAGACTTGTTTCGTCGTTGTCATCGTTCGATCAGCGCACTGGAAATCATGTCGAATGAACAACAGCCGCGATCCGGTGGCGCGATTCTCCTCGGAACGAATTTTGAACATCTCGAGCCTGCTCTGCTCTGTGCCCTGCTTCCATTCCGGCTAATGGGGAGCAACGCGCCGCGATAAGTGAAAGTACACGCTCAGGTTTCCAAACTCCAAATCCGCGCTCGCTTCAGGAACGGATCGGCGCACTGATGCTGGCCAGTCATGTAATCTGGCCAAACCGTGATTGGATAGCAGCCGCTTGGTAAAGACAACACAACACTTTGCGCTTTCGATGTTCGTCGATGACATCCCTGGCAGGCTCACTTGTTCTTGTCCTTGCAGGCTGATCGAACTGGATTTGGATCCAGCCGGGGGAACCGAGGACAGTGGGCTCATTTGAATAACCTAAACGATCATCATTAACGTTATGTATCGGACCGGGCCGCGGCGCGTCAAATCACTATATTTAGTCAAGCCTGGGTCGAGAGGCGAGACTGTAGGATTCGCCGTCCATTTGGCACCGGCTTACCCTAAATGGATGTTTACGGGCCCACTTCTTTCGCTCTGATTACCGGGGGGAGATGCAAGCATTAAAATAAAAAGTGGCCTTTCGGCGGATGTCGTGCAGCCGTTGGCATGAAATTAGGCAAGTGCTCTGTCGTAGATGTCGTCTTGGGCCGGCCATATTTTGTACTATTAATGCATTATCCGCAGGACAGATTCAGGACGAGATAGAGCGAAGAGCTGGTCAAACTCAAATTACGGTAATTTACCAATGAATTTGCGTTGATAACAAACGCTTGATAGGGTTCATAGTTCAGAGCTTTATGATACAAAGTGGTTTTCGGTCTCTTACTTGGCTTGTGGCCGGTTAATCCTATGCGATGGTTACACTCGGGTCATTAATGAAATTGCTTTTGGGGCTCACATCACGGATAAGTCTGTCATTCCTTATAAGCTCAAGTGTAATAAAAGTTCACTTTACGACTTGATGTACGTGTTATATTTAACTAAACTGGTTCTGATTTATCAACAATTGGCGCACGCGTTCCAAGGCACTTCCACATCAAGCGCTGATCAAAAGCGATGACACATGAAAGTCACTCGTTTTTCTTTCACAAAAATAAAGCATACAATTATAACAACGACTGAGCAGCAAAGCACAGTATCCCCTCTCGCTTTCAGGCTCCACTCACTTTTCAATCGGTCTAATTTCGAGTGCAGTAGGTACGATATTCCGATGCAAACAACCTTGGATCCCGTTATAACTGCACAAAGCTAAACGGCACCTCCAACGTCGAGGCGGCGGCCACGACAAGGCGTGTGGGGAAACCCGGCTGGCGACAACAACATTCGCATCCACCAGTTTGCCTGCAACTGCCACACCCTAGCCCTTAGCACTTTAACACAAAACGGTGCACTGGCTGGTAGAACTGGCGCAGCCGAGAACAACGGAAATGTTTTAATGGATGCTGTATAATCCTGGTAACAATGAAGACGGTTTTACTGAGGTCTTCTTATGTGTTCTTATTGAAACACCAGAAACATTCATACATTAGTATTTATGATAACCAAAACAGCCTTAATCTTGATTTCATCCCACCATCGGAGGACGATCGCATGGTTTGCTCAACCGTGTCGTGTCGTCTCCTGAGACACAGAACGCCGCTAACCTTGGGTTAGAACCTGAAATGTTTCGATACAAAGCACGAGGAATGAAAGTAAAATTAATATTGAAATTGAATTAATTGCCCTCCCTAGCACCAGCAGGTTTGTCGGATCGCGTGATAATCGCCTCTGGCGGTCAGCAGAACTAGAGGATTTCCCCGTTGGGTGTGGTTGTTGTGAGCCCTTTGCATAAGCGCTACATACTTAAGTAAGTACCGAGCGTCGCCGCGGCCGCTGTCTCGTTCGCTGATAATATGATGCAAACAACCACTCTGGCTTTTTTCTGTACCTTAACGCTGTCAGTTCGCAAATCGAGTTCTCGAACCAACCTAATTTCATTGCTTCCTGTCGCTCTGCAGTAGGTATCGGATCACCTCTGAAGCGGTTTACACGCCGAGTTCTTTTCTGCCCAGAGCAAAGGTCACTCCGTGCTACATGTTGTTTTAATTGCAGCTACTAACAGGCGCCAGAAGTTTTCGTTTCGAACATTGTTTGTTGGTTCTGATGATTGAATTCTCGCTCCTCGAAGGAGTGGTTTAAGGTAGGGTTTCTATGAAACTCGGGTTTAATTGATAAGAGATCCATTTATAGGTACCTACGTTTTAATATTTTTATTAAAGACATCAATCATTCAAATCTGAACCCCCGCCAGCTTAAAGGCTATCGGGGGTTGTTGCTCTCGCTCGCACAGTCAACCATCCGGATTGAACCAAAAAAGGCATACAAGCTGATAATTGGATTGGAAATTATGCTTTGAATAGTTCATGATAGAAAAAAATAACGCTCACTGTCTAAAACGACAAATGATTGGAACGTTCGAGTTGCTGTACCGTGTTGCTTTCCTATTTTTTGCGATCCCCAAGCTGGTTTCGGTTAAAATGACGAGGGGTGGTCTCCCTTATCTATATTAAATGGAGAATCCATTGCTCATAATAACATAATAGTATTATAACAAATGTGGCATATAGTGGCAAAATGGAAAACCGAGTTTTTGTGAAGCAACAGATTTGACGAAGTTTTGGTCAAGAAGTATTCTTCACATCTGTGTGAAGCACTGATCCGAACTTGAATATTATTTCGATTTATTTTCGTCTTTGCTCATCTCCGGGTTCAGCATTGGTGATTCCGTCGACAATTCTGGTTTTAATAAGGTTTATCTGCATTGGGAAAAAATTGGTTTTTAGTATTTTGAAGTGGTTCTGCAATGGAAATCGACAAAGAGCGTATCGAACAAAAGAACATTGGATGCTTTTGGTTTGATTGTACGTTTTGTACTGTGGCCAAACAGGAGCTGCCTATTCTAAGATGCTGCGAACCAGAGCGTTGGTGTCTTCGAAATTCGAGGTGTTCCGTCGAATTTAGTCAAGTATGGCGTATACTTTAGACGAAATGATGGTAATATGCTCGTCGAATCGTAGCTTGATGTTAATCGAAACTCCAAATCAAATCTCTTTCATTTATTCTGTACGTGAAATGTTGTGGGCTGCGAAGCCGGTTAAACGAAATGATGTTTTATTTGTCCGTGTTCACTTCCCTGCCGTTCACAAAGCATGAAAGCAATATGCTGTCTATAACACGCTTCAGGGCATTGCGGTCAGAAACAGACGCAATAGTGCGAAAGTTTTCAAGATCATCGGAATATAATAATTTTTCGAAGGCGATGGAGTTGCAGATGTCATTCACAAGGAGTACGAAAATAAGCGGTCCCAATATGCTACCTTGGGTTACTCCAGAAGGTATGAAAAAAATAGTAAGAATGGCTCCCTAGGACTTTCTTGGAGGCTGTACGACCCGTCAGATATGATAATAGCCAATTGGTTATCCAATCAGGCAGGTCAAGTCGTTTTATTTTTTCTACAGCTAACATGAGCGCAACTCTATCAAATGCTTCGGAAAAATCGATGTATTTTGTATCTATCTGCTGATGTTTCTCAATACGTTTTGTTCGTGCATAACGAAACCATCAGACGTCATCATTCATCAGTCTCCAATTACAACCCCGACTGCTAGAAAAATTATTCTAGAGAACCGGTTCAAGCAGATTCGTTGTTTTGCTTTCGTCTCGATTAGACGCAAATTGTTCATCTCCGTTTGAGTTTGCAAAATAACAATACACGAGTTATCGTACGGGTGTTTTTTTGTCGATTATTTCTTGTGCTGCGCGATAACAATAGCCGGTAGTTTATCGGCAGAAACATCTTCTGCACACTGGTAGGGGCAGGCTACCCCGCCAGTGATCCGATACGCAGCTGATATATCAGCAAGAATAATTCTCCCGCACCGCTGTTACCCCGCTAGCAGCACGGACCACCATACGATCGAGCGAGTGGAAGTCAACTACAAGTGGCATCTACAAGGTCGCGTGTAGGATACGGCCACTGTGTCACAACACGAAGCTGGATCGTCATTGTTTGTTCTGCGGAGACGCTCGATTAATCCTACTATCAGCCGTGAGGTCGTGACTTAGACGTTCGGTGAAGTATTCACTCTAGAATTTTTATCATTATTATTAATAGTATTATTATTGTTATTATTATAATTATTATTACTATTATTATTATTATTATTATTATTACTATTATTATTATTATTATTATTATTATTATTATTATTATTATTATTATTATTACTATTGTTATTAGTATTAGTATTACTGCCTTTTTTTTAATTTTGATCCATTGTAGTTTGAAAAATTGTTTTTAAAATTTAATAGCAACTATTTGACCCC
Source organism: Wyeomyia smithii (assembly GCF_029784165.1). Lineage (NCBI taxonomy): Eukaryota > Metazoa > Arthropoda > Insecta > Diptera > Culicidae > Wyeomyia > Wyeomyia smithii. Next base: position 9,682,692 of record NC_073696.1, read on the forward strand.
CCCCCCCCCCCACATTCGAATATTTATCGTTTGTGTGCGGTAGAGCGTAACGCTCCCGCAAAATGGACGACATGCAGGTGCAACTATTCCTGGATGTGGAAACAACTGGGGAAGAGATTGAGATCTCCCCCATCAATTCCCCTCTACCTTCCCCGCTACCTAGCCCCGTACCAAGGGTACCGGCAACACGGGTGAAAGCTTACCCAGATGCTTCGAAAGGTCCGTTCGTAGTTTACTTCAGGCCCATAAAGAAGCCTCTAAATATAATTCAAATCGGCAAGGACCTGGCAAAACAGTTTTCGGACGTAACCGAAATTACAAAGGTTAGACCGAACAAACTGCGAGTTGTTGTGAGTAGCTTGAAGCAAGCAAACGCAATTGCTAGCTACGAGCTCTTCACGAGAGAGTACCGCGTGTACATCCCTGCCAAGGACGTGGAGATCGACGGTGTGGTTACCGAAGGAAGCCTCACGGTCGATGACATTTTGCGTCACGGGGTTGGCTGCTTCAAAAACCCCCTGATTCAAGATGTAAAGATACTGGATGTCAAGCAATTGCATTCAGTATCCATCGAAGAAGGGAAGAAGAAATTCCTCCCTTCGGATTCCTTCCGTGTAACATTCGCCGGATCTGCACTGCCGAACTACATCTCTTTGGACAGGGTTCGTCTGCCTGTACGCCTGTTCGAACCGCGGGTCATGCATTGCCAAAACTGCAAGCAGTTAGGTCATACAGCCACCTACTGCTGCAACAAGGCACGCTGCAGCAAGTGCGGAGGCAATCATGCTGAGACCGCTTGCAGTGAGGATACTGAAAAGTGTCTTTACTGCGAGGGAACTCGGCATGACCTTTCGGCGTGTCCCGCGTACAAACAGCGCGAGGAAAAAATAAAGCGTTCCCTCAAGGAACGATCAAAGCGCTCTTTCGCAGAAATGCTGAAGAGTGCTGAGCCACCCTCGACAGGAAACATCTTTTCCTTTTTGCCAACCGATGAGGGTACATCTGACGATCCCGTCGAAGGGTGTTCTTATGCCATGCCAGAAGGATCTAGGAAGAGGAGAATGATCAACTCTCCTAATCTTTCTCGCAAAGGTCGCAAGATAACCCCTAGCGGAATGACCAATAAGCCAACACAAAAAGGAAGCGGTGAAGAAAAACCGAAGCAAGTACCTCCCGGTTTTAATTTTAAATCAAACCAGGAGTACCCACCGCTTCCTGGGGCACCAAAAACCCCTCGGGCACCCATTTCTCGATCAGAAGATAAAATAGAAACAGGGTTCATAAAATTTTCTGATATTGTGGACTGGATATTTAAAACATTCAACATACCAGATCCCCTACAAAATATTCTTCTTGCCCTTCTTCCTACAGTGAAAACCTTTTTGAAGCAACTAGCAGCAACTTGGCCCCTCATTTCAGCTATCATATCTTTCGATGACTAATACGGCGAAAGAGGTTAGGAATTTTATCACTGTATTACAGTGGAATTGCAGAAGTATCATCCCCAAATTCGATCTATTTTCTCATTTAATAAATACATACAATTGTGACGCATTTGCGCTCTGTGAAACCTTTCTCAATTCAAACGATCAACTCAATTTCCACGATTTTAACATTATTCGTCGAGATCGAGACTCACACGGTGGAGGGGTACTTTTAGGGATTAAAAAGTGCTATTCCTTCTTCCGAATCGACCTCCCCTCGATCTCAAATATTGAAGTCGTTGCCATTCAAACGAATATGGATGGAAAAGACCTATGCCTTGTTTCGTTATATATGCCTCCATCCGCGCGGATTGAACAGAAGCATCTCACTGATATAGCAGAGTTGCTTCCCGCGCCTTTTTTGATATTGGGAGATTTTAATTCTCACTGTTCGCTATGGGGGTCGCTGTACGACGACAACCGATCTTCTTTAATCTGTAACTTGATCGACGACTTCAATATGACAGTTTTGAATACTGGGGAAGCGACACGTGTACCTAATCCTCCAGCACGTGAAAGCGTGCTTGACCTATCCCTCTGCTCGACATCACTAGCGCTAGATTGCCGGTGGAAAGTAATCAACGATCCCCACGGTAGTGATCATCTTCCAATCGTTATATCAATTGCTAATGGTTCAACTCCCCCGAACCCAATCAATATTTCCTACGACCTTACACGTAATATTGATTGGAAGTGTTATGAGTCTATTATAGCGCAATCTATCGAGACTCACGAGGAACTTCCTCCGGAGGAAGAATACGCGTTCTTAGCTGGCTTGATAATCGACGCCGCGACTCAAGCTCAGACGAAACCGATACCCGGGGTAACGATTAGACAGCGCCCTCCCAACAAATGGTGGGACAAAGAGTGCTCTGAGCTGTACGCGCGAAGGTCCGCGGCGTATAAGGACTACCGGGAGTACGGCACTGTCAACCTGCTTCGAAATCATTCTGTGCCGAACACGCATCAGTACTGGACGTGTTTGGTGATCGGTCCGATAGAGTATAAAACAAAAGACGTGTGAACAAGTGTTGGCATTGTTTGCCTGGTCGAGTGAAATAAATCCGGGTTCAAGGTCGTTCCTTTGTGCAACTGTTTCGCATCGTGACTGCCAGCTGGTGCGTAAGCCGATTTGGCTGCTGGCTGGATTGTGCTACAGCAGTGGACGAGACACAAACGAGGAAAGAGAAGAAGCCATCAGTGTCAGCGAGTCGTATCGCTGTGCTGAGTGATCTCACACCTGGCTCGCTGCTGGTGGCTGTTTGGTGCTGCTGTATTGGTGCTGCTGGCTGTAACGGCTGCTACTTCGAACGATCGGACAACCAACCTTACTGGAAGGGAGAAATAAAAAGGTACGTGTTCTTGTCAGCGCTAGTGCGCTAAACATAGCGCGATGGATGTAGATCCCTCGCCTCCCGCGCCACCATCCCCGAACCCCTCTGACCCTGACCCTTCTGTTACCCCCTCCCCTGTTCATTCTTCAGTCCCCCCTCGCCCCAGGCTTTACCCAGACGGAGCCCAGGGCAGCTATACTGTTTATTTTCGGCCAAAGGCAGGACCGAAATCGAAAAAGTTGAACCTCTTGCAGATTTCTAAAGACCTGACGAAGGAGTACAAGGGCGTGACCGAAATTTCCAAGGTCCGGCCTAACAAGCTCCGTGTCGTGGTCGGTAACCTGAAAGAGGCCAACGATATAGCTTGCTCTGAGCTCTTCACACGCGAGTATCGCGTTTACATACCCGCACGAGACGTGGAGATCGACGGTGTCATAACCGATTCGAGTCTGTCCGTCGAGTGTATACTGCAAAGTGCCAAAGGGTGCTTTAAGAACAAAACGTGTCCCGAAGTAAAGGTGCTCGACTGCAAGCAATTGCGGTCAGCATCGATCATCGGTGGCAAAACAGTATACACTCCGTCAGACTCGTTTCGAGTTACGTTCGCCGGGTCTGCACTACCAAGCCACGTCTCGATCCACCGGGTTCGTCTCCCTGTGAGGCTCTACGTGCCCCGCGTCATGAACTGCCTGAATTGCAAGCAGTTAGGCCATACAGCCGCCTACTGCTGCAATAAGGCACGTTGTGGCAAGTGTGGGGAGTCTCATGCGGAAGATTCTTGCAGTGTTAACGCTGAAAAGTGTATTCACTGCGGAGAAAACCTGCATGAGCTCTCGACATGTGCGGTGTACATGCAGCGCAGGGATAAAATAAAACGGTCTCTCAAAGAGCGTTCAAAGCGTTCCTACGCTGACATGCTGAAGAAGACCGTTACCACTTCTCCCGTTACTTCGAACCCCTTCGATCTGTTGCCCTCTGAGGAAACCGATTCTGACGATTCACCAGCGGGAGCATCTTACGCCAATCCTGGGGAGTCTAGAAAGAGGAAAAGTGTTTCCTCTCCTAAACTTCCCAGAAAAGGTCCTAAGATTTCTCAAAGTGAAATGAAGGTTACAAACAAACCAAACAGTGCTGCGGAAAAACCGAAGCAAACTCCTCCTGGGCTGGCAAATTTAAAGTCCCAGAAGGAGTTCCCAGCACTGCCAGGAACATCTAAAACCCCAGTTGCTCCTTTTACACTCCCAGTTGATGAAACAAACTCTGGATTAGTGAAATTTTCTGACATTGTGGACTGGATTTTTGAAACTTTCAATGTACCCGATCCAATTAAAATTTTTCTTACAGCATTCCTCCCAACAGTTAGATCATTTTTGAAGCAGTTGACTGCCCAATGGCCTCTCCTTGCAGCGATTGTATCCTTCGATGCCTAATTCAACTGCGTATATGAAGGATTCTATCTCTGTCTTACAGTGGAATTGTAGAAGTATTTTACCAAAAATTGATTCGTTTAAAGTTTTGATAAATAAAAACAAATGCGATGCATTTTCCCTTTGTGAAACTTGGCTTACTTCAAATATTGATCTCAACTTCCATGATTTTAATATTATTCGCCTTGATCGAGACACCCCATATGGAGGAGTACTTTTAGGGATTAAAAAGTGCTATTCTTTCTATCGTATTAACCTCCCCTCGATTCCAGGCATCGAAGTTGTCGCATGTCAAATGACAATACAAGGTAAAGAGCTTTGTATTGCCTCAATATATATTCCCCCCAGAGCACAGGTTGGGCAACGGCTGCTCTTTGATTTAATAGAACTTCTTCCCTCGCCACGTTTGATTTTGGGAGACTTCAACTCTCATGGCGTGGCTTGGGGTTCCCCATACAATGATAACCGCTCCTCTTTAATCTATAACCTTTGCGATGACTTCGACATGACTATTTTAAACAACGGTGAAATGACACGTATCCCGAAACCTCCAGCGCGCCCAAGCGCTTTGGATCTATCCTTATGTTCGACGTCGCTACGGTTGGATTGCACATGGAAGGTAATCCTCGATCCTCACGGTAGCGACCATCTGCCTATTCTTATTTCAATTACTAACGGGTCAACTCGCATGCGACCAATTGACATTCCGTATGACCTCACACGAAATGTCGACTGGAAGTTATACGAGGAAATGATTTCAAAAGCGGTCGAGTCGATTCAACATCATTCACCACTTGAAGAATACAACCTCCTCGCGGGCTTGATTCTCGACGCCGCGTTGCAAGCCCAAACGAAGAAATATCCCGGCGTAACGATCAAAGAACGGCCTCCCACTCCGTGGTGGGACCAAGAGTGCTCCGATGTCTACACGCAAAGATCCGACGCGTTTAAGGCCTACCAGACGGGAGGTATACCTGGCGACTATTTACGGTATTCGGAGCTTGATACCAAGCTTAAAAGCTTGGCTAAAGCAAAGAAACGTGGATATTGGCGTCGGTTCGTGAACGAGACGTCGAGGGAGACATCGATGAGCACTCTTTGGAACACAGCCAGAAGAATGCGGAATCGCGTAACGGTCAACGAAAGCGAGGAGTCTTCAAGTAGGTGGATATTTGATTTTGCCAGGAAAGTATGTCCGGACTCTGTTCCTGAGCAAAATATTGTTCGCGATGCGTCTCCGGGCCACGACGCGATAGAATCACCTTTTACGATGGCAGAACTTTCAGTTGCCCTCCTGTCCTGTAACAATAACGCGCCTGGATTAGATAGAATCAAATTCAACTTGTTGAAGAATCTACCCGGCAATGCCAAGAGGCGCTTGTTGAACTTGTTCAATAAGTTCCTGGAGCAAAACATTGTACCGCAGGATTGGAGGCAAGTGAAGGTGATCGCCATCCAAAAACCAGGGAAACCAGCTTCTAATCACAACTCTTATAGGCCGATTGCAATGCTATCCTGTATCCGGAAATTGATGGAAAAAATGATACTCCGTCGTTTAGACCACTGGGTCGAATCAAATGGTCTACTATCAGAAACTCAATTTGGCTTCCGCCGTGCCAAAGGGACGAATGATTGTCTTGCGTTGCTTTCAACAGATATTCAGCTGGCGTATGCTCGTAAAGAACAAATGGCGTCTGCGTTCTTGGACATTAAGGGGGCTTTTGATTCCGTTTCTATTGACATTCTTTCGGGTAAACTTCACCGACAAGGATTTTCTCCAATTTTGAACAATTTTTTGCACAACTTGTTGTCCGAAAAGCACATGCATTTTACGCATGGCGATTTGGCAACTTTTCGCATTAGCTACATGGGTCTTCCCCAGGGCTCATGTTTAAGCCCCCTTCTTTACAACTTTTATGTAAATGACATCGACGAATGTCTGGCAAATTCATGCACGATAAGACAACTTGCAGACGACAGTGTAATCTCTGTTACAGGAGCCAAAGCTGCCGATTTGCAAGGACCATTGCAAGATACCTTGGACAATTTGTCTGCTTGGGCTTTACAGCTAGGTATCGAATTCTCTCCGGAGAAGACTGAGATAGTAGTTTTTTCTAGGAAGCATGAACCTGCTCAGCTTCAAACACAATTAATGGGTAAAACGATTTCTCAGGTTTTGGTACACAAATATCTTGGTGTCTGGTTCGACTCTAAAGGCACCTGGGGTTGTCACGTGAGGTATCTGATGAAAAAATGTCAACAAAGAGTGAATTTTCTTCGTACAATAACCGGACAATGGTGGGGAGCCCATCCAGGAGACCTTATAAGGCTTTACCAAACAACGATATTGTCTGTTATTGAATACGGGTGTTTCTGCTTTCGCTCCGCAGCAAACACACATTTGATCAAACTGGAGCGAATACAATATCGTTGTTTGCGTATCGCCTTAGGTTGCATGCAGTCGACCCATACGATGAGTTTGGAGGTTTTAGCTGGAGTACTACCATTGAAAAACCGCTTCTGGAGCCTGTCTTCTCGTATTCTAATCAAATGTGAGGTCTTGAACCGTCCCGTGATTGAAAATTTTGAAAGGTTAATCGAACTTAATTCTCAAACCCGTTTTATGACATTGTATTTCAATCACATGTCCCAAAATATTAACCCTTCTTCGAATATTCCAAATCGTGTCGACTTATCAAATACTTCTGATTCTACTGTGTTTTTCGATACATCCATGATAGAAGAAACTCGTGGAATCCCGGATCATTTACGCGTGCAGCAGATCCCTAAAATTTTTTCCAATAAATATCGAAACATCAACTGCGACAATATGTACTACACTGACGGATCACTTCTTGATGGGTCCACTGGCTTCGGTATCTTCAATAACAATTTAACCGTCTCCCATAAGCTCGATAATCCTGCTTCTGTTTACGTCGCAGAATTAGCTGCAATTCAGTACACCCTAGGGATTATCGAAAAAATGCCCACGGACCATTATTTCATCTTTACGGACAGTCTCAGTTCCATTGAGGCTCTCCGATCGATGAAAGAAGTTAAGCACTCTCCGTATTTCCTGGGGAAAATACGGGAACATCTGAGTGCTTTATCCGAAAAATCTACTCAGATTACCTTAGCGTGGGTCCCTTCTCACTGCTCGATACCGGGTAATGAGAAAGCGGACTCTTTGGCTAAGGTGGGCGCAACAAACGGTGATATTTATGAAAGACCAATTGCCTTTAATGAATTTTTCGCACTTGTACGTCAGAATACGATCATCAGTTGGCAAAATGCTTGGACCAGAGGGGAATTGGGAAGGTGGTTACATTCCATAATCCCCAAAGTATCGACGAACCCGTGGTTCAAGGGGTTGGATGTAGGTCGGGATTTCATTTGCGTGATGTCCCGGCTTATGTCCAATCACTATAGATTTGACGCGCTCCTCCGTCGTGTTGGGCTCGGGGAAAGTGGTATCTGTGCCTGTGGTGAAGGTTATCACGACATAGAGCATGTGGTTTGGTCATGCCCTGTACACCGTGACGCCAGGTCTAAATTAATAGCTTCCCTGCAGGCCGAGGGTAGACAGCCGGCTGTTCCTGTTCGTGATGTCTTGGCGAGCCGTGACCTATCCTACATGTCCCTTATATACGTTTTCCTGAAATCCATCCACGCCCCAGTCTAGTCCCGTTCCCCTCCGTCTACACCCAACAAAACGACAAGAACACGTTTGAACCTTAAGCACAAAACCAGCAACCAGACCCCGCACAACAGAACCAGGACCCAAGGACTACGAGCCTCTGTCCCAACTCACGACATCGTGGCTCAGCAGAACGAATCCATACATGCCATTCGACGATTATCAGACGTCCATTGAACAACAAAACACTGATTGGAAATCCCATGCTAGTTTTAAGTTAGACTTAATTTCAGCTCGTAGTCGGCAGCGAGGATAAAAAATTTGCTTTAGTTTTTAAGTCATCAGATATAATTGGCGCCGTTAAACATTAAATTGTATTTGTGCCGTGTCAAATAAATGTTATGTGAAGAAAAAAAAAAACCTGCTTCGAAAGTACGAGGCACTGGGCAGGCAGATGAAGAGCTTAGTAAAGGCGAAAAAACGCGGGTACTGGCGGCGGTTCGTAAACGCGTTGTCCAGGGAAACAGCGATGAGCACTCTTTGGGATACCGCCAGGCGCATGCGGAACCGTGACGTTTCGAATGAAAGCGAGGAGTATTCAGATCGCTGGATACTCGATTTTGCCAAAAAGGTCTGTCCAGACTCTGTACCGGAACAGAAAACCTTTCGCGACGAGTTATTAGTAACTACGGAAGAGCCTCCATTTTCGATGTTGGAATTTTCAATGGCTCTCCTGTCGTGCAACAATAAGGCTCCAGGGTTATATAGAATAAAATTCAACCTGTTGAAGAACCTACCCGACTCTGCAAAAAGACGCTTGTTGAATTTGTTCAACAAGTTTCTTGAGCTAAATATTGTTCCGCATGACTGGAGGGAGGTAAAAGTCATTGCTATTCGGAAACTCGGGAAACCTGCCTCTGATCACAATTCATATAGGCCGATTGCGATGCTCTCTTGCCTCCGGAAATTAATGGAGAAAATGATCCTCTTACGGTTAGACAAATGGGTCGAAACAAACGGGTTACTTTCAGATACTCAATTTGGCTTTCGCCGGGGCAAAGGGACGAACGATTGCCTAGCGTTGCTTTCTACTGAAATTCAACTAGCCTTTGCTCGAAAAGAGCAAATGGCTTCTGCGTTCATGGATATTAAGGGGGCTTTTGACTCTGTCTCTGTAGAAGTTTTAAGCGCGAAACTTCATTCGCAGGGACTTTCACCATATTTGAATAACTTTTTGCTCAATTTGTTGTCAGAAAAGCATATGTATTTCTCACATGGCGATTCGACAACTTCCCGAATTAGTTACATGGGCCTCCCCCAGGGCTCATATTTAAGTCCTCTCTTATATAATTTTTACGTCAATGACATCGATGAATGTCTTGCAAATTCATGCACGCTAAGGCAACTTGCAGACGATAGCGTTGTATCCATTACTGGTGGCAAGGCTAGCGACCTGCAAGGACCATTGCAAGATACCTTAGACAATTTGTCTGAATGGGCTCTTAAGCTGGGTATCGAATTCTCTCCGGAGAAAACTGAGCTGGTCGTTTTTTCTAGGAAGCATAACCCAGCTCAGCTGCAGCTCCTACTAACGGGTAAAACGATCTCTCAGGTTTTAGTCGCTAAATATCTCGGGGTCTGGTTCGACTCCAAATGCACCTGGGCTTGTCATATTAGGTATCTGACACAAAAATGCCAACAGAGGATTAATTTTCTTCGTACGATTACCGGAACTTGGTGGGGTGCTCACCCAGGAGACCTTCTAAGGTTATACCAAACAACGATATTGTCAGTTCTTGAGTACGGCTGTTTCTGCTTTCGCTCCGCCGCGAACACGCACATTATAAAATTAGAGAGAATACAATATCGTTGTTTGCGTATTGCCTTAGGTTGCATGCAGTCGACCCATACGATGAGTCTTGAAGTGTTAGCGGGTATTCTTCCGTTGAAACATCGTTTTTGGAATCTCTCTTACCGGTTGCTAATTCGATGCACAGTTATGAACCCATTAGTAATTGAAAATTTCGAGAGGTTGGTCGACCTTCAATCTCAATCCAGATTTATGACTTTATATTTTGACTATATGGCTCAAGATATTAATCCTTCTTCATACGATTCCTCCAATGTCGCACTTTTAGCTACTTATAATAATGTTATATTCTTCGACACCACCATGAAACAAGACATTTCTGGTATCCCGGATCAATTGCGACCCCAAGAGATCCCTAAGATTTTTTCTAATAAGTTTAAACATGTTAGTTATGATAAAAGGTTTTACACTGACGGATCAAATCTAGATGAGTCCACTGGCTTCGGTGTTTTCCACGAAAATTTTACCGCCTCCTACAAACTCGATGCTCCTGCTTTCGTGTACGTCGCAGAACTTGCTGCTATTCAGTACTCTCTTGGAATCATCGAAACCCTACCCATAGACCACTATTTCATCTTCACAGATAGTCTCAGTGCCATTGAGGCTCTGCGATCAATGAAGCCTGTGAAGCACACCCCGTATTTCCTGTGGAAAATACGGCGGTTTTTAAGTGCTTTAACAGATAAAAATTACCGGGTTACCTTAGCGTGGGTCCCTTCTCATTGCTCGATTCCGGGTAACGAAAAGGCTGACTCTTTAGCTAAGGTGGGTGCTATTGACGGCGATATTTATGAAAGACCAATTGCTTTTGATGAATTTTATAGCATTTTGCGTCAGAGAACACTCAACAGTTGGCAATCATCATGGAACTCAGATGAACTGGGACGGTGGCTACATTCCATTTTTCCTAAGGTATCGACGAAAGCATGGTTCAAGGGGTTGGATGTAGGTCGGGACTTCATTCGCGTGATGTCCAGACTTATGTCCAATCACTATACGTTAAACACGCATCTCTTTCGTATAGGGCTTGTAGACAGTAATCACTGCGTTTGTGGCGATGGCTACCATGACATCGAGCATGTTGTTTGGTCGTGTACCGAATACTGTGGTGTTAGGTCTGAGCTTATAGATTCCCTTCGGGCCCGAGGAAAACAACCGAACGTACCCGTTAGAGACATTCTGGGAAGCGGTGATCTCCAGTACATGACACAGCTATACGTGTTCATAAAACACGCTGGTATTAAAATATGAAACTCTTCTATCTATTTGTTAGATTACCATTCCCGCTACACGCTGAAAGAAGATTATACACTAAGCTGGAGACACCCAAACGAAGACTCGGCATCTTCATGTTCACGCAGACACCTCAGTCCAAACTGCTCAAATAGAACATCACTGCTTAGCCATGTACAAATAAATAAATCGTATAACTCAATATAGTTGAAATCAAAATTGTAACTCCCCTCCTCTCACCTTAAATCCCCACTAGCTCGTAGTCGGCCGCGAGAATAAAGAAAAGGCCTCCCTCTTTTCCCTGCTAATTTAGAATTTAAAAAAAAAATGTACTTGGCTCAGTTAAACATAAATTGTATCGTGCCGTGTCAAATAAACTATTTAAAAACAAAAAAAAACCGGTTCAAGCAGTGCTACCAACCAGTTCGCCCATCTATTGCTTCCGGACTCTAGGATATATATATACAACGTCAACAGTCAGTGCGGTCTCTCTTCACTTCATTCGTCAGCAGCAAGCAAACAGATTATTTGATTTTAGTACGCAATTTATTTTAGTTAATGTAATTAATATAGTTATCAGTTAAGTCGACTACAGTGTTTTCACTTACCTCCATCCCGCGTTCTCGATCGCAACCTGAAAAGGAGAAAGTGATTAAACTTACCTGGCCGAGTGCTAATATTTACCTGTGAGTGAAACGGTGATTTTCGAGCATTCGACACGTTTCAAAACATTAGTCACAAAGCACATGAGGTTTGAGACTGTCGATCGTTTCTCCACGAATCCATGTTGATAGTCAGAGATTACGTTTTAATTAATAAAATTAAGCTCAGAACGGCGAAGAAAGTTTCTAGAGGCTGGGAAAAAGATCCCAAATTATGTTTCGAATTACGAAAAACGCTCCAAAGACAGAAAAGATCTGATAATTCCCAATTGAGCTCCGAATTGCTAGAAACTCTTCTGTAGGTCAGAAAAGACCAAAACAGATAACTACACTGGTAAACATGTATTTTTCCCTAAACTTTAAACCGAAAAAAAAAACGAAACATTGTAGTTTTTTACCTACTCCTGTGAATTTTGGATCCCCCAACCTGTATGCCGGCGGAAAAGCGACGAACCCGATAAGCAAATACTTTGCGGCAACTTGACGTACACCTAACAAAAATGAGTGTGTATATTTGTGTTAACTATTCATTTCCTACTGGCCGCCATTGCTTTTATGGAAAAAAACCCATCTGCATTCATTTGTATTTGAAGCTGATTTATATTTTTTTATTTTTTTAATATTTATTTTTTTTTTTTTAATATTATGCATAATATAAAGATGCAATATAACCCTTATTAAAACAAATTTCACTGCTAAATTGGGAGATTTTCCGGTTCAATTGTTCTTTTGTACCCCCAAGTAGCACGGTTAGTCTTCAATAAGTTTAGGTAATTGATATATAACAAATCTCGTCACTATAACAATAACGTATAAACTTATATACAACTTGTTAACAACTCAAAAAGCGCAAGGGGCGGCGCCAATATAAAACATATATTAAACTTTCAATGAATTGTTCACACGACTTATATAAAACAACTTTATAACGACTACAACCACCACTCTTACATTTCCAGTACCAACAAATGGTGGCCTGTTATTAATAGGTCATAAACAAATTGCACAAATGAGTTGAAATTTCACTAGCTGATGATTGTATCTAATACATACAAAACAGATGACACACGAAAATAATCATGGCTCTTCATTTGAGAAACTATCAAGACAATTCATTGATAGAATAGGGTGTTGGTATAGTGATTAAATACAATAAATCTACGTGCGATTTCAGATTTGTCGTGAATATTTGCCTTGTACTTCGTTAAAATTTACGCGCTTCGAAAATACCACAATATGATAGTAATCAATATTATATTTTTTTTAAATTTGAAATAAAGAAAAAAGTAACAGATGAACTCTAGAGGAATGAGCCTCAGGTATATATTTTCGATAGGATTATATTATGAAGCGTGCCTTTAGCACAGAAAAATGGTGTTGTATATTATTTTAGCACGCCGCTTGCGCTAACGAGGCAGCCATGTTGATTATTAGCATTCGTTGAACCAACCGATTGCCCAAAGATTTTGTCCGTTATATGACCACTATCTATAAAGTTTATTTCGGTGAAAATATTGCAAAATAATTGGAAAAAATGTACTTTGAAACATCAAGGTGAACTAAGATGTCATGCACTATGTACTAATTATTTGAACTTTCTTACTCTTTTAGCAAACCAAGCGAGGAGTAATTTCTGCCACAATTTGGAGATGGAATCGTGAAACCAATTAAGCGAGGCTATATAAAGCTACTACAATCTATAAAAAAATCGCCGTCACCATCTTGATTATTGTAGTAGAGAAAATAATGTAAAAATTCTCTTAACTAAACCACGCATTGAGTAATATATTTTGAAATTTAAGTAAAACAGAAATATTCAAACATTGATCTGAGGTTATTAACGATGATCAAAATAATAATAATAAAACCGAAGATCGTTGAGCAAGACAAAAAAAAAAGATTGAAACAAATCATGGCCGACCAAATCAAACGATTTTCTTGTTTAAGTAAATTGAATGATAAATTCATTGATTATAATTTACTGTCAAATTTATTATTTATGTTTAATCAAACATAAATTCTCTGGGTGTTTAAATATTTTATATAATTTTGAAGATTATAACAGTATTTTTGATCTGCACTGTATTTGATAAAGAAGAAATAGTTCACACCATAAAATCACATTTACAACTGATTTAAAACTGAACTACAACTTTTGCGGCCATTTTTCAAACATCAAACACATATTCACCACTGTTGTCTCTCTTGCATTCTCAAGAAAAAAAACTTGTTATAAACATGTTATAAATCAGTTTTTACAGCAATTCGTAATGTATTTACTACTTCAACTTGTTATTTCGATTTAAAACATCATTCCGATTTAAAACATCAATGCGAGTGAATTAAAACCCAATGTTTTTCCTGTAACTTATTTATGACTTATTTATAACTTTACCCTTTCATTTTTTTCGTAAAAGATGTTGCATGTGTTACTTGGGCCCAGTCCAACACCGTTATCGGTCCTATATCGATAAGGCAAATTGATTTTTCAAGAACCAGTATAATTTTCGCATCAGCAAAAGCACAAACTTTCTTTTGGTGCTCATGACAATACTTCAGTGGTATTGTGGTGTTTTGTTTCGTTTCTCTTTCTCGAATCTATGTCGCTCCGCCTTTAGTGCAAAAATCTACGCTCAACTCGATACAAAAGACTGCGTGTAGAAAATTCAACTTTATTCTTGTTCCTAACACGATAACTTTGCTGAACAGGAACATGAAACAGATCAACGATATCAGAAACATCAGAGATCGCACATTGGATCTTATTTTTATCAACGCTGAAATCGCCTCGGAGTGTGTCGTGTCAGAGGCAGTCGAGCCCCTGCTCCAGACGGATGCGTTTCATCCAGCTCTTGTTTGCAATTTGAACTGCCCTCACACTATTAACTACAATGATACTACTAATGATATGAAGTTCGACTTTCGCAAAGCTGATTTTGTCTCACTTGGTAGCGCTATTGCAAGGCTCAACTGGTCCCGATTATTAGATAGTGATATCGATAAAGCCGTTGGAACCTACACTAGCCAGCTGTCTCAACTTTTCCGCCAATATGTGCCTCTGTCACGCCCTCGAAGGAAACCACCTTGATCAAATGGTCAACTTCGCGAACTGAAACGCCTACGAGCAGCTGCATTGAGAAGATATACCAACTGTCGCAGTCTTTGAACCCGCTAACGAACAGTCCATCAACCTGGCGTTGGGATCAGTACCTCGCGATGTTATTGACATAACAACCTTCTTGTTCACCGTAGAAGAGGTTCGCACAGCAATTCGTAAATTAAAATCGTCTGTTGTAGCTGGGCCCGATGGTATACCATCCATTGTACTGAAGCTCTGTGTTGAATCTATTGCAACTCCGCTGACTGTCATTTTCAACGCGTCACTATCACAGGCGAAATTCCCGGAGATGTGGAAACAATCATTTATGTTCCCTATTCATAAAAAGGGGACAAGCGTGATGTCGACAATTACCGAGGGATAACATCAACATGCACCGGGTCTAACCTTTTTGAAATTTTAGTTAGAGATGTTCTATTTGCTGCAGTCCGTTCATATATTTCACCTGCTCAACATGGTTTCTTCAAGGGACGGTCAATTGACACTAACCTCGCAGAATTCTCATCACTTTGCATCAAGGCAATGGAGAACGGAAATCAAATTGATACAATCTACACAGATCTTAAGGCTGCCTTCGAATTGTTGCTAACTAAAATTGAGCGTTTAGGTGCCTGTCCGCACTTCGTTAAATGGTTGGGATCCTACTTGATCAACCGTAAGCTGAACATCAAACTTGGATCGACTGTCTCTTACAGTTTAACAAACAGCTCCGGAGTGCCTCAGGGAAGCAACTTGGGGCCTTTACTGTACTCGATTTTCTTCAACGATGTCTTGCTATACCTACCTCCTGGCTGTAAGCTAGCGTATGCTGATGATCCTTAAATCTTCGTCATTGTCGAATCAGTAGAAGATTGCATTGAACTACAGCGACTGATTGAAATGTTCGAGAAATGGTGCATGTGGAACCAGCTTATCATCAGCGTACAGAAATGCTGTGTCATATCCTTCACGAGAAAGAAATCTGCCATTGAGTGGGCTTACGAAATCAACGGACGCCCGGTCGTCAGAGTCGGTGTTGTGCGAGACCTTGGAGTTTTATTGGACTCACAGCTTTCGTTCAGAGATCATTACTCGAATATTATTGCTAAAGCAAACAGAAACTTAGGATTCATCATTAGAGCTGCCAAAAATTTCCGTGACCCCTACTGCCCGCGATCACTGTTCTACGCCCTTGTTCTCTCAGTACTGGAAACAGCTTCAATCATTTGGAGCCCCTCCATAAACTGTTAGGCCACTAGAATCGAAGCTATACAGTCGCGATTCTTAAAATTTGCACTAAGGTTGCTTCCTTGGAGTAACCCAACGAACTTACCACCCTACGAGGATCGATGCCGTCTCCTTAACATGGAAACTCTGCAGTGTCGGCGGAATTCAGCTAGAGCACTGTTTGCTGCCAAGTTGTTGCTTGGTAATATTGACTCTCCCAACCTTCTGGAGCAAATCAACCTGAATGTGCCGGTAGTATCTTTAAGATCTAGTTACTGTTTAAGACTTAACTTTAGACGAACTAACTTCGGGAAAATGAACCTGTTTTCGCGATTTGTAAGGAATTTAACGAAGTATACCATCTATTCGATTTTTGTCAATCCTGTGAAATTTTTAAAAACCGTCTGAAACTATTCAACTTGGCCGCTTAAGTGTATTTGCAATAGTTAATAGTTTAAGTCTTATTCATGTAGACAAATGTAGTCAGATGAATTAATAAACCAATAATAATAATAATAATAATAATAATAATAATAATAATAATAATAATAATAATAATAATAATAATAATAATAATAATAATAATAATAATAATAATAATAATAATAATAATAATAATAATAATAATAATAATAATAATAATAATAATAATAATAATAATAATAATAATAATAATAATAATAATAATAATAATAATAATAATAATAATAATAATAATAATAATAATAATAATAATAATAATAATAATAATAATAATAATAATAATAATAATAATAATAATAATAATAATAATAATAATAATAATAATAATAATAATAATAATAATAATAATAATAATAATAATAATAATAATAATAATAATAATAATAATAATAATAATAATAATAATAATAATAATAATAATAATAATAATAATAATAATAATAAAAATAATAATAATAATAATAATAATAATAATAATAATAATAATAATAATCATAATAATAATAATAATAATAATAATAATAATAATAATAATAATAATAATAAAAATAAAAATAATAATAATAATAATAATAATAATCATAATAATAATAATAATAATAATAATAATAATAATAATAATAATAATAATAATAATAATAATAATAATAATAATAATAATAATAATAATAATAATAATAATAATAATAATAATAATAATAATAATAATAATAATAATAATAATAATAATAATAATAATAATAATAATAATAATAATAATAATAATAATAATAATAATAATAATAATAATAATAATAATAATAATAATAATAATAATAATAATAATAATAATAATAATATTAAAAATAAAAATCAAAATAATAATAATAATAATAATAATAATAATAATAATAATAATAATAATAATAATAAAAATAATAATAATAATAATAATAATAATAATAATAATAATAATAATAATAATAATAATAATAATAATAATAATAAAAATAAAAATAAAAATAATAATAATAATAATAATAATAATAATAATAATAATAATAATAATAATAATAATAATAATAATAATAATAAAAATAATAATAATAATAATAATAATAATAATAATAATAATAATAATAATAATAATAATAATAATAATAATAATAATAATAATAATAATAATAATAATAATAATAATAATAATAATAATAATAATAATAATAATAATAATAATAATAATAATAATAATAATAATAATAATAATAATAATAATAATGAATAATAATAATAATAACTCGGTACCGTTTGAGAAGGTGGGGACTCGACGGGGCTTAGCTGCTAGCTGCCGAGCGGGTCGTAGGTTGCGGATAACGATACGGCCATTAAATATAATGGTTAGTTGCGAATACTCGAATAAGCAATCCCGGACAAACAGCGAGGATGGTCTGTGGATGTGGCGGGGCCTAACAATGGGCTTTGTTGAGCTCCCTAGAAATACCACAATATCCGAAAACCAGTCCTGACAAGCGAGCTGGTACCGCTATAAGTACCTAAGCCCAAAACCCTACCAATCGGTTAGGCTTCCGATTAAAAAAGTGAACCCAGAATGGAGACACGACATAGAAGAAATAGGCCAATGCGATCGCCCGAGGAGGGAGCCCTTACTGGAGCTGGTCCTGGAACAGGGGACAGAGCGAGCGGCCAGCGGCTGGAGGAGAACGAGGTGCAAGAGCGGCTCTCCAGTCAACGGGCACAGCCCGTAAACTACACGCAAAACAGTCAAAGCAGCAACAGACACCACCAAGGCACTGCTGCATCTGCTGATGATGCTGCGACCGACCGTCGTCAGTCGCTCACGTTGGCAGGCCGCCAACGGCAACGGATCATGTCGACTAGGGAGATGAACATGTATGTGATTCGTTGCTACCACGTTTGCACGAAGTTGGAGACGGATATGTCTGGCAGGCCAAGAATGCTAGACATGTTCATTGAGCAGTACCCTCGGTTTGCCAACTCGCTTGACCGCAGGGCATAATGCATCGGTTGCGAGTGAGGAGCCGGAACAAAATGCATCGATAAACACGGCAGTGGAGGAGCTACGCGCTTCGGAACAAACAATGGACCAACAACGACAACAACTACGAGACGAACTAGCTTTCCAGATGGACACAGCGGTTACACAGTTTCGGGGAACAGACCCCACTTTCCGACACAGAATACCAAAACTACAGTATTCCTACCGGCTGACGAATGCAGTAAGAACCTTCAATGAGGATATTTTGCCACAGTATTCGGAAGCCGCTGAGAACCTTGAGGAGCTGCAGTTTATAGTGTATTGCGCAGCTGTAGCCGTCGTGAGAACCCTGGGACTACGGACCTATCCCCAAGGTAACGGTGAAGGTCGTCCCTGTCCCAGTGCACAGAAGTCCGCATGGATGCGACGACTGGAATTTAGGACAGTACACGAGGGGAAACCGATCAAGGAGGCTGGTTCGTCAAATAGCGGAAATCGTAAAGCCCGCAGAGCTCCGAGATCTCAGTGAACTCAAAACCACGGAGATTCTCGACACCCATGTACAACGGTTGAGTGCTCTTGCAAAACGGATGCGGCGTTATGGTGAATGTTCGAGACGGAAGAAAGAAAATCGGATGTTCAGCACGAACGAGAGAGAGTTTTATAACCACATCAGGAACGACAAACCCGATTACAGCGAGAGCTTCCGGAGATTGGCGAAGTTACACAGTTCTGGGCCAATTTATGGGAGAACCCCGCTCAACACAATGACAGCGGGATGTGGTTGGTAGGAGAGGAAGAACATTGTGATGGAATTGAACGCATGGCTGCTGCAGTAGTAACCACCCAGGATATCCGGGAGGCTACGCGGTATACCAGGAATTGGGCCGCACCCGGACCAGATTTTGTGCACAACTTCTGGTATAAAAAACTGTCAGCAGCCCACGGACGACTAGCGGAATGCTTCAACATGGTGCTAAGAGACCCCCAGGAGTTACCAGAATTCATCACGAAAGGGGTAACCTACCTCCTACCGAAGGATCGTAACACGGCTAATCCAGCTAAGTACAGACCAATAACATGTCTCTCAAGTCTGTATAAAGTGCTCTCGTCGGTAATCACTCGAAAAGTGTAGGACCATTGCGAGGTGAACAGAGTGATGACTGAGGAACAGAAACTGAAGTTACTGAAGTACTGAAGTACTGAAGTTGTATAAAATAGACGATGGCGTCATCAGGTTGATGCAGCACGCAATGGGAATGTGGAGCACGTCTCTCCACGTTACCGACGGAGCAACAGTGTTACGGTCTAGAACTCTCAGCATAAGGAGGGGGATTTTCCAAGGCGACACCTTCAGTCCGCTATGGTTTTGCCTCGCGATGAACCCCCTTAGCAGAGCACTCAACCGATGCAGCTATGGCTATCAATTGAAAAGTGGGACTATAAGTACAAAAGTAACCCACACCTTCTACATGGATGATTTGAAGTTGTTTGCGGAATCAAAGGAGAAGCTGCGCCATCTGTTACAGGTGGTGACAACGTTCAGTAACGATATCCGGATGGAATTTGGTGTCGACAAGTGCCGACTTGTCATCCTTCATCGAGGCAAATTAGTGGACGCCGACAGTTTCCGCATCAACGAACGAGATGAAATTTGAAGTATGGCTGAAGGTGAATCGTACAAATACTTGGGTTTCCTGAAACTGAAAGGTATTCACCACACCGCGATCAAGAAAGAGCTGCAGGAAAAGTTCTTGTATCGTGTCAGCCGTATTTTGAAGTCCTTCCTCTCAGCCGGCAACAAAACGAGAGCAATCAACACGTTTGCCGTGCCATTGTTGACATATAGCTTCGGGGTGGTCAAATGGACCAAAACGGATTTGGAGGCGGTAGAACGCGCGTTGCGAGTGTCGCTCACCAAATTCCGTATGCACCACCCAAAATTAACAATCGAAAGAGTTACCTTGCCACGTATTGAAGGAGGAAGGGGTGTCACCGATATACAAGCGCTCTGCGCTTTTCAGATACAGCAGTTGCGGAGGTACTTCGTAGAAAGCCAGAATCGTCACGAAATCTACCGCACTGTTTGTGGAGCAGACCACGGGTTCAGCGCCCTGCATCTGGCGCAAGAGGACTACCAGCTGAACTGCGATGTAAAAACTACGGACGAGAAGATCGCAGCGTGGAAGCTGAAAGAGCTGCATGGGACGCACCCCCATCAGTTAGCTCAAACACATATTGATAAGGTGGCATCAAATGCGTGGCTGGTGCGAGGTGATCTCTTTATGGAGACAGAAGGTTTTATGATAGTCATCCAGGACCGGGTCATTGCGACGAAGAACTACCGTAGGTACATATTGCACGAAGAGGTGGAAGATCGATGCAGAAAGTGCAATGCGGTAGGGGAAACGATCGAACATGTCGTCGCAGGTTGTCAGGCGTTAGCAGAGGCGGCCTATCTCGGTCGACATAATGCGGTCGCCAAAATTGTGCACCAACAACTTGCACTGAAGCACAATTTGGTGAACCAGTATGTGCCCCACTACAAGTACCTGCCGAGTCCGGTTCTGGAGAATAGCTGCGTAAAATTGTACTGGGATCGCGAGATCACTACGGACGTCCTGATACGTGCCAACCGTCCCGACATTGTGGTCTACGACAAAAGGATGAAGCGGGTAATCATCATCGACATCGCTGTACCGTTAGATCGTAATGTCCAATCAACATTCTCGACCAAGATTACGAAATACCACGATTTGGCTGAGGAGTTGAGGCAGATGTGGCACCTTGAGGGTGTACGTATAGTCCCGGTAGTAATCTCTGCTACTGGACTGGTTCCCTATGCCCTTATAAATTCCCTGGAAGAGTTGGAGCTGAGAAATGAACTACACAGCATACAGAAAGCAGTGGTTCTTGGGACCTGCAACACGGTACGAAGGTTTCTGAACCACCACAACACATCCAACTAAAGCAGACGGTATTAGGATTAGGATCAAACTTGACGAATCCACCGAGCCTAACCCCTTTGGCATTCAAGATAGCCCGGGGTAGGTGAAATGTTCCAGCAATATGCTGAGAAGTGCGAAATTCGGATAATAATAATAATAACAAGAGGAGCTCTTATACCATTTCTAAAACACTTGTCATAAAAGAATCGATATCGGATATTTCATGTTTATTTCATCGATCACAAAAGTGAAACTTTGACGGCTTTAAGGTACGACTTCCGGAAGTTCGATTACAAAGGCTAAGTTTGTCTTCAAGACCTTTGCCAAAGGCTTTAAAATAACAACAAAAATAGCGACCGCCCGGAATCAAGTCTGTTGCGAGATTGATTTTATTAAACAAATTCTACTTAAACCTTAACTTCTCGAACCCCGAAGAGAAACATTTCTCTTTTCTGATTTTCTTCGCATTTTTTTTTTAATTCTTGACCTTGTTTCTGTCACTTATAATTACCAAAAAAGAAAACTTTATCACCATTTCTTTTCTCTCGCAGGAGACATGGTGTCATATACTTTATTTTTTTACTTCTTCCGAAATAATCAAATGTGTGATGGATTGCTGCGGTTTTGTAGTGACTCTGGTATATGAGGTTTTAAGTAAATTAACAGAAAGTAGATTGTGAAAATAATATATTTTGCTGTAATAATCGGACAAGAAACAGCCAAAAAAAACTGAAACAAATGCTGAGAAGGCAAGCAAAGAGACGGATTGTACGCAAGAGTTATGACACTACTAAAAAAGTAGGAGGTTGTACCCAAGACACGACCACATAAATGACGTAGAACTACGTACACTATTAACAAATGCATTGAGTGTTTCATTACCCTAGTAACACAGCTGGTTTTATCAAAGTTTTATAGCGCTTTTTTGCTGTATTGAGCGCTATAAAACTTTGATAAAACCAATATTTTCACTTGGGTAAAGAGTTATAATGTCTACTAATGAAGGGTTGTGAATTTCGTGAACCGGATTCAGCAGTTAGCAGAACGTGCCGAGTTAAAAACCATACACAGCACACACACAAATCATACCATATCATAGACACACGCACATCATACCATATCATACACACATCACACCATATCATACACACATCATACCATATCATACACTCACAGCAAGCAAGCGACCGATCAGAGGACGTTATTTTTATTTCAACAAGGCTTGAAAATTTTCAATAGTGCAATAGTTCGTAGATTCAAACAACATTTTTCTGCATTTAAGCAGATGCGTGTATAATTTTCCAATCGATTGCTGCAAGAATGAAGAAAATCGGTTGAAAACCAACTGACCTATAAGCATTTGAAAAGGGACAAATTTCGTCCCAGTTTTTCAGTTTCCATCCCTGTGTGGTATGCTAAAGTAAAACGTAGTTCTACGTCAAAAAGAAGCTATTTCATTCATACAGATGGCAATTTTCACCGTTGGCCGCATGCTTTTATTTACTATTGCAGGTAAGTAGTGTATATATTCTTCATGTCGTTATGTATGACGAACATGCTATTTATTGTGAAAACTATCGTAAAAATATAAATCGTAAATTTAGCATTGAGCTGGGCTGTAAAAGACATAACGTAATAATGGAAAACCAAGTTATGAATAATTAAAAACTCTAAACTCGTGTTATTATTCTTGCAGTAGGAACACCAGAAAGAAGGATTTGTGTCATAGCCTGTTCAAGATGATTTGAAATATTCATTTTAAATGTAACTTATTGATTTTTACCATTCACTGATTTATCTAGCTTTCGAAAAAAAAAACGGTTCTTTATAGACAGGATTTGAATATGGACCCTTTAATTGTAAGTGACTGTTTAAGCATTTTGTCAATTGGCTTGGAATAATATATTGTTACTTGTGCTTGTCAGCTTTGCCAAATTTAAAATTCAATAGCAATATTTCTTGCGTTGCGTTCATTAGAACAACAGGTAAGTATTCGAGTTTATCTGCGGTTTGATGGAATTATGCTTGCTCTGCGATCCACCACCAGGGTTTTCTTCAGAAGGGTGACATCAGCGAAAATAATTATTATTTATCATGCTTGTTCTGCTTAAGAGTTGGCACCCACGAAAATCATATAAATTTGCCCCTATTTTATAAAAAGTACGCAGAGTTGCTGATTGGATCAGTACCGTTGTTGTCTTACCGATCGTGAGATGGAAAAACTTTCTCGACTCTATGGAAGACGCCCAAAATTATAACCGTTGGCAAATCAAGAAGCACACGAAAAATTGAAAATTACCGCAGAATATCAACTCTCTGCTGTCCTGGAAATTTTATGGAATCTATGGTTCCGGAGGTCATGTCCTGCAGTGAACTCGATAATATCGAATTTTCCGCACGGATTTTCTCTACAACAACTAACTTGCTGTGCTTCGCCATGGTATTGTTTCGTGAAACTGAATGTATAAATCAAGTAGACTCCCCTAACTAACACGCTGAGAATCTTGAGTAAGAATTCCCTGGATTCCTATAACTCGGTGACGGAATCGCGAGAGGAATCGTTTCTGCGATACGTACAGAATCTGTGCGAATCGCATACGGGAAACCTTCTCAAGAATCCTCAAAAATCCAAACGAATCGTGAGAGGAATCGTTTCTGCGATACGGACAGAATCTATAAGAATCGCATATGGAAAACCTTCTCAAGAATCCTACAGAATCCAAATGAATCGTTTCTGCGATACGGACAGAATCTGTTCGAATCGCTTATGGAAAACCTCAAGAATCCAAATTTAGGAATCTCGGCGACTCGGCGACAGAATCGTGAGAGGAATCGTCTCTGCGATCCGGACAGAATATTTTTACGCGGTTTTTTACGAGGATATTTTTCACGCGGTATTTTGAATGAACGCGTATTTTCAGACGTATTTTCGAATCAACCATGTTTCTTACGCGGGATTTCGAATTACCGCGGTTTTTCAACGCAGATTTGATTTCCGCGTATTTAACGTACTTTTTAACGAAGTACGTATTCCCAGCGTAAAAAAACTGAGTGTATAGCATAAGACTGAGGAAAACGTGTCGTAATGTGTCTATTTCTTTTTCAGATGAAATTGAAAAATCTAATCAACATCATAAAGAATATTGTACTCATCACGAGAGACGGTAAACTTGCTCCCATTTTGAATCAAATTGCGTTTCTGGACCTTACGTCCTTCTAGCATCAAGCCGAAGTTGCTTCGACCTAGTAGAATGCGAACAAACTTCTTTGAATATGCGAACAGAATTACAAATTTGAACAACTGACTCTAACAAGGACAGACTATTCGACATGACTGACGTCCCGGTTAGAATAAACTCATATATACGTTAGTCGCAGCCATAGGTTTCGCATAGATTCCCTAGGATTCCTTACATTGGAATCGAAAAGCGTCCGCAATAAGGAATCCTGACGAAAGAATCCTCAAGAATACCTTGAGTGAAAATCGTGTTATGAGAATTCTTCGATTACGAAACCTTCGACTTTAACCGATTTGTGCTCAAAATTCTTATATCTTGTGAATTCTTGTGATTTTCATTTAATTTCGATGGCACCAAAAGATCCAGTAACCTATCTACTTTCAAATTAGCGTCAGCGGTGCCCAAGAATTCTCTCATTCCCGGGAATCTAATACTCCGAAAACTGAGGAATTTCATGAATATTTGGACAAAATCTAACAGTTATTGATTCAAGATATATAAAATTACTTTAACAGGCCATTTGTATGGTTTTGGGTATTTTGGTCCTTCCGGAAAAAATTCCACTGGCGCTTCTAGTGACCATAAAAACAATTAAATGTAACAAGGTCAAATACCATCCAATATTGGTATATTCGGAACCGGGATGATGCCCCCAGACCGGAAAACGACCTCAGACGCTATTTTGAATTCTGAAATGGTGACTTCCGGACTCTGGGAAATATGAATATCTGGCCGAATACCTCCCAATATGAGTATTTCCGGAATCGGAATGATACCCAGAGAACGAAAACAGATTCCAGACGACATTTTGGAATTCAAAATGGCGTCTGGGTCGTTTTTCGGTCTCTGGGTATCATCCCGATTCCGGGAAAACCCATATCGGGTGATATTAGGCCTTTTTCAGAAACCGGAAGTCACTATATTGAATTCAAAATGGCGTCTGGAGTTGATTTTCGGTCTCTGGGCAACATTACGCATCCGGAAATGCTCATTTTGGGAGGTATTCGGCCAGATATTCATATTTCCCAGAGTCAGGAAGTCACCATTTCAGAATTCAAAATGTCGTCTGAGGTCGTTTTCCGGTTTCGGCACATCATCCCGGTCCTGAACATACTCATCTTGGATGGTATTCAACCTTGTTTTATTTAATGGTTTCTATCGGCAATAGAAGCCCCTCAGGAATCTATTCCGGAAGGACCATTTGAAAGCCATATTACTTAAACACTCAAAAGCTAAAAAATGGCCTGTGGAAGTAATTTTAAGAACTTTGAACCATTAATTGTAAGATTCTGTTCAAATATGATGCTACAAGCACAAATCATGTATCAAGTATCGAATGAAAATTGCAGAAGTTACAAGTACTTTAATTTGGGGTACCCATGAGCCCAGTAGCACATAACGGTTGAAGTGAAAGGTTTCGTATCCAAAAAATTCTCCTAACACGATTCTCCTTCAAGAATCCTAGCCCCATAGACAAGGCATTCCTTTTTCAGAATTCTTCATCAAGGATGCTTCACGATTTCAATGTGAGGAATCCTAGGAAATCCGAAAGATTCTCATTACACGATTCTCATTCAAGAATCCTAACCCCATGGAAAGGGCAGCCTTGAGGATTTTTTTTCAGGATTCAGGATTCCTTATCAAGGACGACTCACGATTCCAATGAGAGGAATCCTAGGGAATCTGAAGGATTCTCATTACACGATTCTCATTCAAGAATCCTAGCACCATAGACAGGGCATTCCTGAGAATCATTTTTCAGAATTCCTCATCAAGGATGCTTCACGATAGGGAATCCGACGGACTCTCATTACACGATTCTCATTCAAGAAACCTAGCCCTATAGACTGGGCATTCTTGAGGAATCTTTTTTCAGGATTCCTTATCGAGGACGCTTCACGATTCCAATGGGAGGAATCCTAGGGAATCCATGCGAATCTTATGTGTTCGTCCGGGTCGTTATATATCGACTTCGCAAAAGCATTCGCAATTGATGAGCTGAGGCTTATGGGCTTCCCCGATTGATTGAATATCCGACTGGTTAATGTCGTACTTGACCGGTGTCCAGGTGAGCTCTGCAAGCTCCAGAAAATTCGACATCCCGTCTGGAGTTCAACAGGGAAGTGTTATAATACTGCTGATTTTCGTCCTTGTGTGATCACTTTCAGCCGCTGTAATAATTCACCTCCATTGGCGCCAAGGCTTTTTCGATCCTCGGATTCATTAGCAGCAAAATTTCACAATTTACTAACGAGTGCGGGATTAGGCACTGTAGTGTGCTCAAGTACGCAGTTTTCTACAATACGCTGTATTGTACATCTGCTCGAATACGTACAAAAAAAAAAAAATATCGCACGCTAGCCTGTGGGGCTAACAGCGGTCTGGATCAACTAGATTAATTGAGAGAATTCGTTATCGAGATTGCTTTCGGCACATTTTGCATGTTGTAGGAACAGTACAACGACACACCGTGCCCAAGTGCTGCGTCGAGAAAATATCGACCCTCGAACCCGATATCACAACAGTGTCTGATCGACATCGTTAACCACAAAGTCACTGGGTCCACCTACCCGACTACCCACAAGGTTGCCGTTCGTTGACCGGGAATTGCTCTCAACAAGGCGACTAAAACTTTACCAATTACCGATTTACCGAACAATGCAAACTCAAATGAAGGATCCCTGGCGCCAGCTTCGATACTAGACAATGATTTCCATACCCGGCCACAGGACCCGGCCTCGCTCAGTTCCTGTCTATGAGGATTCAACGACGTCTGTGATTTTTTTGATTTTAACATGATATAAAATAGTTTTAAAAATAGGATTTAAAATGTAGCGTAAGATAAACCAGTCTGTCCATAATCTCTAAGACGAAGAACAAAAAAAAATCTATGTTTCCGACTAGAGAACACATAACTTTTACACAGGGATTGAACCATACCAGTTTTGCCTATGGACAAGCTGTAGAAAATTGATTTCAGAACTTGTAAAAAATAGACAGTGATAGTTGGCTATCACCTCTCGCTCTTAAATGTTGAACGAGCGATCGGCTCTCGCACGCAAAACGAACGGTAGAATATCATTCGCCTACATCGAAAATATGGTAAATGAAATTCATGTGGCGATATTATTCTGTTTAAGTTCTGTCTGCTTGACTCCCTTTAACCATTTTTGCTTAGAAATATTTTTTACAAGATCAATGTTGTATGTCATTTGCATTTTTATGCAGTCCTCGTTTGGTTTTGGCACGGTTCAATTTAGGCAACATAAAACTTTGGACGTGTTGCCACCAGCAACCATTCAAGCGTTGAATTGAAGTTTCGCTTCAGTCCGGTACGCATCGGATAACACTGTTCAGATTGGTTCTATAATTGGCTACTGAATTTTCTGTTTAGTCCGGTAGGTATCATAAAAAAAATTAAATTTGGACGTCTTGCCAAAATCAAACATGGCAAGTAGTGTGAATTTTTATTTTGTTTGATTTGTTTGAGTTTATATAAAGCATGCTCGATTCAGTCAAGATAGCTGAGCATCATTTGATGTAGAGGTTTTGTAAGATCTAAAGAAATAAATCTCTTCACAACTCAGCACAAAGATCAGGTGAAGCATTCCTAAGTGAAATAAAGTGTCAGTACTCACCTTCAGCTCATCCCTCAAACTTAAACCAGCTGCCTTCTACCGCACTTTCTTACTCTAATACCTTTCTGTGCAGTTCAGCAAAAAAAAAAAGCTTCACGCTTTTACCCTCGTTAGCACAAAACTCACAACATAACAAGCGGATATTTCGCGCAGCAACTTAATTTATGATAATTTTACCGCCAACGAGATTAGCTGTCAGCAAACAAATGCATCACACTTCATCATCAGTGCTGTGCTGCCGCTCCTCATCCGCTTCGCGCCCGCAAAGAGAGATGCATTTTTTAGTTATTTTTGCAGTCATCATCGTCGTCATCGTTGTCACGGGCACACTTCCCAAACATACTTGTCCGTTCGTCTGTCGACAACGACGGTGAAGACGAAGACGACGACGATTTGATCCTTACAGGTGACGACAGTTTGCCTACTGTTTGCATTGCAATCCGGGCCTAACAGCAGCCAAGTAGCAGCCACTAGTGGCTGGTTGCTGTTGTTGTTGTGCACATGTTGTCGCACCTCCGCTTCGGATTGAATTTAAATCAATGCTCAGTCGACTGTACAGACGATGACGACGCATGAGGGCTTCCTCCGTTCCCGGGACCTGGTAGAGGCACAATTCAGCATTTGAAAAATGGGCAGAATGTTTGCCACCTGTCAAGCTGTACATTATTCGACTCTCACCCAGCTGGAGGAGAGGGGCTGCTTGGAGTGCAGTCAATTTCGATCAAACTGTGTCTAGCCTCATTGTCAGTGTCAACGCTGACGAAGAGGGGGACCCACTCCGTTGTCTTCGTTTTACCGTCCAATTATGAGATGAAAACGATTGTAATGGTCTTATGAACATTCGCGCACCGTGCGAATGCTTCTTGTGGTGTGTTGGTTGGGGTCAAATATGTGAATAAGTGTAAAAGTGGGTAAAGATATAACAAGTTCCGGTTAGTGAGTGTTTAGAAAAGTTCATATACCTAACCCTAATTATAAGTCTCCGAAAGTAATTTAATTCATCCGAAAATCCAACAATGAATTATGTAACTTTTTACGAAAGACTCTTTCCCGTGGCAATCCTAAGCCATCCGCCGATTACTTTGCCAGAAGTGTAAACCGAACGTATTGATCCAGATATTCAGCTTAACCGGTACCAACAACAAACCTTTTAAGCTTCTTTATTGTCGTGTCAATCAAAGTCCCATCCAATCGTAACACAAATTCGAAGGCCGTGAGTCTGCCGTTTTCACGCCAACAGACACTTGACTTTGACACGCACAGCCGGCTCGAAACCGAAACGAGCGCGGCGCAAAGTAGCTTTCTAACCCTCAATATTTCCCTGCCGCCATTGCCACGGAATCACTTCTCACCTGTCAACCCTGCTGCTGTGGTTGCTGGTACTGGTGCTAGCGCGGATTGCTGACGGATGCAACAATGTCTCCCGACCCGCCATGTCATGGGAATTCTAGTGCCACGCCATCAACGGTTTTACGACCATCGTCGATCGATCATTATTTTAATAGAGATGAGTTGGCGGAGATCGGCTGTGGAGCGGGAGCTACGGACATCCTGCTGGGACGGGAGGGTTTGGTCGGCGGTGCTACAGTTACAATGTCTAATGACGATCAGTCGGTCAATCAGGGATTATCGATGGCACTTTGTGTTTTTTTAATCCATTTCGACTCTTTGCGACCAGAGCCGTGTGTAGGGTTCTAGGGTTTGAGGGTGAGTGCCCAAAAAGTGTTAATTTTTTACACCCATAAATTGTTTTAAAGGTTTTTGGACCATTGTTTTTATTCAATGTCTAAATATCTGATCAAAAGCTTTTGATTCAAACCCAAAAAACCACCGCAGTGCGCACGGCTTGCCTGGGATTGAATTGATTCCCACGGAACCGTCTTCAAAAGGCTATAATTGTCAACTGGATTAGTGGGACAACTTCGACTAATTGGTAACGGCTCCGTTGCCCTGCTACAGTTGTCGATCTCTGATCTGCCAGATTGTGAATCGAAATCCACATGAAAACAAAAACTCAACGACACAGCTGGTGAGGAACGGAATCGAGGAGCGTTCGCCTCCGGAGGATCATAAATTGTATATGATTCAATGTAAAGCACGACCACGCCTTATGCAGCCATTCGCAAGTGCAATCAAATGCACTTTTACGATCCCCGCTGCCGGGGTAAATTGCAGCAGCAATACCGGGAGATTGTCGGTGCACAAAGACACGGAAGTGATAATCAGACACCTTCCGAGCGCTTTGCGGTCCGTCTGACTGTCGGTTTGTCGTTGTTGTTATGATTTGTTTCCTGAAAACACAAAGAGGGCTGTTGTTGGTGTATTTTTCGACTATGAATGGTTTTCGGAAGATCATCAAAAAAATTTACAATTTTTAAAGTCGGATAAACCAATTTTAGTCAATTTTCCGACCCCTCGGTTTTTAATCTGCATACGCCGCGGCTGCATTCACGAACCAGGGCCCGGGTGGATCGCCCAGGGTGTCAGTGATAGGTTACAGTTTCGCCACCTTCGGCTGCTGCCACCACAACTGTCATATCAGAACCGAACCGGACCCGATTCGAACCGGCCTGCCGGAGATTCGAAATATTTTATAGTGAAATTGCGTGTCTTCTATTTAAAGAGTAGCATAATAAATAAGCTTTCATTTGCGGGCCGCGCTGGGGAAAATCTCGTCCAGGCCACGGGGCCCCGCATAGAATATGTGCATCGTCGTCACGCGCTTGGAAAATCTTCAATAGAGCAGTGATCGTCGCACAGTGGCCGGAGGCCGGACAAAATCTCATCAGTGCTGAGTGTTTCTCCAGTGAGTATATTCCTAATATTCAAGATCGAGAAAAAAATTCGCTGGATGCAAAATCGGGTGAATAAGGCGATTGAGGAAGCAATTCGAGTCTTGATTTGGTAAATTTGAAAGTTTTTCAAATTTTTTTATGGCCTCATAACTAGATATAAATATTCAATGCTTGCGAAAATTTGATTTTATTTATAAATTGCAATTAGAATGCAATGTTCCCGCACTGGTATTTTAGGAAAATTCTTTCACAATCTTATGTAATATCGAGAGTGATAATTTATTGATTAAGATACCTAGTTATTAATTGATTAGTGTAAAAAGGTTAGGTCAAACAGCAAAGCCTTGGCTCAATATTTTGCAATCAGAACTTGAACTTTTGTTTATTATGCCTGATATGCTCGACGAATGCATGGATTAAACACAATTCACTTACATGCTTTTAAGGAATCACCCAGCATTTGAAATATAGTAAACTTAGCTAGATTTATCCTGAATTTCATAAAACAAACCATTTTCACAACGCTTCCATATTCATCTTAAAACTCAAATCACTGCTTAATTATTCATCTCACGACGCCTCCATATTCATCACACATTAAATCATGAATGAATCACAGTAAATCAATCATTCATGAATGAATCATGAATGAACGTAGCCGAAAAACGTCGTAGTAGGTAACCTGGGTATCCGCTGTAGTTGTTTACGTGCAAAATTGGTAACCTAGGTAACCGCTGCAGTGCTGTCGACTTATGTCAATTATGTTGAAATAAGTTAACATTTTCAGTACGATTTTTTGGTTTAACCGAAACTGATTTGGAAATTTTTGATTATATTCAGCGCAAATTTAGAGCTTTTAAACTAAGAACCAAGAATAATCCAATGCATGGATTAGTAGCTTGGTGCACCTATATTCATCTTATTTCTCTCATTTGTCCAATTTACCATCAAATTTCTACAAATTTTTGAAAGTAAATCTATTTGCTTCTCGATTTTCTCAAGTGGCTGAAAGTTTTACGTTGAAAATATGGTAAAATTTGACGATAAATTGATCAAAAAGGCGCGATGAGATGAATATAGGTACTGAGATGAATATAGGAGCGGTTACCCTAGATTATTTTAGTTAGAGAATATGCGTTTTTTCCTGTTTTCAATTGTATTTTCATGCTGTATAAGATGAATATATGGGCTGAGATGAATAATGGAACAGTTCCCCTACTTCGTCTGGCTAGGAATGACATTAACCCTCTAGTGCCCAATACCGCCATTTGGCGGGCTTCAGTCGAAGTTTTGAAAAGCTTCAATATATACTTAAAAAGTGTTTATAATGATTAATAGTGATTTTACAGAAGCCCGTTTAGAAATTAACTTGGGCACTAGAGGGTAAACAGTCCCTTTTCCGTATTCGAAAATACGACGATTGACATATTACCAGGATGTATAAAACTTTGTACAGGTCGGACTCGATTATATAGAGATTCCATTATATATTGACTCGATTATATATGATTCGATTATATATAATTTTAGACACGATTATATATAGAAGCAAAAAATTTTTTTCTTGAATTTCAAATATGATTTAGCTAGAGCTAATATATCGTAAGAGAATATCTACAAAATACGTAACACTTGATAAAAAAGCGAAAAAATAGAGAGAAAAAAATTTAAAAAATATTTAATTTTGAAAATTGTTAAAAAATTTTAAAATAAAAAAACTATAAATACTCAAACAAAAATACCTGAATAAAAATAATTTCAAAAATAAAAAAAAAATTAAAAAAAAAATTCAAAAATATATAATATTGAAAAATTTGAGAAATTAAATACAAACAAGTAGACAAATCTACATATACTTTTATAATTTTTTTAATAATTTTTCTTCACATTTGACTGCAATTACATCAGGAATAGCTACAAGATATGTATTTTTTTTCTGTGAGAAATTTGTTTTCTGACTTTTAGGGGGATGAATCAAAAATAAAATTCTTCACGCGCTTGGAAAATCTTCAATAGAGAAGTGATCGTCGCACAGTGGCCGGAGGCCGGACAAAATCTCCTTTCGGAAGTTATACCTTTCCCAGTAGTTTAATTGGCTAAAACACCTTGCCGGAGACAACGGAGATTGCGGGTTCGAGTCCCGTCTGAACGAGGGAAACACCTTCTATTCCCGTTCATTTTCGCATTCTCGCAAACTACATACATTGCCTGCTTTACTAAACTTAAAATGTAAGTCATATGACGAAAATGAAATTTGTTCGAAAAGTAAGTATTCAATGCTTGCAAAAATTTGATTTTATTTAAAAATGTAATTAGAAGAAGACGTTCCCGGACTGGTAATTTTAGGAAAATTCTTTCAAAATTGATGTATTGATTTAGATAACTATAAATTGATTTATTGATTTAGATAACTAGTTATTAGTTGATTAGTGTATTAGTGTAGTGTATTTAGTAAACTTAGCTAGATTTATCCTGAATTTTGTAAAACAAACCATTTTTTACAACGCTTCCATATTCATCTCAAAACTCAAATCACTGCTCAATCATTCATCTCACGACGCCCCCATATTCATCATACTGTTAATCATGAATGAATCACACTTTCATGATTGAACGTAGCCGCAAACCGTCGTAGTAGGTGACCCGGGTATCCGCTGTAGTTGTTTACGTGCAAAATTGGTAACCTAGGTAACCACTGCAGTGCTGTCCATTTATGTCAATTATGTCGGAATAATTCAACATTTTCAGTATAATTTTTTCGTATTAACAGAAACTGATTTGGCAATTTTTGATTGTATTCAACGCAGTGAAAACAGATGAAAATACATACAGTTGAAAATTAAGATTTGTAACAATTCATCTCTTATATTTCTGCTAATTAAAGCTTGTTTTTGGGAATCTGAGGAGAACATTTTAAAGTTTAAAATATTCTTAGTGTAGTAAGTAATTTTGTTAAGTGATTAAAATAAAAGTGGTCCGCTTATGATGAAAAAACTTTGGTTGACTGCTGAACGAGTCCCGTTGCGGTCGTATTGAGCAATGCGTGGGTTTTGTTTTCTCAGGTAAGTGATTGAAATGAATGAGTTTTCGAGTGCAGATGCCCGAATATAATATCAAATTTAGAGCATTACATTACACAAAAACTCAAAACGTTTCTCTCGATTTGAATGCATGTTAACGTTACGTTTTTCTAATATTTTCTTTTTTTGTAAATAAATAATTTAAAATTGGTGAAATGGTTTTAAAACACAAACAATTGCGTTCATTTGTTTTTTCATTTGAATTGAATTTATTTTGAATTTCGATTGGATTTGGATTAGGTTTGGATTGGTGTTGGATTGGATTTGGATTGAATTTGGATTGGATTTGGATCGGAGTGGACTGGATTTCGAACTGGTTTTGGATTGAATTTGGTTAAAATTCGAATTTCAATTGGATTTGGGCTAGGTTTGGACTGGATTTGGATTGAATTTGGATTGGACTTGGATTTGGATTGGAATCTGATTAGATTTGCATTGGATTTGGATTGGATGGATTTGGATACGATTGAGAGTGGATGTTGATTGGATTTGAATGACATTTGGATTGGACTTAGATTGGATTGAATTTGTATATGATTTAGATTTGATTTCGATTGGATTGTATTGGATTGGATTTGGATTGAATTTGGATTGGATTTGGATCGTAGTGGAATAGATTTCGAACTGGTTTTGGATTGAATTTGGTTAGGATTCAAATTTAAGTTGGATTTGGGCTGAATTGGGATTGGATTTGGATTCGATTTCGATTGGATTGGATTGAATTGGATTTGGATTGAATTTGGATTGGATTTTGATCGGAGTGGAATAGATTTCGAACTGGTTTTGGATTGAATTTGGTTAAGATTCAAATTTCAATTGGATTTGGGCTGGGTTTGGATTGGAATGGACTTAGATTGAATTTGGATTGGATTTGGATTGGATTTGGATTGGATTTGGATTGAATTTGGATTGGTTTCTGATTAGATTTGGATTGGATTTGGATAGGATTTGGATAGGATTTGGAGTGGATGTGGATTGGATTTGAATTGTATTTGGATTGGACTCAGTTTGGATTGAATTTGGATTTGATTTGGATTGGATTTGGATCGAAGTGGAATAGATTTCGAACTGGTTTTGGATTGAATTTGGTTAGGATTCAAATTAAAATTGGATTTGGGCTGGGTTTGGATTGGATTGGATTTGGATTGGATTTGGATTTGGATTGAATTTGAATTGGATTTGGATTGGATTTGGATTGAATTTGGATTGGATTTGGATTGGATTTTGATTGGATTTGGATTGAATTTGGATTGGATTCTGATTAGATTAGATTGGATATGGATTGGATTGGAATTGGATAGGATTTGGATACGATTTTGAGTGGATTTGGATTGCATTTGAATTGTATTAGGATTGGATTTAGATTGGACTGAATTTGGATTGGATTTGGATTTGATTTCGATTGAATTGGATTGAATTGGATTTGGATTGAATTTGGATTGGATTTTGATCGTGGAATAGATTTCGAACTGGTTTTGGATTGAATTCGGTTAAGATTCAAATTTCAATTGGATTTGGGCTGGGTTTGGATTGGAATGGACTTGGATTGAATTTGGATGGGATTTGGATTGGATTTGAATTGGATTTGGATTGAATTTGGATTGGATTTGGATTGGATTCTGATTAGATTTGGATTGGATTTGGATAGGAGTTGGATACGATTTGGAGTAGATGTGGATTGGATTTGAATTGTATTTGGATTGGATTCAGATTGGATTGAATTTGGATTTGATTTGGATTAAATTTGGATTGGATTTGGATCGAAGTGGAATAGATTTCGAACTGGTTTTGGATTGAATTTGGTTAAGATTCAAATTTCAATTGTATTTGGGCTGTGTTTGGATTGGATTGGATTCGGATTGGATTTGGATTGAATTTGGATTGGATTCTGATTAGATTTGCCTTTCATTTGGATTGGATTGGATTTGAATGAGATTTGGATACGTTTTGGAGTGGATAAGGATTGGATTTGAATTGTACTTGGATTGGATTTAGATTGGATTGAATTTGGATTGGATTTGGATTGGACTTGGATGTGATTTGAATTGAATTTGGATTGGATATGGATTGGATTGGATTTGGATTTGGATAGTATTTGGATTGAATTTCTATTGGTTTTGGATTGGATTTGTATTTGATTTGGAACGGATTTGATTACAATTTCAATTCGTTTGGATTTGTTTTTGATTTGGGTTTGATTCGGATTGTATTGGATTTGAATTGGATTTGGATTGTAATTGGATTGTATTTGGATTAGATTTAGAATGTATAGAATTTCAATTGATCTAATTACAGATTACGAATTTGGATTGTTTTGAATAAAATTTAATTTAAAGTTTCTCGTAGATTTCGAGACGAGACCGGAACGAAATCAGATTTATCAGAAGTTTATTTCGAACTTTTACTAAAACTTGTCGTACCGGAATCCAGACTTCTTACCTTGGTCATTAATACGTCATAATCGATACTCGTGATGCATGGATGGAATTTCGCAAATCATCCACAAATCGCTGATTTTCATGGCGCATAGCCCAAAAAATGGTAAACAAACTATCAAACCTTCGGAAAGTCAAAGTTTCATTTTATACAATTTCTGACACTCAGAATAACATACGATCTTAAAGTGTCTTTAATAAAATTAATAATAATAATAACATACGATTTGATACTAACCCAAGTAAAACTTTTGGTTTTGCCCGAGTTTTGTTTGTAGAGCCTCCATTGTGCATCGGGGAAAAAATGCCCTTTTTCCACGTGATAGATCTGCCTGCATGTGGACGCAGTGGATTTATTTTATAACACTTTCCCCATACCATCGTCAGTATACAAACATCGTTCGATGCTGGTTAAAAGTGGAGCATCGGGCCTCAAAGGACCAGACAAAAAAATCAGAATACATATTTGGAGCTTGCTGCAGTGCATTCTTCGTTCTCCGATCGGCTTTCTTGTTCCACTGCCACAGTGGCAAAGTGCTGCGCTAACTAATGATTTTACACCCGGAATTACAAGTCAGCTGAGAGGAAAAAAGTGGGCAAGGAGATCGAAACTACCAACTTTCTGCCTACGAAACCGTAGCAGAGCACGACGTTGTGGACAGGTTTCTTCGTCGCGAGGTAGCTGCAATCAAAGCCAGAAACGCATAAATTTGCTACTCTCGCTCGCGTACAATAACTCATTGAATTTCAGATAAAACAGTGCAAAACATGTGTGAATACACACAGACACGAAATAAGGGCGTCATGCACTGCGTGCTGTCCGATATCTGGAACAGAATTTCGCGCCGTTGGTGCATACGAAAAGAGCTCTACTGAACCATTTTTCGCGCCTTAACTTTCTCCATTGAGCTTCCCGAGAATGCAAATGCCTTTGAAGAATGCCCACTAGCATAAAGAAAAGTAGAGTATGAATGCATCTCTGACCTCACGACCCTACATCGAATGACCATAAATAGATCTGTTACGTTCCCAGCACGATCGTTCCGCGTTTTTTTTTTCGTATTATATCAACCCCAACCGATTCACCACGTTCTGAAGGAGATCTCACCGAGCCGTGATTGGTTGCATTGCCAAAAGCGAGGGGGAGATGCAAATAAGTAACAAATTTCGCTCGTTTCTTCGCTTAATTGCGCGAATCCCTTTTTTGGACCTCGCGCTCCACAGGCCCCCGCTGAAAGATATATGGCAGGTTCCATTTACTTCCGCTTTTCTCGCTATTAAATCAATTTTCCTCCTCCATCTCCACACCGCCCAAAACCGGCGCGCGCACCAAATTGCGAATGATCGCGCGGTGGATCCAAGTTCGTGATAGTGGTCGCCATCACCGACAACGACGACGACGACGACTATGGCAAATTTCAGCAGGTTCTCGCCGGTGTGGTCCACGCTCGTCATTCTTCGAAGCCCGTGCGCGCACGGGGCCATGAGTTGCCGCCGCCGCCGGTTCGATGAAAGGTTGTAAATCAGAAACTAACAACGAAAATATTTTAATCGTTATGTTCCAACATATACCGCCGCCCTCCCTTCTGGCCACTGCCTCTGCCGCCATGATTTTGCAATTCAACCGAGTGCCACTCCACCAAGTTGTAGTGTATCGTTATTTTGCTTGCATCGCATAGCGCACCGAAAAAGCATGTGGAGGAGCCTCGCGCTTTGGCGGTTTTTTTTTTCATCCATTGGTTGGAGTCATGAATGCTTGTACAAAAATCGGCTCCAGAGGAGAATTTCATAGATTTGAATTCAAATCATTTATCACTTGTTTACAACCTTCAAGAGATTTTATCACTGGTCATATATCTTACTACTCGCCAAATTTACACTCGATTTCAGCATAAAATTCACAGAATTGGTTAGTATTTCGTACCATCAAATGAGTAAATGTTTCCGGGGCAATGTTTTAATGGAGCAAAACCCTTCGCGAGTAGCGCAACTGCGTGTTGTTTGTATGTTCTCCGATTGTGCTATAATTTTCAACGTTAGTTTGTCCATTCAAGGTAGGAAGTTTTACAAAATTTTTTTTTCATTGAGGTTAAGTGGGGTAAAGCGGCCCTCGAAGATGATATGTCCAAAAACGTCTAAATCACGAAAAATGAAATGAAATCACTCCTGCTAGACTTGATGGATTTTTCTAAAAATTTGATTCATTATTGTACACTAAGTGTACTTTGGAACGCATGGTCACAATATATGGCAAAATGGCATGACGAAAATAATGCATTTTCCGTTTAAAAGTTGTCAATTTCCAGGGTCTTTCTACTATTCTCATCGCTAGAAAAAATATCTGAATGTAGCGTTTTGTAGAGCATCACAAGAGCTTTAATTTTATGTATAAGCCAGGTGCGCCAAATGGAGTAAAACGGCCCCAGAAGGTTTTTTTTTCTCCAAAAACCGTCAAAATCGCTGTAATTACAATATTTCCTGCTAGACTTAATAGATTTTGCTGAAAATTTGGATAATCACTCCACCTTACCAGAACTACCTACTTTACCAATAGGGTCAGAATGCGCAAAACGGAACACTTACGGATGTCTAGTTTTTTTTTTTCAAATAGATTTCGAAAACTTTATCAGTTTCACTCGGGAAGCTGATTTTTCAATTTTAATTGACTTTCAATAATTTTGCAAGTTATTATTGTCATTTGAAATCGAGTTCAATATTGTTTTTAAATATTTACATATCTTTGAAAATATTGCATCGAATTGGATGGTATTTTCAAAACAAATGCACCCTAAGTTGTGTTTATGAAAATATTCTTTTTGAAAAAAAATATTAGAAAATGGAAAAAATAATAGTAATTATAGTATTATTTAAATGAATATATCGGAAAATTATGCTCTGGGGCACTGACAATTAAAAAAAAACAAGTATTTATGAC
Source organism: Wyeomyia smithii (assembly GCF_029784165.1). Lineage (NCBI taxonomy): Eukaryota > Metazoa > Arthropoda > Insecta > Diptera > Culicidae > Wyeomyia > Wyeomyia smithii. The sequence goes on from NC_073696.1 coordinate 9,722,212, forward strand.
AAAATTTTGAAACTCTTCTGAAAGTTTCGAGTTAGTGTAATTTTTTGTTCAAAAGATATGGGCTTTCAAAGTTGCCGTAACGCATTTCCAAGCGAGAAACGAGCGAGCAGTACTACTATTGACAATCCCAGTTTTCGTTGTATGCAAAAATTCTGTAAGGTTTGTAAACTAAGTTTGATGGAAATGATTTTATTTGAGGCGTGGTGAAGGAAGCACGCCGTGTGTAGACGTTTTGTTTATCGCGTCTTTAATAATCGCCTTTAATTGTGGTGCATAGTGCAAAAGAATAATGAAATTCGAGTGATCGTTGTAGTTTAGGGTATCCCTTGTTGATTACAGTGTGTTTGAAGTGAATTACGAGTGAAAGGAATTCAGGAATAAGAATTTTAATACAGTTTTCTTGTACAGTTTATCGCGCTGCAAATGGCTGCCTTAATAGCGCAGTGTTGTGTTGGTGACATTTCTCAAACGCGTTCGTGTTCCTGCGGAGAGTGTATTGCGTCTAAAGTTCATCGCAGTGAAACCTTTTCTCCAGTGTTACGCTGTACATATGCTTGTCGCTGATGGCAAGTTCTGCTGAGAGGCAGAAGCCGAGTGAGCGGCAACTGTAATCATGGAAACGGTTTGTTTGTGCTCAGGTGCGAGCGCGGCGGCGTGCTTCTCTCACTGAATGCTGAATGTATCTAAGATAAGTGCATACATTTACAAACATGTTTATTTAAACTGCTGGTGGCTTTCACCGACAATCAAAAACTTATTTTTTAGTAACCGCGTGTGTGTTTTATCCCACGATTTCTAGGGCTGATTATGAGCTGAGGCTAGACGGCGCAAAGCGCAGCGTTTTTATATATTTTCTCATTGTTGATATTCATATTTCTGGATAAACATTGCAGAGGGTCCTGTCTGCTTTCATTGTTTTTCCGGAGCGTCCTTTCATTTTGGTAATGATTCAATTTTAGTAACTCTCCCACGCGTGGTTTTTATTCAGAAGGTTAGAGGGACCTCTCCGCTATCAACTGGTGCAATTAACGTGTCATAAAAGGTGTTCAATAAGTTGTGGTGATTGAATGAAACTGATAGATAAAAAAATCGATCAAAGCAGATGGGACCTTTTGAGATGTTTCTCTAGATTTCTAACCTGAGAAAAGACGTGTACCGCACAACTTGTTTGTCTGTTTCGCGATATTTTTGAACTGTTAAAATGTTTAGAAATTTTGAAATTAAAATTTTTCCGATTACTTTGCTCCGATTTCATTGTTTTTTTTTCTTTGCTGGTTATGACTTTTCTGGCTTTTGAATGATTATTTTTAGCTCCAAGCTAAATTTTTGCTATGTATTCACAGACGCAACACAAATAATTTAGAACGTTTTTGTTTAGGTGTGGCTGTCTCCTATTTCCTAAATTTATCTTTTTATCTTTTATTATTTTTTTTGCGTTCACGATTGATATCATGGATGCGACCATACCCGAGTTTAAAAATAATTTACTTTTCACAACTCGAATTCGAAAAAAGTCACATGTCGAATGTGATGAAGGTAGCAACTGGATACCGTGTAGTGGCCGCTTCAAACAACGTAATCGCGATATATATTAAATGTTCACAGTATTTTTTTTATTATTAAATATATCAACCTCTAAAATAACAAAAAAAAAAAAGAAAGATAGGTTTTGTTCAAGATACAGAAATTAATCGTTTAAGTTCGGTTTGCTGTGACTGGTGATCTGGAGATTCGTATCGCGTAGCCTGAATAGACTGCGTTATTCAAGCCGGTCGAGTTTATGTATGTTAAAAAAACCGGAAAAAGTAGAAAATATGTTCAATTTCAAATGCAAATAAATCGGCTGGTTTTCGATGGATTTCCTTCGTTCTTGCAGCAATAGATTGGAAAATCTTCTAAGATTTTTTCCAAATGCAGAAAATTGCAATTAATTTTATTATTCAAACTATTCTACTATTGAAGATTGTCAAGCCTTGTGAAAACAAAAAAATCGAGTTTTGGGCGACAACAGCAGTCCTCCCTTAGCAGCAGTAGCAGTGCAGTGGATACCAATGGCAACGGATAGCGCAGCAGTTGCAGCAGGTCTCATCATCAATATTAGCAGGGCCAGCTGATGCAGGGGCAGCGGATACCAATGGCATCGGATAGCGGTCACAGCTGTGGCACAACGGATAGCGCAGCAGTTGTAGCGGGTACAGCATCGATAGCAGTAGGGCCTGCTGATTGAACGTTTGAGTTTTCAGTTTATTCGTACTGTCAGTGACAACACAAAGCTGTGGTCAGCATCTCATCCGATATTTAATTAAACAGCAAATTGCCCTTTTCAGGATGAATACATTTTCTCTTAAATTGATTATTTCTTATTTTAAGTAGGTACATTAGCCGGCACTTCCTCTAATGAAAAGATGCTGTATTTTAACAACACACAAACGCTGGCATTCAAAATATTTGGGCCGTCAAATTTTTAATGTGGAAACAGCTTTCAAATGTGTTATCAGAAAAGTACTTAAATTCCCTCTGTCGGGGTAGCACACAGATGCGATCAACATTAGATTCGATATGAAATTGGACAACAATTGTCCTTATAGGGACAGCAAACAATTTTTTGAAGACTCAATATTTTCTCGTTTTGCGGTAGAATTAAAAGTAAAATGTTTTCTCAATCTGCATGCACTCTGACTGTTGAAACTTGTTTGCTTTATATAGTGTTTGTGCCATTCCTGTTCAGTGATTTATGTGCAAACTGAAATTCTGTAATAGGGTAGCGAACGGCTTCGGCAGTGGTGTAGATAAAAATTTCTATATCATAAAAACGGCTTGTTTGATTGAAATGATGGCTTCAGCGAAATTGTAGGTAATAAAATTTCGGTTCAAGAAAAAATATAAATGTTGTAAAAAAAATTTTTCTTTGCCAAATTTTTTAAAATCTCACAAAATTTTAAATATCTCAAAAAGTATCTATTTAAAAAATCTATTTTTTACACATTGAAGATAACAAAATGTACTACTAACTGTAAAAATTTTGTGATGGTAAAATGATAAACGAAACAAATTAAAAACATTTGAGTATTTTGACATTTTTATTCTGAACTTTTTTTTGTTTTTTTTTTGAGTGTTTTGTTTCTAGCAACACAGAACATTTTTGAAAATTTATCACCAAGTGCATGATACCAATCCAACGCGCTGTTCTTTGAACCATAATCGCACATTTTTATACTGGCCCTGTTGAAATTGAATATGCGTAACTCACCGGTGGGTAAATGGTCGGGCACGTGCCACTCGAGACCCCACTGTGGTCATTGACCTCTGTCCAGCAACTCCTATCTCAACCTCCACGAAGTGCCGACTGTGATACGCGATACCTTTGCGAAGATCGAGTAACCAATCTCCGGTAGAAACTATGGTCGTAAGCTGACTGGGAAGAGGGATCGTACGCGGCTGTATCCCCATGTTAGGGGCGGCATACAACAGTGTCTGATTCGAAGCGGACCGCTGAATTATTAGTAAACGCGGTGCCTCGCCAGCTGTATCTAAGACGGCAGCCCCGTCGCGAAATTAGGTATCGCTGCCATAGTAAGACAGCATACCGAAGGTAAAATACTACGATACCACTTCTGTAAACGTGTAAAATTGATTGCTATAAGGGAATCAAATGTATGCCCTCCAAAATAGTGTTCCCATCCCATAGTATATAAAGTTCAACAGCATCCGACAAACAAAATTGAAAGTCGCCATCACTTCCGAAGGTTTCGAAGTCGTCATCTTGGTTTCGTCATGTTCCCCATAATTTTTAGATTGGCTTGTCTAAGAAAAAAATACATTTTTTACAACTTTACAACTGCGATTCTTGCGAAACTTCGAAAGTAAACAGGCAGACATTGTTTCACATTTTCGAGAAAAAAAAACCAAGGGCGTACGAACATCGAACAAATCATGTCATGTTCACTCTTGAAAACAATCCAACAAAACGGCAGATGATCATTGCGTGTGTGTGCGCTCGTGAAGGTGCATAATTTTGGCACCCCAGGAAAACATCTTGCTGCGATTTTTTTTTCTCTCGCCTGTCTGTTATTTATGTGTTTCTTTCCACAGCCTCTAGTCTGGTTGATAAGAGAGAGTGAAAGGATTTTCTGTCCCATCCCGAAGGTTTCTGGCTGTATGTTCACATGGCGAGTGAAAAAGCGGGTTTATGTCCGAAGTTAATTACAACACGGATCGCTGCAACAATCGTTGGACAGACATCGCGGCAATGCATGATAGGAGTACTGCTATATGGGTGACCAAGAAAGGAAAAAGAACTAAAACGAAAATGTTCAAAAAGTCTGTTGTTCATTTTTTTTCTCAAGTTTTATATAAGTCTGGACGGACGGAAAAACCGGGCGCGATAAAAGTGACGACTTTAAATCAACGCAAAAAAAAGATGACGGAACCAACCCGCAAATTGCTGGTGTATGTTTGAGCATACTATTCGGAGTGATAATTCGGAAAATAAAACGAACTATTAATTTGCCGTACACGCTATGTAATTGGTGCAAAACGCAAAATGAGGACAACCCCAAAAGTGTCATTGAAAATGCCATTACGAATGATTGGAGTGTGTGGTGGTCACGGTGCCCAACGGGAGCCCCCATTTAAGCCAACATTAAATAGAGCAAATTGCCATAAGCTGGCTGCTCTGTGTTTATTTTACAGAACCGTAAAATTTGTGCTTATTACCGGGTACTGTTAATGGCGGGGTTGATACGGTTTTTAATTGGTGAAAAATAATCATTTGCTTGTTAAACAAGCTGCTCGTTTGAGATATGAAATGTGGGGATCGAAAGTTGCTAAAGCCCTGCATACCTACATCAAACTAGAGGAGGCGGTTTTGACACTTCATCGTAATGAAATAATAATTGGACTGAGGTACCGCGAAGCGAGTTTATATCCAAAGCGTGGCCGTGCGCAGGGTTGTTGTTTAAGGAAGAGGAAGCCCAAAAATGGTTTAAAATCTGGAAACTCGAAAACCTCCCACGTGCTAACAGCCATGGTCCGCCGTGATAATGATAATGGCGATAAATTATCAAAACCCGTTGAAAAAGAATCCGTTTCGGGGTTTAGAGCAGTTGAACCACTTACTCGCAATTGAAAACAATATATTTGTGCACTTTATTGTTCTCGAACGTAGCGGGCGATTTTCCCCCCAAATGTGTTGCCTTGGGCCACAGTACATTACCCCATTCCAGAAGCTCTGGCTGACAGCGAAGTGAAATTCCACACCGGGACAGTTTTGGAGCGATTCCCGAACGCGAGGACAGTCTTTTTGACCTGGAGCGTCGATTCCATAAACTGACTGATTTTATGCTAATCGTGCTAAAACAATTTCGCCACAGCTTTTAAGAACTTCGGTCATAAATTGTGTCCGCCGTTGCTGTGTGTGTGTGTGTCTTTTGTCCTAATTGAATTAAATGTGATCTTCTGCCTGTGCGCCGGGAGCAATTACCACACGGGACAGATGCAATTTTCGATGCGGCCGAAGGACGGCTAATAAAATGTGAGATGATTATATTTCACCCAACTTTATTTGTTTGCGCACAGGTGAACCAAAAATTAAAACTGCGACAGTGTTATGTGTAGAATATGAGCTAGAAGTTGCATAAAAACCGAACTCAAGTTGCCACAAGGGCTGCATGTTTACACACCTCGGTCGGCACTTCCGAAAAGACACCCGACAGAGCTACCATCTTTGCCCATGTCAAATTGTCCAACCCGTTCATCTCGAAACATCTCAACATTCCTACGAAAGCAGAGGCTGTTGCGTGATCCCGTCCCGTGGTTTCCATTGTCGGTTCGGACCTTGTTTCTCACATGTCCAAATCCGGACACTTTAGCTCACACCATCATCATCATCACCGTCGTCGTGGCCAGGTTGTAATTGTACCTTCACGAGGATGCTCCACTTTGCTGGTCCCCAGCTGAATTGCAGGCGAATTTTTTCGTTGTTGATATTTTCATTTAAATGCACAAACAAACAAAACCAATTACTTTGGACCGGCCACCAGAGAGCGAAAGAAAGAGGCGATTTCCCTCTTTTCTTTTTATCGCCATCATTCTTCTGCCTAAATGGGTGTCTTGTGAGTTGAGATTTTCAGCTGACTGACTCCGAAGCGTCGAAAGTGTGCGCGCTCGTACACCGTAAGTGTAGGTCATCCCATTTCGAGTGAGGGACAAACATGTCAACTCCGGCGATGGCTGGAAACAACATACAGACTGATGAGGATGGCCTGTCCAAACTGTCCACACTGTGAAAATGGGACTTCGTTATTCTAGCGTCCAGCTCTCTCTAGTAATCGGACACCGTTCGCAGTTTCGCATTAATGAACTCTTGAGTCCGATCGTAGGAGGATCAGCTAATGCAGTTGAAATCGTTCACAACAAGTCACAAGAGGTTGAATGCAAAACCTGAACAAACCTTAGAAAAATCATTCGTGTCCTATGAATTACCTCTCGTCTTTGGCAGGCTCGCGCCCCGGTTGAGTTGGTAGTCCGTTCCCGAAGCATGTCATCAATAGCTGGGGGCCGAGAGTTATTTGTCCTATCGCCGACATCAAATAAATTTATGTTGTACCTAGGGGAACGAGTGTAGCGGTTAGTGGAAAGGCGGTGGCTTGTGCAGACCACGATTTCTTCGTGAGACCTGTCTGGCAGCGCAATTCGTCCTTATGTGACTAATGCCGAGCGGTAGCGGGTGCATGAAGTACAGCTTGTTTTTTTTTGTTTCTTGGAAAGTACGGCGCTTTTGCGCAGTCCATTTGCATCCGAGCAAGTTCCAACTCACTGTTATCAAATTCAACAAAATATGTTGATTATGTTTACTTCTAAGCAGTTATAGTTTGACTTCGATAAATCAAAACCTTTTTGACCAAAATGTTTATCACTTTCTTTATTACCAAAACATTGTGGATTGCTTAGAAAAATAAATCGTGTTGCTCACCTTTCTGACCAAAGCTTATGATACATCATCTTCATTCAATTTTATATATGAAACATTTATTTCAATAGCTTGGATGGTATTTGAAATTTCCGCTTAAGAAAAATTTTAGTAGCTATTCATGTTTTTAAAGTGTCCTGCTAAAATTTTAACTGTTCTAATTTTACATACAATCGGTGCATGTTCGATAAGAAGTCTCAAATATTTTAGAGCGATGTTATTTTAAACGGTCCGACGTGTTTTCACTAATTAGCGATTTTTTGAAGAAAACATGAGGGGATTTATTACAGATCAAAGACATTTTTACTGAATATAAACTAGCTAAACTTCCATAAAGTTTTGCACGATCACGGAATCGATAATTATCTGCATATTAACATTCTCATTTTCTTCCTTTCTTCAACTGCTTTCATTATTTTAGGATGTTTCAGAAAATGTTCCTTCATAATAACCCAGTATTTCTCGGTTGGGCGCAAATCCGGCATATTTGAGGTGTTAAGAACTATCGGCTCAAAATTGACATTATTCGCCTTATATCACTTCTGCGCGTTTTTCGAGTAGTGGCATTATGCCAAATCCGGCCAGAAGATCGTTGGATCATTGTGAGCATTCAGGAGAAAGAGAAACCGCTTTTGGAGACACGCTTCCAAATACATCCGTCTATTCATTGAGCTTGAGGTGTATTCCGCATTCTGCAGAAACAAATCGCTTGTTAAATCGAAAACTTATTGGTGAACTTGAACATTCTCTGTGTCTGTGTTTATCATGTCTGATTCCGCAACAATACGCGATAGAAGGAAAAGTCTAGCTGAGATCGGAGTGATCTTGAGAGAAAATTTGTATTATAATTTCATTTAACCAGTTAGCGGATCCACGGCATACCACATCAATTCACACGCCACGAGTACGATTCTACAATCTGCAGCTGTGTTTTGTCTAGCAAGTGCATTCCATAACAATGCACTGGATAGTCATTCTTGGTCGCAGTTTGAGGATCGTCAGTTCGAGTTGAACAGCCGAGCAACAACGAATGAGAACAGTTCTAGTTTTAGTTTTGTAAATTTTTTAAAAAATAACTTTTAGACAATAAATTATTAACTGGCGCTCGAATAGACACCAGCGAGTGACAGTAGTAATTAAGTGAGTGCGCGGAATAGTTCGTCGCGATAAAGCACACGAATATTCAAAAGTGCTCTCTTATTACGAAAATTTCACCTGACCGCAGCCGTACGGATTGCACCGTAGTAGTCAAGGACAGCTAGTCACTCGTCCTTGAAGGAAAAGGATACTGCAGCCGTGCTGGAAGGGTGAATAGCACATCGTCTGGTTTCGACCCGAGAGGTTTCAAGGACGGTTCCGATACAGGACAACCACTTGAATCCAGAAAAGTGCCACTGAAAAAGGATTGGCATGATCAGTTTATTTTTATTGTAAGTACCTTTACTTTTTTTTTGAAAGTGAAGTGAAAAAAAACATACTGATTAAGTGAAACGAAAAAAAAACCTAAATTAATTCACCTAGCGGTCAGACTCAGCCTTTCTCATTCAAACATATATATTTGTAAAAATAGATTTACATGAATGCTTAAATCCAATAAAGAGGTATATTCACTCTTTGGGTTCTAAAATATTGATGTTGTAATTAGAGTATAAAATATGTAATTTGACGTCATGTAAGTGTTTAAGAAATAGCGAAATAAAAGAAATGACTCCTAATTTCGAACAATTTAATCACGAGCGATACCGGGAACGTTCAGTTAGTACGATATCACATTTAAATCATGTTGCGACCATTTATATTGATCAAAGCAGGTATAGTGTTGAATAGTCTTTGAATTTCTTTTCTTTCCAAAACTTTTGAACAGCATATCAAATTGTTATGAAGTTTGTTATTTGTAAGTTTGAGAGATGACTCGTTTGTAGGACACTAGTTATGTTCAAAAAAGTCGTGAGATAATAGACTTTCGTTGTTTTACAAATTAAAACATAACGGTTGCTCAAGTTTGATTACAATCAAATGAAAAGGGAACGTATAGGGCAGCCAAACTTTAAAACCACGCGTACAATCATAATTCATCACTAGCCCGTTCATCTGATATTAATATTTTTCAAATCGGTTGTGTAGTTTCTAAGATAATGAAGTTTCGTGATTTTCACATTTCGATACATTACAGACGAAGTTACAGTCCGATTACAGCAAAATTCAATAGGGTGTTACGAGGCTAGACCTTTCATCTGATACTAATTCTATGGAAATCGGGTCAACCATCTCTGAGAAAAGTGAGTGAGTCCAATTAGTCTTCGGAATATGTTACTTTTCATAGCTGGATTTCACATTTTTAAACACAACAGGCAAAGTAATAATCCGTTTGCAAAAAAAATCATTAGAGTCTTATGTGGCAACAAGACCTTCCATATGACACTGATTTTATAAAAATCGGGCCAGCCATCTCTGAGAAACATGAGTGAGATTAAATAGTCTCCAGAACACGTTTCTTTCCATAGCTACTGAACCACAAGTTCAATCTCCATAAAATTCAAAAGTTAAGAGTTTTTCAGGTAGCCCGTTCATTTGAAACCAATTTTTTTTAAATCGGTTGTGTAGTTTCTGAGATTTTTATGTTTCGTGATTTTTATGTTCATAGCTTCTGAGATATAAGAGCGATTTTTACATTCTGACGCAGCGCCAAAACTAAAAGTTTAATTACAATGAAATTCAATAGCAACCTAAACGGACCCTTCATTTGACACCAAGGTAGAAAGAATCGGTCAGACCATTTCTGAGAAAAGTGAGTGCGAATAAAAGGTGCACATACACACGTACACACCCACACACAACATGCATACATGCAGAAAATGCTCGATTCGTCGAACTGAGTCAAGTAGTATATGCCATTTGGCCATTTGGATCACTTTTCTACCTTTTAATTAGCCAGTGATCGTTAGGCGAAAGTCAATATGTTTACTTTCATTATGTGATTTCACATTTTTATGAACAACGGACAAATTTACAATCCGATTGCAATGAATTTCAATAGCAACCTATAGGGCAACTAGACCTTTCATTTGACACTAATTTTGTAAAAATCGGTTCAGCCATCTCTGAGAAAAATGAGTGAGTTTAAACAACCTCAGGATAACTTTTCTTTACATAACTTTTGAACCATACGTTCAATCATAACGAAATTTAAAAGTTAAGGGTTCTGGAGGCAGCCCGATCATTTAAAACCAGTTTTATTGAAATCGGTTGTGTGGTTACTGAGATATTAATGTTTTATGATTTTTACATTTTGATACATAACCTCTAAACTAAAAATCCGATTACAATGAAATTCAATAGCAACCTATGGCACAACTAGACCTTTCATTTGCAATTAATTTTATGAAAATCGGTCCAGCCATCTCTGAGAAAAGTGAGTGAGAAAAAAAAGTTGCAGATACACACACACACACACACACATACATACATACATACATACAGAAAATGCTCAGTTCGTCGAAAGAGGTCGAGTGGTATATGACATTCGGCCATTGGGATCACTTTTATACCTTTGGTTTTCCCAGTGATTGCTATACCTTTCTAGGAGAAAGGCAAAAAATGATAACTATTGTCTATTTTTATTTAAAAAAAATTTGATATCACGTATATACATTTTGATTATATTTTATTGAAAAGATTTCTTTCAAATAACAATACCTTGGTAGTGATTAAATAAACCGGCAGTGATAAAAAATAATATCAAGATTGATATCAACAGGTTTAAAATTAGTTTATTTGACACGGCACGATACATTTTCTGTTTTACTGAGCCAAGTACAATTCGTATTAATTCTACGTTAGCAGGGAAAAGAGGGAGGCCTTTTATTTATTCTCGCGGCCGACTACGAGCTAGTGGGGATTCAAGGTGAGAGGAGGGAAATACAATTCTTGCTTAAAACTAATTAAGATATACGATCTATTTGTGTTTCGACTGGGGTTCTTTTTTGTTTTTTAAACATAGATTTAGGCTCTTCGTGTTCGTGTCTCCAGCGTCGTATACGGGTATTCTGACAAATAGACAAAAGAATATTAAATTTTAATGTCAGTCTTTTTCGAATAACAGTACAGTTGTGTCATGTACTGGAGATCACCGCTTCCCAGAATGTCTCTAACGGGTACGTTCGGTTGTTTTCCTCGGGCCCGAAGGGAATCTATAAGCTCAGACCTAACACCACAGTATTCGGTACACGACCAAACAACATGCTCGATGTCATGGTAGCCATCGCCACAAACGCAGTGATTACTGTCTACAAGCCCTATACGAAAGAGATGCGTGTTTAACGTGTAGTGATTGGACATAAGTCTGGACATCACGCGAATGAAGTCCCGACCGACATCCAACCCCTTGAACCATGCTTTCGTCGATACCTTAGGAAAAATGGAATGTAGCCACCGTCCCAGTTCATCTGAGTTCCATGATGATTGCCAACTGTTGAGTGTTCTCTGACGCAAAATGCTATAAAATTCATCATAAGCAATTGGTCTTTCATAAATATCGCCACCAATAGCACCCACCTTAGCTAAAGAGTCAGCCTTTTCATTACCCGGAATCGAGCAATGAGAAGGGACCCACGCTAAGGTAACCCGGTAATTTTTATCTGTTAAAGCACTTAAAAACCGCCGTATTTTCCCCAGGAAATACGGGGTGTGCTTCACAGGCTTCATTGATCGCAGAGCCTCAATGGCACTGAGACTATCTGTGAAGATGAAGTAGTGGTCTATGGGTAGGGTTTCGATGATTCCAAGAGAGTACTGAATAGCAGCAAGTTCTGCGACGTACACGGAAGCAGGAGCATCGAGTTTGTAGGAGGGGGTAAAATTTTCGTGGAAAACACCGAAGCCAGTGGACTCATCTAGATTAGATCCGTCAGTGTAAAACCTTTTATCATAACTAACATGTTTAAACTTATTGGAAAAAATCTTAGGGACCTCTTGGGGTCGCAATTGATCCGGGATACCAGAAATGTCTTGTTTCATGGTGGTGTCGAAGAATATAGCATTATTAGAAGTAGCTAAAAGTGCGACATTGGAGGAATCGTATGAAGAAGGATTAATATCTTGAGCCATATAGTCAAAATATAAAGTCATAAATCTGGATTGAGATTGAAGGTCGACCAACCTCTCGAAATTTTCAATTACTAATGGGTTCATAACTGTGCATCGAATTAGCAACCGGTAAGAGAGATTCCAAAAACGATGTTTCAACGGAAGAATACCCGCTAACACTTCAAGACTCATCGTATGGGTCGACTGCATGCAACCCAAGGCAATACGCAAACAACGATATTGTATTCTCTCTAATTTTATAATGTGCGTGTTCGCGGCGGAGCGAAAGCAGAAACAGCCGTACTCAAGAACTGACAGTATTGTTGTTTGGTATAACCTTAGAAGGTCTCCTGGGTGAGCACCCCACCAAGTTCCGGTAATCGTACGAAGAAAATTAATCCTCTGTTGGCATTTTTGTGTCAGATACCTAATATGACAAGCCCAGGTGCATTTGGAGTCGAACCAGACCCCGAGATATTTAGCGACTAAAACCTGAGAGATCGTTTTACCCGTTAGTAGGAGCTGCAGCTGAGCTGGGTTATGCTTCCTAGAAAAAACGACCAGCTCAGTTTTCTCCGGAGAGAATTCGATACCCAGCTTAAGAGCCCATTCAGACAAATTGTCTAAGGTATCTTGCAATGGTCCTTGCAGAACGCTAGCCTCGCTACCAGTAATGGATACAACGCTATCGTCTGCAAGTTGCCTTAGCGTGCATGAATTTGCAAGACATTCATCGATGTCATTGACGTAAAAATTATATGAGAGAGGACTTAAACATGAGCCCTGGGGAAGGCCCATGTAACTAATTCGGGAAGTTGTCGAATCGCCATGTGAGAAATACATATGCTTTTCTGACAACAAGTTGAGCAAAAAGTTATTCAAATTTGGTGAAAGTCCCTGCGAATGAAGTTTCGCGCTTAAAACTTCTACAGAGACAGAGTCAAAAGCCCCCTTAATATCAAAGAACGCAGAAGCCATGTTCTTTCCGAGCAAATGCGACTTAAATTTCAGTAGAAAGCAACGCTAGGTAATCGTTCGTCCCTTTGCCCCGGCGAAAGCCAAATTGAGTATCTGAAAGTAAACCGTTTGTTTCGACCCATTTGTCTAACCGTAAGAGGATCATTTTCTCCATTAATTTCAGGAGGCAAGAGAGCATCGCAATCGGCCTATATGAATTGTGATCAGAGGCAGGTTTCCCGGGTTTCCGAATAGCAATGACTTTTACCTCCCTCCAGTCATGCGGAACAATATTGAACAAATTCAACAAGCGTCTTTTTGCAGAGTCGGGTAGATTCTTCAACAGGTTGAATTTTATTCTATCTAACCCTGGAGCCTTATTGTTGCACGACAGGAGAGCCATTGAAAATTCCAACATCGAAAATGGAGGCTCTTCCGTAGTTACTAATAACGCGTCGCGAAAAGTTTTCTGTTCCGGCACAGAGTCTGGACAGACCTTTTTGGCAAAATCGAGTATCCAGCGATCTGAATACTCCTCGCTTTCATTCGAAACGTCACGGTTCCGCATGCGCCTGGCGGTATCCCAAAGAGTGCTCATCGCTGTTTCCCTGGACAACGCGTTTACGAACCGCCGCCAGTACCCGCGTTTTTTCGCCTTTACTAAGCTCTTCATCTGCCTGCCCAGTGCCTCGTACTTTCGAAGCAGGTTGACAGTGCCCTACTCCCGGTAGTCCTTATACGCCGCGGACCTTCGCGCGTACAGCTCAGAGCACTCTTTGTCCCACCATTTGTTGGGAGGGCGCTGTCTAATCGTTACCCCGGGTATCGGTTTCGTCTGAGCTTGAGTCGCGGCGTCGATTATCAAGCCAGCTAAGAACGCGTATTCTTCCTCCGGAGGAAGTTCCTCGTGAGTCTCGATAGATTGCGCTATAATAGACTCATAACACTTCCAATCAATATTACGTGTAAGGTCGTAGGAAATATTGATTGGGTTCGGGGGAGTTGAACCATTAGCAATTGATATAACGATTGGAAGATGATCACTACCGTGGGGATCGTTGATTACTTTCCACCGGCAATCTAACGCTAGTGATGTCGAGCAAAGGGATAGGTCAAGCACGCTTTCACGTGCTGGAGGATTAGGTATACGTGTCGCTTCCCCAGTATTCAAAACTGTCATATTGAAGTCGTCGATCAAGTTACAGATTAAAGAAGATCGGTTGTCGTCGTACAGCGACCCCCATAGCGAACAGTGAGAATTAAAATCTCCCAATATCAAAAAAGGCGCGGGAAGCAACTCTGCTATATCAGTGAGATGCTTCTGTTCAATCCGCGCGGATGGAGGCATATATAACGAAACAAGGCATAGGTCTTTTCCATCCATATTCGTTTGAATGGCAACGACTTCAATAATCGAGATCGAGGGGAGGTCGATTCGGAAGAAGGAATAGCACTTTTTAATCCCTAAAAGTACCCCTCCACCGTGTGAGTCTCGATCTCGACGAATAATGTTAAAATCGTGGAAATTGAGTGGATCGTTTGAATTGAGAAAGGTTTCACAGAGCGCAAATGCGTCACAATTGTATGTATTTATTATTTGAGAAAATAGATCGAATTTGGGGATGATACTTCTGCAATTCCACTGTAATACAGTGAAAAAATTCCTAACCTCTTTCGCCGTGTTAGTCATCGAAAGATATAATAGCTGAAATGAGGGGCCAAGTTGCTGCTAGTTGCTTCAAAAAGGTTTTCACTGTAGGAAGAAGGGCAAGAAGAATATTTTGTAGGGGATCTGGTATGTTGAATGTTTTAAATATCCAGTCCACAATATCAGAAAATTTTATGAACCCTGTTTCTTTTTTATCTTCTGATCGAGAAATGGGTGCACGAGGGGTTTTTGGTGCCCCAGGAAGCGGTGGGTACTCCTGGTTTGATTTGAAATTAAAACCGGGGGGCACTTGCTTCGGTTTTTCTTCACCGCTTCCTTTTTGTGTTGTCTTATTGGTCATTCCGCTAGGAGTTATCTTACGACCTTTGCGAGAAAGATTAGGAGAGTTGAGCATTCTCCTTTTCCTAGATCCCTCTGGCAAAGCATAGGAACACCCTTCGACGGGATCGTCAGATGTACCCCCATCAGTTGGCAAGAAGGAAAGTGTTTCCTGTCGAGGGTGGCACAGCCCTCTTAAGCATTTCTGCAAAAGAGCGCTTTGATCGTTCATTAAGGGAACGCTTAATTTTTTCCTCGCGCTGTTTGTACGCGGGACATGCCGGAAGGTCATGCCGAGTTCCCTCGCAATAAAGACACTTTTCAGTATCCCAACTGCAAGCGTTCTCAGCATGATTGCCTCCGCACTTGCTACAGCGTGCCTTGTTGCAGCAGTAGGTGGCTGTGTGACCTAACTGCTTACAGTTTTGGCAATGCATGACCCGCGGTACGAACAGGCGTACAGGTAGACGAACCCTGTCCAAGCGGACGTAGTTCGGCAGCGCGGATCCGGCGAATGTTACTCGGAAGGAATCCAAAGGGAGGAATTTCTTCTTCCCTTCTTCGATGGATACTGAATGCAATTGCTTGCAATCCAGTATCTTTACACTTTGCATCAAGGGGTTTTTAAAACAGCCAACTCCATGACGCAAAATGTCATCGACAGTGAGATTCCCCTCGGTAACCACACCGTCGATTTCTACATCCTTGGCAGGGATGTACACGCGATACTCTCTCGTGAAGAGCTCGTAGCCAGCAATTTTGTTTGCTTGCTTCAAGCTACTCACGACAACTCACAGTTTGTTCGGCCTCACCTTCGTAATCTCGGTTACGGCCGAAAAATGTTTTGCCAGGTCTTTGCCAATTTGAATAATATTCAATGGCTTTTTTATGGGCCGGAAAAAAAACAACGTAGGGACCGCCAGCGGCATCTGGGTAAGCTTTTACCCGTACTTCCGGTACTCTTGGTACAGGACTTGGCAAAGGGGAGGGCACAGGGGAAGGTAGGGGTGAGCTGATGGGAGAAATTTCAATTTCTTCCCCGTTTGTTTCCACATCCAGGAAAAGTTGCACCTGCATGTCGTCCATTTTGCGGGAGCGTTACGCTCTACCGCACACAAACGATAAATATTCGAATATGGGGGGGGGGGGGTGTTCAAGTAGTTGATATTAAATTTTAAAAACAATTTTTCAATCTACAATGGATCAAATAAAAAAAAAGACAGTAATACTAATAGTAATAACAATAGTAATAATAATAATAATAATAATAATAATAATAATAATTGTAGTAATAATAATAATAATAACAACAATAATAATATCAATAATAATATTAATAATAATATTATAACATTGTAATAATATTGATAATTATAGTAAAAATTCTAAAGGTAATACTTCACCGAACGTCTGAGTCACGACCTCACGGCTGATAGTTGGATTAATCGAGTGTCTCCGCAGAACAAACAATGACGATCCAGCTTCGTGTTGTGACACAGTGGCCGTATCTTACACGCGACCTTGTAGATGCCACTTGTAGTTGACTTCCACTCGCTCGATCGTATGGTGGTCCGTGCTGCTAGCGGGGTAACAGCGGTGCGGGAGAATTATTCTTGCTGATATATCAGCTGCGTATCGAATCACTGGCGGGGTAGCCTGCCCCTACCAGTGTGCAGATGTTTCTGCCGATATACAACAGGCTATTGTTATCGCGCAACACAAGAACTAATCGAAAAAAAAAACACCCGTACGATAACTCGTGTATTGTTATTTTGCGAACTCAAACGGAGATAAACAATTTGCGTCTAATCGAGACGAAAGCAAAACAACGAATGTGATTGATATCAACAGTTTAATCTCAAAGTTTAAAAGTTTAAATTTGAATTTAAATATGGCGGAACAACTGCAAGATATTTTGAATCGATCACAAATTGTGGAGAGTTCAAATGTAATTCCTTTAGAATTGGATTATACCGATCCAATTTTAGTGTATCAAAATGCCGATGGAAGTCCTGCTGATCCAGCAGTAATCGAAAAAATACCAAATTTAGTTAAGGATATTCCTATCTTTTCGGGAGACAACGACGAACTTACAAATTGGATACGTGATGTGGATGCGCTTGTTAAAGCATATCAACCTAGTGCTCAAAGTACAGTAGCACAAAGAAATAAATTTTACGCTATCTGTACGACCATTCGAAGAAAGATTAAAGGAAAAGCTCATAATGCATTAGTGATTTCGAATGTCAATATTAATTGGCACGCCATAAAAAAACCTTAACCACATATTACGGTGAGAAAAGAGATCTCACTACATTGGATAATCTTCTTTCAAATACATTACAAAAAAGAAGAAGTTTAGAAATTTTCTATGATGAAATAAATAAACTATTGTCCCTCATTGTGGGCCAAATTAAGAATGACCCGGCATATTATCATCCGAAAGCAGCAGAAGCGATGATAGATATGTACAAAAAAAAAGCTATCGACGCTTTCATAAAAGGCCTCGATGGTGAGGTTGGAAAATTTTTAAAGAATAAAGAACCTGATTCCTTGGCTTCGGCATATTCTTACTGTATTTCATTTCAAAATATTGAATTTAGAAAAAATATTTCTAGACCAAAATATTACGACATGCAAGGACCTAGAAATTTGATTCCACCTGTACCGCTCAGAAATCAAAAACCAGTTTTCAATCAACAACAATTCAAACATCCTATACAACAAAATTATGTCAACAGACCCAATTTTATACCACAACAAAATTTACAACATCAAAATCATGTGATTAGACAACAATTTCCAAATACTTATAATATACCTCGTCCTCCTCCTGTTAATAAAAATTATATACCGAAACCCAATTACAATCCACCTTATCAACACAAAATGGTACAACCACCATTCCAATTTCCGAAAAACCCATTCGTACCCAAACAAATGGACAAACCAGAACTAATGGAAGTAGACTCCTCCATTCGAACAAATCGAGTAAATTATGCAAACAGACCAAACATAAAACCCAGGAATTTTAATATTGAAACAAGTGAACCGAATATCGATGTTGAACAATACGTTGAACAAGTACCTTACCTGGCAAGTGAATGATGGTACATCTTTTGAACGCTACTTAGACAATATCAATTATGAAGAATCTGAGCATTTTTTTTTTCCTTGTTGGGGACATTGTACCACTGTGACCAGTGTTTAGATCTTTTGTGGTGTGTCCTCTTTTACTATAGGCCTTTACCTGTATAGTCAACTACTATGTGTCTGAGTAGTCGCCATTGTCATTGAAGGCATTATCCCAATGAGGTATTATACTGCGAATAAAATTCAGAACATTGTTGGAGAACTAGCCCATATTTCCCAAGGTTCTAGAAGTCCCTTATTAAGAAATTTGCGCCGTTTGTTGAATATTGCTGGGCATTCGCACAACAAATGATGAGCACTTTCACTCTCTATGTAACAGAAGCGACAATTGTCATTTTCAAGCCTTCCTATTCCTCGCAAGAGCGAGGAGCAACATGATGGCTGTGAGCGGGCCTGGCACTACTCCGGACAATCTAGTCCGGAGGATGTGCGACGACCCGGACATCTGGAACGCGGTCTGTGCGGCCGCCTCTCAGATTGTTCTGGAGCTGCAACGTGTGTGGCGGGTCAACCACCAACACGCCAGTGGTAGCTAATTACCAGTCTCCAGGTAGTTAGCTAGGAGGTTATAAGAGTAAAGAGGGTGCATCACGCACAAAAGCCACTCCCCGACGTAATACTTAACCGTCGTTCCGGGAAGACCAGGGCTGGAGACTGGAGGGGTTTTAGTGGGTCGGGACAGGGACCAGTAGGTGTCTGGGCGAGTGTAACTACCCCAGCATCTCTCCCCTAGTCTCATCCCCACACCCTGAGTTCTCTTCTCAGGTGTCTGTTTGCAGATTTCCCCGCCACCTTTAAAAAAAAAAAAAAAAAAAAAAAAAAAAAAAAAAAAAAAAAAAAAAAAAAAGCCTTCCTATTAGCTTTAGATGATAGTTACTCGGACAGTGACCAGTGATCAGCCCAGTATAAGTTCTCAGATCCTTCTTTGAAAGGTTTAACAGTTTCAGTGCAGTCGAAGCGTTAGGCTTGATGTATCGTTTCGCATGACGAGCTATTTTAGTGCTTTCCCAGTTCAGCAGCACCTGACCTTTTTCCCACTCTGATAGCTCCATTCTCAGGGCACTAAAGGAAACCCCACAGAATGGTTCAGGACCAATAAGTGTCATTGCTGATCCAGCTCTTGCTAGCTCATCTCCTTTTTCATTACCTTCGATACCACAGTGTCCAGGAACCCAGTAGAGGTTTACCTTGTTGCGCGTAGCTAGTTTTTGAAGCATTTTAACACATTCCCAAACTAGTTTGGAAGTGCAAGTAACAGATTTCAAAGCGCTCAAGGCTGCTTGACCATCGGAAAAAATGCATATGTTAGCATTTCGATATTTTCTTTTCAAGCAGATCCAGGTACATTCCAAAATGGCATAGATTTCAGCTTGGAACACCGTGGGCCATGTTCCCATCGCCACTGAAAGACTTACTTCAGGGCCTGATATGCCAGCCCCTACCCGATTTCCCATTTTTGAGCCATCAGTGTAGAATATTATTGAGCCATCTCGGGTGCTGGGCCCTCCACATTCCCATTCACTACGACTTGGATCTAGAACTATAAATAGATGGTTGAAATCATACTTTTTTCCATCAGATCTTCATTTTTTAGTATTAGAGGATTTATATAAAACTCCTTCAAAATTCGTAGGTGACCATTTAGGTCTCCTTCAAAGAGAGCATATGTACGACATAACCTTATTGCACTAATGAGCGCATCTAGTCGAATAGTCTGAGATAAGGGCAGAAGGTTGAGAAGAGCATCAAGGGCTTTAGACGGAGTGGTACCCATTGCCCCTGTAATAGCTGTAGTGGCAAGCCTTTGCAGTTTTTCAAACTTGAGTTGAGTCGTTTTTTCTTTGATTTTTTGCCACCATATCAAAGCTGCATATGTTATTCTGGATTTTACTATAGCCGAGTAGATCCACTGTATCATTCTAGGCTTAAGCCCCCATTTTTTCCCAAAAGTCTTTTTGCAAGCCCAAAAAGCACAGGTAGCTTTGTTTAAGACTTGTTTAACGTGTGCGTTCCAGAGAAGCTTACAATCCAGGATTACTCCAAGATATTTAACTTCCATGGAGAATGTCAGCAGAACACTGTTTAAGTAAAGAATCTTGAGATTAGTTCTCCTTCTTTTTGTAAACGGTACTAGTGTAGTCTTAGATGGATTTATATTTAATCCTTCTCTTCTACACCACGAGGAAGTAAAGTTTAAAGCTGATTGCATTCGTTCTGAGATAATGTCATCGTATTTACCACGGACTAATAATAACCACGTCATCCGCAAAACCGATCACTTCAAACCCCAGTGACTCTAAGTTTTTTAAGAGATCATTTACTACTTAAGACCATAGTAGTGGAGAAGGAACTCCTCCTTGCGGACAGCCTTTAACAGCTATTACTTTAAGCGACGAATCTCCAAGATGCGCAAGTATTTCTCGTTTTGTAAGCATTTCAACAATCCACTCAATTAGACAGTTCTCAAACCTGTGAGCTTTCATTGCTTTTTTCGTGGACTTATAGCTTGCATTGTCGAAAGCTCCTTCTATGTCGAGAAATGCTGCCAACATCATTTCTTTAGCCTTGTAGGTTTTCTCAATTTTTGTTACAACTGAGTGAAGAGCATCCACTGTTGATTTTCCACTTTGATACGCAAATTGCATTTTACTCAACGGGTTTCGGCAAAGTATTGCATCCTTGATGTATTCGTCAATAAGTTTTTCCATTATTTTGAGAAAAATAGAGGCCAAACTTATTGGTCTGAAGGATTTTGGTGACGACTTGTCTTTTTTGTTTGTCTTAGGAACAACTCTGGTTTGCCGCCAAGCTATAGGAATATAACCTAGCGAAAGACTTGCTTTATATATTTTTGTTAAAGCAGGTACTAATCTACCTTTGCATTTCTGAAGAAGTATTGGATAGATTCCGTCAACTCCTGGAGACTTGAATGGAGCAAAAGAGTCAATAGCCCATTCTACTCTAGGGGCTGTGAAGATCTTGTTGCCTAGACTTTCAGCCTCATTTTTGGATAATTTTGGTCCACTAAGTGTGCCATTTTGTCTAGTTTCAACATTTTCGATACTTGAAGTGAGACCCAGCATTGAAGTGTTTGTTGTTGTATTAGAAATAGGAAAAGAACCAGGAAAGTGAACTTCCATCATCATATTCAACGTTTCCTCTGTCCCTGAAGTAAAAGATCCATCACTTTTCTTGAGGGATCCGAGGCCATTAGAGTGAGTTTTGGAGAGAACTTTCTGAAGTCTACTGATGACTGGTACGCTCTCAATTTGTTCGCAATTGAACCTCCAGTCTTTTCGTTTGGATCTTCTTATCTCTTTATTATACTCAGTTAGGGCCTTTTTATATTCAACCCAATTTGATGTTGCTTTAGCCCGATTGAACAGTTTCCTAGTTTTCTTTCGAAGGTGTTCCAATCGTTTGTTCCACCAAGAAACGTCTCTATTTATAGAACGCTTTTTTCCGGACAATTAGAATGGTAGGCCTCTTTGATTTTACCTATTATGTTTTCAGATGCAATTTCAAGCTCATAATGACAATTTATAGAGATCGGAATTATATCACTCTCACCCTCAAGGGCCGAGCTGTAAGACTCCCAATTCGTTTTACGAGGATTCCTGTAGGTTTCATTAAGTAAACCATTTGCTGCGTACTCAAATAAAATATGGTTGTGATCAGATAGAGAAATTTCTTCTGAAACATGCCAATTTTTAATATTTTCAGAAATTGCAGAACTGCACAATGTGAGATCGAGAACCTCTTTCCTTATTGAGTTCATGAAAGTTGGAGAATCTCCCCGGTTGCAAATATCAATATCGTGTTGTGTAATAAATTCTAAGAGTGACTCACCTCTTTTGTTCACATCAGAACTACTCCAAATTGTATGATGGGCGTTTGCATCGCACCCAATAAGAAAATTTCTGTTATGGCTTTTACAGTACGAGATGAAGGCTGCAACCTTCAACGGAGGGATATCATCTACATCCCCTGGAAAGTACGCTGAAGCCAGATATAGTGTCGTTTTCCCCTTCGTGGTAGGTACTTCTAGCCTTATTGCAACAATGTCTCTAACAATGAATTCTGTAATGGG
Organism: Wyeomyia smithii; assembly: GCF_029784165.1. Taxonomy (NCBI): domain Eukaryota; kingdom Metazoa; phylum Arthropoda; class Insecta; order Diptera; family Culicidae; genus Wyeomyia; species Wyeomyia smithii. The sequence continues at coordinate 9,744,454 of NC_073696.1, forward strand.
AACAAAATTCATATTGATGTTTACCAGAATTGCAGCTCTTGGAGAGAGCTGACTGTTGTCGTAGACTAACTTACAATGTTTCGTAGGCAATCCAAAGATCCTACTATTATATGCCCATGGCTCCTGGAGAAGGGCAACATACTTTACTAAGAATATATGAAGAGGCCTTTGCATGGTGAAGGTTATTTTGTATTATTTTGATAGTATTATTAGCCATTTAGGAGAGACTTAGTTTATTTTGTTTTATTTTATCTGAGCATTCATGCGAAGAAGAAAATGCTGAATTGAATTTTTTAGTCTAAAATCTACACTACCATATTTTTTATACAATGGTAATCAATCAAACCCATTAAAATTTTTATTAGACACAGGATCAAATAAAAATTATATTCAACCAAAACATGCAACAATTTCACATAATGTAGAAAAACCTTTCACGGTATCGTCTGTTGGAGGCAACGTTCAAGTAAAAATATATTCCCAAGCCCGTTTATTTAAACCATATTCGGATATAATGGTGAAATTTTATCATATGGATAGTTTGAAAACATTTGATGGAATTATTGGTCATGACACCATGAAAAGTCTAAAAGCCATAATTGATACTTCTAATAATAAATTAATTATCAATAATCAAAATATTATTCCATTGTTGCAGCATCATTTGCAGGAAATAAATCAAATCCAAATACCATTCCGTCCCGAACGCTCGGCAATAACGGACGCATTAAGTGGTTGTCTCGCTATAAAACCGATATTGTGTAGAAAAAATCGAAAAAGGCATTGCTTACCCGGTCGCGTTTCAAAGAGTGCGAAGTGCGGTGTGAAGATAAGCTGATAATCCGCAGTGAAGGTCATCCAGCTATTGTGCTTTAGTGGTGTCGCTGCGCAGCTGCCCGTTCCAGCACCGAAAGACTCGGTGATTGTTCTATTGAAGAAAACAAAGAAGAAGAGGTACGTGTTTCTTTGCCACTGTACTGTTGCGCTAGTTTGAGCGCAATGGATGTGGATCCCTTAGCCCCCGATCCCCCGTCTCCAAACCCACCCGACCCTGTCTCTCCTGTTCACCCCCCCCCCCTCTGTCCCTGCTTTAGTCAATCCTCGTCCCAGGCTTTACCCAGACGGATCAACGGGTCCACTGGTTCTCTACATGAGGCCCAAACCAGGAGGAAAATCACTGAACACGCTACAAATCGCGAAAGATCTGACGTCACGATACAAGGCCGTGACCGAAATCGCAATAGTCAGACCAAACAAGCTCCGTGTCGTGGTCAATGATCTGGATCAGGCCAACGATACAGCTCGCTCTGAGCTCTTTCTTTCCTCTCCTAAGCTTCCCAGGAAAGGACCTAAGGTTTCTCAAGATGGAATGAATAATACGAACAAATCTAAAAGTGCTGCGGAAAAGCCGAAGCAAACTCCTCCTGGGCTTGCAAATTTAAAGTCCCAGAAGGAGTTCCCAGCACTTTCTGGAACATCTAAGACCCCAGTTGTTCCTTTTGCACACCCGGATAACCAAATTTACTCTGGATTGGTGAATTTTTCTAACATCGTGTACTGGATTTTTGAAAACTTCAATATACCTGATCCAATTAAAAATTTCCTCACAGTACTTCTCCCAACAGTTAGATCATTTTTGAAGCAGTTGACTACCCAATGGCCCCTTCTTGCAGCGATTGTATCCTTCGATGCCTAATTCAACTGCGTATATGAAGGATTCTATCTCTGTCTTACAGTGGAATTGTAGAAGTATTTTACCAAAAATTGATTCACTTAAAGTTTTGATAAATAAAAACAAATGCGATGCATTTTCCCTTTGTGAAACTTGGCTTACTTCAAATATTGATCTTAACTTCCATGATTTTAATATTATTCGCCTTGATCGAGACACCCCATATGGAGGAGTACTTCTAGGGATTAAAAAGTGCTATTCTTTCTATCGTATTAACCTCCCCTCGATTCCAGGCATCGAAGTTGTCGCATGTCAAATGACAATACAAGGTAAAGAGCTTTGTATTGCCTCAATATATGTTCCTCCCAGAGATTGCACATGTAAGGTAATCCTCGATCCTCACGGTAGCGACCATCTGCCTATTCTTATTTCAACTACTAACGGTTCAACTCGCATGCGACCAATTGACATTCCGTATGACCTCACACGGAATGTCGATTGGAAGTTATACGAGGAAATGATTTCAAAAGCGGTCGAGTCGATTCAACATCATCCACCGCTTGAAGAATACAACCTCCTCGCGGGCTTGATTCTCGACGCCGCGTTGCAAGCCCAAACGAATAAAGAACCGCCTCCCACTCCATGGTGGGACAAAGAGTGCTCCGATGCCTACACGCAAAGATCCGACGCGTATCTGACCTTCCGGGATACAGACGATGCCGACGACTTTAAACGTTATTCGGAGCTTGATACCAAGTTTAAAAGCTTGACTAAGGCAAAGAAACGCGGATATTGGCGTCGGTTCGTAAACGAGACGTCGAGGGAGACATCAATGAGCACTCTTTGGAACACAGCCCGAAAAATGTGGAATCGCGTAACGGTCAACGAAAGCGAGGAGTCTTCAAGTAGGTGGATATTTGATTTTGCCAGGAAAGTATGTCCGGACTCTGCACCTGAGCAAAACATTGTTCGCGATGCGTCTCCGGGCCACGACGCGATAGAATCACCTTTTACGATGGCAGAATTTTCAGTTGCCCTCCTGTCCTGTAACAATAACGCACCTGGGTTAGATAGAATCAATAGTTAGATAGAAACAATGCCAAGAGGCGCTTGTTGAACTTGTTCAATAAGTTCCTGGAGCAAAACATTGTACCGCAGGATTGGAGGCAAGTGAAGGTGATCGCCATCCAAAAACCAGGGAAACCAGCTTCTGATCACAACTCTTATAGGCCGATTGCAATGCTATCCTGTATCCGGAAATTGATGGAAAAAATGATACTCCGTCGCTTAGACCACTGGGTCGAATCTAATGGTCTGCTATCAGATACTCAGTTTGGCTTCCGCCGTGCCAAAGGGACGTTGCGTTGCTTTCAACAGATATTCAGCTGGCGTATGCTCGCAAAGAACAAATGGCGTCTGCGTTCTTGGATATTAAGGGGGCTTTTGATTCCGTTTCTATTGACATTCTTTCGGGTAAACTTCACCGACAAGGATTTTCTCCAATTTTAAACAATTTTTTGCACAATTTGTTGTCCGAAAAGCACATGCATTTTACGCATGGTGATTTGGCAACTTTTCGCATTAGCTACATGGGTCTTCCCCAGGGCTCATGTTTAAGCCCCCTTCTTTACAATTTTTATGTAAATGACATCGACGAATGTCTGGCAAATTCATGCACGATAAGACAACTTGCCGTGGTCTCTGTTACAGGAGCCAAAGCTGCCGATTTGCAAGGACCATTGCAAGATACCTTGGACAATTTGTCTGCTTGGGCTCTACAGCTAGGTATCGAATTCTCTCCGGAGAAGACTGAGATAGTAGTTTTTTCTAGGAAGCATGAACCTGCTCAGCTCCAAGCACAATTAATGGGTAAAACGATCTCTCAGGTTTTGGTACACAAATATCTTGGTGTCTGGTTCGACTCTAAAGGCACCTGGGGTTGTCACGTGAGGTATCTGATGAAAAAATGTCAACAAAGAGTGAATTTTCTTCGTACAATAACCGGACAATGGTGGGGAGCCCATCCAGGAGACCTTATAAGGCTTTACCAAACAACGATACTGTCTGTTATTGAGTACGGGTGTTTCTGCTTCCGCTCCGCAGCAAACACACATTTGATCAAACTGGAGCGAATACAATATCGTATTCTTATCAAATGTGAGGTCTTGAACCGTCCTGTGATTGAAAATTTTGAAAGGTTAATCGAACTCAATTCTCAAACCCGTTTTTTGACATTGTATTTCAATCACATGTCCCAAAATATTAACCCTTCTTCGAATATTCCAAATCGTGCCAACTTATCAAATACTTCTGATTCTACTGTGTTTTCCGATACATCCTCATGGAACTCGTGGAATCCCGGATCATTTACGCGTGCAGCAGATCCCCAAAATTTTTTCCAATAAATATCGAAACATCAACTGCGACAATATGTTCTTCACTGACGGATCACTTCTTGATGGGTCCACTGGCTTCGGTGTCTTCAATAACAATTTAACCGTCTCCCATAAGCTCGATAATCCTGCTTCTGTTTACGTCGCAGAATTAGCTGCTATTAAGTACACCCTAGGGATTATCAAAAAAATGCCCACGGACCATTATTTCATCTTTACGGACAGTCTCAGTTCTATTGAGGCTCTTCGATCGATGAAAGATGTTAAGCACTCTCCGTATTTCCTGGGGAAAATACGGGAACATCTGAGTGCTCTATCCGAAAAATCGTTTCAGATTACCTTAGCGTGGGTCCCTTCTCACTGCTCGATACCGGGCAATGAGAAAGTGGACTCTTTGGCTAAGGTGGGCGCATCAAACGGTGAAATTTATAAAAGACCAATTGCTTTTAATGAATTTTTCGCATTTGTACGTCAGAATACGATCATCAGTTGGCAAAATTCTTGGACCAGAGGGGAACTGGGAAGGTGGTTACATTCCATTATACCCAAGGTATCGACGAATCCGTGGTTCAAGGGGTTGGATGTAGGTCGAGATTTCATTTGCGTGATGTGTCGGCTTATGTCCAATCACTATAGATTTGATGCGCATCTCCGTCGTATTGGGCTCGGGGAAAGTGGTATCTGTGCTTGTGGAGAAGGTTATCACGACACAGAGCACGTTGTTTGGTCATGCCCTGTACACCGTGACGCCAGGTCTAAATTAATAACTTCCCTCCGGGCCGAGGGTAGAGAACCAGCTGTCCCTGTTCGTGATGTCTTGGCGAGTCGCTACCTACCCTACATGTCCCTTATATACATTTTCCTGAAAACCATCCATGCCCAAGTCTAGTCCCATTCCTTTCCACCCACATTCAACAAAACGGCAAGAACACGTCGTAGACCTCGATTTTGGAACCAGCAATTGAACCCCACACGAACTCGCCAGGAAAACCCGAGGCCTTTCTTTATATCTTGGCTCAGCGGCACACACCATATGGCAACTTGAACACCAGCGAACAACAACAACGAACCAAAACCAGCAACTAGACCCCGCACAATACCCTGAGAACCCGAGGATTACAAGCCCCTGTCCCAGCTAATGACATCGTGGCTTAGCAGAACAAATCCATACATGCTGCATATTCATTCGATGATCATCAGACGACCATTCAACTACAAAACACTGATTGAATAATACATGCTAGTTTTAAGATAGACTTAATTTCAGCTCGTAGTCGGCAGCGAGGATAAAAAATTTGCTTATAGATTTTAAGTCATCCGATATAATTGGCGCCGTTGAACATTGAATTGTATTTGTGCCGTGTCAAATAAATGATTTGTGAAGAAAAAAAAAATCCAAATACGAAATGAACATTTGTCTGAAGTAGAACAAAAGAAACTTAATAATCTGATTTTCAAGTTTCAGGATCTATTTCAGCAACCAGATGGGAAATTATCATTCACGACGAGAGTGAGAGCGGAAATCAGAGTCAATGATGACAACCCGATTTTTTCAATGTCACCCATATCCACAAGCATTGAGAGGCGAAGTGAAAAAACAGATTGAAAAATTATTGAATGATGGTATTATAAGACCATCCAAATCACCTTTTAATTCTCCCATTTGGATAGTCCCAAAAAAATCGGACGCTTCCAATGAAAAAAAATTCAGAATGGTGATCGATCGACTTCAACAGTTCTTGCAAATTTGGGCAGGAACAAATATTTCACTACATTGGATTTGGCCTCTGGATTTCACCAAATCCCAATGAATGAAAAAGATATTGAAAAAACGTCAATAATGGTAAGTACGAATTTGTTCGTATGCCATTTGGTTAAAAAAATGCACCCAGTATTTTTCAGAGAATAATGGACGATGTTCTTAGAGAACATATTGGAAAAATATGTCATGTCTATATAGATTATCATTATCATTTTCAGTAAGACATTCGACGAGCATTTAAAAATTTGGAAACAATATTTGAAACATTGAAAAAAGCAAATTTTCAGAATTTTTGAAAACTAAGGTTGAATTTTTAGGATTTATTGTTTCAGAAAATGGTTTAATGCCAAATCCTAAAAAAGTTGAAGCAATAAAAAATAACCCACAACCAACTAACTTAAAAGAATTGAGAATGTTTTTGGGATTATCTGGGTATTATCGACGTTTTATTAAAGATTATGCTAAATTAGCAAAGCCTTTGACAATTCTTCTTAGAGGAGAAGATGGTCATAGGCGTATTTCAAAAAATGAATCAATAAGCTTTCCTATCTCATTTAATGATGAAGCAGTCAAGGCTTTTGTAACCTTAAAAAATATCTTATCGTCAAATGATGTATTAATTTTCCCTTATTTTGATGAACCGTTTATACTGACAACTGATGCATCCAATAAAGCAATTGGAGCAGTTCTTTCTCAAAAAACAATTGATGGAGAAAGACCAATTTCTTTCATTTCTAGAACGCTTTCAAAAACAGAAGAAAACTATGCGACTAACGAAAAGGAAATGTTAGCCATAGTATGGGCATTGAATACGCTTCGAAATTTTATTTACGGTGCAAAAATTCATATTTACACCGATCATATGCCTTTAACTTTTGCCGTTTCTCCAAGAAACGTAAATGCCAAATTGAAAAGATGGAAAGCTTATATTGAAGAGCATGACCATCAAATTTTTTATAAGACAGGCAGATCAAATGTTGTTGCTGATGCCTTGTTGAGGGTCATAATTGATGACAAAAACACACCAGTTTCTTTAACAAATCACATACAAATAAATTCACTCACACCAACCTTACACTCCTCCGATAATGACGATGATTGTTATATTCCTTCTACGGAATCAACTCATATTTAAAATCGGACCCCGATCAAATTATAGTTTTACAACACATTTCGGAATTTAAAGAAACACATTTTTACAGAGCCTTATTTCAATCAACAATCTTGAAACAAAACTTAGAGAATTTCTCCTACCTAATGTCCTCAACGGGATTATGACTACAGAGCCAATAATGGGCGTAATCCAAGAGATCTATAAAAATACTTTTGACCCTAATAGAATCAGAGCTAGATTTTCTCAAAGAGAAGTAGAAAACATTTATGATAAAAATGAACAAATTGTAAAAATTAGAAAAATTCATGAGTACGCGCATCGAGGTGTTAAAGAAAATATCGGTCAGTTGATTCAAATATGTTATTTTCCACAAATGAATAAAAAAACAAAACAATTTGTGAAATTGAAAAGTATGACAGAAAACCACAAAAAGATTTAGCAGTAAAAACGCCTATTCCTTCATATCCAGGAGAAATTGTTCACATTGATATTTTTGCATTCAATCAGAATAATATGTTTTTGACATCCATTGATAAATTATCAAAATTTGTTCAAGTCAAGCCAATAAAATCAAGATCGATAGTTGATGTACAAGGACCATTGATGCAGTTGATGTATGATTGGGATGTCCCAGCTATGGTTGTAATTGATAATGAGAGAACTTTTACTTCGGAAATAATTGAACAACAAATAAAAAATATTGGGTATTCAGATTTTCAAAACTCCAGTAAACCATTCAGAAACAAATGGTCAAATCGAACGTGTGCATTCAACGATTCGCGAAATCGTCAGATGTATTAGGAATGAGAGTGCAGTTAATGAGTTACCAATAATTGATTTGATTCAACTCGCAGTTCATAAATATAATAATACAATACACTCATTTACAAAAGATACACCCAAAAATGTTTACACAGGTGTTAATAGAGATAATTTATCAATACAAGATTTTGCTGCACAAAAACAAGAAAATTTAAATAGAATAATAAAATTCTACGAGAAGAAAAATGATACAATTACAGAACCTAGTTATATAGATTTTCCTTTAATGAGTTATGCTTATGAAAAAAATAATTCAATATCAAAACGAGAACCACGTTATAAAAAAATAAGAATAATGGAAAACTATAAAACTTATGTCATAGATGAACAAGGGAGAAAGATTCACAAATCAAACTTAAGAAAAATATATGAAAATGAAGAATAACAATATGATTTTATACTTTTATTATATTTACAGATATATTTGTTTCGCATTTGTATACGTAGATATACGGATTCATGACTTAAATAACAATTCAATAGCCGTTGTTTATTTGGGAAAAGCTGAAATAAAACTTGGTTATGTTGGAATTATGCAATCAATTGAATTATATAATTTCGAACAAACAGTTGATAATTTTGATAAATTAGTGAACACAAAAATGAACAACAATCATTTATACAAACTATTACAAAATAAGAATATTCTGTTACAACAAACATTCGCGAAAATCAACCCGGAGAAACACCGTATCAAACGATGGGACAAAATTGGAACAGTTTGGAAGTGGATAGCCGGAACGCCTGATGCAGATGATTTTAAAACAATCAAATTGATTGAGAATAATAATGGCCAAGTAATTATCAATCAAGCTATGAATAAAAGAATCCAACACATAAGTAAGATCACTAACGATTTCCTCGAATTAGATTACAAATCTGAACATCAGCATGTAATAGAATTAAACCACATTACAATATTAATCAACATAGATGCCATACAACATCAAATTGAAATATTGGAAGATGCTATTTTATTAGCTAAACATGGAATTCCAAGCAGTCAAATTTTATCTCTCAAAGATTTCATAAAAGCCAAGTCGATTCTGGAGCAAGCACATATCAATGTCAATTCTTATGAAGAATTATTATCAAAATCAATAGCACATGCCATTATGAATAGTACACATATAATGTACATGTTAAAAGTACCGCAATTATTCAAAAAAGAATACGACTACGAATTTTTAGAAGCACTTTTCCAAAACGAAAAAAAAATTTCTATTAATTATAATTATATAATTAGGAATGATACACATATCTTTGAAACTCGAGATAAATGTCCAGAGGAATCAAATATTTTTATTTGCGACACTGAAAGAATGAGATCACCAAATCAATGCATAAGCAAGTTGACAAAAATACAACATGCCAATTGCAGTTACGAAAAAGTTTATTCAACAGGATTCATCAAAAAAATGAACGATGCCATCATATTACTCAACAATGTCCACATAAAATTACAATCCAATTGTAGCAATCATACTCAGGAACTAAAAGGATCGTTTTTGATACAATTCGAACAATGCGAAATATATTTGGACGACAATATATACACAAATTTTATCATTGAAATCGATGAAAATTCATATAGACCTACAACCGGATTAATCATTCATGAACAAAATGTTGTAGATATTCCACCTCCAGAATATTTATCAAACTTAACTTTAAATCACAGAAACATGTTAAAACATGTTTATTTACAGAATGAGTCTCTAAAATGGAAAGTAAATATATTTGGAACTTTAAGCATCGGTACAATCGTAATCATCATAATTACAGTTGTAATTTACATTACTATGACAAAAATATTCAAAACAACTAAAATCAAAGTTATTTTAACTGAATCACAAAAAGCCTCTGCTCCAGAAGAAACACAAAAAGCATTCCCGGATGTTACAGATGCAAGATTACAAGAACTCAACAATTATTTGAATATGGCTACTTCAGAAAGAAGAATCAAAAACTTTGAGGACAAATTGTCTAAAAGGGGGAAGAGTTAGCGGATCCACGGCATACCACATCAATTCACACGCCACGAGTACGATTCTACTATCTGCAGCTGTGTTTTGTGTAGCAAGTGCGTTCCATAACAATGCACTGGATAGTCATTCTTGGTCGCAGTTTGAAAATCGTCAGTTCGAGTTGAACAGCCGAGCAACAACGAATGAGAACAGTTCTAGTTTTAGTTTTGTAAATTTAAAAAAAAATAACTTTTAGATAATAAATTATTAACTAACCAAACAGCAATCCATTAGAAGAATAGGTTTTCAATGACATAAAATGATACGAGGGGTTCTTGTCATACTGATTCCAGAAATGATCAGATTTAGTCTAAAATAGAAGGCCGAGTAGTTTATTTACATCTCTGAAATGATGTTTTCTTTGCAAAAAAAAACTTTTTAAAACGTTAAAAATAATATAATCATAATTTCTCCTGGCAAGTTATAAGCTACTTTCCTCTTCTCTATATTTGCATCGCAAAAAAAACAATTTCAAATTATTAGCCCATGTTATACAACTGGCTTTAATGTATTCCTGTGTTATCGCTGCAACCTGTAAAATTTATTGAATTAAAATTGGTAACACTCTGAAGTCCACCTCGTGAAAGGGATGTACATGTAAGGTCACCGGTACGGTTTGTTAACCAGCTAAATGACAAAAATAATGAAAGGATCTGGAACGTTAAACGCTTACAATTTACTGCCAGTTGCCACCGAATGGAGGACTTTCATTCGGCCGGAGCCTGACTTTCAACGATGCACGCCAACCAGACGGCTGACGACAAGATCGTATCAAACCGTATTAATTATGGATCCCACTTGTTCGCCGAGCCGTTCGATTCTTGTCCACTTAAAAAAGCGTTTCGACGCTGGGATTGCTTTAATTTTTACCGCAATGACAATCGTGGCAATCCGGAGGCAACCAGCTGTCCGAAGGAGTTTAATCAGACCGTACACTTGCAGCGAATGAATCTGTCCTGTCGAACCAGAGAGAGAGAGGCCCCCTCGACCAAATCCAATCTTCACGAGTCAGCAACAATGCGGTCCGATGCGGACATCTTGTTAAAAGCAAATGGGATCAGGTGAAAGCTCACCTCGACGCTGATGATATTTAATTAATCCATTAGCAGTTGGGTGTGCAGTGCGGCACTGCTCTGTGCTGCGGGGGGTGTTGATAAGTAGAATCGTGTTTGGTACTTTTTTTTTTGAGGGATGCTTTAATCCGATTCAACCGGACGGAGCCAACTTTCGTTGCACGTTTGACGATGATGAGGCAATTTGAATATTTCAATAATCAGCGAGCGAGATTTAATCGAGAGACTTTTTTTTCCATGGTCAAGGAAATTTTCTCACAATGTAACTAACAATTAGAGGAATTCCACACAGCCTATTATCACATTGAAAAATATTGAAAACTGTTGAGTCAGTCAGTCTGCGATGTTGAAAAAAAAATCATAAAATTCCACAATATTATGACAAGCAAACTGCGCAAAGCCATAAGGAGCACGCGGCTTGCAGAACCAAATTAATTCTCTGTTAATAAGCGTGCTAAAACCGTTGGTGTGATCCGTGTCCTACGTGCTCGAAATCGGGACCATAAAGTTTAGCATTAAACGGTACGTATTTAGCGGTGGCAATCAAAACCGACAAACTATCCTTACGTAATCCATTGCGATCCCGGACTCCCAAAAATAAAAGTTTTAAAAAACTGTAACTCGAGCTCGAAATCGTTTGTGTCGAAAATAAAAAGAGGGCTCCGAGGCGAGCGCGAATCTCGTCCACTTCTCACGGTCCAGTAAACAAACATTTTTATATCTCAATTTCGCATTAATTGTGGCATCACTTGTCGTAAAAATGTTGACTTTATTCCGGAGAGAACTCTAGCGAGTAGGGAAAAGCCTTTCCTCACGCACGGCGATCTTCCACTGGGGCGGCTGTCGATCGTGCGGTGATGTGTAAATAAGCAATTGAGCCTTTCAAACTGTCCGTCCGTCCGGCGCTCCGTATCGCACCAGTCAGCTGGATTGAATTGATGGACAAAATCCGCACAGAAGAGCCTCATTTGTCCGAGACTTTATTTATGCACGGTAAGTATCGCCCGGCCGACCGGATGATGGCGGTCGATCAAGAATTCTTTGTCAGAGCAGATCGGATTGTGCGTGCGGATATCGTACCCCTTTCGGGAATGGGATCCCAGATATGATGAGGCGTTGGAATGAATATAACGGACAACTCATACTCGAAGAGGTCACTGCGGTGGGTTCGGCCACTACAATCTAAACGAACAATATTTTCGTTCGGTATTGCACACTCTGTCAGCAGATAAACCTTTTGATATCTTCATTCAAGCTGCGAATAAATACATCAGTTTATGATGCGCCCAACGCATTGCAGTGCACCGAGTTATTTTTTTATCGGAAAAGGTAAAACCGGCGATATGTGCAAAACCGTGTGCTCAGGAAACCCAAGGATATCATCCTCTTACACAGTCGACACTCGAAGCGAACATTACAGCAACTCTTCGGCGCGAAGACTCTCCATAGTACACTGACCCAGCGGGACAACGACAACGGTACGACTCGAACGCAAAGGAAAGACCTCTATCGAATCCAATATCAGACATTTTCGGGCCATTGTACGGCCAACGGCTCGTTATGATTATTGTGTTTTTATTTATATTTTTTGCGAAATTGTTCCTCTTTCTGTTGGAATGTAATAATGTGTTAAACATTATTATCTTGCTCGAGCGCGGAGGAGCAACGGAGGAGTCCGACTGTCCGTTCGAAACTAACGGCTGGCCGGTCGATATGACTTAATCCCATCTGGTGCCGGTCTTTGGGACCCGATTCCCACCGAGGGCGCACCAGCAAAAGTGCATTTAAACGGTATTTCTGCGCTTCCTCAACGGACCAAAATGATGACGAAGGAGGAAACGGCGACGAGAAAATGGATGTGTGAAAATGCAAGATCGATTTTATTGATTGCGATAATGAGTTTGGCTTTTTTTATCTGATGGGGACGTTCACTTGTAAAGTTTTGGTGGGTGGCTTTGAAACTGGATTCGATTTGTTTCCTTACGTTTATTGACAATCTATTGACCTCTTCATTATAATGATATTAAGTTCTTATGTTGAAAGTAAACTTCAAAGTTCAATCAATAACGAGCGGTAAAGTGCTGCCGGAGAGTCCTTGAAACCTGGCACGTCTAGACCATGCTAGCGATCGATTGAAACATGGCACGACGACGATGACGATCGGGCGCAAATTTGCATAAAGCTGCTGCTGCCCGCTATCTCTTTCCTGCGTTGTCGTTGTCGAGGCAGGGTACGAGTTTGAAACCGAAAGTAATTAATTGTATGCAAAAATGATCCGTCATTTATCTGCGATCCGCGCCGTGATCCTAAACCAAACATCATAAACCAAACGCCCATTCCGGACCGGCGAAACCGTGGTCCATCACGATCGATCTGTCGTCTCCTGGTGCGAGAGAGCGCGTGGAGGTGCATACAATATGGGAGCAATAAAAGAAATCAATATCTGGCCGCGCAAAAGTCAGACACTCTGTTGAGTCATGGGCGGCGGATCAACCTCGTCAGGGTCGACCAGGGACTCACAGGAAGGGGGAAAGGTGCGAGGGGTGAACTTGGCGGTAAAATGTATTATTTGTTTGTCTCTGAGTAATTGTCCACCAGAGTGCCGGATTAAATGCCGGTTGTACTAACAAATCGAACCAAATTAACATGTCGGAGATCCCCGCCGTGGATTTCAATTGGTCTATTACTCGATATGCCTACTAGCGTGGCCACCAAGTTCTTGACTACTGACAGTATAACTGATTGCTACCAGCTAGGAGACGCCCTCGCGAGACGGACGAAATTCGATTTATGCGACGCATGCGTCTTGCAGTCTGAAGTGCAAATCTCTCCATCTATCGCGAGCGATTCTAACGACGAAACGCCTACGGACGCGAAGGTCTAGACGATCGACGCGGTTTGCCATAATGTGGAAGCAATTGATAGTGTTCTACTCTACCAACACGGGCGGCCGCGACCGTCATCCGGTTAGGTGTTGGGGTATTGTTAAGATTAGATCTAACCAATCCAGCGCAAACGATTGATTTATTAATGCCAACCCGGTGGCGGAGGTTTTACAAAGTTCGCTAGGTGCCTCTTATGGTTCCAATTATTGTTTGCGGAATCGAAGCTGATCGATCAGCAGCCCGAGTGTCGCGGAAGTTTCAACTGAGATGCCTTACTGTTTAGCAATGCGTTGCAAATTGCAAACATATTTTGTACTGTTGAATACGAAACATAAGAGTTTGATGCAAAATCTACGTTGTGGATGCAATAAAAGTGGTATTTGACCAAGAAATATTTGGTCACGCATTTCTGTCTGTCAATCTAATGGAATGTAGGAAGAAATACCTTTTCAAGGCAGCGTGATTGCAATGCAATTTTAGATACAGAACTACCTCTCAAATGAAGTTCCACTGTAGAAGAATAAACATGCAATGAAATCATGTTCAGTTTCGTATCGATTACAGTGACAGACCAAATTAACAAGATCTGCACATATCATAACCTATACAAAATGTGGTACTCATTTAATAATATTTAATATTAATGGTTTTAATTGTGCGATCTCTTCGTTTAGACAGAAAATTGCACGAGCAGAACACATATTTCCCTGTGAATTTCCGACCTATCGAACGACGCAGTGACAAAGACATCTCTGTTAGTAAACCACTGGAAGTGCAGGTAACACTGGACGACAAAAGCAACAGAACGCCCAAAAAGTGCTCTGGCAAGATTATAGCTTTTTAACTATCGCGTGAACTTTGACGCTTCTAGTGTATGCAGAGGTGCATCACAAGGCCGCACAGTCAGAGCTCGCTTGGTTCGCCGCTTCTATCGTAGGCTTACGGGAAGACTCATTCAAGAGCCAGTTCGCGAGAACCGCAACCACCTTTACAAGGGAGGTTGTATCGAGGTTCTCCGATCGAACTGAAACTTTCGTGGTTTGTTTATTTATATAATAGAACAATGTTTTGCATAATGTCAGATTTTTTGATAAGGGGTTAGTGGGGTAAAAAAGCAAAATTGTTATAACTTTGTGTAAACTGAATCGATTGTCATGAAAATTGGCATGTTTATTCTACTCTATGAAGGCAACAAAATGAGGGTTATTGGAAGTTGCTATCGAGAATATATGATGAGATATTCGCATTTTTCTAAAAAAAGAAGGTGATTTTCACAGCAGTTTTTCCCTTGTCAACAGATCTAGGATAAAAATCCAAATAATACGTTTTGTAGTGTAACTCAAGAGCTTTCATTAGATATATTCAAAAACTGCGCCGTTATAAAGATCCCAGAGAAAATCCATTTTTTCTATAACATGTTATTGGCCATCATTTCGAACCTATTGTGCGAGAAGCGAAACTCCGTTTTGTGTCATTGTTCTTCCATCGAGCTATAATTTTCAGGTTATGTTTGCTTATGCACTAACGCAATAGTTTGCAAAATTTGAAAGGAGAAGGGGTTTGTGGGGTAAACAGGCTCTTCAAAATCTTATATTTAGAAACTGCTCAAATCGTAAAATAATTACTCTCGGCTTACATTCGAAGTTACACGATGGAATGAGATGTTATATTTGGAGCCAACAAGAGAATTAACGAATGTCAACACAGCCACGTGATACTTTTTGTTGAGCCTTTTTTTAATGTGCCCTTTAAAGAATTAAATTACCATTAGAAAAAAGTTCCACCGGAAGATGCTCATGAAGGAATGATGTCAAAAGTACACCCTTCTACAGGAATTAGGCAATTCGAACCGGAAATGTATTTATCGGTAGAACAAAAAAAAACGTTTTTCGCCCACTTTCCTACGTTATACATATAGGCAAAATAAGCTTGAGCTAATACAACCAGTCTGTATATAATAAACAGAAGGTTGAGTTCCGGCTAGGAATGTAGAACCAAGGCTTTGCTTTTTTTAAGCTTGAGCTAATACAAGTTAGTATAGATGAAGCATTGATGAATGTACGAGAACGTCATGAATATTGGTTGGTAATAATGAATCAATCAATTCTCAAGCATTGATTTTCGTAAGGTTTTTTGCTAATACCAGAGCCACAAGAAAAAATGCATTCTTTGAAATGCATTGAGTGCAATTACTAATATGCTCGACGAGTGCTTAGATGATGATAATACAGATTTAAAATTAAGATAATGAAATATAGATTTTATTTGGTTTTATACTACATTCGACCTCTTGGTTATTGAATTATTCAACGGCCATATTAAAATACTACAAGGTATACAGCCCTAGGGGTTGTATGAAATGGTGACGTAGGACTAAATATATAATATATGCTTAACTAAATATTATTATATGCTGCGCTAAACTGTTCATAGGTAACACTACCGTTTATTTTCGATAGTCGTTATTTTAAAACTAACGATGCATGAAAACATGGAAATTTTACATTAGTAGTAGTTGCGAAAATTTTCATAACTCTTATCTTCAAGCATCTATAGTTCTGAAAAGAACCGATTCCATAATATTCAGTTAGAAATTCGTGCTACAGAACGCTGATAATCGCACCATGAATATTTTGTTGGCCGCGCATAAAATTTGCTCTCCGCTGTGCCCTCCAGTAGCTGTGCTAGCAAAATATCCTGCATCGAACGATGGTAAGTGTTGCTGCCGTATGCAAAATAAAGGTGTAACATAGTTCCGCAGTGCCTGGAAGTTGACTCGTATGCAGCTCTCGTTTCTCAATGTCGCGTACCTTTAACAGCTGCACTGCTCTCGCCTTTGTGTAACAAACTAAACTGGAGCTGAATTTTCTACACGCAGTCTTTTGTATCGAGTTCAGCGTAGATTTTTACCATTAAGGCGTGGCCACGTAGCTTATAGAAAGAAAGAGAAACAAACCAACACATCTTCAATACTACTGAGTGATTTTCATAAGCATCAAAAGAAAGTTTTTGCTTTCCCGATGCGAAAATCACTCTGGTTCTTAGATTAACTAATTTTCGTTGCTGATATTTGACTGATAACGGTGTTCGAGTGAACACAAACAAACAGGGATGCCACATGTACAGATTAATCTGTATTTTACAGATTTTTGGCCGAAGAAACGGTACAGAATCTGTATATACAGATATGCAGATTTTCGTCGAAAAGTACAGATTTACAGATTTTTCGAAATTGACATTAATTTTTGAAAACAATCCAAATTTTATTCCATTAAATATTGAGCAAATTGAACATATTTTCAACTCCTCACACGTTTTAAGCTGAAAATTTGGTTTATGTACCATAAAAACTCAAAAAATACAAAGTTATTTGTGTTTAAACAACACAGATTTTTTTTACAGATATTTTTGTTCCAGATACAGATGTTCAGATTTTTTCAAGGGGAAACACAGATTTAAATGTGGCAACCCTGCAAACAAACAATTAAACCGGAAAATCACTCAATTTAGCAGTGAAAATTCTTGAAATGAGGGTTATGTCTTGTTGTGATAAACTATTCATAGGCAACACTACCGTTTATCTTTGGTGCGCCCTGGTCGTTATTGTAAAAATGATTATTGAGAAATAGATGGACATTTCACACTAGGAGTAGTTGTGAAAATTCTCGTAACTCTATCTTCAAGCTTTTATAGTTCTAAAAAAAACCGATTCGATAATCTTCAGCTCGAAATGTATGCTACAGAATGCTGATAATCACACCACCACCGGTAGCATCGATTATTTTGTTGGCCGCGTATAAAATTTGCTCTCCGCTGTGCCCTCCAGCAGCTGTGCCAGCAAAATATCCTACAGCGTACGATGGTAACTGTTACTGCCGTGTGCAGAATACAGGTAACATGCTCCGCGGTGCCTGGAAGTTGACTCGTATGCAGCTCTCGTTTCTCAATGTCGCAAAGCTTTAACGGCTGCACCGCACTCGCTATTGTGGAACAAACTAAACTGAAGCTGAATTTTCCACACGCAGTCTTTTGTATCGAGTTCAGCGTAGATTTTTACCATTAAGGCGTGGCCACGCAGCTTAGACAAAGACAAACAAACCAAAACACTTTGTTGAGTCAAAATATGTAGGCAGTGGAATTTATTTCGTCCATGTTATTGTTATCTGTGCTTGGGAAGCAAGCCAAGAACAAGGGAAATGTATGGGAAAGCTTGACCTTGGAACTTTTCACCTTTTTCCACCATTAAGCAGTAAACAACAATGTTGAACGTAACATCAAAAAATTGTTACACATTTTATCTATCCACCGACATATAAATGACTAAGATACATTAAGTCGTTCGCTTGCTATAACCGTTTGAAATCTGACGCAACATTTGCCAGTTTCATTTTCATTTTCACAAAGTGTAATCTAGTATAGAAAACAAAGACGTAGTTCTTCGTCAAAATAAGTTTAACAAAACGTATCGCAAGGCTTTGTTGGCATTCATTCTACCTCTGTTAGCTCCAAAAATAACCTCTCATTTTATCGTGTAACTTCGGGAATAAGCCGGCTTTATGGTTTGAGCTGTTCTGAATACAAGATTTTGAAGAGCCTTTTCCAAAAACCAAAATTTCTGCAAACTTTTGCATTAGTGCATTAGTGCATAAAGGACAAGGACACAAAACCGGAGTTTCGCTTCTCGCACAATGGGTTCGATATGATGGTCAATAACATGTTATAGAAAAAATGGATTTTCTCAGGCATCTTTATAACGGCGTATTTTTTGAATATATCTAATAAAAGCTCTTGAATTGCACTACAAAACGTATTATTTGGATTTTGATCATAGATCTGTTGGCAAGAGAAAAACTGCTGTGAAAATCACCTTCTTTTTTTAGAAAAATGCGAATATCTCATCATATATTCTCGATAGCAACTTCCAAAAACTCTCATTTTGTTGCCTTTATAGAGTAGAATGAACATGCCAATTTTCATGACAATCGATTCACTTTACACAAAGTTATAACAATTTTGCGTTTTCAGCAATTTTTGGACATCAATTTTTGACGTGCTTTTTTACCCCACTTACCCCTTATCAAAAAATCTGACATTATGCTAAACATTATTCTATTATATAGATAAACAAACCCTGGAAGTTTCAGTCCAATCGGAGAACCTCGAAACAAGACCCAGTTGCGGTCTCCGCGAACTGGCTCTTAAGCCTCTGAAAAAGTTATTTTCGCAAGGGAAGCCAAAATTCACATGAATGGTTAAAAATGGAATACATAATTTTACATTTTTTTCCAGTTTGAGCTGTAGGCCAAAACCTGTGTTTACCAGTGTAATGCTTCGACTGCGATTCTGACCGTTCCGGAGTCCGCTGAGCTAGGATGATTGTATATAGTGAGAGAATTATTCACCCCAGTGTTAAACCGGAACTAGTTGCCTTCACCATGTAAAAGTTGCACCGCTGGTGAAGTAAAGAGCAGATGAATGTGCTTCATCTCTTTTAAAATATGGAGTGGATCTAATGGTCGAAAACATCGCTTTTGCTGCCAGCCCTTTAACTGGAATTTGTCAATTCAGAGCTCACCAGGACACACTGTCTGACACACTGGAATTTGTTAATTCCGAGTTTACTGGACACACTGGAATACCGTTTCTATTTATTTCAAACCATATTTTAAATAATTACCTTTAGTCTTCTGTTTTTTACAATCGTTTTAAATAGTTTAGTTTATATTTACTTTTAACTGTTTTCAATTCGAATTAATTTATAACCTTCAAGGTCTTAGGGTGATAGCTGGGATCAATTTTATCTCCATTCAATTGACCTTCTTACCTTGATCATTAAAAATTGTTTGATTGAACCTCAAATCAAATAAAAATAAAGCAATTTTTAAATTACATATCGCTTGATCAACACGACTTTTTCCTCAACCGATCTGTCTTACTTCAATTTGCTTACGAAATATGGTTGTCTGTTCTCAAGTTGACGTAATACACAATGACTGACCTTAAAGCGGCCTTTGATAGAGTTGATCATGGAAAACTGCTTCCGAAACAAAATAATCCGATCCGATGATTTTATCAGCTGGTTTAGGTCCTATCTCATATATAGACGGCTTCATGTCATGATCAGTTTCGTATTATCTGAGAGCTTCTTCAATATGTCAGGCGTGCCACAAGGAAGTATCCTCGGTTCACGTCTATTTTCTATCTTCATTCATTAACTGCCACCGGGACGTTGGCTACGCGCATGATGTGAAACTGTACAAAACTGTTAAATGCATCAATGATTGTCGAGTGCTTCAACAATAGATCAATACTTTCGTAATTTTAATTTGTCGTTTAACATGGTCAAAAGGGGATATGCCCGTAAAAATACAGTGTCTATATACGTTAGTGCATAATTTGTGACTCGTCACCATCGTATTATAGTAATCAGGGAAACCAGATTTTTTATCTATATATATATATATATATATATATATATATATATATATATATATATATATATATATATATATATATATATATATATATATATATATATATATAAATAATTTTATCTGAAAATTAAGATTTTTATAGTCCGTGTGCCGACTTCTATTGATTTGTCAATATTTGCAGTTTTTTTAGAGAGCAGATTTCATATTGAAATTGAATTTAATATTGAATATTGAACTTAAATTTCATAATACATATTCGGAGTAGAATTAAATGGAAATATTACCTATTCTCAATATTTGAAAACAGGTAATAACGATCAGCTCAACAGCAATAAACGGCGAATTCAAATAGAATTTTTTGTAAAACTTGGTCTACATGTCGACAAACCGCACGCTGGCTTCGGTAATAGCAATAACGGTGTTACAGTAAGACGTTTTTTCCAATGCAGAAGTTTCTTTGGAGATAACCGGAGTCGAGTTAAATTTAATCTAGCGATTTCAAACGCTGCTAGCAACGATTGCGAGTGGCGAAATAATTGACGCATGAAAATTTAAGTCCAACGCTACCGTTCAAAACACGAGAAAATAAATGCCTGGAAAGGATCACGTGAGAGAACTATCGGTGACATGTTTCGTGAGCTGCTAATTGCGTCAGATCCGGTAGTTCCGAGTTTTAGACACAAAAACAAATAGAAAAACACTTTCACATAAGAGGTGAAAGATTTATTAATTTTCAATCATGATGATACTGACGATGACGAGTTAAATGTTAAAACCTAATGCATTGCTTTAAAAATGAATATTCATGTAAATTTAATATAATTATATGTGTTCTTTTACCTTGTTTTCACATTTGAACGTAAGCCGATGATGTTCTTCTAGAACAATTGAATGATACTACTAACTGCTTCTGTAAAACAATGTAACTTTCACAAATCACCATGCGTCTTCATTCAAACTATTTTAATTTCAATTGAAATTTTTGTTCAGCGGGGCAGAAAGGGGCAAAATGGGACCTTAATATTCGAAAATTTCCTATGAAATGCATACTATGCGACCTGTGTCAACCGATGGGTCAGATCATACAGCATACATTTGCGCAAAAAAAGTTTTTTTCAGACCACTCAATAGGTATTTCAAACATTTTACAAAAGTTAAGATAAATTATATAAAAACATTCAACACGAATTACAATTTTGAATATTTATCTTCAAAATGCAACCTATCGCATTGAATTCGAATAAGAATTAGGTGAGTATTTACTATTTAAAGTAAACCCCAATATGTGCTTTCTAATCGTAAAAATCATTGAAATCACATATCTTAACAACATTTAAAGTGCTCTCAAAAGTTTAAATTCCATCCAATTGTCTTGATATTTGGAAAACACGTTTTTCAATACATTAGAACTTAAAAAAAAAATATTAAATATCAATAATTAAAACTTGAGTTTTGTCCGGCTTCCGGCCACTGTGCAATGGTAAGTAACAACAAACGCAATGCAACAACGCACAGAGGAGTACCTAGAACAAAAAGCTGGCCAAAATAAGAAAAAAGTTTTTGTCGCTTTTTGGTGCCGCTATATTTTTTCCTGCAGCTTAAATAAATGCTTCACAAAATGCCATCACTCGATGAACGTTAAACGGTATTATCAGATGCTGGGAGCGCTGTAAACATTGACAAATTTTCAAGCATATTTTTTGGGAATCGAACCATTTATAGTAACAAGTTGTGCCAGGCATCAAAAAAATGACAATTGATCAATAGTTTGCAGCAAATGAGTTCTTCATGTTCAATGCTAATGAACCGGTTGATAGAAAATCCGAAATTTCAAAATTATAGTTACTCTTAAGATGTTTTAGAAATTAGTGATTTTTACGTATTTTCGAGCATTTTAAATATTAAAAAAGTTATCAAATCTCGTGAAATCCGATCATATAATCATCGGTGGAATGGAAGTTCATAACATCACGAACAGATCCTCGCAAATATCTCATCCCGTAACGTCTGGATTGGCATTTGCGACCCGTTTGAAAAATGTTGTTTATGACGAACTTTGACGTTAAGTGTTTACGCGGACACGGGAAATTGAAAAAAAAAAATACCTGATGGGTGCCTGCCTCACGCTTAAAACAGTGTTTCAAAAAATAACTTGATGCACAGGATCAATAATCCAGGTAAATAACATTCCGTACAAAAGACTTTTTCCAACCTACGTAGGTTCCACGAGGCATCATATAATTTGTGAGCATCAAATTGATAGGTCTAAATGAAGATATTTTGCTACATCATTTTTCTGGTAAGTTCTTCAATTTGTTTCGCTGCCCGTTTTGCGAAAACAAATCATTCGAGCGTATAACTTCATCTGCTCACTAACATTAATGAAGACACATATGCTATGTAAATGTAAACATGAAGTTGTGTGTGTGTGATATTTAGAGTTACTTTTTGATATAATACTCGAACCAGCCACTTCCACTTCTCACTTAAATATTTCCCAAAATATTGCTAAATAGCAGCGAAAATAATTTTGGCCAGGTTTTCACTCGAGTTACTCCTCTGTGCAACGTTCCGTCGAAAATTGAGCCCATTCAGCTATAACAACAGCATTTCCAAACAACCCCAAAAAAAAATACCTTGTACGAGTCGATTACGTTTATCACTTAGGAGTCACATTTGATTCAGGAATCTCATATCTTCTCATCATCTTCACTATAACTACATAACTACCAAGGTCAACAGACAACTTGGATTTGTGTTTAAAGTATCTAACGAATTTAGTGATCCTCACTGCCATTATACTGTGCTTCAGTGCGCTCGATTTTGGAGTTCAATACAGTTGTATCACAGACTAACAGACATAACACGTCAAACAAATTTTCAATAAAATCATAGTTTGGATGATTCCAGTAATTTACATTAGTAACACTAGCACCATCTGCTGTCGTGTTCGCGCTGCGTCATGTATTTCGACATCAGCGCCAGCGCTACTGCATGTGTCAAATGGAGAACTACAAAATATGCATGAGATTGCATGACAGCGCCCCAGACGACGTTTTCGCGCGGTGACTGTTATTCGATTGAAAATTTGAAATGAACGTTTTCTGTGGCGATGGAGCTAGGTTCCAGTGTTACGTCTGTTAGTCTGTGGTTGTATGTTGCCTTTATCAGTCCTCTTGGAAAAAGAGACAGAACGTCAGGCTGTTTTCGTCGGAAATATACTAAAAGGAGACGCTGATTCTTCAGAAATTCTGACACAAATTAACTTAAACGCATCTGCAAGAACTCCACGATAGCGGGGTTTTCGGTCATACGACGTTCATCGCACGGAATATACTAACTACTAACTTATATGAGATTATACTAACTTATCTACCAACCCTCCAATCACCGACGCCCGGGGAGGTGACTTCACCCAGGACCCTCACACGGCTTAACTTCCTCATGCGATGGAAGGTGTGCTCCCAGTGATTTTTCGCCTCAGAAAATCTCCCGATGTCAGCTAGGATTTAATCTAGACCAGTTGGGTTCGTTGTTAGTGAATTACGCCACCCCACAACCCCATCGACACCTAAGTCGGCGTTGGGATTCAAAACCAGGCGTCGAGAGCGTGGTTGGCGGAGACTCTACCAACACTGCTTTTATAAATAAACCAAGCGGAACATGACAAATGAAAAACACAATTGGTATGGAATTCGGAAAGATTGGAGTGATTTCTTCTCTAAAATAGGCAATGAGTTTCATAGCGAAGGATCTGGAAATAATGGATACAGCTGTCTACTCGGTTTACCGAGATTCATCACACACTAGGTAGAAAAATTTTTCACAACTACTACTACTATGAAATGTTCGTGTATTTCTCAGATGAATAAATTAATATTTAAAATCTCTTAAAAATAATATAAAAAAAAATTACAATAACGACCAGGACACCAAAGATAATCGGTAGTGTTGCCTATAAACAGTTTATCGCAGCAATATATAATCCTCATTTTAAGGATGATTCGGCAACACTGCCAAGTTACGCAGGTTTCAAAATGTTCTGCTCGCAAAAAAAAAATATAATTTACATTGTTTTCGGGAAGTGAAGTGGTTGGAGTCGAGTGCGCTTTGATTATTTTGAGTCAGGTTGCCGGTGTAATTGAAGGCATACCTGAGAAGTACAAATGGAGGTTTACATGAAGGTTTGAATATTAGAGGAATCCGCTTCACGGCCTCTTTATGGCGTTAGTATTAGTGTTGGTGTCGGCGCTAAAACCTTCCGTGGTTTTTCCAACACCATGACTCTCCTGGCGAGGAGAATAAGATAAGTAGCAGTATCATGATTCTGATCTGGCGGGATTGGTGGGCCTTGAAGCAAAAGTTTTTTTTTCTATCAACATGAAAAATTAACAATACCAAGACGCGGGTTAATTTTACCCACTTTGGATTTGTTTTCAAAACAAATTTTTCTCGATAATATTCCAAAAAAAATAGCTAGTAAAGTATTGCCAAGTATTGTCGAGCTTGTTCAGTCTTGAGCCTGCACAAGCACTGTTATTCTATTGGTTTCTACCAAACTTGATGAAAGTTATGACTTTATTTGTACTTGGTTTTTATGGATTTCCACTCGGAGTGTACAGGAACTATTGCTTCGAGGGTTTAAGATATGAAATGACGTTTGTCATTGACATTGATGTTGATCGTTTGGTGGACGTTTGGTAAACGTAAACATGTGTTTGATATAGTTCAACAAAAACAAGAACTGTTTGACCCGACATGTTTTTTTTGTTTGTTGCTTGATGTGTGTTGGACTCCCGATAGCGATTAGTGTGGATCTGTACTCCGCAGGCTACATCGGGGACTGTTAAATTTCTTTGGGAGTGAAGCTGTGCAGGAATGTGAATCTCCTGCGACTTAGGAGACCTTTGTGAGCATGCTTCACCTATATCCAAAAACTAGTTTAGGCTTTGGATGAATGCCAAGGACAAAAGATTAAGATCAATATTTAAAAATATTCTTATTGCGGGAGCACATACAGAAGAGGATATATTGCTACATATAATCAATTAAATAATTACAACAAAACAAACAATAATTATAACAAAACACATAGAAAACTATCTAAACTAATTCATAACTCGTGCAGAGTGGCATCGGAATCGCTCTCTAAAATGGGATTCGAATCAGATATTATCTTTATATATAAAAACAGATTACCCCATGCGCTAGAAACATAAAATATACATATGTGAAAGTGACTGCCTGTGTCGAGGAGGGACAATCGTCCTAGAATACGGGTTCTGGAAGAAAATCAACAGATATAGTTAAAGAGGAAAGTTGACTAGATTAACATTGCATTACAACAAAAATTACATACTGAAGCGAATTACATAAGGTTGAAAGCACATCTTTGCAACCCTTTCAAAATTGACGAGGTTCATCTGGGTCCGTTTCTAAAAAAGGGAAAATATTTTTTCTTGCTTTATAAATTATAAAATAGAGAATACAAATACCCCAATCGCTACAGTCGGACTCGTCTATATCGTATATCTCGTCCAACTTTTTAAGGAATCTTTCCTTATTTTGTGCTAGATAAATCCACTGATCGTAGTTCAAATTTCCATACCTTTGCATCGACTGACAAGTACTGTCCCACCAAGTAAAGCTGGACCTGCATACTCGTAAATGAGATGCTCGTAACCGAGCAGCACAGCGAAGTGGATGAGTTCGATGTCGTCTCCGAACATGTCCCCACCAACGCATCTGATAAATGCGAATTTTTTGAAGTAGAATACTTCTCTCAGGAAGTTCGGCTACATAGGGATGTGAAATGAAAATCTAAAACCGAAAAAAGTGAAAAATATGTCCAATTTCAAATGCTAATGAATCGGTTAGTATTCGATGGATTTCCTTCGTTCTTGCAGCAATAGATTGGAAAATCTTCTAAGATTCTTCCCAAAATAAGATAATTATAATTTTATTATTCACACTATTGTACTATTGAAAATAGTCAAGCCTTGTCAAAACGAAAAATTCGACCTCTGATTGGTCGTTTTATGCTTGCTTCCCAAGCACGGTCGACAGAATCATATACCTTGCAATTGAAAAATGCTATTTGGCCTATATAAGAGCCTGTTTCAGCCGGAGCCGCTCATAATAGTTCTAGACAGCGACAAGTCGTCCTTCCTTAGCAGCAGCACTAGCCCTGTGGTTGGTCACCACGTCTCAGGAGCAGCGCGGTTTTTCTCAGCGTGTGTCGCCAGACAGCCATTATTCCCCCCGTGTTGGGGCAGCATGAAGATTGCCATCAGGAAATTCAATTTTGGAAATCAAAATGCCTTTTTGAAGGCAAATAAACAAGTCATTGAAAGTTAGTATTTTTTGTCAACGCAAGCAAGCATTCTGTGTTGCATCCTAGCAATTCAAATTTGTCGCACTCGTCTAATTTACTGAATGTGAAATAGCTTCCACAGTGCATGTTGTCCGTGTATCTTAGTTCCCCCAATGTTAGGGCAGCTCAAAGGTTGTAATTAGCAACCGATTTTGAACCGCAACATGCTTTTTTCAAGGCAAATAAAAAAATAATTGAAGGTTAATAATTTTCTGGCATCAACACAAGCAGACATTCTGTGCGGGATGCAATCAAATTCTGTTGTAGTTGTCTAATTTTCACTTTATTTAGTAAACCCCCCACTGTAAAGGGCAGCGCAAAGGCTGCGATCAGCATAACCGACATTGAATAATTACCTGCCCTGTTAGTACGCATTCACAAATGCAGTTAGTTCGACTATGCAGAGCTAATATGAAGTCGATTCAATCAATCAGCATAAACAGAATTTCGTCGTCTCCCAGCTGCCAAGTTGCAACATGATGCAACACGCAACAGCGAGCAAACGAAACCGCTTGATGTTACAAACCGCAATAAGATACGGGTTAAAACCGTTGCGTGTGTGAGAGCACCATCGGTGTTTATTCGCTGGATACACTATCTACTGTCTACTGAACGCAATAATCTGCTTACATGCGACACGGGGACGGGAACATTTTCTTCAACGAAGCTGCGCAACACGACACAAAACATGTTATTTTGTTGCTTCAATGAGAGTGCTATCGGTCCGGTTCGACAAGAAATCATTTTTGTGCATCCGTGCTACGAAACTGAGGAAAAACTTTAGAAACTGAAAAAAGAGGTGGAGCTTATCAAATGATCGCTCTGAACCAGAATGAAGTCACACATATTTTTCAAGTTATATCATTCCACCACGTACGTAAAATAATTCATTCCTATTTTCATCCCTATATAAGAGCCTGTTTTGGTCGAAACCGCTCATAGTAGTTCTGAACAGCGACGACAGCAGTCCTCCCTTAGATAGCGGATAGCGGCCACAACTGTGGCATGGCTGTGGATAAGCGTAGCAGTTTCAGCGGATCTTACCATCGATAGCAGCAGGGCCTGCAGATTCAGGTACAGCGGATACCAATGGCGGCCACAACTGTGGCATGGCTACGGATAGCGTTGCAGTTGCTGAGCAGTTAGGCCAGCGTATAGCGGCCACAACTGTGGCATGGCTATGCATAGCGTAGCTGTTGCAGCGGGTATATCATCATCGATGGTAGCAGGGTCAGCTGATGCAACGACACTCCCTTCACTAAAATGCTGTTTCAGTGTGGTAGCGGGAAGCATCAGCAGCAGGCTTGCATGAAGTGCAATCATCCAGCCAGCAACTTTCTCGAAGGCCTCTGCCATAGTAGACGCGAAAAGCGGCGCGAACCGATTCGTTCGGCCGCAGGTTAATGTACAGCTCTACTGATGGCTGTACATTAACCTACAGCCGAGCGAATCGGTTCGCGTCACTTTTCGCATCTATCATGGCAGAGGCCTAATGGAAAAGTTGAATCATTTTGTTCAGAAGAATATTATTGTCGGTAATATTACAGAGATGCGATTGCGTAAATCCGATTTTGAATTGAACAATTGTTCTTTTGAGAACAAATAACACACTTATTTGAAGAGTTAGTAGCTTTTAGTACCAATAGCAGTATAGTGACAGCCTCAGCGGTAGATGCAGATGCAGCCGCTACTTCCCTGAGGCCGATGTAAAGGTAAATGGGAGCAGCACGGCGAAACAGTTCGGGTTATGCTTAGATGCGCGTCATTTTTCGTTGTTGATATTCCCCACATGAAACGACGCGCTTTCGTATGATGGCGGTGGTATTAGCGGTAGATGCATCTGCCAACACTTCCTCCAGTAAAGCCGTGTCTAGTTTTCAATGTGAAAACACCTTTCTCATTGTGTTGACCGTGCGCCTTGGTCCTCACTATCAAGGTAACACAGAGATGTAAGATAAACACTACATCCTATGATAAATTGAACAATTGTTCTTATAAGGACAACAAATGAATTAATGAAGATTTAATTTTGAATTAGAATACTTCTCTCAGGAAGTTCGGCTACATAGGGATGTAAAATGTAAATCTAAAACTGAAAAAAGTGAGAAAAATTTCAAATGCTAAAAAATCGGTTAGTTTTCGATGGATTTCCTTCGTTTTTGCAGCAATCGATTAGAAAATCTTCTAAGATTCCTACCAAATGCATGAAATTGCAATTTTATCATTCGAACTATTGTACTATTGAAAACTCTTAAGCCTAGTCAAAACACAAAATTCGACCTCTGATTGGTCGTTATACCGCGCTTTCCCAAACACGGACGGCAGAGTTATGGACCTAGTAAATTGGGAATACATCATTTGGCCTATATAAGAGCTTCAGCAGATAATAAACAAACATTTCATCGGATATTAAATTGAACAACTGAAATTTGAAGAACACAAATGATTATTTGAAGAGTTAATATTTTCTCGTTTTGCGCTATAATCCAAAGTTAATTATCCTCATCTACATGCATACTCTGACTATTATTACGTGTTTGCGTCGCTTAGTGTTTGGCTACGGTCATGCAAAACGCAAATAACGGCGCGATGCGATTCGGCAAGACGAAATCTGTTGAAATGTATAGCTCTACTTCGCCTTAAAAAGAGCTGTACATTTCACCACGGTAAGGCGAATCGCATCGCGCCGGCATTCGCGTTCTGCATAACCGTAGCCTTTGTTCCGTTCCCGTTTAATAATGTCGTATTAAATGTGCATATTACAATTCGGCAGCACTTCAACTTCTCATTTGCACAAAATTAAAAAATATCCAATGAACTTCATTCAAAATATCAGACAAAAAGAAATTACAATACTGCCAATGAACGTTCAACGTTTATTTACTAGAAAAAATGACTGACACGCAAGCAGCCAGGTTATCTTTCTTGTAAAAGTATTCTACTTCAACCTTGCGGTCGTGGCTTTGCATACAACCTTCTTGTGATTTTTTTGTTATGCGACGTTTACCGAGCAGGTGATTTACGGAAGGTAAACGGTCGGCCGCAGCGTTACCTCGGCACAGAGCTGCCATACTTTTTACCACCTGCCTTTCATAACCCCGTATAGACTTTCTGCTGTACCGTGTTAAGACTGCAACCTGCGTTCCATATTTCATGGCAGGGGCAATGACAGTCTCATAAATTAAACGACCCAGTTGCCGAGAAGGAGAATACTTCTTCAGGCAGCGGGTCCTAACTGTCAGAGGACGCTCTAATTTAGCGGTCACATATACCCCTAAGTATCGCAATGGCTCAGTAGTTCTATAGAGACGTCCCCCGACTTGTATCTGCGTGACGGCCTCTCCCTTGGACTCTCTTATCAGCACCTTGCACTTGTTTTCATTCAAATTGAGTCCAACATACGACAGATACTCTCTTATTTTGCTAAGGATTAGCTCCAATTCTTCCTTAGTCTCTGCGACGTAATATTGAGGTCTTGGTTCAGCCTTAGAGTGGACACCTCATCGGCCACAGATTCCAACACTGCCTCCATAACCAAATTAAAAATAAAGGGAGACAAAGGGCAGCCTTGTTTGATCCCCTTACGGCGTCGAAATACTTTAGTCAGCTGTCCCTGCCATAGGACTCGCTGCTCCTCTCCCACCAGACATTGCAATATCCGGTTAATAAACGGTGTTGAAACCCCTTTACCTACAGTAATGAAAACATGAATACCCATAATGTATTGGCAAAAGTAAAACAATTACCCTTCAGTATAGCCGGCAGTGATTCTAAGGAGACATAATCAAATGCCTTCTCGATATCTAAGGACAATAATAGCGTCGATTTCCCTCCATTCCATCGCTCTTGGAGGATGCGCTGTAAAACGAAGAGATGATCGATCGTTGATCTCTCAGGCAGAAAAGCAGCTTGATGGCTGCCGATAGCGGGGACCAGACTTTGAAGTTTTTTTAATATCCAACTAGCGTATATTTTATATGCAGTAGAACTCAAACATATCCTCCGATAATCACCTATTAATTTGGGATTTTTTATTTTAGGAATTGGAACAACAAGGACTTGTTTCCAATCAGAAGGAATTTGGTTCTCTTCCCATACCTTAACCAAGAGCTGGTGTAGCTCGTCAATAGTGGTGCTATCGCAATACTTAAAGAACTCAGCATAAAGTGAATCGATACCTGGTGTCTTCCCATTTTTCTTGCCAGCTACAATATCTCTTATTTCTCCCAGCGTGGGAGGTGATGGTAAAGCTTGTTCTGATGGCTCCAAGAGTAGCTCAGGAATGAGTAAAGGGTCTCTGTCATCCATAACCCAATCGGCCAGACGAATATTAGAGGATCTCTTTTTTCTACTGAATCTTCTCAGATACTGAAAAGTTCGATTTATCCGCTCTCCGGTTGGATATTGTCGAAGATTACGGAAGAAAATTTCGATTTCACTTTCTTCATGGTCGCGAATCTTTCTATGCAGGTTTTCCCGGGCCTCACGTAGCTTATGAGTCCATTTGGGGTGTACAGAACGGTTTACCCAGAATGAAAATTTTTTTACATCAGCAAAAGCTTTACGGCAAGCCGTGGTAGACGGAACAGACGATTTCTTTTCAAGGACAACCTTTGCGGATTCGAGCACCTTTTTTTTAAGGAACTGCCAAGTATCTTCTACGATTGCTGATGGAAGAATAGACTGGACGTCGAAAAGCATGTACTCAGTTGAGACTGGAATTTTTTTTTTGCTTGTCTGGCCTCAGCAGAAGCGATGGATCTACATTAAAATGTGACCGCATGTAGGTGTTTGGCAGGGCTGAATTCGAGCGAATAGCAGTAGTCGTGATATGATGGCTCTCCACAACGTTACACAGAAGCAACTTGTGATCAGTGGAAATTGTCTTGGGCAACACGCATTGTAAGCGTCGAAGAAATAGTTTAGATCGTAGCGACGTAAGCAAATGATCCACTTGGCTATAACGTGTTCCATTAGACCATGTCCACCCAAAGCTCTCATTAGAGTTTAGTTGCGTAGAGCGTACAGCCAACACGTGAATACTATGGAACAATTTCATTCGATCATGACCGGCGTATTTCCCTATAAGTTGAGCTTCGAATGAGTCCAATCCGGAGCATGACAAATGGCTATTGAAATCGCCTACTAGAAGAAGACGATCCGTGTCTTTCAAATACCTTACAATATTACCAAGCTTGCTGAAGAATCTGTCAGCACCGTGACTGGGTCCGTGACGTTTATTATATCCAATTTTAGGAAAGCTGTACCCAACTGTAAAAAAATAATTTAAAAACCAGAAAAAAAAATAATAATAAAGGTGACCTATAACCTGGTACAATACTTCAGCATGTTGAATGTTGGTCCTAGAGAAGGTACTTTTCTGTAGAGTCGCATTGAGTCCGTGGCGAATCAAAATAGCAAGCCCCCTTTTTTTTGTTATTCGTTGGTCCGCCCATATGCAACAAAAAGTTAGCAGTAGAAACGAATTGGCATTCCAAGTTTACTTCCTGTAATGCAGCACATGCACACGATGTGAAATCAACAGCGAATCTATTGCTTCCCGTTTGTCCAAAGTCCGGCAACCACGAACATTTAAGGATGCAAAATGGAGTCCTTGTTGTGGATCGATTGAAACTGTTGGATACTCCGTAAGCTGTGAGTCGGTGTGTTCTTTTCTAGCAATCTTCGATGCAATCATCATTGGATCCGGTTGATAACGACGAGATACAATCGAGCGTGATGGTGTACAGCTCATGGACAAAACACTGCCATACACGACGAATGGGAATCTTCAAAAATGTGGATGGTCAATCTCGAAGCTGCCGAAGACGGGTCATACCGAAGCCTACCATGACGCAAACTATGTTGGAAAATAGTAATGTTAAGTGCGGCCGACAGCACTACAAGCGTCACTACACCGCTTTCTTCATGACTTCTTATTTGATGCGATGTGGGGCAGGGAACATCCCAAGGTAACGAACCGGTAACATCATAGGCAGAGTGAAATGGAGGTTGATTTCCTACCTCGTCATCGACTAAGCAACGGAGAATTGATGTGCTATCGAATGCAAGAGTGCCGTATGTCCATTACCAAATACTTTCACCTGTATTTCAGAAGAAAGGTTGGGTAATTGAAACGTTTGCAAATCATGGTCTTCCGCCGTTGACCCAGCAAGCCGAATGCAGAGAACGCTTTCGTAATGATTTTTGACCGATCCGTGCCCACGATAGAACAAATTATGCCGAGGAAACGAACCATTTTCGAAACTCGCCGGAGCAAACTCGATCTTGGAATGGTCCTGGTGTACGACGAAAACCACCTTAAAATAATTTGCCAGAGCGCTTATAGATTCGGCACCTCCCCAAAACCCAGTAGTCTGCAGCTTATTAAGGTATTGTTCCACCTTTTCCGCAGTGGAGTTTCCGGGGAATACCAACTCTTCCGCATAAGAGGCGACGTGGTCATAATAGTAGGGTAGATTCATCCGAATTTCAGACACGGCTGCTTCTCTTACCTGCTGGCTATACAGCTTGAACAGCGAATGTTTAGGTGTAATTCCATAAAACTGATTAACAATTGCCCCAAATAAACAATCCCCATCGCCGGGAATAGTGATAAGCCAAAAACATCTAAAACTTGATCCATTTTCGAATGTTAAGCGCGTCACTTTTACAATTGAGCAAACAAGTGGACAAAATGGAGACCCTGTTTTTCATACAATGCATTAGGTAACTAATACAGGCGCTTGTAGACGAAATATGTGAATGTGACACATCCATAGAGTAACAGACCTACTTATTATATTAACCACATAATTATATTAGACGTTCTTACTGAATACGATTAAAGTAAAAACAAAAGTGCGTGCATGCGCAAGATTGTAGGAGTGTTTTCTTTTTTCTCTGAGTGAAGATGTAGGTGAGTAGGTGTGTGGGTACTTAACAGAGATAGTAAAATAAATGTAACAAGTTGCGATAAAACTAGAGGACACGACATTCGATCAATGGGATAGTGAACAAGCAGTCTATTCGTGTTCGCGTGCATTTAATATTTAGAAGTAGCCATTTTGGGATAAAATTCATGGAGTCGAAACTAAACCACGGTTAGAAGTAGAGTTTGAATACCCGGCTTCACGCGAATTGTTCTACACAAAATAGCGTTAGTGATAGAGACCCCCATTGGATCATAATTTGTTAACAGTGACTAAACAAAATAGCTAAAGTTGTTTTGGTAAACATGCACATGGATTATGAGAGTTTGAAATGTAAGTTTTGCTACTAACCAGAATCGATGCTAACTATTTTTAGATTTTCCTAGCTTTTGAATAGTCGTTTTAAATATTATTTTATAATTATGGCTAGTTCGGCGTTTTGTTCGCAAATTTGAGACTACGTTTTGGCAAATATGTGTACCTGCATTTTTCAAATTATTAGGGCTTTGGATGCATGGAATTTCGCCAATTTTTGTATTTGAAAGGCGACTCTTGCGTAGACAAACAAAAGAAAATCGACGTGAAACGCCGCGTCCATACGCGTCCACATCGGTAGAAAGGAATAGAGCGGTCGTGCATGATGCTTCGGTTCTGCCTTAAAGTCAGGAAATCGCTTTTTAAGAACAGACGAATGTCGTTAGTCGACCTGTTAAGTAGAAAGCCATATCTCCGGGTGACCGAATATCTTCGCGTCGATACCTTTCATGGGGTCGCATTTTCTACAGATTGGTTATAACCGTTATAATTTTCGGTATAAAGAGGGTCCTTCACGAAGAAACGATAGAAGTGGCGAGACGTTAACGTGGACTCAACTCCAGTAGTTTTCGTAAAATCGTGTAGTCGGCTGAGATAAATCAATGGGAGATACGTTTCGGTAGTTGCATAATGACTTCATAAACAGATGTCCGAATGTCACGTCGATACCTTCCATGAGTTCGTGTTCACTACAGATAGATTATCAACGCGATGTAGTTTTCGGTATAACCTCTTGGAAGAAAACAATAGAAGTGTCGAGACGTTAACGTGGATAGAACTTTCGTAGCTCTCGTAACATTGTGTAGTCGGCTGAGATACACCAATGGGACACTCTCTTAGGTAGTTGCATGATGATTTGTTGAGGGAATGTTCGAATATTTTAGTCTGTATTAATTTAATCGCAGTTCCGGTATTCTCGCGTGCCCTTTTTTCGGTGGTATATCAAACAGAACGAGTTCGAATCGCGTAATAATTTTCGCGGAGGTTAATATGAACTTGTAGGCGCGATATTTGCTATGAACCCGGTACCCGAATTCAGCGCATCGTTTACCAAAACGAAATCTGCTGCAAACCCTACCCTTTTCTCCAACATCCCAGTGATTTCTCGTGGAAGTGCAGAGGTGTTCTCGGCTTCCAATAAAGCGAGTATCACGTCAACATATTCCCATACACACTCCTTCTTTGACCTGCATTCGGATGCGGCCGGCGCTGGTATTGCCTAACATAAAGATAAGATCACCAGTTTTTACACATTGAGGATGAATGTTAGTCCCAAGCATCACCCATTGGTTCTCTGTGTAATTACAGCTGATCTGGCAATAACGGAGTAGCAACCGCGGGCGGTCAATCATGCTCATGCTCATGCTCATGCAATATATAATCCTTATTTTAAGATTTTTCACTGCTGAATTGAGTAATTTTCCTGTTCAATTGTTTCTTTGTGCCCACTCGAACACCGTTATCGGTCCAATATCAATAAAGCAAATTAGTTAATCTAAGAATTGTT
Source organism: Wyeomyia smithii (assembly GCF_029784165.1). Lineage (NCBI taxonomy): Eukaryota > Metazoa > Arthropoda > Insecta > Diptera > Culicidae > Wyeomyia > Wyeomyia smithii. Next base: position 9,779,763 of record NC_073696.1, read on the forward strand.
ATTTTCGCATCGGGAAAGCATAAAGTTTCTTTTGGTGCTCATGTAAATCACTCAGTAGTATCGAACGTGTTTTGTTTCGTTTCTCTTTCTCGATACTGCATGGCCACGCCTTCAATGCAAAAATATGAGCGTATATTTTGATAGAAAAAGACTGCGTGTAGGAAATTCAACTTCATTTGTCACACGGTAGTGAGTGGAGCCCTTATACCTGTGTTAGATACACGTTGTATGACAGACGTAGTGAAATATGTTAAACACGAGTTAAAATCCTACGTCACCATTTCATACAACCTCTAGGGTTGTATACCTTGTAGTATATTCAAGAACACCACACTTTTGAGCACCACCGCTCTTTAAAGTACGAAAAATCTATTTTCATTGGCACCCCAATGCACATCCATCATGTATTATGTAGAGCTTATATTGGAACATCAGAACAAACGTTATTTTCACACCAGCTTTTCTAACGCCACATCGCATTGACTAATCGACTTCGACACTCCGTTCCACTACCGGTGTTAACACAGTCATTCGGATCTGAGATCAATGAGCCCCAGCCTGACGCAGCCTTGCGCTTACTGGTGTTAAAAGCTCGCGCTGCGTGACAGTTCAGTTCGGCTGTAATAGGTCAATCAAGGTTGACAACAGTTAGTGTTGGTGACGCGCACTCGGAGAGATTCCGCAAGCTGCGCTCGAGCGGAACTGGTCCAAAAATGTAGGCAGCAAATCGCTGCCACTGCTACTGACGCTGGTTCCAGTTATGGGCACATTAGCAGAGCGAGGAAGTTATTACGTGTATGGTAATTGCTTCCGTGCCTTTGCCGAGAAAGAATCGACAGTGCTGCTGCTGCTCTAGCGGTTTGTGTGCCAATCTGGCTGTAATAAGGAACATTCAAGGGGTGCAAGGAAACACTATTATTTTGGAACATTTCTATGTAAATGTTAGAATAAGTGGCAGTTGATAATTGACTGTTGAACAAATAACCATTTTCGTTACTTGAGTAGTATTAGCTAAACGATATATCGTAGGATAATCGGAGCAACTCAATCCAACGAGTTAGGAAAGAACCGGTCGCACAGTTAGCCTGTGATTAGAATCTAGAATTCATACTTGCTGGATGGGTTTGGGTTGTCTAGTTTCCTGAAATATTATCGAGCACTTGATGACAGGCAGTATTTAATTCCCATCTGAACGAGACGCGTGAAATATCATTACGACGATGATGCCCCGGTCAACGGCGGTGTCGGCGATCGGCAAGCTTCCCTTTCATCCTGACACCGCGTGCTGAATATAATGCTAATGCACCTTAACGCGTGCAAAGCGCCCATTTCGCTCCACATGAGTAGGATTCAAAACAAATCGGCTTCAGCTCTAATCATTTTCCCGTCCGCGGCACGTCGCCGCAAATAGAAAACGGCTGCTGCTGCTGCGGCGGCGGCGTCGACCCTCGCGCTCATTTTTCACCGACGCAAAAAGCGCTTTTCACGCTCGGAGTGCAGGAGAAAAAGTGCGCGTCCTTCTTTGAAATGGATCGCCAAAGCCGCTGAGCTCCGAAGATCTGGGGGCTCGCGAAAGGCTCATTACCATCACCGGCGATGCTGCTGCTGCTTCTACTGAGGCTGCGGTCTGCCGTGCCGTGTCGTGCCGCCAGGCCGTGTCGTGGTGCTCAAACCAAACGCGGCTTCGCTCTAATGGAGACCAACTCTAAAGAGGATAAAAATTGTATGCAATAACAAAGAAAGTATCATTTATTTCAATTAAAATCGTGGGTGCACCGGGTGGCGAAGGGTGCGATCATTCACGGCGCTTCAACTGTAGCCATTTTTCGATCCATTCGCGCGCGCTACGAGTGCATATGTTGCACTAATTTGCCGCCGGCTTGGGGCCTGTCTCTCGACTTTAGTCGCTATGTCTTGCTGGAGTTAACAATTGCCATTAAGTGTATCACGGCCATTTATTATGGCTGTTTGTGGGTTCACCTCTCGAAGAGAGATTTTACATATGGTATGAAACTTTATAATAATCTAATTTTGCAGATTTGACGCAATAGCGGTTAGTTGCTTTAGAGAAGACAGCTTGAATCTCCGTAATTAGCAGCCTTTAACAGTCGCTTGAGTTGATTTCAGCGCATCGCAAATGAGAGTCAATGAAGCAATAAAAAGCACTAAAGAAGATTCACACGAATCAACATTCTCCTAATAGCTCTTTTGCCATGCTAAAGCAATGAATCAAGTAACGAGCTGTTATAAGGTTACATTTCTAGTAAGAAGCGATCTACTCATTCAACTTAAAGTGAACAAACACATTGTTTAACATGCACCGACTTGCTAATGACAGGCTCAGTTCAGTCCGGTAGATCGAAAATAACTTGTCACCTTATGTCAATCCACACTCTAGTATCAACAGTTGACTCATCCGTGTTTACTTACGAGCGCTTAAACGACGCACGGAAAAAAGGGTTGACCTTTTATGCCACCCGCCGCTGTAGCAAGTTTCGCCACAGCCACAGCATTATTGTACGGTGTTTGTCTCGCTCGGGTATCGACTGTCAGACATACGCGTCGGCATCCGCGAGGTCCACTGTAGTAGACATCGACACCTCCGAGGAACGTACCGATCGACCGACACCCGCTTAAAATGTTTTGTCCATTTATGGATCATTCCCATCGCGGGGAGGGAAATGTCGGTTGTAACTGTTGTTTCACGGTCGGGCGGGGGAGAACCTTTTTTTTGTTACGCAAAATAGGTGCCGCAACACGTCCTGACCTGGCACAACATTGCGGTTTGCCTGCAGCGTAAGTTGTCTCTCTTTGTTCACTGCTAGTGCATTCTACAGGTAAAAGGTCAACTTTTGTAAGCGGATCTTGAAACCCTATCGGCGTTTCCATTCTTGGACAAATGTGACGCGCATGGAGCGAAGATAGTGTCGTGCTTAGCTGCGTTCGCTGGCAGCCGTTCAGTATGGTTCGACACGTCTCTGAAGGATTGTCTTCCTGATCCTGCGAAATATGGTCGATTAGCGTTGAAACCTTTTCCGGATGTCGATAAGCCGCACTTAGTGTTATCACAGCAAACTTGCACAAGCCACTAATTTATAGCTTTCTCAGTACACAGTTAGGTTCCGTTATTACCGTCAATGATTTCCAGTTGTAGCACCCTAAGGGCGAAACAGTCCTTAGTGCGTTAATAAATCACTGTTAGCTTAATCTGCGCACTGATTTCCATATCTAATACAGGACTCCACCCAATCACCCGCGCAGCCGCGGGTAAACACTTGGATCGCCATTTGTACCGTAAAATTTTCATAACCGGATATGTCGTCGACTCAATTACTCTCTGCTGATGCCAATTTGGAGGTCTTGCCGCATACGGGTCACTAATTATACCTCGATCCCGCCAGCCACATTCTTACAGAAGTTGCAGCTGTGCAAATGCGCAGATCCCTATCGGCCAGCAGCCGGCAGTCCAACCGATCCGAACCCGAACGACCAGACGCTCAGATGAATCAAAAACCGGTCCATGAACTGACTGTCCCTCCGGACGGACTGCGACCTGCGGGGAACGTCCATCGCGGGGGCTGCGGTATTTAGATAGACCCTATAGAAAATACTACCATTGTACCCAAGCCGGAATCCGCCAGCCAACCGACCGAGTGGCATTGAGAGGGCTTAATTTATTCCTGCGAGACACAGCAGCCACCAGCAGCCGGAGAAAATAGTATTCCGGAACTGCACCGCACGGAGATTATCGCCTTTCCGTTGGCGAAGGAGTATGATGCTTCTGGATCACACTTTAATTACCTGCCGGTTCGAGGGGGAGGGAGAGCTGGTGATTATCAATTCAATGGTAATTTGTTGAATTCACTTTCGCTTGCTCTGTATGAGGCGATTGTGGGTCCGGTTCGCGTAAGATGAGAGGGATACTGGGATGTGTTTGCTGTTAGTCTTAATTCTTGCTTTGCTTTGCTTTTGCTTTGAAAAACGATTGTATAAATTGAATAGCTTAACACTTTTGAAGCTTGCCAAATATCGAACATCTTCTGGAGAACTTGACACAATGTAGCGCTGTTGTTTTCTGCTTTTATTATTTCAACTAAGTTTGTATGAATTCTTCGAACTTTGCTGTAAGAATAGAAAAAAAATTAACTCTTCCGCGAGACCCTCAAGAACTCAAGTTACAAGTAGAGTATAGAATATTGAATATAGAAATATTGTGACATTATACTAGCGCAAGAGGTGTTAGCCATTACAGTGGGAGCCACGCGTAGTGAGTAGTTCAACACTGAGAGACACTCAGAAGTGACGGAAGAAAAAAACCGAGCCTACACTAACACGTTAGGAGCAGCGAATCGTTAGATAAGTTAGATGCTGGGGAGATAGCGGGAAGCTAGAACTATTAAAAAAAGATTTCACCGTCACCAAAAACGTGAAGTATTGCTTCACCAGGCACAAGGGACTTTTATGAAACGATTAACTGAACCAGGAAGCGGACCGTGCCGACTCCTGCCATGTGAAACGACAAGGAGGGCAACTTTATTATCGTAGTGGCCAGACGAAGTGATGAGGTATACTGCCCATAATTCAAAAATTGGCTAATATGCCATTTTTACCAAAATAGAGAAAACAGTTTCTCGTGATGATAAACACCCTAATCAAGGACCCTATGGAAGCCGATTGTCAAAAAATGCATTTGGGAAGGCAGCAGATGTGAAACAATTTTGGCTAATATCCAAAATAATTGAGAAGTTGGCTAATATCCAATATGTTTCTACCTGTGGCATGTTCACGAGCCAGTGTATTATTACTGTACTTTGTTTCGTCTAACTTTCGAAAGTGTGTTGTAGCCTGGTCAAAATCTTACAAAAAAAAGCCTGGTGGTTACTGGCGACAAGTAAGCGATCGTAAGGCCCTTGCATCAAATTTGACTTTTTTACGAAGAATATTTGATATAACAAGAGAGGAGCTGGCAACACGACTAACCGATAATACGTGCCCCGAAAGCAATACGTTAAAGTTATTGATTTATAAGTGAAATGAGGGGCCAAACTTGCTAAAAAGTGTACAGTTGGGATCTGTGATGCTTTGTTTAAGTGAGAAAAGTGGAGGTTTTGTGAAAAACACAGTGTTCTATGCGTGGAAGTTATAATTTATCCACGAAATCAAATTAAAAATTGTTAGGCCAGTTAGGTTGCGTGAGTGTGAGTGCCTACTTCGTGCGTCGCGCTAACAAGCGGTTCATTATTAACGTGCGATATTGGAGTGCATATGGTGGTGTGAACGAAGAGAACGGCACTTCCTGGAGAGCGGAGAGAATAGCGTTGCGCTGTGTTAGTCGGCGTTTGTTTCGCTGGCATAGGCATAACCAAACTAAAACAGATGAGTATATGTTTCTTGTATCAAACATTTCATGAATGTAAGGCTATGTGTGTAGTGGTTTTTAGCGGGCTTTGGACTTTGGCAGAAGCGTGAATGTGTGATCTGTTGGGTGCACGAGGTGTGGTAGCTTTTCGGCTGCGAGTAGGGTTTTTTTTTGTTTGCGCGATGAGTCTTGAAATGTTTTACTTTTTTCTCCCACAAGTAAAAGCAATGAGAATCGTCAGGTGAGGTAGGTTTACTTATCAACGGGCTCGATACGACATACACGATTCGCTTTTGGAATTTTATTTTTTGAAGTAGAATACTTCTCTCAGGAAGTTCGGCTACATAGGGATGTGAAATGAAAATCTAAAACCGAAAAAAATGAAAAATATGTCCAATTTCAAATGCTAATAAATCGGTTAGTATTCGATGGATTTCCTTCGTTGTTGCAGCAATAGCTTGGAAAATCTTCTAAGATTCTTCCCAAATGCAGATAATTGTAAATTTATTTTTCAAACTATTGTACTATAGAAAATAGTCAAGCCTTGTCAAAACGAAAACTTCGGCCTCTGATTGGTCGTTATATGATTGCTTCCCGAACACGGTCGACAGAATCATAGACCTTGCCATTTGAAATGTGCTGTTTGGCCTATATAAGAGCCTGTTTCACTCGAAGCCGCTCATTATAATTCTAGACTGCAACAACAGCAGTCCTCCCTTAGGAGCAGCAGTAGCAATGCAGCGGATAACGGATATTCTCATCCCTATATAAGAGCCTGTTTCAGTCGAAGCCGCTCATAATAGTTCTAGACAGCGACAACAGCAGTCTTCCCTTAGCAGCAGCAGTAGCAGTGCAGTGGATACCAGGCGGATAGCGGCCACAGCTGTGACATAGCAATGGATAGTGCACTAGTTTCGGCGGATCTCAGCTTCGATAGCAGCTGGGCCAGCTGATGCAGGGACAGCGGATACCAATAGCAGCGTATAGCGGCTAAAACATTGGCATGGCTACGGATAGCGTAGCAGTTGCAGCGGGTTTAGCATCGATAGCTGCTGATGCAGTGAGGCACTTTAGTGAAATGCAGTCTCTGTGCGATAGCGGGCACTAGTAAATGCATTCAATTAAAAATGTTGACTCATTTTGACAACACATAAGCCGTCTAGTTTCGAGTGTTAAATCAGCTTTTCACTGTTTATTTTACCTCAAGGAATACTTTATTCGCACTGTCAGTGATAACGCCAAGATCTTATCCGATATTGAAATGAACAAATTAAAAAATGACTGACACGCAAGCGGCCGGATTTTCTTTCTTGTTAAAGTATTCTACTTCATCCTTGCGGTCGTGGCTTTGCACACAACCCTCCTGTGATTTTTTTTTCTAATTGGTCCGCGTTCGAATATGGTTTACATCATGTGATGATCCACCAGATACCACGTAGTTGCCAGTTTGAGGAACGACGTAGCGTGCCGTTTTGATTGTGGCCGTTATGCATGTTTAACTGTTACAGTTTCGATTGTCCAAATAGAAAACAGAGTGCAATTAAGATGTTTTTCTGGAGACTTTTTTCGTGTGGTTTTGTGTAATAGTGTTGTTTATTAGAATTTATGGTAGAATAGATTAATCAAGTTGTATTTACTTATGTGTCGTGTGCCATGAATTTTTAAACGCACTGACTCTCGCATGACAGGTAATATAAAATTCAATGGAGTCGAGTTTGACTTTCGAGGATTATTTAGTCAGCCTGAAATAATCATGATTGGGTTGGTCCTGTCAATAATTTCAAGACTTTTGATTAGTATGTACATCTACACCTGATGTTTGCACCTAATGTTTTAGATGCACCAAGCTTTGCCATTTTTCTATCTTTCCAACAGTATCACACCCATTATAAGGTAATGGGTAGCTCAACTTAGTAATGAGCCAATATGACGCATAGTATACTTTGAATCCGTCATCTACCACGGTTTTGCACGGTCAGGCTTCAAGTAGGGTTTTATTAGCAAACATGTTCTCACCTCGAGAGCAATGGTGTGGTTTATGGAAGCTGGGAGTACGGTGCAGTGATAATACATGAAATCTTATGCTTCACTTTTCCGATTTTTCTAGCTTTTGGACTGTTTATGTTTTGTATACAATGTTCCAAACATGGCTAGGTCGGCATTTTGTTAACAAACTTAAGACCATATATTTGTCAATATGGAAATTTGAATTTTTCAATTATTAAGGCTTTGCATGCATGAAACTTTGCCAATTTTTTTTTATTTAATAGGCAACATTCGCATCGACAACTAAGATAGAATCGGCGTGAAAAGTCGTGTCCCCGAGTTTCTGCGTCGGTAGGAGGGAATAGAGCGGTCGTGCATAGTGCTTCGATGTAAACTGCGTTTCCGGCTCGGGAGCATTTTACTTATATGAACGTTTTTAGAATATAGTGATTTCGAGGGCCATACCCAGATACTTGTTCATGTCTCACTGTGACTGTTTAACCGAAGATTTCGTCCGGTCGATAAATATCGCGATTAACGAAAACACAATGTATACCCTCTAAAGAATTGCGTCGGCCGACGAGCAGTCGTTTCTTCGAAAGTACTCGGGATTGACAAATAGCTGATGGCTACGAGCAGCAAAGGCTACATCGCGGACCGTTTGGCAAGAAATATACTCATGGTTCGTTTTCGTAATAAGCGCGCATCATTGTTATATTCTGTTTTTCAGGTGTGTTTTTCGCGGGATCGAATCGTTTTTTTAGAGCAGACAAAGTGTATACGAGAAACGTCGTTGGTCGATTTGTTAGGTAGAAATGTCCGGTTGAACGAACCCCTAGACTCCGCCTCGATACATTCATGAGGTCGAATTATCTAAAGATAGATCAACAACGCGCCCTTGATTTCGGTGTAAAGAGGAAAAGAGGATCACCTTACGAGGAGATACCATTTCATTTGAAGTTGTCCCAATTTGATCAAAGGTCTAGTATTCTCGCGTACGATTTATTGTTGCGGTGTTACATTGTCAAACTGAATAAGTTCGAATCGCATTATGAATATCGTGGCGGATATAATGAACTTGTTCGCGCGATACTTGTTCTAAAGAACCCGACACTCGAAACCAGCGCATCGTTTACCAAAACGAACCCTGCTGTGTACCTTGCCCTTTCTCCAACATCCCAGTGATTTCTCGTGGAAGTGCAGAGGCGTTCTCGGCTTCCAATAAGCGAGTATCACGTCAACATTTTCCTATACAAATTCCTTCTTTGACCTGCATTCGGATGCGGCCGGCGCTGGTATTGCCTAATACAAAGATTAAGGTCACCAGTTTTTACACATTGAGGATGCATGTTGGTCCCAAGCATCATCTGTTGGTACTCTGTGTAATTACAGCTGATCTGGCAATAATGGAGTAGCAACCGCGGGCGGTCAATCATGCTCATGCTCATGCTCAAGAATATTTAATATAACAAAATTTTTTTGTTGTGCCCCGAAACCCAATGATCATAACGTGTGACTGTTTCCTTCTGTCATAAATATACATTCTCAAAAATGCTATTTAGCTTTAGTAATATTTAAGAGAAGATTAAGCTTTCATTTTGGATTTGATGAGAAAAAAATAGAAAGTGGATTGTGGGATTATCATGAATAACAATATTTTTGTTATATTGTTATATTGTTGCACGAAACGATTGTCTCGTCGTCCTTTTCATCCTCACTTGTGCTCTTAGTGTTGTTGTATTAAATTTTAAACCATTTTCACCACCAACGAGCAAAATATAATTCACATCGTATGGATATTAGCCAAATTGCACAGCATTTTATCAACTGACCTTTTGTTTATAATTGAAATACGGCTACTGCGAGAAAAAAATTTGGCGGGTAGAATTTTCCTGCAAATTTCTCTGTTTCAACTCATCGGCAAGGTTCCAGCACGTATGAAGAGTGATATACTCAATGAAAAAGTTGTCATGGACAGTCAAAATACATTGTACCGACGAAAAACTTTAAAATGCGTTTTTCTCGATTTGATGCCTATGGCATATTGGCCAATTTTCGAATTATGGGCAGTATAGTAGGAGAGTCGTCGGGGGAATAGAAGAAAAATTTAAGAGTATCCATCCAACAAAGGATGAGGTGAAGAAAGCTTGCAGAGGACTTGAGAACCGCTGGAAAGGCGGGCTTGCCTTACCAGACGAACTTTTCAAAGCCGGAAATGACCAGTTTTATAGTGAAATTTACTAGATTTTCCTGAGGCTTTGTTCTGAGCAGAAATTACCTACCAAATGTTCGCCTTGTAATAGGCCCGCGACAAGTCTCGAGAACACAACTTGCAAACACAGCATTTAATTGAAAACTTCAAAGTGGCGTATGATTCAGTGAAACGCAACAAGCTATGGAAAATTATGCGACTTTTGGCGGTTTTACAGTGGGTGAATTTTCGGACGCGTTTGTGACGTTGGATGGTCCAAAGCAAGGGAACGGGCTCTCGAACTATACCCCTCTCCACTATACTTCCTGGGATATTTTTTATTCGTTGACTGACAGCAATCAACTCGTGGATTTTTTAGTAGAAACATAACATCTGTCCATAGTTCTTAAATTCCACTACAAATCATGGTGACTAGAAAGTTGCACCCTTGGAGTGGAGAGATCGGAAAAGGGCAATCAAGCAACTAAGCAATAGAGCCAATACACTTATTCCCCGAGCTAAAGTTGATCATCTCAGCGCAACTTTTGTCTCTGATTAATCACCAACAAGTCAGTGGAGAAAGCTCAAAAAACTTGGAGTTGGTAACAATGTATCTCATGAATGTGATCAACGCCAATTTTGCGAGTCACTCTATAAACGACGGACAAAATAGTTTTCATCACGTGATTTTCGTTTTCAAACGATAAGCGTTGACGAAGAGGTTAATGCTTCCTATGAAATAAAGTCAAATGCTGCCGGATCGGACAACTTTTCCAAAAAAAAAATCACAAGAAGGTTGTATGCAAAGCCACGACCGCAAGGTTGAAGTAGAATACTTTTACAAGAAAGATAACCTGGCTGCTTGCGTGTCAGTCATTTTTTCTAGTAAATAAACGTTGAACGTTCATTGGCAGTATTGTAATTTCTTTTTGTCTGATATTTTGAATGAAGTTCATTGGATATTTTTTAATTTTGTGCAAATGAGAAGTTGAAGTGCTGCCGAATTGTAATATGCACATTTAATACGACATTATTAAACGGGAACGGAACAAAGGCTACGGTTATGCAGAACGCGAATGCCGGCGCGATGCGATTCGCCTTACCGTGGTGAAATGTACAGCTCTTTTTAAGGCGAAGTAGAGCTATACATTTCAACAGATTTCGTCTTGCCGAATCGCATCGCGCCGTTATTTGCGTTTTGCATGACCGTAGCCAAACACTAAGCGACGCAAACACGTAATAATAGTCAGAGTATGCATGTAGATGAGGATAATTAACTTTGGATTATAGCGCAAAACGAGAAAATATTAACTCTTCAAATAATCATTTGTGTTCTTCAAATTTCAGTTGTTCAATTTAATATCCGATGAAATGTTTGTTTATTATCTGCTGAAGCTCTTATATAGGCCAAATGATGTATTCCCAATTTACTAGGTCCATAACTCTGCCGTCCGTGCTTGGGAAAGCGCGGTATAACGACCAATCAGAGGTCGAATTTTGTGTTTTGACTAGGCTTAAGAGTTTTCAATAGTACAATAGTTCGAATGATAAAATTGCAATTTCATGCATTTGGTAGGAATCTTAGAAGATTTTCTAATCGATTGCTGCAAAAACGAAGGAAATCCATCGAAAACTAACCGATTTTTTAGCATTTGAAATTTTTCTCACTTTTTTCAGTTTTAGATTTACATTTTACATCCCTATGTAGCCGAACTTCCTGAGAGAAGTATTCTAATTCAAAATTAAATCTTCATTAATTCATTTGTTGTCCTTATAAGAACAATTGTTCAATTTATCATAGGATGTAGTGTTTATCTTACATCTCTGTGTTACCTTGATAGTGAGGACCAAGGCGCACGGTCAACACAATGAGAAAGGTGTTTTCACATTGAAAACTAGACACGGCTTTACTGGAGGAAGTGTTGGCAGATGCATCTACCGCTAATACCACCGCCATCATACGAAAGCGCGTCGTTTCATGTGGGGAATATCAACAACGAAAAATGACGCGCATCTAAGCATAACCCGAACTGTTTCGCCGTGCTGCTCCCATTTACCTTTACATCGGCCTCAGGGAAGTAGCGGCTGCATCTGCATCTACCGCTGAGGCTGTCACTATACTGCTATTGGTACTAAAAGCTACTAACTCTTCAAATAAGTGTGTTATTTGTTCTCAAAAGAACAATTGTTCAATTCAAAATCGGATTTACGCAATCGCATCTCTGTAATATTACCGACAATAATATTCTTCTGAACAAAATGATTCAACTTTTCCATTAGGCCTCTGCCATGATAGATGCGAAAAGTGACGCGAACCGATTCGCTCGGCTGTAGGTTAATGTACAGCCATCAGTAGAGCTGTACATTAACCTGCGGCCGAACGAATCGGTTCGCGCCGCTTTTCGCGTCTACTATGGCAGAGGCCTTCGAGAAAGTTGCTGGCTGGATGATTGCACTTCATGCAAGCCTGCTGCTGATGCTTCCCGCTACCACACTGAAACAGCATTTTAGTGAAGGGAGTGTCGTTGCATCAGCTGACCCTGCTACCATCGATGATGATATACCCGCTGCAACAGCTACGCTATGCATAGCCATGCCACAGTTGTGGCCGCTATACGCTGGCCTAACTGCTCAGCAACTGCAACGCTATCCGTAGCCATGCCACAGTTGTGGCCGCCATTGGTATCCGCTGTACCTGAATCTGCAGGCCCTGCTGCTATCGATGGTAAGATCCGCTGAAACTGCTACGCTTATCCACAGCCATGCCACAGTTGTGGCCGCTATCCGCTATCTAAGGGAGGACTGCTGTCGTCGCTGTTCAGAACTACTATGAGCGGTTTCGACCAAAACAGGCTCTTATATAGGGATGAAAATAGGAATGAATTATTTTACGTACGTGGTGGAATGATATAACTTGAAAAATATGTGTGACTTCATTCTGGTTCAGAGCGATCATTTGATAAGCTCCACCTCTTTTTTCAGTTTCTAAAGTTTTTCCTCAGTTTCGTAGCACGGATGCACAAAAATGATTTCTTGTCGAACCGGACCGATAGCACTCTCATTGAAGCAACAAAATAACATGTTTTGTGTCGTGTTGCGCAGCTTCGTTGAAGAAAATGTTCCCGTCCCCGTGTCGCATGTAAGCAGATTATTGCGTTCAGTAGACAGTAGATAGTGTATCCAGCGAATAAACACCGATGGTGCTCTCACACACGCAACGGTTTTAACCCGTATCTTATTGCGGTTTGTAACATCAAGCGGTTTCGTTTGCTCGCTGTTGCGTGTTGCATCATGTTGCAACTTGGCAGCTGGGAGACGACGAAATTCTGTTTATGCTGATTGATTGAATCGACTTCATATTAGCTCTGCATAGTCGAACTAACTGCATTTGTGAATGCGTACTAACAGGGCAGGTAATTATTCAATGTCGGTTATGCTGATCGCAGCCTTTGCGCTGCCCTTTACAGTGGGGGGTTTACTAAATAAAGTGAAAATTAGACAACTACAACAGAATTTGATTGCATCCCGCACAGAATGTCTGCTTGTGTTGATGCCAGAAAATTATTAACCTTCAATTATTTTTTTATTTGCCTTGAAAAAAGCATGTTGCGGTTCAAAATCGGTTGCTAATTACAACCTTTGAGCTGCCCTAACATTGGGGGAACTAAGATACACGGACAACATGCACTGTGGAAGCTATTTCACATTCAGTAAATTAGACGAGTGCGACAAATTTGAATTGCTAGGATGCAACACAGAATGCTTGCTTGCGTTGACAAAAAATACTAACTTTCAATGACTTGTTTATTTGCCTTCAAAAAGGCATTTTGATTTCCAAAATTGAATTTCCTGATGGCAATCTTCATGCTGCCCCAACACGGGGGGAATAATGGCTGTCTGGCGACACACGCTGAGAAAAACCGCGCTGCTCCTGAGACGTGGTGACCAACCACAGGGCTAGTGCTGCTGCTAAGGAAGGACGACTTGTCGCTGTCTAGAACTATTATGAGCGGCTCCGGCTGAAACAGGCTCTTATATAGGCCAAATAGCATTTTTCAATTGCAAGGTATATGATTCTGTCGACCGTGCTTGGGAAGCAAGCATAAAACGACCAATCAGAGGTCGAATTTTTCGTTTTGACAAGGCTTGACTATTTTCAATAGTACAATAGTGTGAATAATAAAATTACAATTATCTTATTTTGGGAAGAATCTTAGAAGATTTTCCAATCTATTGCTGCAAGAACGAAGGAAATCCATCGAATACTAACCGATTTATTAGCATTTGAAATTGGACATATTTTTCACTTTTTTCGGTTTTAGATTTTCATTTCACATCCCTATGTAGCCGAACTTCCTGAGAGAAGTATTCTACTTCAAAAATTCTCAAAATAATTTTTCTCATTGTGGTTGATCATCTGTACCGTGCTGGATCGAAATCCGTACACCAAAGCACATGATAATCTTCGACGGTCAATATAAAATCAAGAAATCTCAGCTTTAATCTGACATGTTTACTTATAGGTCTACTTATATTTTATCACTATTTTCAAGCAAAATGATTAAAATCACTCGGAAACTCGAAAAAAACCATGTTTAAATAGAACATGTTTTGAATCGAAATCCGTACACAGTTTTTTGTCTGAATCGAAACCCGTACTATATAGCTATAGAAGTACAAAAATAAACATCTTTTATTTATAATTCATTTAAATTTACGAATAGATATATTTTGGGGATCAATTGGTTCCTCATGTTTCACACGGTTTTCTAACTTTTTATATCAGCTGAAATAGTGCAATTTTCGTAGCGTTTCGTTGCGGCACCCCTTGTCGTATTAACCGGAACGCCGGATCCTCTCGAAGCTTCCCGGGACGACTTTCCATGGCGCACCTCAGTCACAGCTCCTTCGAAATTGTTTGCCGTTTATTTATACTTGTTCTCTTCCATTATATGCTGAAAACGAGAAGAAAGTTCAACAAATAATGTATGATACACACGCTGTACGGATTTCGATTCAAGCAATTAACAAGGATCAAAATCCGTACAGCACGGTTTTTGTAGAATAAATACAATTTACACTATGTCCCAGTCAATATACAGCTCGAAAATGACAAAGACTTACCTTTTCCATCAATTTCAAAAAGTCTCACAGAGTAAAACACTTGAATCCCACTTCGAAAAACGTTTTTATATGAAGAACGTTTCCTTAGTAAATTCTCTAACGATACAACGCAATGACAACTGAAAGCGATACACGATTGATTTTTCATTTTTAATATTTCTATTTCTTGGCCTACTGGCGTATAGTTTAATTTATCAGAAGGCCAACAACTCAACGGACATGTACATGTAACTATCATATGAATATTAATTTTTATAAAGCTTCAAACTGTAGAAGAACATCAAGGTGTACGGATTTCGATACTGTACGGGTTTCGATCCAGCACGGTACAACAAAATGTGTGAAACATCGTTTTTCCCTGGAGCTCGGAAATGCGCGAAAAACATTCCGCTAAGTAGGAAGAAACATATTAAATCGATTGACAATCGTCGTCCGATAAGCCTACCTTTTGTAGCATGAAAAAAATAATAAAAAAGCAAATTAACGCATTATACGAAAAAAATCTACGAAAAATATATACCGCTTCAAACCATAAAATTGATTAAGCCTAATCGAATGTGTTTCCAAACCAATTGCAAAAAAAAAAAAAATTATTGACATAAGACAGGCTGTCGTAATTCTACCTTAACCTTGCGGTCGTATCTTATGAACAACCTCTTCTACTATTTTCTATTCACCATAGTTTTAACGCGATAACATTAACACTAGTTATAGCACATTTACCTACCTTCTGGTTTCCAATGAAACCATTTTCTCTAGTTTTGACACATTCGACTTATATTTTAGCCTTTCAAATAAACCGTTTGGCTTAGATTTGGCGCATCAATCTTGTTTGCGGCCATATTTAAACCATTTACTCAGGTTATGGCATATTTATTTATTTTTCAACTTCTAATGAAGCCCTGCACTTTAGTTTTGGCAAATTTACCCTATTGCCGGCCCCAGGTAAGAGAATTAAACAATTTTCTCTAAGTGTAGCTCGTCAATCTTGTTTCTTGCTACTAATTAAACCCTGAATATGGAATGTATTCCTAATTCCCTCCAATGAAATTGCTTGTCCTTGTTTCGGAATATTATTATTATGGTATTTTGAGCCCTCTAATAGCAATAGTTTGGTCACTGTTGGCCCTTTCTAAGGTCATTTACTCTAGTTTGGTACATTCTCCCATATATTTTGGCCTTCGAACAAGCTATTCGCCTTAGCTTTGCAGCTTTGGATACTCTGATTTTGGCAGATTCACTCTAGCTGTAGCACATTAAATTTATTATCCTCGGACCTCTATTTAATTCGTTTTCCAAGTTTCAGCACTTTTACCTTGTTTTCAGTTTTCAGGAAACCTTGGTTTTAACATCTATACTGCATTTCAGGGGACAAATAAAACCATTTACCTTATTTTAAGCATATTAGCCCTCCCCAAAGTAACCCTCGTTTTGGTACATTGCACAATGGTCCAGAAACAAAAATTAGGCGGAAATTTGAGTCTAGAGCTCTAAAGCAATATTTTAGAGAAAAACTTTCTTCTACAAAGTTGTTACATAAGAAAAAGAAAAATTATCAATAATTAGGGAGACCCAAATTTTCGAGTTAAGTATCTCACTTTTTTATCTTTGAATATAGAAGAAAAAGTTGTTCTACAATGTTGTAGCTCCGTTAATTTTAAGTGAATTTGTACTTGGTTTATATTGAAAAAAAAAAAAACATATTTTGCGCTCTAACTTTTTAATTTTAATTTTTATCTTGAAACTGTTTTTAACGACTTTTTGGGCTTTTTAAGAGAAACAGTTTGCAATGCGGACCAGAGTTGATATTAGTTGACACTCTTGAGTGAAAGTGAAAAAAAGCATTCATAAACGTTATCTTTTACAATCCTTTCAGAGTTCTCCCTTCCCGCTTTTTTGCATGGAAGTGAACTGTCAAAACACCTCATTATATTTCATGCGATGAAAGCAAGACAACAAAATCAGTTCATCAGTTAACGAAGATTGCCAAGGCATCGGTCAGTGTCAGTGAAAAAGTGTTTCGGTGAGGTTCATTTTGGTTAAGTGGACTGTTTGTTTTTCTTTTTCGCTTTGAAGTGAAGACCATTTGGTTGGATTTGTCGTCAAATTTTATTCCGTAACCGTGAACGATGCGCGCGATCTGTTTCAGCTGAGTATAGCAGCACGTTACTAAGACGAAAATCTAGTGTATCTGAAAGAGTGCTGCGATCATTGGAAGTGAAAATTGAAAATGATTGACTGTAATTTTCGAAGAATTTTGCTGGGGAAAATGACTTTTATCAGCACTGATGCAGTCATCGTGAATATCTCAATTCAAATCAAAGTTATTGGTGTTTTTCATAAAAAATATGTGTTTTTTTGGTTTATCATTCGTTTTGGGGCAAACATAAAAAAATATCTTTTGGTTTCAACTTAAAGGGCACACTGACTATACAAATGGAGAAACTTTTTAAAATACAAATTTTTTTAAATTTGAGTGAATTCAATTCAAAAACATGACAAAAATTTCAATATTTTCATATATTATGCATATAAAAGCACACTGGTTTATTTTTTTGGTATTTTTTTTTAAACTAGAAGTAATTACCTTTAAGGCCGTTACAAATTTCATTTTCATTTAATGTCACCCCCCCCCCTCTTCCTTCAAACATCTTGAATATTGGAAGGGGAAGAAAAAAAAAAAAGCTCAAACCGTTTTATTCATTTCATTGGTTTTCCGACAGCATAAATGCTTAATTTAGCAACAAACAAGTCAGGTGACAGCGAGAGTGTCGTCGAAAGGCAAGCGAAATAAATAATAATAATAATAAAGTGTTATTTTAAACATTCATTTGAGTGCAAGTTACAAACGTCAAAACTTTGATCAAAGATATTTCTTTTTTTTCTTCTCGGTGTTATTTATTTTTTGCCACCTCCTCTGCTAACTTTGATAACCTTGGACATAAAAAAAATTCGAAATTTGTATCAGCTTAATTTGATCCTAATAGATCGAAAATCGAAACTTTCATCGAAATATTTTTTGATGAAAAACATTAATAACTTCGAGTAGAATTGCGATATTCACGATGTCAGTATTGCTAACTGTTTCTCCTAAGAAGCCCTAAAAGTCGTTCAAAAACAGTTTCAAGATAAAAATTAAAATTAAAAAGTTAGAGCGCGAAATGTGTTTTTTCTAAATAAACCGGCTGTTTTCAAAGATAGAGAAAACCTTTTTTTACAAAGTCACTTATAATTAACGGAGCTACAACATTGTAGCACAATTTTTTCTTCTATCTTCAAAGATAAAAAAGTTAGATACTTAACTTCATCGAAAATTTTGGTCACCCAAATTTTTGATAATTTTTCCATAAGCGCTTTATCATATGTAACAACTTTGTAGAAGAAAGTTTTTCTCTAAAATATTGCTATAGAGCTCTAGATCCAAATTTCCCCCTAATTTTTGTTTCTGGACCATTGTATATTTTGTACCATTGAAGCAAAACGCTCATTCTGTTGTTAAGTAGTGTGATGTATAAGTACAGAAGCTTTATTATATGGAAATATGGAAAGAAAGAAAAAGAGAAAAAAGTGAGTGTGAGAAATACAAAAAGATTGAAGAGGATATAAGAAAGAGAGTTTAAGGAAGATAATAAGAATCAAGGAAAAAGAGAGGGAAATTGATTGTGTTATGATTGCGAGACAAATGTGATCGCAAATGTAGCACGGATACTTAGTTAAAAAAACTACCAAAATATCATGGCTTGCTCTCTTTTTGACATCTTTTATTGAACTTTATAATATATAATTTATAATTTATTTTAATTACTACTAAAACGCTAAGTAAGAAATTTATTTATAATTTATAATTAATAAGAACCTGTGAATCTCACTATCAAAATACACCAATCGAATTAATTTGTTCTGGATGTATGTATTAATTGTGTACAAGTGTCAATGATATACTTAATGAATGTTATAACTAAAGAGGAATATAAAAAAAATAGAAAACAGGAAACAGGAAGCGAAAGAAACGGAGAAAAACAAATAGAAATAGAATGAAACAGAGAAGAAGGAAGAGAAACATTTGAAGAAAGAGGCAGACAAAAAAGAATGAGAAATACTACAAGGTATACAGCCCTAGGGTTGTATGAAATGGTGACGTGGGACTAAACACTGTAATTAGGGGATTTTTTGTTACAAAATATACAGAGTCTGCAGACAGAATCAATGTGTTTGCTCAGCGACTGTACGTATTTTTATTTTCGGCCTCCCTGGAAATCATTATTTGGAATATATTCAATAACACTCAAAAGAATATCATTTATATTTGGCGATATTATGCCTGTAGTATTTTTTTTTGTGCAAAAAATATGTATTTGACAAGAAAGAAGCACAAAGAATTTCTCGTAATGCGTCAAAGTCAGTATTAACTCTATATCCTCAAAAACCAAATCCAATAATACTTACGTTATCATAATGAATGGTTTTGTTTCATTTAACTGTAATGAAATCAAATCTATAGTATGGATCTTACTTTCAAAATAATATGAAAGCCCTTACAAAGGTTCATCAATTGGCAAACAGAAGAAAATATTTTAAACAAAATTATTAACAAGTTCCAGCAAAAAATCGTAGCAATCCTCAATTACATTTTTTTTTTGCTTGACAATTTTTTTTATTTGCCTACAACTACATTCGCTGTATTACGGAGACAGGAAACGTATACGTTTATTATGGTAAAGCTTAGAATAATCATATATCATCTAACAATTTTGAAATGTAAAAAGATTCTGTACGAATCTCACTAAATAAACAAAAAAAAATTACAAGCATTCGCAGGCTCTTACTCTTTTATAAATGTATATATTTAAGAATTTACTCTTTCGATACTATCCGGTCAAGATTATTTAGTGAATATCGAAGATAAAATTAAATAAATATCCGTGGCAAAAATTTACAATTCTTGTTGAGTAATTTATGGCAATCATATTTATGAGATAAACTTTCAATCACCGTCAACAGCAGCATTGCAGTTTTCCCTCAATTGCATACAAATAGAAATGTACGAACAAAAGTGTACCACTGCAATACAAATAGTACCGCTGCAGTACGAATAGAAGTGTACCGCTGAAATGTACGAATAGAAGAGTACCACTGCAATCTTAGACGACGAGAGACCTGCGGTTCTTTACTCCACTGGTACTGTTGCTTTTACCGGCATGTTTCCTTTCGAGACATCAGTTTTTATTAGGTTCTTCAGAACCTAACACGCAGGTTTAGAAATTGTTCAAGGATGGGTATTGTTTCAAACTTTTAGGAAAACTTTTACCTTCTAGACATCACATTAGTCTAAGCTCATGGAAGCAAAAATAAATTGACCTATTGGGACGGGGAGACTCTGTCAATTTTTATTTCGAAATTGATACAGGGAATATCACAGGGAACAGATGGTGTCCATTCACGTTGTCTGTGCTAGGAATGCTCGCATGTAATTGGTTCACTATTGACGTAAATTTGTTATTGAATTTTTTCATCAATTTTACCGCTTAGCAATGAAATTAGAGTGATAATTAGCATATTACAAAATTGTTATACATTTTATCTATCCAACAACATATTGGTTATTATTATCCATCATGTGGTTATGCTGTTATTAACGTTTGAAATCTGACGCAACATTTGCCCGTTTCATTTCCAACTTTACAAAATGCATCCCAGTATAGTAAACAAAGACGAGTCCCACGTCAAAAGACAGAAAAGAGAGAAATATGAAAATTAGGAGAAACATGTAGAATAAGTAGGAGAGTGAAAAGGATTAAGAGAGAGAGCGAAAGAGAGAGAGAGAAAGAAAGAGAGAGAGAGAGAGCAAAAGATATATATATATATATATATAGAGAGAGCGAAAACGAGAGAGAGAGAGAGCGAAAAAGATAGAGAGAGAGAGATAGAGAGATAGCGAAAGAGAGAGAGAGAGGGAGAGAGAGAGAGAGAGAAAGAGAGAGAGAAAGAGAGAGAGAAAGAGAGAGAGAGAGAGAGAGAGAGAGAGAGAGAGAGAGAGAGAGAGTTATCATATCGAACGCTAAAGCCTCCTAATGTTTGAAAGGTTAAATATCCCTTGGCACACTTACACATACACACAAAAATTGCTCAATTTGTTGAATTGAGTCGAATGGTATACATCACTTGGCCCTGCGACCCATTAGTTTATCGTCAAAAGTTGAGTTTCTCATATAAAAATACTCTGGTCAATATCTTGAAATGTAAAGCTCAAAAATCTACACGGTAGCATTAAATTTAACACTTCTCTTGGCCCCTAATTAGGACATTCTTTAATACTT
The DNA here is from genome assembly GCF_029784165.1 of Wyeomyia smithii. Lineage (NCBI taxonomy): Eukaryota > Metazoa > Arthropoda > Insecta > Diptera > Culicidae > Wyeomyia > Wyeomyia smithii. The sequence goes on from NC_073696.1 coordinate 9,800,740, forward strand.
TTGTCCTGTTTCTGTCACCAAATTAGGCTTTTTTTCAAGTTTTGTGCTCATTCACCCAATTTACGGCCTCCAATAAGGCCATTTACTTCTTAGTTTCGGCACATTTTTCCGTTGGTGAAAAATGCGAAACAGAGAAACCATTTTATGCAATTGTAGAGGTAAACTTGAACCTGAGAAAAACAATTTTCGATAGCAATCACAAACAAAACGGCGGACTTATTAACAATCTCACATGGTGCAATTAAAAAAAAAAAAAACAAGGTTTAGAGCCGTAGTATTTTCAGCAAAGTTATTGCAGTAATTATTCTCCATTTTAAATTTTCTTGGGGTGCAACGTAAGAACTAACGAGTATTTATGAGACAAGAAACAACACTTATGGTTCTTACAACAAAACAAATTTTACATTTTTTACCCATCTACGGGGTGACGGGGTTACATATCGCCCCGTAGATGGGTAACAGCTTACCCGACACCGATCAGTAAAAAAAGGTAAAATTTGTTTGTTGTAAGAACCATAAGTGTTGTGTCTAGGCTCTCAAATAGTTATTCTCCATTTTATATTTTTTGTGATTGATTTTTCGGCACATTTTATAAGAAACAACTTTGCTGAGGACACCGTGCTTCTATCTGCCTATAATAAAGAGACTTTTGTGGAGTTATTTTCTTAAACTTATTCTTTTAAATATAACTTTTGATAGTTATTTTCTACAATTTTTCAATACTCGACAATGTTGTTTACTACAACAAAACATACAATATAACTGATAAAAGTTTAATTTTATAACTTGTATTTCTTCAGTTATTGAAGGTTTTTGCAGGTGTGGTGTACTTTTAGGTGAAAGTATCACAAATTTTCAACTTCCAAAAACTTCCATAATTAATGGAATAAATTTGCTGAAGGAAACACGGCTTTAAAATAAAATTTTTCGAGTGAAAACCATTTCGATCATGTTTTTGCAGCTTTGGAAACAATGTGAGGAGACTCGTGCTTTAACACGCGTGTATGATTGCAAAAATACTACCTATGTTATTTGTACAAAATTACATCCTATATGAATATAATAAAAATTCGCAGCTATTCCATTACCGTTTTTTTTGACGTAGTAATGTTTTTTATCGCAAAGAAGTGTAGTCTGTTCAGTTGAGTTTGATTACGTCGAATATTTATATCGTTTTTTGTAGTGTTTCCACACTTTTCGGTTATTGCACACCTATCGAACTCTTCTTTGTTCTCCTGTTTGTACTGAGCAAGTGAAGTATTGTGCGGAAAATCGCCTCAAAGTGCTTAATGCAATGAAACTTTTGACGTGCTAAGTGCAGTGTTTTGTGTTTGTAACCAGCTTGCCTTGCTGCACTGTTGTCCTGCTCGATTTTTTTCTCAACAGCGCCATCTCTCCGTCAAATCAACAATAAGCCTATCCACAAACCCTCCGTTTGAACCATCACAACATACTGCGAAGACAATCTATTCCAAGACTGTCCACATTACCGATAAAATACAGCCTAGTAGTGGGTTGGAACTTCATATATAGCATATATTAGCTATGGCTAAAACGTGTGCAAAATGCTCCGATGCTATTTCGGGCATCGATTTTGTTACCTGCCGTGGTTATGCGGAGCGACATTTCACATGAGTACCTGTGCTGGCGTGTCACGCGCGCTGCTAGGGTACTTTACTTCGCACAAAAAAAATCTCTTCTGGATGTGTGACAATTGTGCCGAGTTGTTCGAGAATTCCCATTTTCGTATGCTGTCATCTAATGCTGGTCCATTGCCACAGCTGAACTCGCTAACTAACGCGATCTGTGAACTACGCGGCGAAATAAAACAACTACACACGAAACCGGCTGCCCAATTTTCGCCGTCTCTACGGAATCGGACAGGGATATTAGCACAGGGACGGAATCGGACAGGGATATTAGCACGCTTACGTTCGTGTCTTTTAAAATTGGAGTTGATCCATCCCTAAAGGCCAAGGCACTAGATCCAGAAACCTGGCCGGAGGGTACTCTCTTTCGCGAATTCGAGGATTATAAGGCACAAAAATTTCGCGTACCGCTGAAAACCAAAAAATCAACGACACCGCTATTGCTATCCCAGGCTTCGTCTCCAGTAACGCCCATGATGGGATTGAGCTAAACCCGGAATACCCCCTCGCAGCTACACAACCATGCCACAGTGACCGATCCACCATCTTCGAGCTAGCGACTTATATGGCTATACCGGGACGCACGCAACAAGGTTTAATGGGAGTCCCCTCTGACTCTGTCTCGGTTCTACCTTCTTCGAGAATCGATAATCTCTCCGATCTTCGTCAATGTTCCCGCCAACAGAGCCGTCCCGGTACTGAGTTCAGAGCAACAGAGGGGGTCTTCCAGCCTGTTATCTCAAGCAAGTATCCGACTCAGGCGCGTTTCGTTTGCTCTTTGCTCCCCGACACCTTTTTAAATTTCAGCGTCGATAACGAGGCCTCCAATATTGGAATGCAGCTGCAACCGGGACGCAATGTGGAAAGCAATATGGAAGCCCCCGGTTCCTCTGCCCCAGTCGCGCCTATTGCAGCCAGCGCTCACCACAGTCGTCTCGGTCCTGAGGGCAGATGTGGATCGGGGGTCTTCCAACCTGCTTCAGCAGGCAAGTATAATTACAACTCGTCCCAATCGATGCCTGATACCGCTTCGCATTTCAGCTGCGTTTCCGGCACTTCGATAACACGACCAACAAGCAGCCTGCTTTCTAGCCGCCACCAAGAGGTCACCGTGTACTACCAAAATGTCGGCGGTATGAACAGCGTTGTTGATGATTTCCGCGTTGCCGTCTCGGATCTTTGCTACGATATCATAGTTCTTACGGAGACTTGGCTGGATTCCCGCACACTTTCTCGTCAGGTGTTTGGAAATGACTACGAGGTTTTCCGTTGTGATGGGAGCTCCGATAATAGTCGCAAATCTACTGGTGGTGGCGTTCTCGTGGCTGTTAATTCCAAGTTAGAAGCCAAAATTTTAGTGGATGCTGCCTCTTTGAGCCTGGAACAAGTTTGGACAGCGATCAAACTGGGCGATCGTAAGTTGTTTCTCTGCGCTCTGTACATACCTCCGGATCGAGTACATGAGCGTGAATTGATTGTTGCTCATTGTCAATCAGTCTTCTCAGTGTTGAAAACTACAAAACCAACAGACGAAGTTATGGTGTTCGGCGATTTCAATCTTCCCCGGATTTCATGGAGAGAATTTAGAGACGGGTTTTTCTTTCCGGACTTGGATCATTCGAGCATCCATCCTATCGCAGCTTTACTTTTGGATTGCTATAGCTCAGCCACACTCACTCAAATTAACCATATCACCAACCAGAACAACCGCATTCTAGACCTCTGCTTTGTGAGCGCCCAGGACACGGCCCCATATTTATGCGAGGCCCCTGCTCCATTGGTTAAAATAGTCCCCCACCACCCACCATTATTCGTGACTATAAACGCCGAATCGAAACGCGACCTTGACACTGCATCTGCTACCGTATCTTACGACTTCCGCAAGGCTGATCACCAGAAAATCGCTGAGTTTTTCTCCGAGCTCGACTGGAACTCTATTTTTGACTCCGTCGATGCCGATGTCGCCGCTCAAACTTTCTCCAACGTATTGGCCTACGCCATCGATCGATACGTCCCAAAGAAGTGCCAGCATCCTGCTCCCCGACAGCCGTGGCAAACAAGAGAACTTCGGCAGTTTAAATCCCAGAAGAGAGCTGCCTTGAAAAAATTTACTAAGCACCGTACACTGTCCCTAAAACGTCATTACGTGAGAATCAACCACACCTACAAAAGTGTTGCGAAATGATGCTTTCTCCGATATCATCAAGATTTACAGAGAAAGCTCAAGGCTCGTCCCAAGCAGTTTTGGCGGTTCGTCAATCAACAACGAAGTGAAGGTGGTATACCCTCTTCTATGACATTCAACGGTAAGGAAGCAACCACCCCGCAGGACATCTGTCAGCTTTTCTCCGAAAAATTTGCCAGCGTGTTCACTGACGAGACACTGAGCGATCATCACGTCGAACGTGCCGCCAGTAATACCCCACGGTCCGGTCAAACTTTGAACACTTTTCATTTAGACGCGACAATGATTTCTAGAGCCTGCTGCAAACTCAAAGCTTCAATAAACCCAGGTCCTGACGGGATTCCGTCGACGTTTCTTAAAACGCAGATTGATAACCTAATATCTCCGCTTCTGCATGTTTTCCAGCTATCTGTCGCTTTCGGCGTCTTCCCGTCCTGCTGGAAATTGGCGTACATGTTTCCAGTACACAAGAAGGGAAACAAAAACGATGTGAGCAATTATCGTGGCATCACATCGCTCTGTGCTGTTGCCAAACTGTTCGAGCTTGTTATCATGGAGCCTTTGCTCGCTCACTGCAAAGCTTTCATAAGCACTGACCAACATGGATTCACAGCCGGTCGCTCCACCGCCTCCAATTTACTTTGCCTCACTTCGTACATCAGTGACAGTATGGCGAAACGTGCTCAGACGGATGTTATTTACACTGACTTGACAGCTGCCTTCGATAAACTGAATCATCGCATAGCCGTTGCAAAACTTGACAATCTTGGAATCAACGGGAATCTTTTACTATGGTTTCAATCGTACCTTACCGGTCGCCGTCTAACCGTTGCTATTAGGGATTGCCAGTCCTCTTATTTTGACGCTACGTCTGGAATACCGCAGGGAAGTCACTTAGGACCGCTAATCTTTCTGCTCTATTTTAATGACGTGAACCTAGTCATTAAAGGACCACGGTTGTCTTACGCGGATGACCTCAAACTCTTTCTTCAAGTTCACACAATTGAAGACTGTCACTTTCTTCAACGTCAGCTAGATGTTTTTGCCGATTGGTGCCATCTGAACCGTATGGACGTTAATCCATCCAAGTGCTCGATTATATCATTTTCGCGAAAAAAACAGACTATACACTACAAATACGCTTTGCTAGGAACTGAGATCGAGCGCGTAAACCAAGTTAAAGACTTGGGGGTAATTTTGGATTCCCAGCTCACTTTCAAGCCTCACATTTCATTCACTGTCGACAAAGCCTCTAGAGTTCTGGGATTCATCTTCAGGGTCGCTAAAGACTTTACGAATATCTACTGCCTTAAATCATTGTATTGCGCTTTATCTCGCTCTATACTGGAGTACTGCTCGGTTGTCTGGACTCCTCATTACAACAATGACGTGATCAAATCAAAATAGAATCAGTTCAACGGCGCTTTTTGAGATTCGCTCTTCGTAAACTGCCATGGACGGATCGCTTCCGTCTACCAAGCTATGAAAGCCGCTGCTTATTAATTCGTTTGGAGCTTCTGTCTGTCCGTAGAGAAACAGCCAGGGCATTGTTCACCACTGACCTTTTACAAGGCCGCATAGACTGTCCCGCTCTTTTGGAACAAGTAAATATAAACGTGCGACCTCGTGCTCTGCGAAACAATTCGATGCTACGACTGCCTGCTCAACGAACTAACTACAGCATTTTTGGCGCAATGGTTGGTCTCCAAAGGTTGTTCAACAGAGTATCTGCTCTATTTGACTTTAATTTACCTCGAACGCTTCTTCGTCGGCGATATTGTTTATTTTTTTCAAGATCTGACTAGTTCAAATGTTATATTGTTTGTAATATGTAATATTGTATTGACTCTCTGAAGATATTTTAATTGTTAGCTTTAAGTTACACCATTTGGGCACCTGCCTGCCTGTTGGTGAATATACCAAATAAAAAAAAAGCCTAGCAGTGGAAATAGAGCACTGTATATTGTATATTTATTTTTGGATAATGTTTGCTAAAAGTGCGTGATTATATGTTGAAGACCTTCCCAAATATATAATATTTTTGTTGTGACAAGGAACGTGGATGATAATAAAATATCCAGATCTATGTGTAACCGAATTTGTTTCTTTATATTGATCAATCTTTAAAAAACAGAACTTTCTTTTCCTCAATACACTGGTTTCAATTGTCAGACGATCGAACAACACCTTTTCCTCACACCACTTCAAGTAGCTCCCGTCGAACTATCTCGACAGCAGCATCTCATTCTACCAATCCCATTCTCAGCAGAATGGTTGTATAGAGAGAGATACAAAGAGCGAGGTGGCATAATTCGAACACCAATAATTAGCCGCAATGTAATTATCGATTATTCGTTCCTATTTTACTTACTATATTTGCCATCACTGTTTTTGCTGCTTGTCAAAACACCGGGCTTCTGGCCCGAGACGGCCGGCGGTAGCCTAGAAAATCCAGCCAACTCAGCAGCAGCAGTTGCTATAATTTTGCGCGGCTGCAATTCTGCCCCACTGAAGATCAAATTAATTGATATCGATGCGAACGGCGGATTGTTTTGCTACCGACGACGACGCCAACGAGTTCGTCGCTTGTTGGCTACCAAGTCGCTAAGCCAAGCCACCACCCGTGGCTCGAATCGGAGGTGCTTAGCCTACTTATTTGCTGCGATATTAGCTGTAGAACGCAGTCAGTAGAACCCTAGGAAAATAAAACGTGCCACTGATTAAAAGATAGGACGGAAGTTATTTCATAACTTTGTATAACAGAGCAGTTCTATGTTGCACTACTTTCGCGTTTGTTTGTTGTTGTACAATGAAACGAAAATTCGTTGCCATTGCGTAAGAAATTACACTGCCACTGTACGTATGTTCGGAGGAAATTGAGTAAATCTTATGCTTACCTCGAAGTGCAGTGCCAAAGCAACTGTTCTAGTCTTTTTTATGTGTCAATAATAACAATAATAATCAGTTTGAATGTACCGTTGAAAGCAAATCTTCCGTAACCGTGTACAAACGACTCTGGAAACCGAACAGGAGTGGAAGAGAGAAAAGCACTACAACTAATAGTCAGAGTGACAAAAATTGCCCATTGTTCAGTTTGTTGCTCTCAATAATAGTAACTAAATCTATTACCCGCATAATGAACCGGTAAACAGAAGATATTTCACACTTTGTCTTTTATGGGCTCGGATGCAATCGAAAGCGTTACTTTGAACGGTTGAGCTAGTACTAAGCTGTGGTCTGGCGCACTGTGAGAGCTAATTGCGTTTTTTCATAATTACCATTATTTTATGAAGTAAAAAAAAGGTATTGATGAAATAATTTTCACTCTTCGGAGTGTCTTCCTGTTAGAAATTACTTTCAACACAGTTTTACTGTGGTTGAGGGGTTCGCTGTGCAACCTGCGGTATATTTGTAAATTATGCTTATTGGATTTATTATAAAACTTAATAGCGTGAATAAATATCTCCGATTCGAAAAGAGCGAACTGTCGAACACGCGACACCGCTGGTAAGCCACCGGTGTTAGGCCCTGTCCGTGCGTCTGCCCCCGTCACTGGCAGGCAAAAATTATTTGACTATCGTGTAGAAAACCTATCAGCAAGCATAAGTGGCGTTGGCGTGGCCCTACATGTACCTGAATGCCAAGCCAAAATCACGCCATGCTGCTGCAATCGACAGTCTTGCTCTGGCCCTAACCGAAGATCGAATTTCAATTGTGCAACTAGCCAACTTACCAGTACGCGTCCGCCGATTGACGCGTGGTATGCAGATTAGCGCCTGTACTGGAAGGCGCTCTGGTCTAAAACGTGCCTCTTGATTAATAGAAAATGGACGGGGTAAGGATTTTACCCGATTCACCCCGTTGTATGCTCAAAAGCGCATACGTGCAAGGTACTAACCCACCGCCACACAGAGAGTGCATTTTCACGGAAGTTGCGACGCCGCACTGCGGCACTGCGCGATCTGGCGATCGATAAATCAATTTCCCTTCGCGCACAGCTTTTTAACGTAATAAAAAATAGTAAAATAAATCTCGATCGGGCACGATGCCAGCTCACGGGGGGCAAGCAGGAACCAGGGGAGATCCCCTCCGATTTGGACCGGGCGCGTCGCAGATTATGAGCTTTTCTCCTGCACAGACTCACATACCTATATACAAATACGAATGCAACCTCCGGATGACGGCGACATAAATCGCGTGATTGCGACGACGATGATGACGACGTAATGCTGTGCTGCTGCAGATCAGGAAGTGGCGACGATTGGATTAGAACCATTCGAGTGGAAAGCTAAGCCAATAAGATTGACGGTGGAGCAGAAAGAAATTGTTTTCCGTCTAATGCGCTGCGGTTGCAATGCAGAGTTTTTTTTCTTCACAGCGACAAAACAATTATAGAAAAAATAAAGATTTTCAACTTGATGATGGATATCTTTTGTTTTTGTAGATATGAGCTACTTTGTTGTTATTGAGATAAAAATAGCACTGAATGTTTTTAGACTCTGTGAATGTTGCTCCATTTGGGTTCACTTTCTGTTTTATTTTATTGTAAAAAATCGACAACTTTAAACACACCTTAGGACTCTTCTTGCAAGGCATTCGAGCATGGGAGACGCGTAGAGATTGATTTGATTGATCTGCGGTCATTAGCTAATCCCAGCTATTTGACCGATTTTGGGCCTCATAATTTAAGACCATTTGGTTTTGTTTTGATTTTTGTGGCGTGAAAGAACGATATCCGGTAGTTTAGATAGGACCATTTTTTTTCCTTTTGTTGACCTACAAAACGCTAATCGATTTATTCACTTATGTTCGAGCGTCTTGATAGAAAAATGTTCACTACACTTTTCACTTTTTATTCACTTTCACTATTTAATTCTATCACTTTTCACAAAATCTATCACAAAAGTGATTGAATTAAATAGTGAAAGTGAATAAAAAGTGAAAAGTGTAGTGCTAATCGATTGCACATTAAATTATATGATGATGAAATATTTTTCAGATATCTCAGGCACAACTTTACATGTTCCTTTTTTAGTATAAACAGCTGATATTGAAATTTATTTTGCTAGAGTGTTCTAAAAATAAGCTTAAAGAATATTGAAATGAAAAACACTTTTTTTTTTCAAAGTCCTATGTTCAATTTTTGAGTTGTCACCCGTTATTTTAGAATTTGTTTATTTTCTGATAGCTTCCTCCATGCTAGAAATCATCGAATTCATCTACTGTCGCTTCCTACTATATTCAAACGCAGAACGGGAACCTCACTCCAGCCTATTGTCTACATTACGAAACCCGAGCGTGGACACCGTCACACACTCACACGCGGTGGGTTGGTCAGTCTGCGGTCGCGCCGTTCGTTGTTGTCGCGTTCGTTGTTACCTGTCGTGTAACGTTCCCACCTTTTACGCCACCGCCATCCGCTCAGCAAGCTAGCATCGCGAGTACGGATCCTAATACACCGAGATCCGAGATGAGGCCTCTTTTGTCTAGAGTAGTCTCACTTGTGTCTCTTGTGGCGAGAACCTTTTTTTTTTGCTGGTCGCTCGTCCAGAGCGCGGACAGCCATTTGTCAGGGGGAACGTCGTCGGGGCGCACCTCGCGCGCGATTCACGTTCATCGCGCTATTAGCAATGCTGTCGGATTAATTGTTGTTTATTGCATTTTTGTCGCATTGATTGTGTTTTTATGGTGTTCCCACCAACGTGCAGCAAATCAGTTAGGGAAGGGGGATGGACAGGGAGAAGGAGTGTGTTTAATTGTTCCGCACGGTGTCTGCGCTGACACGCGGACGCGACTCTTGGCGTGGTCAAACCGTGGTCTGGTTCCAGTCGACAGTCGGCAGACACTCCGACGCGGTCTTCTGCTGATCTAGCCTGTTACTGTTACGCGTGGTTTGTGGCTGCAGTGCTCTGCCCGTACTACAGGGGGCGGCAGTTGACAGAATTATGATTCGCTGGACTCGTGCGGGACAGATTTATATTTACGTTAGTCGCACATTTCGCGAGATTACGCTAAGACCGACGTCTTTCTAGCTGTTGTGATTCAGCAAAGGGTAGAGGAAACTGTGTTATTGAATTGCAATAACTAATATGCGACTTACCTGAGAAATAAATTTAGCAACTCGCCTGAGCTTGTGTGCTTTTGCACAAAATGGCCCATTTTTAATAAATTAATGCAGTCGACATCGGAGCGGAAAGTGTCCAGATTCTGTTTCGTGCGAAAATTATAATCGAGTTGAAAAATGAAATTGAAAGTTTAAAAATAGCATGTCAATTATACTCTTTCAAATATTGGTCTTTTTTCTCGAGAAATCCCCGGAAAGAAATAGAATGGTGACCTAATTCTGAAAGGATTGGATTCGAATAATTCGAGTGCTTAATATACTTATGTTCAATTTAACAGTCAGGTATTCAAAATGCTTCGTGATGGAGGTGACTGGATATCAGCAATAAACGTTAAAATAATTACGAAAAGAGTTTACAAGTCAAATTCAATCAATTCAATTCAATTTATTTCAGGTTATTAGAACATGATATGACTAATTCTAACTCACTCAACTGATCTTAAATATCCTTCAAAGGGATTGCTTTGACTTGAAGCTAAGTGTTATTAGATGTTTTAGTTTACTGATTTGGTGATTTTATCAAAGATCGTTAATAAAACATAAAATTTATAATTATCAATATGAGGTTTCGAATGTCAGTGGCAAACATGCACCGAGACAGCTCTTTTCATGGTATCAGGCAATTCGTTATGAACTTGAAGTCGTATGTTCTAAAATTCATAGTAGAAGTCCCCAGTCATTCATGCCGGCAATTGAGTTATATACACTACATACACAGACTCCCCACAAGTTAAATTCGTTGCTCACCTAATTTTATGAAGTTATCGTGAAGCATTTAGCTTTCCAATGGTTGTGTCGGTGGTTGCGAACTTGCTTAAATACAAGTTCTTTTGATAAAATTCAAGATGGTGGCGAAATCCAAGATGGCGGCCAATTTTTTCTACTTCAAATGAAAGTTTTATTATTCCTCTTTGAAACGACGCGTTATTTGTGGAGAGTTTAATGACAAATTTATAAGAAACTAGCTGACACGGCAAACTTCGTCCCGCCTATTTTAGTGTTTAATTTAATGATTTTAAACATTTCAAATTCATTGATTCCTTGCGATTTGTTTATATCGTTTAAAATGATTGGTTTTATCGGAATGAAAACATCCTCGACTTTTGGATTTTGTACATCACCTCTATTCCGGAAATGTATTGGGTGCATTTCAGTTGTTTTCGTTGTTTTCCAGAAACTGAAAGTGGTCATCTTCGAATTTAAAATGGTGTCCAGGGTCAATGATTGGCTTCTTTACATCATTTCGATTACGGACATATCCATTTGTAGTAGTATTCGGTTATTTTCGGCTGTTTCCCAGAAGTTGCCATTTTACAATTCAAACTGGTGTCTGAGGTCAATTTTTAGCTCCTTGCATCATTCTGGATCCGGTGTTACTCATATTGGGTGGTATTTGGTCACTTCAGGCTATTTTTCAGAAACTGTAAGTCGCCATCTTGGATTTAAAAAAGGCATTTTGAAACAATTTCTGACCCCTGAGCGTCATTCTTGTTTAAGAAACACCCATTATGGGTGGTATTAAGTCATTTTCGACTGTATTTCAGAGACCGGATGTCACCATCTTCGAATTCAAAATGGTGTCTGTTGTCGATTTAGCTCCTGTGTATCATTCTGGTTATGAAGATACTCATATTGTATGGAAATCGGCCATTCTTGGCCGTTTTTTGGAAACCGGAAGTTGCTATCTTACAATTCATAATGGTTTCTGAAGTCAATTTTTAGCTACTTGCATCATTCTGGTTCCGGAGATACTCATATTGGGTGGTATTCGGTCACTTTGGGCTGTTTTTCGGATACCGGAAGTCGCCATCTTACAACTCAAAATGTTGTCTGAGTTCGATTTGTGGCTTCAGTGCATCATAACAATCCCGGAAATATCCATATTGGGCGGTATTTGGTCATTTGCCGCTGTTTTTCAGCAACCGGAAGTCGCCATCTTGGATTTCAAAATGGCATTAGGAGACAACTTTTGGCCTCTGAGCGACAATCTGGTTGAAGAAACACTCATATTGGGTGGTATTTGGTCATTTTCGGCTGTTTTCCAGACACCGGAGGTCGCCATCTTACAATTCAAAATGTTGTCTGAGGTCGATAGGTCGATTTGTGACTTCAGTGCATCATAACAAACCCGGAAATACCCGTATTAAGTGGTATCTGGTCATTTGCCGCTGTTTTCGGAAACCGGAAGTCACCATCTTGGATTTTAAAATGGCTTTTGGAGACAATTTCTAGCCCCTGTGCGTCATTCTGGTTCAAGAACACCCATGATGGGTGTTATTTGGTCATTCTCGGCTGTTTTCCAGACACCGGAAGTCGCCATCTTAGATTTTGAAATGGTATTTGGAGACAAACCAGAAGAAGGAAGGGTGTCGAAACATTATAGACATGTTTGTTACACCTAAAAACATTCACTTGCCCCTACACCTAAAAAACATTCACAGTTTGGTTGTATTTGGTTGATTGGTTCTCGAGCTGTGCGAAATTCATGTTTCATTTGTATGGGACCTCTCCCTTGTAGAAGAGGGAGAGGTGTCAAACCATTATGGATATACTTGATACCCCTAAAAACATTCACCTGCCAAATTTGGTTCCATTTAGTTGGTTAGTGCTCGAGATAAGCTGAAATTTGTGTTTCATTTGTATGGAACCCTTCACTTCCAGAAGAGGGAGGGGTATCGAACCAATATGTTCATATTTCTTACTCCCAAAAGCATCAACATGCCTAATTTGGTTCCATATGCTTGGTTAGTTTTTGAGATGTGCAGAAATTTGTGTTTCGTTTGTATGGGACCCCTCCTTTCCAAAAGAGGGAGGGGTCTCAAACCATCATAGAAACCTTTCTCGGCCCCAAAAACCCCTACACACAAATTTTCACGTTAATCGGTTCGGTAGTTTCCGAGCCTATATGGATCAGACAGACAGACAGACCGGACCGCATTTTTATAGGTATAGATTGAATTGCTCAAAATACAACTTTTTCAAAATCCGTTAGACCTTTTGGTGGTCGGGGAATCGATCAATATGAACGAAGTGGCTACTCAATTTTCCACTACCTTCAATCATTTAGACACAAAAACAGTCTTCTTGAAAGACCTCTTGTCACCAGTGGGACGGTTTCGAGAACTGCTCAGACATCTCCTGATGGAAGAAGAGACGGCAATCCAAATATTGCTCAAATAAATCGGTTTCGTTGGCTTTGCATTGGCTTCAGGTGTTCATTTCAGCTAGTTCCTCTAGCAGAAATTCAATACTGATACCGGCACACAGTGGGGCAAACTGGTCCGTTGGCGCGACAAAACCTCATAACTCCTTAACAGTTGTTTCCACAGTGTTCCTATCTTCGGCAATGTTGTTAACCATGAAAACATCTTATTGAAAAATGTATTCAGGTAGCTTTAAATTTTTTTCTACAGATGGCGCTGTCATCTATCTTCTGAATAAATGGTGCTAGCCATTTTGTTTCTTCGGGAAAGTTGTCGAACGAATTGATATCATCAATTGACATAAAGTTGTCGAACATATTACAACTGTAGGACTGACCGTTAACGAGATAAAATTATTTTCATTATTCATAAGCCCAAAATTTCAGTAATGATAAAACTGGGACTCAAGTACATATGTTTCAATTTCAAATATATTCTGATTTTCGAGTCATCATGAAATGAATTATTGAAGGTTTGTAGTTGCCTTTGTATAGTTTTTTGTCAACCTATGATGCGTCATCATATTTGAGAAAGAATCTAAAATATAGTTTAAATGTTATTGTTTGCGATAAAATGTTTCAAATAGGAACATTGTTCAATTAAAGATTAGTTGGTCATGTTCGCTTTCTAAGAGCTCCTCTTGTTTAATTTTTTACCATTTAACATGAATACTAAACGCTTACTTTTGTTTAAAACACTGTTAACCCAATAACAAACTGTTTCCTAGTACTTATAATTATTTCCGAGGGGTCTTAATACTACTGGACGTCAGTTTCGAAAGACCCCCGAACACAATCATGGTCGTGTTGCATACACTGGCATCCAGCAAAGCCTATTGTAGGAAAAACATCGATACGGACACTGCTGATTGACGATTTTTTACATGAATTGACATGAAAACAATCGTTGCGAAAACTCGAGTTACTCGGTAAGTCGCAACTAGTAGCAGCTGATTTTTGGTTTGGTACTAGCCAATACCTTGTATTTTAGTACAATAATAGTGTCATAGCAGAACAACGTAGAACTTCATGTTTTTCATATGGCCGAAAATGACGAAAAATTACAAAAAAAAAACTTGTTTTACACAATATGCCTCCTACGAACCTATTTTCAACAAAACTGTCTTAATATCACATTACCTATTAGTTTATACTCTGTTTTATGAATATCATACGAGTTAGCTAATTAATTTCTAAGTATTTGCATGCCCTATTGGAAAATATCTGTGAAAATTTTTCCTTCCATTTCACAAGCCTTGTAAATCCTTACTTTCACAATATTATAGCATGTTTTCTAAATTATTTTTCAAAGCGAATTATCATGATTTCCAGTCGATAACATGTCTACTGCAAGTAGAAAATAAAATGAGGCATGAAAACTGAATTTCATTTTTTTTAGTTTTGTCGCGACCTTTCTGGGTTCTGCACCACAGTGCGGCATTATACTGATGCATTCATTAGCACGCATGTTGGTAGAAATTTAGTTAACCTCGTACTTGGTAGGCCTTCAGCTTCTGCAGTAGCATACCATGAATAAATCGTAGACAATTATTTGTTCGGATGGGAAACGGACATTCTGCTATTTTTTCGAATTGCTCAGGGAACCACATAATATTCTTGGTCCATTGTAATTCTCCATCTTTGTAAATGATGCAGAAATGTGATTCTAAGGAGAAGGAAAATGCTTCTTGCGGATGGCTTAAAAATATTCTTTATCGTCAGGTGCCTTGCGGATCGTAGGGAGTTGCAGAACTTACGGAATTTGTTCAATGACTGGTGTCTTCAAAACTGCTTGCTGTTGAGCATTGAGGATCGTGTCGTTATCAGCTTCCATCGTACAAGAAATGCTTTGCTTTATGATTACGTGATTTCTGGTATAAAAACAACGGAATAAGTAAAAACTCGGGGTGTAACACTGGATGAATAATTATCATTCAAACCTCACATTTCTACTTTTGTAACAGGTGGAAATGCCTATTAAAGGTCAAAAGTGCCGCGATTTACGCGAAAAATTATTTAAAGGATAAAAAAAAAAGCTCAAATAAACCTTGAATCAGTCAGAGTACCGCTGTGCAGTTAGACGTCTACAAGACTAGTCGCCATCACACTTAGTAAAACGGCCACGGGGACTTTGAAAATGGGAGCGAAATCAATGGGTGTTTAGGTACACATTTGAAAATTGATTACCTTGATGTCTGTTAAGGAGAGTAGCTGGGTTTTGATTAAAAATTTTCTGCGACATCTAAGGGGCCATCCACATACCACAAGGGGCAGGTTATTAACGATTTTTTAAATTTCTTTTGGTTTGACCAATCACAATGTGGACATGCAACTTTATAAACTCCTGCCCTATGCAATTTGTCAATAGTGTCTTTAGTAGAACCCAATCTTGTTTTAAGTTGGTTATTTCCGATACTGTAGAAAATATTCATCCCAAATTTCCTATACTTTTTACGAAGTTGATGAGTAAAATTATCAGCATATTTAACAACTACTCTCTTCCGATCTTCAGTTAGCGGTGTGAGTGTTGTGCAAGATTTCCTGTGTTGGATTCGTTTCTTTTTATCACAAATAGCTTGGATGGTTCTTCTATTACAGTCATACCTCGATATAAGGCGACCTCGATTTAAGGCAACCTCGATATAACGTAACTTTTACCTCGATATAACGTAACTTTAAAAATTTATTGAAATTGAAAATAAATGATACAGCAACTGTTTTTGGGATATAAATTGCTTCAAAAAATGTTTGTAGTAAGTTTTAAAATGAATAAAACTAATCGGAAAATTGTACTAAATGGGCATAAGAAAAGTTTGGAAAATAGGTTTTCACGCATCCTTCAGTAACAATTCACAGTCTTGCATCAATAAGAAATTTTTTTATTTTTTTGCTTGTTGAAATTTTCTCTAAATGGGCAAAAGAAAGGTTAAAAAATGCTGATAGATGATGGGAAATAGGTATACGCGCATCTTTGAGTATCCTGTGTATCAATTGAAAAATAGTAGGAGGGTGGTATCTAAGACACGACCGCATATTTGACGTAGGACTTCAATTGTTTTATATTTCCCTTTGAGGCTCTGCTTGATTTGAGCTCGTTTTACTTTTGGCACGGTTAGATTTTGGCATACATGTGTCAAAAACGAGCGATTATGACTAATCACATTTCTTAGTTTTCTTGATTATTTCAACCAATTTAAGCTCAACATCCTCCAGTAGAAAGGTATTTTGGTTCTTTATGTTGCCGAAGCGAATGACCGGAATCGGTAAAACGGTTCCTGGAATATGACCGGAACATGTGCCGGTAATATAATGATAATAATCTAAGCAGTACTAAGCCTCTAATCACTCGGGTAGTGATATCATGTATCTAGGTCGTCAGCCTTAATTCATAAAGCGACACCTCAAACGACTTGGAACTAAAATTAGTTCATTGGTGGAAATATCTATGAAAAAAAAAAAAGTTATGAACAGAGAACCGCTTATTTTTGGCATGGTTCAATCTTGACAACAGGAAAATTCTGCCGTGTCGTGTTTGGCAAAATCGAACTGGGTCTGTATTTTGATTATTTATTTACAACACTCTATTTTAGAAGAATAAATATTCTCTTTAACATTGATGCATGCCATTCATTCTAATACAGTCAATTTTCTTCAACACGCGAAAAGGCAAGCTTCTATACAGACTTAAATTGAGTACGATTTAGTAGACAATTTTTATTTGTTTTTTTTTTTTTTTTTTATTCTCGCTTATTTTCCGTCGGTCTAGTTCCGCCACTGTTGTGGCCAATCACCGACGCCCAGGGAGGCGACTCCACACCCAGGACCCTAACTAACGACCCGTTTATTAACGGACCGGCGCCAACGGCTTTACTTCCTCATGCGATGGAAGGCGTGATCCCAGAGATTTTTCGCCTCAGAAAATCTCCCGGTGTCGGCTAGGATTGAATCTAGACCAGTTGGGTTGGTTGTGAGTGGATCACGCCACCTCACAACCATCGACACCTATGTCGGCGGTGGGATTCGAACCCAGGCGTCGAGCGTGGTTGGCGGAGACGTTACCAACCACACTAGGCCCCCGCTAGTAATTTTTATTTGTCTTGTGAACGATGGCTCACTCTCTGATCACCGAGCGGCAAAGATGTCACATAATAAAATTTTTCTGCAGTTACAAGTCCATGGAAAAAATAACGATGAAGAATTACAGTAAATGTTCATTCTATTCACAGAAAATTTGAAATGGACATGAGAAAAACACAGTGTAGAGTTCAAAAATTAACAACGCATTTTATCTGTACAATGAATCAAATTTATATACCCTGTTACCTGCCTCTACCGACACGTACAGCTTTTTGTTGTCCCCGGTGGCGCAGCGTATTTTGCGGCACCCGAATGATCATATTGAATTCTGATATTTGCTACTATACGCAATAATAGACAATCAAAAACAAATAAACCAAACGGCCATTCAATTGTGTTCCAGTTCGCAAAACGGTACCTACGCGTTAACCCAACACGCCCCACTGTACGTCGACAGCAGCAATGTAGTCTTCACTTGGCTTGGCTGCACACAAATGAATATCGAGTTCTACTGCACTGGCAGACGACGAGTGACCAGCGCTCTATTAATACATTGCCCGGTGCAGTACTGTTGCCTGTGCCAGCATGTTTTCTTTCAAGACATCAGTTTTAATAACATTCTAACAGCAGAACTTAAAACTGTCTGATAGTGAAGGTGATTACGAACTTTCCGAAAGAGCTTCACCTTCAAGACATCAAATCAGTCTAGGCTCATGGAAGCGAACATTAGTTGACCTATTGGGACGGGGAGATTCTGTCAGTTTTTTTTTGTCACTGCTATACAGGATATTACAGCAGGCAGTTGGTGTCCACTCATGAAGTCTGTGCCAGGCGTGCTCGCATGTGATTGCTACATTGTTCGTGGAAATTGGACCTTGAAACTTTTCTGAAATTTTCACTGCTTAACAATGAAATGATAATGATAACTGAGGTTCACAAAATTGTCCATCATTTTATCAATCCAACGACATATTGATTATTGTAATCCATCTTGTGGTTACATCAGTATCACCGTTTGAAAACTTTCATTCCAACGTTACACCTTGGTTTTAGTTTCCGCAGAATGTATCTGGATATAGTGCGGTGAGACGTAGTCCTACGTCAAAAATATTTTTTTTTGCTTCTGAAAATATTTTTAAATGGGCATAAGAAAGGTTTAAAAAAACTGATAGGTGATGGAAAATAGGTTTTCGCGCATATTTGAGTAACCATTAACATTCTTGCATAAATTAAAGGAAATTTTTTTTTTTGCTTCGATATAACGTAACTCGATATAACGTAACGAAAATAAAAATAAAGTTGCCTTATATCGAGGTAGGACTCTTCTGCTCACCAATTCTAAAAATAAATTCCATTTAATTTTTTCATTTTTTTTTTCTTTCATAACTGAGAGGTGAAGATTCCATAAGGTGAATCATATGGTAAAAAGCAGCCATTTTTTGCTGGAAAGAGTGGTTCGAAGTGCTAGGTATCCGTTTTGTATGGGTGGGTTTCCTAAAGATTTCGAATTCGAAGTTATTGGAGTTTTTAACAAAGACTGTATCCAAAAAAGGGACCTGTTGTTTTGTTAAATTTCCAAAGTAAACCGGATGTTTTCAAGAATATTATTCAACATTTCTAAAAACTTTTCCAAGCCCCCTTGTTTTAACCCATTATGGCCCGGACCTAGAACCCGATTTTTCTCCAAAGCGATCTTCTCGAAACAGGTTTGTATTGTTCTAATTGAGAAAAAATGACAAAGAAAATTTTTACCGACTTTCCACAAACGACTAATTCTCTAATCGTTTGACCGAAGAGTGGGCCAATCTGTGATAAAAAAAATATTGTGAAGAATTCTGGATGATAGTGAGGGTTTTGGCAATGTCTGAATTAGGATTCCAATGGAATGTATGAGAAAAATTTGATCTTCAAATTACATTTAGCGATAGGACTCAAAAGTTTCGTCTTCTCGAAAGGAGTCGCTATGAAAAATTTCACCTCAATCGGACTACGGAAAGTCGTGTTTTATAGCGATCAAAATTGAAATTGGCACTCTGGGGAACACGTACCTATTGGACCACTGTTCGGAAAAAAGGAACAATAATTTTCAACCAAGTAACGCGCGTGTTGTAATGCTTGTAAAATATTGATATTTAGTACAAAAATAATTTCATTTATAAGCTACTAGAATATACCAATATTCAGATTTTCAACTATTTTTCTCCTTTTCGCGCAACGCTCCCCTTTCTACGGAATGGGTGGGGAGAGGTGCTTGGTAGTTTTTTTTATATCTAACATTTCCAACTCGGAAATGCAGAGAACTGAATACGTTTATCGCAACTGAATTATGCGTAAAATAATTTTAAAGTACTGTTAGAAAAAACGATAAATAATGGGTTGAATTGCTAAAAATATCTCCCACGTACCTCCGCCGCCGATCTGGTAAGGAGTATTTTTCCTTTAGTTCATTTTCCAAATGAGCCATAAAAAGTTCATATAGGATAGGTGGAAGAGGGTTCCCCATCGGTGACCCGTTTGTTTGTTTTTAAAATTTGCCACAAAATTAAAAATAACTGCCAAAGTTGAGCTCTACTGTAGATTAGTGGGGGGTCGCTCAAATTGTGTGATGATGGAAGGGCATTAAGAGGTAATATCTACCAAATGCTCAGAAAAAAAAACAAGGCTTTTTTAATATTTTTTTAAAGGACATTTGAGATGTAAGGAATATAAATAATATAGATTAGATTAAGCAACTCCTTAAGAATAGAAAAAAAATCATTGCTATTTTTTTTACAAAATGGCGGCTGTGCAGCGATTGTCGTGAACCTCACGCAAAACTCAAACTTGTCACTCACATTCAAGCACAATATAACTCACAGTTAAAACGCATAGAAAAACTAAAACAAAGAACGTACACAACGAGAATGGCTGATCCACTAAACAAAGTGAAATAGTGAGTAAACACGTGCTGTAGAGACGCTATAACGGTCGAAATTTGATGCAGCGACCTTTATACTTCAAATTTGAATCACTATAATGATCATAGGTAACTTCTGTGCTTCAAATAAAAAGAAAAACGAGCATCGCCAAAATAAACTAAAAATGTTATTTTGAAGCATAAAAAATATTTGGGATGTCGTCTACCATTGAATTCTGAGTCATTTTTATATTAAATTTTTTGAACAGTGAGCGAGCTCCAGCTAATCTCGAGGTACGATGCTGGCCTAACAAGCTCGGGAGAGACTGTTAGTGTCAGTAGGATTTTAGCGCTAGCCCCACAATTGTCCTGTACACTTTAACAGTTGGCTGCGAATTCTGTGTATGTATAATAAAAAATTATCCTATTGCCTTGACCGATTGCTGGGTTGCAATTGAAACCAAGTCGAGGAGAGATGTTTATGAATACACCTCTCAGACAATTAAAATTATTGATTCTTGGCAGGAGTGACTAACGAAGCTCAATAAAGAAGGGCAGTAGAATTAAGCGTTAAGGGAAGGGTAAAAGTATAATAATCCCTCATTTACCTCGGTGACGTTAGAGATGCAGAGGATAACTCGGTTTTTGGCAACAACGATTGTAACATTTTACTTTCCTAAGCGACTGTAACGACGGAGCCGGTGCCGTTATCGATCTTTACAAAAAAGCAGATGCTACTGATTGAAGATGGTAAAGTAATCTCAAATAGTTATATACGTGGTTCTTTGTGCAACTTCACTAACTCTCGGAGGAGCATCTACGAAATGTTCGAATGTGTTATTTGAGAAGTCTGAACAGATCGCTACGTTCCGATCGGACTTAGGACTAGATTTCACTAGTTTAAACCATCACAACACTCTTCACCTCAATTGAAGGGCCCAGTCTCACCTGTGGCGGCGCTAAATGTCAGAAAAAAGCTTCCAGTAACCATTTAGCACCCATAGACAAAGGTTTCATACATACACACAAACCTACAATCCTCCCGGCTAACAATATAATTTGGAGCAATTATTTAGCTAACAACACAGTTCACGTTTATTGCCTTAACGGAGTCCCCCCTTCGGAACAAAAAGCAGCCAGTGCCCAGAGCGTA
This sequence comes from Wyeomyia smithii, assembly GCF_029784165.1. Classification (NCBI taxonomy): domain Eukaryota; kingdom Metazoa; phylum Arthropoda; class Insecta; order Diptera; family Culicidae; genus Wyeomyia; species Wyeomyia smithii. The sequence goes on from NC_073696.1 coordinate 9,822,026, forward strand.
GCGACGACGGTTACACCCCAAGCCAGGGCTGCTGCCGTGCTGTTGCGCGCCGGTGGATGCAGATTCCTCTAAAACACTTTATTTCTAGATCATAGGTTGCGCGGTGGTAGCAAATCGCCCGCTCGCTATCCATACCGGCCTGGCCTGGGCAAATGGTAATAACATCGAAGGACGACTGAAGCATTTTTTTATGATCGTCGTTGCGCTGGTGGTGGCCCTTGAATCCACGAGGACGGTAGGTGGGGCACGTTTCGCGCTTAACGACGAACGAAATTATACTTTTCCGATGATTATTTCTAAACTTTAATCTCTTTTTCAGAATGATTTGCGCGTGCTTTGTGTTCGCCCCGGCTCCGGTCTCGCCCCGCGTGCCGTTGATTTCCGCTGAAATTGTTTTCCAGTTGTAGTCCCTGTTGGTGCAAGCGGCGCGATATCGGTTCCAGTCCGCGCTTTGTAATGTTATCTCGTTGCATCTGTATCAGGATGGGAGAACGGGGGAGAGGAAGCTGGTTCGGGGAGTGACGCCACAGCTTAACCGATATATACCTTGCTGCCTACTTTGGCAAACTGATGAAGTGAATTTATTGGCCCATTAGCAGCAGCAGTCCTGTGCCGTGTTATTGAGATAGCAAAATCCGAACCGGTCTGGGCTCCGCTCCTGGGCGGGGTGGAGTGCTTTCGGGGTGAGTGTGTGCTGGCGGAAGGGTGAAGGGCATGCGGCCAGGGGCTGCTAGTTTAATAAATTTATCTTCGAACTTTATGATAGCTTTGTTCTTGCTCTCGCGTACGCGGACCGGGGCTAATCAAGATGTTTTCGTACGCTATTGATGGCCGCCGCGCTCGTAATACCAGTGATTGGGACCCACGGATAATGAGTGCTCTCGACTGAAAAATGATGATTTATACAATTCGTCAAATTGAATGTAAAACATGCTCAAGGTTTTCGGAACTGGAGCAGATCTTGCCCCCTTCGGTCGAGGTCTTCGAGCATTGTCCGTCATAGAATCGATTAAGAAGGTATTTGTTACGTCGATTTATTCAAAGGAGTTCCGATGGGTCGTAGGTCCCGCAAATGGAGCCTGCATGCTCGGAACAGCACATCAGCAAACAGTGCATTACAGTGGAAACTGTAAATCATCCCATCGTTCTAATTGAATTTCTAGTCTCAGTGTAAATAGTGCCATAAAACCGACCCTACCGCCGTTCTTTGTGCAGTGGTTCATAAATTAGCACATAATCCTGGAAACCGCTCTGCGGTTTTTTTTTGCTTCGCATCAAACCGGCCCCGAAGAGGCGAATGAAATATTACGAAACGCAGCGCGTGAGTGTTTTTAACGATGCAGCTTAACACGATCTCGGCCTCGGACCCCGGTACGTTCCTCGGAGGCGCTAAACTTCTCAACTAGCTCTATCCGGTCAATAAAAATCGGGTTAAATATCTTACGAACAGTGCGTCCAGCGGCGTGGTTTTTCTGGTACCGAGCGACAGGCAGCATCAATCGGGTGGCGCCTCCCGTGACATTTATGTTGTTTCAGGAAAGTGATTATTTTTGTTTTCGAATATACCGAGGATACAGTTAGGAAGAAGCCCGTAAAATTAAACTGGTTTGCATTCCTTGCCGAGAAAAGTGAGGAATGTAAATTATTCTGTCATACGAATTGTTCCAGTGATTATGAAGGAGCAATACTCATTTGACATAAAGTTGATAATAAAAATGATATAAAATATTCGGTGGGACTTTTAACAACCTTTTCTATATTGAATCTATTCAGTCAAACGTAAATCTGAACCACTTCTAATTCACTACCGAATCTACTTTGTAATAATATATGCTAATTATAAGCGCTTTGCTGGCACCACGACTGCTCACATTCGACTGCATGCCAATTTCGTTCGTTCGTTCGTCTTTTTGTCACCTAATGAAAGGCGAATAATTACATTCGTTCCGTTCCCTACTCGCGGGGGTTATCGACGGAATCATCTGGTTTAGTTTTGCATAACACGAACTGAGGAAAACTAATTACGAAACTGAATACTGAAGAAAAAAAAAACAGCTACAGTAAGACAGCATGAACCATTTCATTTTCATTGAACAACAACGCTGCTGTTCTTCCTCGTCGTCGTTGTGACCTCAACGACGTCCGCTCCCCGCATGGCAATAATGATGTACGCCCCGCTCCATATTGCATTGACAGTGTGGTGTTTAATTTATCAGGCGGGGCTTCCACCCGTCTCTGAACCAAGGTACGACGGGTCTGCCCAAAACTAGCAGACTGAGTAGTAGATCCGAATGTCCGTACCGTGCCACTATTGCGCTTCCAAACAGCAGTTCTGCAGTGACGACAACGACGACGTCTTCTGCGATGACTCGCGTAGCGGCTAAGGGGGAAAATTAACGCCCTGTCACGATCTCTGCGCGTGCTATCCATATAATGTAATTGCCTTTCGGATTCTCTCTACTTTGGTCCGACCGCGGCTGGCACCGAAAGGGGGCTCGATGATTCTACCGCTCTTTGGATTCCATCTAGTTCGAAAACCGTCATAGTTTACCGCGCTGCTGTCGAAATGTAAGACTATGCTACTAGAAGCTAGAGAAAATGAGAGGTTCGTCGCTTCTAGTCTCGTGTGGAAACCGATTCGGGGCAACCTATTGCAGCCGAAGTTGTGTGGTTTACGACCCATTGCACTAGTTTCTTTGCGAACGGAACTGGCCGATGCTCGACCAGTGGTGTAGCAAGTTGCTTGCTAGTAAAGATTGGGGTTTTCTATCAACAGTAGAATAAGATAACAGTTTTATAGGCACTCAGCATACATGGCGTTCTGCTGAAGTCGACGACTGTAATGAATCACACCCGGTTGGAAGCTAGGTCTCTTACCGCACAATGCAACCATCCGCTAATTTGAAAATTGATGCTTATTGAAAGGTATGATTTTGCCTGCTGGCTGTGGCAATAGTGTTCTGTCTCGTCAGTCCGATGATGATGGGGCGGAGATGCAGCCTTTTGTTCCAGTGACCCCAACGCGCCCTCGCCGAGCGTGATCATTTGCTGTCTGGTTGGTGTTTGATTTCTTACGTCAATTGTTTCTCGTTTTGCGAAATGTGCAACTAACGTCGCTCCGCCGAGTTGAGGGTTATTTGGTACAAATCACGACTCCACAAACAATCGAGGATCGACTCCTTCGGCAGCATATGTAAGTATTTTTTCCCGGCATGGATTCACATCTTTGTTGCACCTTTTAACCTTGTCGTCGCATTCAAGAATGCCGAGCAGGCAGGAATGTTCGATCCTTGTTCGGGACAGCCCGATGATGAATGCGAAACATGTGAGAGCTGGACTAGAGAGCGGTAAGCGTGAAATGCACTGCGTGATAATCGGAGTTGGCGAAAAAAAATGTAAGTAACAAGCCACAAGTACCTTGAGCCATCCGATCGAACCGAACCGATGCGCGCTGGTTTTTCGGGAGAAAGGAACCGCTCGACCCGTGGGTATTACGTGAACGCAATTCTCCGAACAGGAATAAAATATACGCGAGGAACCTACGGAATGATCACCGCCGTCTGTCTGCGTGATCAGAGCGTGATGTGACGACGATGGGGCAACGATTTTCGTTATGCAATATCCTGTTTCACGCGTTGCAGGATGCTATCAGGTTTTCTTCTTGTGTTAAGATATTCTACATTTTACAGTTGAATCGAAAAAAAGCTGATTAGGTATTTTTCCAACTGGATTTTAAATTTAAATTTCTGATGAAAAGCTTCAATTTTCACTTAATTTTCGAATAATTCCTATTAATAGATAAACATGATTCTTTAATTTTGATGATTGAGAGAAAAAGTCACTGATAAATTAATTTTATCGTATATAACTTAATGGTTGTGTTTGCAGTTGCAATTGCGGTGTGGGTTGACTTTTCCACTCGTCCGGAAAAAATGATGTTGGTTTGATATTCAATACATCGACCAATTAAAGTTTAAGTTTGATGTAATACATTCAGAGCAATTCGGGACAAAATGTGGGCAGAAATTCGAGACAGCCTAGCTGACTGCATTCTTGAGCTCACCGACCGAATCATTCAAGCAGCAAAACGTCAAACAGCTGGAAATACAACATCCTTGTAAAGAACCAGCCATGGAATAGTATCGAAAACGGTCGAATGGATGCCGCCAACTGATTCAGGAAGTGAAGCTCATGGGAAGAATTTCTAGATAACATCCGTGAGAAGCAGACTTCTGCCGACGTTTAGGGAAGGATCGATTCCATGAACGAAAAGCCCCGAGCTACAGGTATAACACTGAAGATACACGGAGCACGGTGCTCCCACAGACCGTTATTATAAAAAAAAATGCACCAAAGAATTTGAGTACACCATTCGATTCGTTATGACGTCCAGAATCTCTGGTCAAAATTTCAAAATCATCGTACGGTACATTTTTGAGTAATGCCCTTTCGAAGGTCGTAAAGTACAAAAAAGTGATATTGAAACGACGAAATACTCAATGTACAGCCCGTTTTTCAGCCATAATTTTATGAAACAACTTCCGAAATAGTTTCTATACATTCCAAGTATTATATTTCAAGACATTTACAATTAGTGGAAAGATTTATTTGAAAATCCCACAGTGCACAGTGGTCTAAATTCAAAAAATCGTGATCGTTCTAGATTTGACTATGAAAAATTGATTTTATGTACACAATGTCTTCAGCAAAATTGTTTCTTAGATCAAGGCCTTACTTATGGCGTTTTTGGGTTTTCGATCAATCCACCTAACAGTTAGATAAAAAAAATATTTTTTCCAATTTTCAATACACCGGATTGCTTTTTTCAGCAAAGTTGTGGAAAATTTCAAAAGAAAAACAATTGCTGAATAAAGCAATGTCCTATCTGTTCATTGAACACGACAAAATAGAGTTTTTTGTGGAACACCCCTCCTTAAAATCAGATTTTTGTCTATAATTTCGTCTGTAATGGTCGAAACAATGCAAAATGTTTTAAGAATTTATGCATTCAACTAAGCTTTCCTCAATACCTTGTAAAATTTATTGTTTTGATAATCACAGAAAAAATTATTGAGAAAAAACTGATTTTAAGGAGGGGTGCTCCACAAAAAAACTCTATTTTTTCGTGTTCAACGTACAGATAGGACATCACAATGTTCAGTAATTATTTTTCTTTCAAAATTTTCCACAACTTTACTGAAGAAAGCAATCCGGTATATTGCAAATTAGAAAAAATATTTTTTTATCTACCTGTTAGGTGGATTGATCGAAAAACCAAAAACGCCAAAAGTAAGACCTAGTTCTATGAAACAATTTTGCTGAGGAAATTGAGTACATAAAATTAATTTTTCATAGTCAAATCTAGAACGATCACGATTTTTCGAATTTAGACCACTGTGCACTGTGGGATTTTCAAATAAATCTTTCCACCAATTGTAAATGTCTAGAAATATAATAGTTGGAATGTGAAGAAACTATTTCGGAAGTTGTTTCATAAAGTTGTGGCTGAAAAACGTGCTTAAAATTGAAATTATATTTCGTCGTTTTAATATCACTTTTTTGTACTTTACGACCTTCGAAAGGGCATTACTCAAAAATGTACCGTACGATGATTTTGAAATTTTGACCAGAGATTCTGGACGTCATAACGAATCGAATGGTGTACTCAGATTCTTTGGTGCATTTTTTTTATAATAACGGTCTGTGGGAGCACCGTGGGAGGTTATATTCGAGATACTAGCTTAGTGGCTGACTCACTTTCAGAACACTTCGCACATCTATCAGCGATCGACAGTTACCCACTTGAATCCACTTGGGAAAATGATGTATCTATTCAGATTGTCTGAACCACCACTATTCCCGACCGGTCCGAATGATGCCATCAATGTCCCATTCACCATAGGTGAGCTCAAATTTTACCTATCCAAATTCAAGGGCAATCAACAGGGCATGATGAGATAAGGTACCCTGTTCCAAAGAACCTTCCGTTTGCAGAAAAGAAGTGTTTCCTGCGACAGAGCCTTCCCACAGATTGGAGGCATACAGTGATTACATCCATTTCTAAACACACTTATCTCTATACACTTATCTCTTCAACGAAACCATGGAGAGGTGAGATGATGATGATGATGATGATGGTCCCGCCACATACCCCTACAAAGGTTTGAGCTGGATGATTTATCTATAGATAATTAATGTGATCACATTTTAATCAGTTATACAAAACAAAAAAAACGAACTGATTTTACCTCCAGATATAAACTTCTTCAAAAACTGTATACTTGATTCATAGAGCACACAAAACTAGTACAGGGTTTTCATGACCTTCAGCCAGACCAACCACAACTATTTCATGATTTTCTCTAAGCATTCAAATAACAATTTTAATTTGCTAAAAGAAATCATTTATATCTGAAAACCGCGCGCGAGGCTCAAGCTTTTGTAGTCTCTTTCTATTATTTTTAAAGCTACAATCACCGTGACGAACACAGTAGTTTTGTTGTTATAAATTTAGAAAAGTCCAATTTAATATAAACATATAAATAAAATTTTACAACACAATCAGATCCGTTTGTTAAAACTTCGTCATTTAAGATCCGTTTGTTCAAACTTCGTTAGGTGAACTCTACATCATTTTGAAAAACTTAGTATCGTTCTATACAATAGAAACTTTCACGTGTGAAATACATTGTCTCTTGAACTCCGCAAGTGTTGGTGCACGTTTAACATGTCTTGGCATCGAATTGAAAAAATTTATACCTTTATAAAACAATGAATTTTGTGAAGCTCTCGTTAGAAAGAAAGGTGTTCTTATTTCATCCGCGGTTCTAGTGTTATATCTATGAAAATCTCTTCCTCTTTCAATTCGATCACTCAAATATTGAGGTAGCAAACCATTAATTAATTTAAAAATGAACACCATAGACAAATAAACAACTCGCTGCTTCACAGATAGCCATTGCAAAGCGTCCAACATGAAAACAGAGGAAGTTAGTCTATCACAATTTAAAATCAAACGCATTTTTTTTTTTAAGGGGGATTTGTTAGTAGCTTAAGTATTTATGATAAATATTAGTAAATAATGAGTATGTGTGTCCAATCACAAATGGTGACTTCTCAACACTGTTAGAAATTTGTAATTCTAATTGTTAGGATTTGTTTGCTTTCGCAATTAGGACTTATCATTCGTAGGGATTTAAACCTACTTGTCAGAAAAGGGGAAGTAAACTTACAACTAAAATTAAAAGTTTGCAATTTCGCAATCAAACCTTTATGCCAAACACTGTCGAATGCTTTTTCTATGTCTAAAAGAGCAGCTCCAGTGGAATAACCTTCAGATTTGTTAGCTCGTATCATATTAGTAACTCTGAGCAATTGATGAGTTGTGGAATGCCCATGGCGAAATCCAAACTGTTCATTTGCAAAAATTGAATTTTCGTTGATGTGTGACATCATTCTATTAAGAATAACTCTCTCAAACAGTTTACTTATTGAAGAAAGCAAACTGATTGGTCGATAACTTGAAACTTCAGCTGGGTTCTTAACCGGTTTTAAAATGGGAGTAATTTTTGCATTTTTCCATAATTTGGGAAAATATGCAATTTTGAAGCAGCAATTGAAAATTTTCACTAAAAATTCCACTGTGCTCTCAGGGAGATGTTTGATTAGTATATTAAAGATTCCATCGTCACCAGGTGCTTTCATATTTTTGAAATTTTTAATAATTGATTTAATCTCATTCAAGTTAGTTTCAATTATTTCTGCAGGTAAAAAATTCTGGGAAGAAATTAAATCAAATTGACGTGTGACTTCATTTTCAATTGGATTCACAAAATTCAGATTTGAGTTATGAACACTCTCAAACTGCTGAGCAAGTCTTTGAGCCTTTTGTTCATTGGATACAAGAAAACGTTCACCATCTTTTAAAACTGGAATAGGCTTTGAAGGTTTCTTAAGAATCTTCGACAGCTTCCAAAACGGTTTTGAATATGGTTTCAATTTTTCAACTTTAGTCTCAAAATTTTGATTTCTCAGAAGAGTAAATCTATGTTTAATCTCTTTCTGTAAATCTTCATAAATAGTTTTAAAAACAGGGTCACGAGAACGTTGATATTGACGTCTGCGGACATTTTTCAAACGAATTAGAAGTTGAAGATTTTCGTCAATTATTGGTGAATCAAATTTCACTTGAGCCTTTGGAACAGAATAATTCCTGGCATCAACAATTGCACATTTTATTGCTTCCAAAGCGGAATCAATATTCACTTCGTTTTGCAAATCCAGCTCATTATTGAAATTTCTCTCAATATGAGTTTTGTATCTTTCCCAATTAGCCTTGTTATAATTAAAAACAGAGCTCATAGGGTTTAAAACTGATTCATGTGATAAAGAAAAAGTTATTGGAAGATGGTCAGAATCAAAGTCAGCATGTGTGATCAAATCACTACATACATGACTTTGATCTGTCAGCACCAAATCAATTGTTGAAGGGTTTCTTACAGAAGAAAAGCATGTAGGACTATTCGGAGACAAAATAGAATAGTATCCTGAAGAACAATCATTGAATAAAATTTTGCCATTGGAATTACTTTGAGAATTATTCCATGAACGATGTTTAGCGTTAAAATCGCCGATTATGAAAAATTTCGAATGATTTCTGGTGAGTTTTTGTAAATCACCTTTAAAATAATTTTTGAGCTCGCGTGTGCATTGAAATGGTAAATATGCTGCGGCAATAAATAAAATCCCAAGTTCAGTTTGAACTTCAATTCCCAAAGTTTCAATAACTTTCGTAAGATGGGGAAGAGCACGATGTTTGATTCGGCGATGAATAACAATTGCAACTCCACCGCCGGAACCCTGAATCCTATCATATCTATGACTCACGTAATTGGGATCATATTTTAATTTAATGTTAGGTTTTAAAAATGTTTCAGTAATAATTGCAATATGCACATTATTTACTGTTAAAAAGTTAAAAAGCTCATTCTCATTGGCCTTCAATGAGCGAGCATTCCAATTTAATATTTTAATTGTTTTATTTAAAATCATTGCTAAATTTTAAATTAGAAACAATTTTAATAGTAAAATTTGTGCCTATTTGAATGGCTTCAAACATTGATTTTGCCTGCAACTTGGCGTTCAGGAGATCGAACATTGCCTGTTGCAGAAAAGAAAGTTTACCTGCCGTAATAGGCCCCAGGCAGTTGACATTAGAAAAAATATTTTCGTTAGTAATATTACTGATAATTGATTAGTAATAGGTGTACAATTGTTTTCTAGCGTCTTTTGCTTACCCATATTAACGGTAATTTTCGAACTACCAACATTAGGCGGTAGAATGTTCGAACTACCTGTAACCCGTTAAACGGGTATGCAAAGGAGTAGGTAAACTATGCGTCACTGGTACGCTTGGTGAATTTTGTTTTGAAGTTTGTTTTAATTGGGAAATTGAATTTTGCTTACCTTGCCTTGCCTTAACAATTGCTAAACGGACTGGGCATTGATAAATATTTGACATATGGTTGCCGTTACAATTCGCACAGCGAAAATTTTTACTCTCTTTCACAGGACATGTGTCCTTTTTGTGAGAAGAGTCTCCACAATTAAGACATTTTTGGTCCATGTTACAGAATTTGGAACCATGGCCATAACGTTGGCAAGTACGGCATTGGGTGATATGCTTTTCACCTCCGCCATACTTCCTATAAATTTCCCACTTTACACGCACATTATACAAAGTATGTGCTTTTTCAAAAAATTTTAAGTTGTTAACCTCATTGCGGTTAAAATGAATTAAATAATTAACAAGGGAAATTCCAGTTCTCTGACTGTTTTCGCCTCGTGATTTTTGTTTCATTAGAATTACTTGGGTAGGGGCTATGTCAAGTAATTCTGTTAAAGTAAGTTTGATCCCATCAACGGTTTGATCGTTGGTGAGACCTTTCAAGACAACCTTGAACGGCTTGGCGTTCTTGGTGTCGTATGTAAAAAATTTGTACATCTTGTCAGTTAAATACTGAACAAGACGATCACGACCCTTTACTGAGTCGGCTAATAAGCGGCATTCACCTCTACGGCCAATCTGATAGGTAACTTTAACGTCAGAAACAAACGTTGAAAGTTCCTTTTTGAATATATTAAATTCAGAAGAAATAGTTACCACAATAGGTGGAACTTTCTCCTTTTTTAAAGATTTTATATTTTGTATAGTTTCAATATTAATAACTTCCATTTCACCAGCTTCTTGCTCAGGCAAAATATCAAAAGGATTGTCACTACAGACACTCGAAGTGTCAGAAAGAGATGCCTCTCTTTTCCTCCCCGCAGCGATGCGAGGTTTCTTTTTCCGTCCAGCCATTTCAGGTGATACGAAAAAAGTTAAAACAAATGTTAAATTCAAAAGTAGGTAGTCTTGAGAAAGACTGATGGGAAATAACTTTCAGGTAGTCTTTAAAAGACACACTGACAAAACACAAACTTTGGAGCTATAGGCAGTCAAAGACCAGTCCACAAGCAACCGAAAAAACGTCTGATCTGTAGGACAGTTCAAGACGCACTCTTAATCAAACGCATTATTCTATTCTGCAAACGCTGTAACCTCAATAGTTGTGTGTTATTGGCTAAGTATAAAAAAGTAGGGCAAAAATCCAAATGTGGAGAGATGATTGACTTGTATAGCTGTACTTCACTACTAATCGTTAATTCGTTTTTCAGACGGCATAGAATTCCATACTTTTTGGCAATTTTCTTGATGACATTGTCAATGTGAGTGTTGAACTTTAGATTGTCATCAATAATCACGCCAAGATATTTAATCTCCCGAACGCGACCAATTGCCTCATCATCAATCAAAACAGAGACATCATCATTTACAACGGTGCGCGAGAAAATCATAAATTTAGTTTTATCAATATTCAATTTCAATTGCTTATACTTCAACCATCTGCTTAGAGAACGTAAATCTTCGTTCAAGTGTGAAACGGCTTCTTCTACGTTCTTAGCTGCAATGAATAATACGGTGTCATCGGCAAAAAGATTAATATCACAAAAACGTAAAACTCGTCGCATGTCATTTATATACATAATGAACAAAAGGGGCCCTAATACACTTCCCTGTGGAACTCCAAGATCATTCTCCACGGGACTAGAAACAGAATCATTAAAAACAGTCCGTTGAGTTCTGTCAGACAAGTAGCTTTCAAACCATCTGAATGCAGTACTCGAAATTCCAAAGCGCTTGATTGTGTTCAACAATAAGGGCCTAGAAATTGTTTCAAAAGCGCGTTTTAGATCCAAAAAAACAGCAAATATTGTGTCTCTATTTTTTAAGTTATCTTTCCATTTTGCTAGTACTAAGTTTAACGCGGTTTCACATGAGTGGCCTTCCCGGTAGCCTGATTGTTCCGTAATTAGCAACGAGTTACTATTTAAATATTCTAGAAGCTGGCCTTTAACAACTAGTTCTAATATCTTTTCTAATGTGTGTAACATGTTGATGGGACGAAACTCTTCGGCTTTAATCGTTCCAGCAACCTTTTGAATCGGAACAACCAACGATTCTTTCCACACCAAAGGCACGTGCCCTGTTTGCAACGATTCATTATTGAGGTCCAGCAAAGTGTGACCAATGACATTGAAGCAATCTTGAATAACTCTAGCATTTACATTATCTACTCCAGCTGTTTTACCTAATGAAAAACAAATTTTTCTCAGTTCTTCTAACGTGATTGGGTGAAAACCATCAAATGTACAACTACTGTTAATCGGCTGTTTTATTTCGTCGGGTTCCTCGACCAATTCAATGGATTGATTGATCAATGAAACACTATTGACAAAATAATCATTAAATCTAGATGCAATAATTTGTTCTGAATGTTCTAATGTGCCTTCAAAAGTTATGGACCGCGGTTTACAATAACTAGGTTTCAACAAAGATTTCAAAATTTTCCATAACTCTTTGCTGTTATTTTGATGTTGAACAATCTTTCTCTGGATATATTCACAACGCTTCTTTTTAATCGCCTGTGAGTATTTATTACGCGCGAACGTGTACTCAATCCAATGATTCTGATTGTTTGATCTACAAACCTTTTTGTACAGTTTATCTCTCTTGCGCTTTAGGCGCAAAAGATCCAAACTATACCAGCTGTTCGAGTTTTTCAGCGAAACAAATTTATGTTCAACTAATTGATTCGTACACGTCTTCAAAATGTTAGTAAGAACAGCTGCAGATTCATCTAAACTACCGGTCGCGATTGGAAAACCCAAGCTTCTCTCAACAAGGTTCGAAACAGCCAGTTTTGAATATTTTCTCCAGCATTTCAATTTTATTGAATCATTATTATTATTCAAGTTTTCTAGAACATTAATTACTAATGTCTCATGAAGGGTTATTTTCATATCAGAATTCGTAACTGAACGAATCGAATCAAAATTGCAATAAACATGGTCAATCAAAGTTCTACTCCGCTGGGAAATACGCGTAAATTCATCCACACTTTGTTTCAAATTGAAAGACTCAACTTAACGCTTCAAATGATTTGAATTTGCATCATCTCGCCAGTTAATATTAAAATCGCCCGTCACTATATTTATTTTACCCAAATCAAGAAATTCATCAAGCCAGTTTTCCAATATTTCCGACAGATAACCGACAGTTCAAACACTTCTTGGAATCTAATAGCCTTCTCGACGACCCAAATGGAACGGGAACTTACTTTGCGACCTTATAGACAAAATCACACTTTTGCACTGCGGCAATAACCGAATCTCGAAAGATTATTGTGAAAATGGCGGCATCGGATCTTGGAGCTTAGAGAAAAATAAATACACTACACACACAGATTCACAGACAGATCAAAAACATGCGAAAGGATTAGCTTCGGGATTCAGAAGAAACAGATTCTACCAGCTTTCAGAAATTACATCGGTCTTCACAGCGGAATCTACTGCAATTTTTGCTGCAGCCATAACTCCCGAAAAACCAATCGCCAACATCAGTGATTCACTCAGTGCAATCCGGGCACTCGAGTTTTTCATCCTTGGATCCAGGAAACTCAAAATCTAGGAAATCCAGAATGTGGTTCAATCTGGGTACCAGGGCACTGCGGGACTTCGGGCAACGAAACTGTAGACAGATTGGATGCTATCGATCGATGTTACGATGTATACAGAGGAAATTCCGTGTGTGGACTACACATATGGCTGGAAAACTTATAGAGAGTTTCATTATTCCACCAGCTCACCTCGTTGTGACTTGGAGCTAACCTAACTACTGTCACAACCTTTTTTAGGCTTGATTTTGACCCAGTATTGACCTGCCGCACTGCCCGAAGTGCATCGTAAAATTTGTCAGTTTTAGCTCACCACCGCACGAGCTTAGATCGTAAATAAGTATGTCTTTCAATAACTTGAATATAACCGGAAGTCACCATCCTGGATTTTAAAATGGCATTTGGAGGCAATTTCGGGCACCTGAGCGTCATTCTGGTTTAAGAAACACCCAGCGTCATTCTGGTAAAAGAAACACTCATATTGGGTGCTATTTGGTCATTTTCGGCTATTTTTCAGAAACCGGAAGTCGCCCTCTTGTATTTCAAAATGACATTTTGTGACAATTTCTGGCCTCTGAGCATCATTCTGGTTGAAGAAACACCCATTTGTTTTTGGGTAATTTTCGGCAGTTTTCCAGTCATCAAAAGTTGCCATTTTACAATTCAAAAATTTGTCTGAGGTCGATTTGTAATTTTAATGCATCATACCCATGTTGGGTGGTATTTGGTCGTATCTCGCTGTTTTTCAGAAACCGGAAGTCGCCATCTTGGATTTCAAAATGGTATTCAGAGACAATTTCTGGCCTCTGTGCGTCATTATGGTTAAAGAAACACCCATATTAGGTGGTATTTGGTCATTTTTGGATGTTTCCCATACACCGGAAGTCGTAATCTTACAATTCATAATGTTGTCTGAGGTCGATTCGTGGCATCAGTGCATCATAACAATCCCGGAAAAAACCAAATTGAGTGTTATTTGGTCATTTGCCACTGTTGTTTAGGAACCGTAGGTCGCCATATTGGATTTCAAAATGGCATTTGAAGACAATTTCTGGCCTCTGAGCGCCATTCTAATTAAAGTCGCCGACATCTTTGTTACCCCTAAAAATATTCACCTCCCGAATTTGGTTCCATTCATTTGGTTAGTTCTCTAGATGTGCAGAAATTTGTGTTTCATTTGTTTGTAACCCCTCCCTCACATAAGAGGGAGGGGTGTCGAACCATTATAGACATATTTAATACCTCTAAAAACATTTACATGCCCAATTTGGTTCTATTTGGTGGATTGGTTCTCGAGCTGTGCGAAATTTGTGTTTCTTTTGTATGGGACCCCTCCCTTTTAAAAGAGGGAGGGGCGTCAAACTGTTATGGATATATTTGATAACTCTTGAAACATCCACCTGCCCAATTTATTTCCATTTACTTGGTTGGTTTTCGATATGTGCATGAATATGTGTTTCATTTGTATGGAACCCCTCCCTTTCAGTAAAAGGAGGGATGTCAAACCAAATTTGGTTCCATTTTCTTGGATAGTTTCCGAGATGTGCATGAATTTGTGTTTCATTTGTATGGGACCCCTCCCTTCCAGAAGAGGGAAGGGTCTCGAACTATCTTAGTCACCTTTCTCGGTCCCCAAAACCCCCATATACAAAATTTCACGCCGATCGGTTCAGTAGTTTCCAAGCCTATATGGAACAGACAGACAGACAGCGCTGCATTTTTATATTTATGTATTCAATCCAACTCTATGATTTACAGCAGGGCCGGTGGTTGATGTGGGGAGTATGGGTAGTAGTGGTAGTAGTAGTAGTAGTAGTAGTAGGCTTACATCAAACTGGTCGCAGTGGAAAATGTACTCAACAGGAAAAAAATGGGTAGTAGTACCCACTCTGAAAATATCCCTGTGGGTACTTACCCACACAGAATTATAGAACAAAACCAAAAAAAAATGTAATATGTTCTATGCTCGAAACTCAAAATTGCCGCGTACTTGTGCGAGTGATCGCTTTTTAATGGTTATCGTTGAGAGAGAGTTCATAAAGCTACAGCTTTCATGCATTTCTAAGCGATTGGCTATCAATTCCTCACATTTCTTCACCTTCTCCCGTTTGGTCCGGTGTTCCTCAGGAAAGTCATTTTGGACCATTACTATTCTTGTTGTACATGAACGATGTCATCCTTACTTGAAGTTATATTGCACGATAAAATAGCCAAAGGACGCGTTGTATAACCCTTTCCGACCGAGCCCACACAGTTGTGTAGGTAAAAAATGGCTGATAACAAAACCTCAATCGGAGCAAATCCTATATAAAAACACTTGCTTGCTCCTTTTTGCCTTTCTCCTACAAAGGTATAGCAATCACTAAAAAAAACAAAGGTATAAAAGTGCTCCAAAGGGTCGAATCTCGTATATCAATCGACTTAGCTCGACGAGCTGAGCATTTTCTGTGTGTGTGTGTGTGTGTGAGTGTGTGTGAGTGTGTGTGAGTGTGTGTGTGTGTGTGTGTGTGTGTGTGTGTATGTATGTAACGGTCTCCCAATCTCACTCGATTTTCTCAGAGATGGCTGGACCGATTTTCATGAAACTAATTGCAAATGAAAGGTCTAGTTGCCCCATAAGACCCTATTGAATTTTATTGTAATCGGATTTTTAGTTTCGAGGTTATGTATCAAAATGTGAAAGTCACAAAACTTCATTATCTCAGAAACTGCAAAACCGATTTGAACAAAATCGGTATCGAAAGAACGGGCTTGTTTTTTTGAACCATTTGTGAAATAATTTTATAATGATTGGACATGTAGTTCAAAAGTTATGCAAAGGAACGTGTTTCAAACACTGTTTAAACTCACTCACTTTTCTCAGAGATGGCTGGACCGATTTTCACAAAATTAGTGTCATATGGAAGGTCTTGTTGCCCCATAAGATCCTATTGAATTTTATTGTTATTGGACTTTAACTTTGTTCGTTATGTATAATAATGTGAAATTAGGTTATGACAAGAAACATGTTTCTAACACTGTTAGAACTCACCTACTTTTCTTAGAGATGGATGGACCGATTTTCACAAAATAAGTTGCAATAGAAAGGTTGAGTAGCCTGATAAAACCCGATTGAATTTTATTATAATCGAACTGTTATGTATCAAAATGTTAAAGTTCTGAAACTCCATTATCTCAGAAACTACACAACCAATTTGAGCAAAATAGGTATCAAATGAATGGACTGTCTTTAAAACCCCCAAATAACGAATTTTATGATGATTGAACATGTAGTTCGAAAGTTATGAAAAGAAACGTGTTCAGAAAACTTTATCAAATTCACTCGTTTTGCCAAACTGATTTCAACAATCTTAGTTTTAAATTGAAGGTTTAGTTGCTTTATTGGTACCCATTTAATTTGATTATAACACTGGTTGACAAAATCGAAAAAAATGCTGCTCTAAAGCTCATAATAATTGCCCTAGAAAGAAAAAAATTCACAGGAAAAGCTAATCGGACTTTTATTTTATCCATTATGTGTTAAATTGTAAAAATATAGAAAATCTCTTCTTTCAAAGATTACACGACTTATTTAAAGAAAACAGGTGTCGCAAATTCGGATTTCAAAATGAAGTATGAAGATGATTCCTGGTTTTTGAGCATTATCCCGGGTACTGAAAAACTCATATTGGGTAATGTTTATCCCTTTTAGACGGGTAGAAGCCAGAAGCTACTGTCTAGAAATTTAAAATGGCGCCTGAAGATGATTTCTGGCCTCAGGGTATCATACCGCTTCCTCAAATCGTATTGGATGATATTTGTCACTTTAGGCTGTTAATCGGAAACTGTCGCCATCTTTGCCATAGAAATGCCCAGATTAGGCAGTTCGGCAATTTTATGATGGATTTCATGATTTTATGATTATCAGGCAACCAGAAGTGGTCATCTGGATTGAAAATTGGGTTTATGGTCGGATTCTGGCCACTGGGTATAATCTAGGTTTCAAGAACCCATATTGATTGGTATTTGGCCATTCATTGGATGCCTCTCAGAAACGATCAGTAATATCAACTGCGTTAAAGAATTTCAATTTCACTGATAAGATCATTCAAATTAATGTATAACGAACAACATTCAATTATACATTGTTTGAAATCTACTGACTAACGTTGACTTAAAGAGTCTGAATATTTATAGGCAGTATATGAGTACAAATCGATTATACCACAATCAAAAACAAAATCGCATCATATAGTTGAAAGAATTTAATGTTATTTGCATGTATATGTGTTAGTTTATATTCATATCGTCGGTTTCGTGCAACACTGGCACAACTGGATTTTCAAGAAAACTTTGAAGTTTAAGATTACAAATCCTTATTTAACACTTTTGGGTCTATTATGCACATATACGTGCTCACGTTGTCCAAGTTAAAACCTTAATTTTACTAACTTTATGAAGATATTTCAATTTGTGCAGCAAAGGCACTTCTACTCATAACTCTTGAATTTTTATGATTTTCAAAATGGGATTTCGTGTGATGAAACTTAACAGTATTTGGCATCGTTTGTCATCAAAAACTCAAAAAAGCAAAATTTTGAGTTGTGCCAGTGTTTTACGAAGCCCATGATATATTAAATTTTAAATGTTCGGTATAGTTGTGCTGTTGGCTACCAAAAGTTTGTTGTTTAGAATGAATAACAAATCCAGCAGAAATAATCAAGGTGTGTTTTTTAAGTGTTGGAGTAAATCTATTTAAACAAATTGTAAGTTCGAAGGAGAAAGGCTGGGTCTCACCACTAGGTGGATTAATTTAGGTTTTTTATTTTTCGTAGCAGCTGCGATGTTAACACTAGCGGTGTGAAGAATAAAACAACGAATAGGACGTTCAAAAAGCGAGAGAGAAGGTTTTGTTTAAGTCACCTTCTACCTACGCAATTATATAGGCCCGGTCGGAAAGGGTTGATCAGGATGGGAAGAACCGCATTGGGGCTGTTCAACGCAGATTCGTCCGCTTCCCTATTCGCCATCTTAGGTGAGCAAGTCCACGCCAGTTACTCTGTTATGAAAGTCATTGCTTGCTGTTTAGGTTAGAACTGTTGGAGGATAGACGCAACTTGGCTAAAGCGTGCTTCATAGCTGACTTCCTTCAGGGTACCCGTTCCTGAAAATCTCTCGTACAAGGACTGATTATAGCCGTCATGAACCGATGAGTAATATGTCTCGTGTGTTTAATAGTTGTCACCATGTTTTGCCTTTCTCCTAGAAAGGTATAGCAATTACTTGCAAAACCGAAAGTATAAAAGTGCTCCAAAGGGCCGAATGGCATTTATCACTCGACTCAGCTCGACGAGCTGAGCATTTTCTGTATGTGTGTGTGTGTGTGTGTGTGTGTGTGTGTGTATGTGTGTGTGTGTGTGTGTGTATGTGCAGATTTTTATTCTCACTCACTTTTCTCAGAGATGGCTGGTCCGATTTTCATGAAATTAATTGCAAATGGAAGGTCTTGTTGTCCCATAAGACCCTATTGAATTTTATTGCAATCGGATTTTTAGTTTCGAGGTTATGTATCAAAATGTAAAAATGATGAAACATCATTATCTCAAAAACTACACAACCTATTTGAACAAAATTGATCTCAAAAGAACGGACTACCTGAAAAACCCTTAAGTTTTGAGTTTTATAAAGATTGAACTTGTGGTTCAAAAGTTATGAAAAGAAACGTGTTCTGAAGACTGTTTAATCTCACGCATGTTTCTCAGAGATGGCTTAACCGATTTTCATAAAATCAGTTTCAAATGGAAGGTCTAATTGCCCCATAAGACCCTATTGATTTGTTTTGCAATCAAACTATTACTTTGACTGTTATGTTTAAAAATGTGAAATCCAGCTATGAAAAGGAACATATTCCGGAGACTACTTGGACTCACTCACTTTTCTCAAAGATGGCTGGCCCGATTCCCACAAAATTAGTGTCAAATGAAAGGTCCAGCTGCCTCATAACACCCTATTGAATTTTACTGTAATCGAACTGTAACTTCATCTGTAATGTACCGAAATGTGAAAATCACGAAACTTCATTATCTCAGAAACTACACAACCGATTTGATCAGTATTGATATCAGATGAGCGGGCTAGTTGAGGGTTAGCTGAAGAATTATGATTGAACACGTGGTTTCAAAGTTTGGCTGATCTATACGTTCCCATTTCATTTGATTATAATCAAACTTAAGCAACCGTTATGTATTAAATTGTTAACAAATCAACGAAAGTCTATTATCTCAAAAATTATTTGACTCATTTGAACATGACTGTCAATTCAATAACTGTCAATGAACATGACTGACATTCGAACATTGAACTGTCTCAAACTCACAAATAACAAACTTCATAGCAATTTGATATGTGGCTCAAAAGTTATGGAAAGAAAAGAAATTCAAAGGCTATTTAAAACTTCACCTGCTTCGATCGATATATGTGGCACCAACATAAATTAAATGTGGTATCGTACTAATTGAACGTTCCAAATTCTTTAATTCCTTGAGAAGTGTTAAAAAACTGCAAATGCACGACGAATCGGTCATAGGATATGATCAAAGTCCAATAACAAATCGTTTGAAATGATTGGTTTAAATCGAAATGACAACATCCTCGACTTTTGGCTTGTGGACATGTCCAGGGTTGATGTTTGGTTTCTATGCATTATCTCGATTACGGAAATATCCATATTGAGTATTATTCGGTCATTTTCGACCTAGAAGTTGCCATTTAGCAATTCAAAATAGTGTCTGAGGTCAATTGTTAGCTCGTTGATCATTCTGGTTCCGGAGATACTCATATTGGATGGTATTTGGTTATTTTAGGCTGTTTTTTCACAAACCAGAAGTCTCCATCTTGGATTTCAAAATGGTATTTAAAATAATTTCTAGCCTCTGAGCGTCATTCTGGTTGAAGAAACACCCATATTGGGCGTTATTCGATCATTTTCGTCTGTTTCCCAGGAACCGGAAGTCGCCAACCTATAATCCAAAATGGGGTCTGTGGTCGATTACAGCTGCTGTGTATCATTTTAGATCAGGAGATACTCATGTTAGTCGGAAATCGGCCATTTTTGGCTGTTTTCCAGAAACCGGAAGTTGCCATCCTACAATTCATAATGGTGTCTGAGGTCAATTTTTAGCTTCTTGCAACATTCTGGCTCCGGAGATACTCATATTGGGTGGTATTTGGTCACTTTGGGCTGTTTTTCAGAAGCTGAAAGTTGTCATCTGGGCGTAATTCTGGTTCCGAAAACATTAATATTGAATGGTATTTGGTCATTTCCGGCTGTTTACCAGACACCGGAAGTCACCATCTTAAAATTCAGGACTGTATCTGTGATAATTTTTTATCATCTGCATCTTTCTGGTTCCAGAGATACTCATATTTAATGGGAATTGTCCATTTCAGGCTGTTTTCCAGAACCCAGAAGTTGCCATCTTACAATCCCAAATGTCGATTATGGAACATATTGTTTGCCACTAAAAACCTTTACCTGCCAAATATGGTTCCATTTAGTTGATTAATTGTTTGTTAACATGTTTGTTACGCCTTAAAAATCCACATGCCAAATTCGGTTTCATTTGCTTGGTTTGTTCTTGAGTTGTGTAGAAATTTATGTTTTATGTTTGTTTGTTATGTTAGTTCTCGAGCAAGGTTGCTAATACGATAGATTATCGTCGATTATCGTCATCGCCGTTACCGATAACGTATGGTATTGTTATTTACGATGACATTAACGATATCGGCGATGACGATAGTCACTAGACGTTATCGGTGAGGAAACGTTTTTTTCACTTCGGAGGGTTGGAGACGAAACATCACTAGGCAACAGGAAGAAACTTTTCCATATTTGTTTATGTTTTGCGTCTCATCAGGAAAATAAACAATAACAGGTATCGTTATCGACGTTTACAATAAATTATTGATTAACAACCTTGTTTTCGAGCCTATATGGATCAGACAGACAGACCGGACTGCAGTTTTATATGTATAGATTACAACGTCAATATTTTAAAACTTAAAGAGTGAATATACATTTTTGGATTGAAGCGTTCATGTAAATCTATTTTTACAAATAAAAGTTTGAATGAGAAAGGCTGGGTCTGACCGCTAGGTGGATTAATTTAGGTTTTTAACTTTAATGTGTCTCGCGAAGCTAATGAACGTAGTTCTAAGCGCATTTTGTGTTAATTTTTAGCTGTTATTATTAGTGAGGTAATTGGGGTAAACATATTATCTGTTGACTAAAATTAAAAAAAAAAAAAAAAAAAGGGCACAAAAGTTATCAGTTCACCTCAACACGCACTAACGAAACAATTACCGTTACACGCACTAATTAAACAACCCATGCAGCATCAATCATAGTATCCCATGAGTCAGCAGAAAAAAATAAATAAATTCGAACTCTAACCGTGATGGCGAAAACAGTGTAATTACTTTATCAGAAGTGTGCGCGTTCAAAGAACCGTACCCCGCTGTGTCAAGAACGGATGGCGAACATGGATGGCAACGACTGGCAGAGCACTTCGTATTTTGCTTCCTCCATGAAGTGTGTCAAAGCCCCTTTTCTTTCGCTCCGGACTGACAATGAAAGGGGAAATTTATAGTAAGAAGTGTCTACCGGAAGTTGCGTCGTTCATTAAGAAATACAAAAAGGGTGAAAAAACTGTGTACTGGCTGGATCTGCCGTCGGCTCACTTACTCGAAGCAATCGTTGGAGGAGCGTCCCCTAGCTGGCCCCATCGAGAGTTTCTGGGCAAAACTAAAGCGTAAAATCTACTCCAACAATTTTGTCGCGAAAATTTATGAAATCTAGGGGGGGGGGGGAATTGACTTTGTGACGAAATGCTACGATGAGAAGGGGGGGGGGTACAAATACCTAAAAAAAGCTACGTCATTTATGTATGCTCCTTTTAAATAGTTGCACTGTGTCTACATGAACTTGCACATCGAGGCCTGAAGAAATTCTTGAGTTCGAGCGGACCTGGGGTCTTGGTATCGAGATAACCGTATAAAACAGGAGCAGGATGAATACTGTATTACTGTGTTTCTAGAAAAAGTTTCTTCCTCTAACTGATTGAATATTTGACGAACGGCGCAACATTGAATATTTCTAGCAATATGTACTGCTGCGGTTCTCTAATAATTTAAGGTAATAATTTTGAATATCTGCAGCAGATACTCCAGAACCAGAAAACGAAATAATCGATGATAAAATATTGGAGCTGTCTGAAAGTAGTTAGGATGAACGCACTAGAATCGTTAAGACCGAAGAAAGTGATCAGCAAGACGTTTTCTTTTTCTAAGATGACTGAGAAGAGAGCTCAGGGGGTGGGGTTGCATTAATGGGGAGTGGTGGACTTACCAGTTGTACTCTCTCAAAGGACCTACTCGGCCCGATCCGGACCTGCCAAACCCCTCAAGTCTCCAGCTCTTATATTCCTAAAACGACGGTTAAGTATTTGGTACGTCGGAAGATGGTTTTTTGTGCTCGATGCATCCGCTCCATTCTTATGCCTAGCTGCCATTGGTGTATTGGTGGTTGACGAGCCACACACATTGTAGCTCCAGGCCAATCTGAGGGGCGGCTCCACAAACTACGCTTCAGATGTCTGGGTCTTCACACATCTCCCGAACTAAGTTATCTGGAGAAGTTACTGGCCCATTCACTACCTTCATGTCGTTCCTCGCACGCTCGGAGCAAGGGCAACGAAGAAGGTATGCTCTGCGTCTTCTCAGTGTTCACGCACTTGAGACCTCACATTCCCGAACCTGTGTAGATACTGCTTAAAGCAACCATTGCCTGAAAGGTTCTGTGTCAGGTGATAGTTCATTTCTCCATGGCACCTCTCAGGGCGTTCAACTACCTTTCGAGGAATTCGACTATTCCCGCTGCTATCTGGTTGGTAAATCCAGTGTGATTCAAAGCAGAATGCCCAGCAACAGTGGTACCGATTGGTATACGAGCAACCAAGGGAATATCGATGAACTGGTGGTAACTTGGTCGTATGCTGACAGGGAAGGGGGAGCTGTTCTCCTCGGAAGGCAGCTTGCCTGAGCGTCTGTTCTCTATGTTAGGGGCGGCTCAAACAGCGTCTGATACAGACGGACGACGGAGAATGGCGACGGAGCATGAACCACGAGCTGCACGCGCTACTTGGAGAGAACCCCATTGCACACTTGGCGGTGGGTCGGTCACGTCGTGAGGATGCCGGACGACAACCCTGTCCAATCACCGGCACCAGAAATAGAGGGGCGCAGCGTGCACGATGGCTCGACCAGATCGAAAGAAATTTGCGAGTAATGAGATCTAGCGAAAAACAGCCCGAAACCGAGCAACATGGCGACAACTTCTTGATACACCACGGCTCTCGTCTAATTGGTAAGTAGGTAAGCACTGCCATCTGATCACCGCGAATGATGTATCACAAGAAGTAAACGTTTCGTATTCTACTAACTGTCGCTGAAAGCTAGAAGGTAAAACAGCCTTATTACATAGAGCCCCGGAGTTGAATTCGTGGAGCAGAATTTCGTAAGTCTACCAAAAAAAATCTATTCGGTTTGATGCAGCTGGCTCAGTATCAAGATGGTAGTTAACCCGATTATTCACCACGGCGGACGAAAACTGCGTGTAGGCATGTTCTGGAGTTCTTTCTTCATATTTTCTTATCAACTACAGTTTTCGCAACAAAATTGGTGGAGCAGATCTTACGCTTCAGGTTTGCCCAGAAATTCTCGATGAGACGCAACTGACGAACGTTGGGCGGGTTCGACAACTTGGGTACCGCATTGATATTCAGTCGCTCCTCCAACGATCACTTCGAGTTGTGATCCGGCCAGAACACAGCGTCTTCGCCCTAATGGCATTTCTTGATGAACAACGCAGCTTCTGGCAGGCACTTGATATCATCAATTTCCTCGTCCGGAGCGTAAAAAGACCGCCTTTGACATCCCCTTCTCGCTGATTGTCAGCCACAGCAGCACCTTCTCGAGGAACTTGGTGTGTGAAATGAACTTCACCTCGGAGCTCACTTCCTTTGTTGGGGAAGTAGAATACGAAGCGCCCTGTCAGTCGTTGTCATCCAGGGTAAGATAGGTCTCACCACCGTCACGTCGTGAATCGTCGGGAAATCGACTTGACTATCTTATTCAGCCGCTGCGTCATTACCTGCAGTTTCGATATCAGTAAGGAGCCGTCCACACTCCATGTGGACAGATTTTTAACGATTTTGAACCCCCCTCCCCCTCCATGGATAACTGTCCATATAAACCCATGAAAACACGGCAATTTTTATCCATTTGTTAATGCAAACGTTAACATGTTAGTCGCCTGCTCTCTACTCTGTGTGCCTGAAGGGCACTAGGTACTGAAATGCCACTGCGACATTCTTGCTGATTGTGTTTTGTGGCGGGCCCCGATTGCTGTGCACAGGTTACGGATTGCTCGTACTCATTGATGGAGTAGAACTGTTTTGTTGTAAACCTGTACCCCAATTAGGTACAACATAGTTGATGAAACTAATGACCTGCTTGGGATTGGAGCTCCATACTTGGTATGGAGTTGAAAGGTAACTTCCTAAGAAGTTGTACCTAGAGGAAGCAAGAGCTTCGCAAGAGCAAAGCAAATGCTCTGAACTCTCTGGTTCAGATTTGCAGAATCGGCAGGTGTCGTTCAACACTACGCCGATTTTCTTTAAATGATAAAAAGCGGGACAGTGTCCGGTGAGGAGTCCCGTGATTATCCGTAGGTCACTACGCTTAAGACTAAGTAGCTTTCTGGCGGTGCCAGGGTTCGGATAGATAAACTGTTTAGCTTGTCTACAGCCCTGTGCCTGTTGCCATTGGGATACTATTTCTAGCCCTTCCCAAGTTAGTAGTTCGCTTTTGATGGCGGAAATGGACGTACCCAGAAACGGCTCGGGACCAATAAACCACTGAGCTGATCCCTGTCTTGCTAGGTAGTCAGCGTGTTCATTACCCTCGACTCCGCAGTGTCCGGGCACCCAAAACAGAAAAACTGAATTCTGTCGGGAAAGTTCCCGTAGAGTTTCAATGCATTCCCAAACAAGTTTGGAAGCGCATTTGACGGCCTTAAGTGCTAGTAGTGCTGCTTGACTGTCCGAGAATATACCGATTTTCGCATGTCTGTAGTTGCGTTGCAGACATATTTTTGCGCAGATATATATGGCATATACCTCTGCTTGAAAAACGGTGGGCCATTTTCCCAGGGAAAACGTTTCCCTGATACCGGGTCCGTATATACCAGATCCCGTTAGGGATCCCATTTTCGAGCCGTCCGTATAAAAATTGACGATGCCAGGTGGAAGATTATGCCCTCCATTGTTCCACATAGAGCGGTTTGTTTCAATCACTCTATATGGAATATCCATGTTGGACCTAACGTCCATCCAGTCGGAGACTGTGGTTAATAGCGGAGTTAGTTTGAACTCCCTAAGTATGCGAAGGTGGCCGATTTGGTCCCCTTCAAGTATGGTTTTCCTCCTTTGCAACCTTAGAGCGCCAAGCTCTGCTTCCTTTTTCACATGAAGATGTAGAGGTAGTAGGCAAAGCATAGCTTCCATGGCTGCAGTTGGAGTTGTTCGCATAGCGCTGGTAACCGAAAGACATGCAAGTCTTTGAACTTTTTTGAGTTTGGCTTGCGCAGTCACTTCGTTCACCTTAGGCCACCACACTAGGGCAGCATAGGTGATTCTTGGTCGGGCAATGGTCTTGTAAGACCAGAGTGCCAAGTCTGGTTTCAGTCCCCAGGTCTTACCGAACAGAGTTCTGCAGGCCCAGATCGCTGAGATCGCTTTCTTAGCGGCATGATCCAGTTGTGCAGACCAGTTCAATTTCTTGTCCAGAATAATTCCGAGATATTTGACTTCATTGCTGAAGCCCAGTCTAACTCCATTCAGTATTGGAGGAGTGAGTCCTTCGTCTGCCGAATGGAATTAGGACTGTTTTTAAGGGGTTTATGTTTAGACCCTCCTGTAAACACCATGACATGGTGGTATTCAGAGCCGTTTGCATTCGGCTCGACAGAGTTGCGTCATCTTTACCTCTGACGATGAGGACGATGTCATCGGCGTATCCAATGACCTCGTAACCAAGCTGTGAAAGCTTGTTGAGAAATGCGTCGACAACTAGTGACCATAACAAGGGCGAGAGAACTCCTCCTTGCGGGCATCCCTTGATCACTGACATTGTTACAGACGAATCTTCCAAGGTTGCTGTGATCACTCTGATAGAGAGCATTGCGTGTATCCAGTTCCTTGAAGTTTGGTCGATTCCCTTATTAGAAAGAGCCGTATCAATTGATGCAAAGGACGTGTTATCGAAGGCCCCTTCAATATCAAGAAAGGCACATAGCGCCGTCTCCTGATAACTCAGGGATATTTCAATCAACGTCACTAAGCTGTGAAGAGCAGTTTCTGTTGACTTGCCGCTTTGATAGGCATGTTGGTTCCTGTTCAGCGGGGAGTCTTTAAGAAACTCGTCACGGATATATTTATCCATTATTTTCTCCATCAACTTGAGAAGCGATGAAGTCAGACTTATGGGCCTGAAAGTTTTAGGTAGGGTTTTGTCCTTTCTTCCAACTTTGGGGATAAACACTACCTTCACCTTCAGCCAGTTATCCGGAATATGGCCCAGGATAAAGCTGGCTCTGAAGAGGTTGATGAGTTCGGACATGATAACTGCGGCCGATTTTTGTAGAAAGATGGGTAGTATGCCGTCTGGACCAGGAGACTTCATAGGGTCGAATGAGCTTAGAGCCCAACCTATTGAAGCTTCCGTGAACAGTCGACGGGCCAGCAGGATGGACTCCCGAGACGCCATATGTCTCGAATTGTCCTGCCGCGACCCATCACTATTCAGTTCTTCGGTCTCTGTCGATCCAGGAAAGTGGGTGTTTATAAGAACCTCCAGCGTTTCCTTGGTAGTGACAGTGAGGCATCCATCCTCTTTCCTCACCTGTCCTAAACCGTTAATATGGTCTTTGGACATCGCCTTTTGGAGCCGCGTAGCTTCCGGCAGAGTTTGTATTCTTTCACAGAAACTAACTCTGGATTTCCGTTTAGCCTTGCGTAGCTCGGCGTTGTACCTAGTGAGGGACGCCCTGTAGTCGTCCCAGTTAGACGTGACTTTTGCCCTGTTGAACAACCGCCTAGTTTCCCGACGAAGGTCACTAAGTTGATCATTCCACCAGGGTACGTCACGGCATACTGACCGCTGTGTTAATGGACAGTTAGCGTCGAAAGCATCCATGATTCTGTTTTGTAGATCATTTGCTGCCGAATTCAGGTCAACCGAATTTCGAATGTTGCTGTAACTGAAAGTTCGTGAATCGATCAGGTGTTCCTTAAAGGATTCTCAATCTGTATTCTCAGGATTTCTGAACAGCTCTCTTTTCAGAGGGTTAGCCTCTATATTAAAAACGATGTGTCTGTGGTCCGACAAACTAGGTTCATCGGAGACATGCCAATTTTTAATCTTTTCAGAAATAGAGGCGCTACACAGAGTGAGATCAAGGACCTCCTGTCTGATAGCGTTGATAAAAGTGGGGTTATTCCCTACATTACATACATTGACATCGTTAGAAGTAAGGTATTCAGGTAGGTACTCACCCCTGGTGTTGGTGTCCGAGCTGCCCCAGATCGTGTGGTGAGCGTTGGCATCGCAGGATCGCTTTGCCTGGGTGGTGGCAGAGTACTCCCGGAGGAGTTACCCGCACGTACCTTTTCTGACATTGCGACGGAGTCTTTCCTGCCTGTGACGTTCGGCCTTCCGCTTACCTCTCGGATGCGTGCTTTGCCGAAGCCGTAGTGCAGTTCATTATATCTACTCTCAACGAGTTTGGCCGATTCTTCGTCAATATCCAGAACTAGTTCGACCAAGGTCTTTACCAATTTGCGGTTACAGACTCGCCACGTTTTGGTAGAGAGATGGTCGTTCTGATTCTGGAGTGAACGAAGAATCTTTTCGTCCGGAGAGTTCGCACTGTCCGCGAAGTAACCGACATACCGTCTGGCCTTCGGCAGATCCTTCATGTGGTATACACAAAGTTGTCTTCGCTCCCATGGTACGAGAGAAGGTTCCTCCCTTTCCAACCACTGCACTGTGTCGTTGTCGGCACAGGCAAGTTGCAGGAAGCCATTTTTTAGATGGCAACCGTTAAACTTGGGCTTGGTGGTTGGATTTTCCTGGTCCGCAATGTGATCGAGGATGGAGGTCCGGACAGCCTGAAGCTGGTCCGTTGTGAGTAGGGAGCTGGGGTGGGTAGCAGATGTTACCGCGAGGCTTATAGCTCCCACCATGTCCCTATATGTGGCCTTCGAGAGCGGCTTCGAACCCGATGACCCCAAACCAGTGCCGTTCCGCAGTTTTTTAGGCTGTGGACACTTAGTACTGGTGTTTGGGGACACCAAGTCGTCCGACCGCTGTCGCTTGACGGCGACTTGGTTCGACTGAGCAGGCTGCTCTGTTGGAAGGAGGGCCAGCTTCCTGGCTTCTTCGTACGAGAGACCGGAGCGGAGATTTTTGCTCAGTCGCCGCCTTTGCGCATTTGAAAGTCGCTTGACAAGGGGTGCCGATGATTCGGGTTTCCCTTCGTCATCGGGCCTTGTCTGTGGATCGGGAACTAAGTTTAAGAATTAAGGATGAAGCAGAGGGTCCTCCGTCCAGCGATTCGCTGTCGAGGTTGAAATCATCCTCATGCTCCATCTCCACCGTTCTGCCCGGTGCGTTTGTTTTTATTGGACTACGCTTCGATGAGTCCATGGGTTCCGGCAAAGAAAGGCTGCCGGTGGCCGAATTTTGTGAAGTTTTGTCGTTCATAAAATTCCCACGAGTCGCTGGGTAAAGAAGAGTCCGCTGCATCAGTGACCCGCGTGATGCAGTAAGGGCTCATTACTGTGAAGGGTGCCCTGGTACTCCACAGGCTCCGTTAGAGGCTGGGTATTTCTTAAAACCCCGCCCCCCACCACGTCATCCATCGGCACGGGTCGCATAACACCTTAGCTTAGGGGTTTTAACCATTGGATTTTACGCAACAGCCATGGTTAAGAGCTGTTGCAACCATCCTCCTTTACAGGGGCTTTGGACCCTCTGCTACAGTTCTCAATAATTCAAGTCTATTCGTAAAGGCTAAACTGAACCAAGAGAACCGTAACAGGCGGAGTTAGTCGCCTGCTAGTATATGGAGGAATAAAACAGAATCATGATGATGATGATGTCAAGCACTCTCTAGGGATTCAAATAGTGCGTACCAACGATGGATTCTTTTTGAAACATACTGCTTACATACAAAAAAATATAGGCTACATCAAAAATCAGGAAGAGAGAGCCGATGACATTCCAGATGACATTCCAGGTCGGATATCTTGATTCATCCCGATTTCCGAAACCGAATGCTGAACGATCTGAGAGAAGAATCTAAAGGACCAAGAACAATTTTCGAAGACAACGAACGCACGAATCCACTTTTAAGATTCAACCACCACAACCACAAATGTTTAGATTAAAGACTAAATTATTTTTTTTGATTTTTTTTTAATTCCGGGTGTCCAATCAACTTCTGAAATCAGTATAACATGTGATTTAAGGGGGGGGGGGGTGGGGCGGTAGGATTTTGAAGGCAGAAAAAACAGGTTTTTACAGATTTTTTTTTTTGGGCGTACGGTGAAAGTAAATTTATTTCTGATTATTGTACATTAAAGAGTAGGATTTGAACTATATTCTGTGAAATATTGGTTGAAAAATATTGAAAATTGACCGAATGACCGGCGCCTTAGAAAAAATACTTTTTGCGGTGCACGTCATACCTCAGCTCTGGATCATCTGAAATGAAATAACCAAAGTTTTTCCTTTAATTTCTATGTCCCTCTAGGTATCTCTGTCGAGTTTTTCCATTTTTTTTAAATTTTTGAACTTTTTACAAGAATTGAAAGTGAAAATACCGATTTTTGGCCTCAATTCATGACTATTGTTGTTAATAATAAAAAAAATAAAGTCAAAAACGAAAAAATCTCATAAATTATGTAAGAAAATACTGTAAAAATTTTGAGAACGATCGGTTGAATAGATTTTGAGATACAGAGTGCAACGACTCAAAAAACATCGATTTGAGAAAAACGCGTTTGAAGTTTTTTGTAGCGAAAAGACCCCGATAAAACTTAGTAAGCTATTTATTTTTTATTTCACTCATATAGAATCATCAATGCCGGGACCATAGAGTATAGACTATACTTTCATAATATGCAATAAAAAAAAATCACTTTTTTTGAACCCTCAAAACCCTACCCCCCCCCCTTCATTTAATTTCTTTGCAGATTATCACAGACAGAAAATTGCATTCATTTTCATGTAGTATTTCAGATAAATTAGGAGTCATACCAGATACCAGTTTTCCTATTTTTTGATCCGTTTTCATCCCTCCTTATGTTATTTATGCCCTCAAAGAATTTCTATGCTCACGCCAAGGTAGTTATTATTTAACATTCGAACGTAAAAAGAGCAAGATTGAATCTATGGGACAGTTGGCTTTCTAAATAGCACAAACTGTTTGATTGCTTTTGAAATTCCCCAACATTTCTAAGCTGAAAATCCTGGATTTATGCAAGGTTAGAGGTTTTCAGTGTTTTTTTCTGGAGAAGTGTTTCCGAATTTCTATAAAAACAAGAACGTTTTAAACACTTTGTGCTACTTGTAGACTGTGGAATTAAGCTCAGAGTCACAGTTTGAAAAGCGAGTGAAGGTCAAACTAGAGAAAGATCTTAAGTTGAACTCCGAATAGCCGAAAAACGCTTCTAAATGTCAGAGAAACCGTCAGAAAAAAACGATCCAGGTACAGAGACCAAATTGAAAATGATCTGAGTTAAACCAGAATCCCCAGGAGAGCGTGTTCGAAGGAAACAAGAAGTTGCAATGGTATATTGAATTTTGAATTGAGAAACAACGCTGAAAAACGATTCTGAAGGCATCAAAATGATCCTAAATGAACTCAGAATCCTTTGATATCAGATGTGTTGGAAAATGATTTCAAACATGGATGAAATCGACAAAACCGCGTTTAAAGGCTTAGATGTAGACTGATCTGGAATAGAGCACAGAATCACCATGAAGCTCCAATAAAACCAGAGAAGTGCCAATTAGGGACAATTTCAAATTAAGTTCAGAATCATCGGAAACCGCCTTTTGAAACCAGATAAGGCAAAAATAGAAAAAGATTTTCAGTGTAGCATTGACTTTTCAAGGTCAATTAAAAAATAAATTTAAGATCGCCAAAAACTTGTTTGAAGGCCTGAAAATGCCAAAACAAAGAATGATCTCAAAAGGAAGGAGAATTTGTCCAAAAACGCTGCTGAAAGCCAAGAAAATCACAATAAAAATGGTTGCAAAATGGGTTCACCATCGTGATAAACACTTATAAAAGCCTGAAAAACCGTTATTGCAGTTAAGCTTCATCAAGCTCACAAAACCCGAAGAAAGCTTCAGAAAGTCAGAAAAACCCAAATTAGCAATCAGTATCAAATTAGACCCAAGAAATCAATTCCCAGAAAAGTAAATTTCCAAATCTCCTTTGCTAGGTTTGCATTCCGTTCTCTGTTACACAACCATAGGCCAAAGTTCCATCTAAACTCCTACACTGCCGCACATTACACAATTTGAAGATTATCAGCATAATTGTCTCAGAATGCCGCTTATGGATGATGGATTATATTATTCTATTCATGCGTTTTATGGCCATATTGTGCACACGAGATAGTCCATTCTGCTTCGCTGTGCCACGTTGGGAGTCGAACTACGATTTCGAATGGCTTTGCAAACATTTCTTCCTCCGCTCGGGAGGTTATGCTCGAGTGGCTCAATTTACTTTGCCTCAATCGGAATTGACTCCAACGGTAGCTGAGGCAGCAGCAGCAGCAAAAAACCATACGGTTCCATTGATTATAATGTCACCGCTCCTCGATCTCGATCTCATGCGGTATAAATCCCTTCGGGTATTTGCACAGCAGCTGCACGCTAGAAGTCGCTGTTGCTGCTGCTGCTGAAGAATCCACAAATCGTAACTGCCACTTTTGGTAGCCCCCGGTATAATTGAGCCGACCTGTTGCGAAATAGATCCACCGTCGATCATTAGTCACCGGCGCGGTGGTCGCTTGCCGGTTTTCGGTTTAATCGGGTTAATCCACAGATTCCATTGATTGGGAATTGGCTGCCGTGTGCTTCATTATGATATTTCACAAACTGTTAACTGCATTTTAACGTAATCGAAACAACAAGCATGGCGGGTCACCTCGATCGGAGAGGTTGAATGTATGAAATCAATTCTGGTGGTCCGTCATCAAGTAATCAGTGCCACAAAGGTTTAACTTTCTTGCAAACGTATTATCCGGTTCGGTGACAGTCAACGCTCTGCTTATCGAAAACATTATTAAATCGCTAAGCTGTTTTACGATTATGGCACACAAAACTGGATGCACTCCGCCCTCGCGAGACCTGACCCGAACACGGACAACCGCCTTGCTTGCTTGCACTGGTGATTCAATGGACAATCAAAATATTGATTGCGAATAAAAATGATCGAACCCGATCGGTAATTTACCTGCCACTATAAAAAGATTCACAGACGTAAGGTCCCGCTGGGAACCGATGCTGGTTAACGATGAGAACCGCCATCACGCACGGTAGAAATCGATGGCGAAGGACTATGACGACGAGTGAGTGGATGGAGTTATCAACCGTGTTGGCGCGGGGGTGGAAGTGCCATCTCGTGATGCGGCGGTACAGCCAAAGGGTTAACAATTCAAAACAATATTTTTATATCGTAATAAAAATTGATTTTACGATTATTAGTCGAACCAAATAAGCAACGAATCTTTTTCGGGGACTGTGTCCCCGTGATGGGTAAGTCTGCCGAGGGCTCATCAATTTAGCACGGAGTGGTGCGTACGTTCGCGAAGAAGCGGCACAGGAAGCCGCACTCGTCTTCCCTCCGATTAATGCG
The DNA here is from genome assembly GCF_029784165.1 of Wyeomyia smithii. Taxonomy (NCBI): domain Eukaryota; kingdom Metazoa; phylum Arthropoda; class Insecta; order Diptera; family Culicidae; genus Wyeomyia; species Wyeomyia smithii. The sequence continues at coordinate 9,855,113 of NC_073696.1, forward strand.
CTGTACGAGCTTTTTTACGAGCAATAATTTGATAAAGTTTTAACAATCGAACAATTTTAATCGTATATTGGTTTCTGGGTATAGTTTTGGTACCGGAGGGATTAGTATCTCAAACAATACGGCTCACAAGAAAGGAAAGGAGGGAGGGGAGACTCCATGAACACATTTTACGATTCATTTATTTTTTTCCTGGAGAGGAAGGAAAAAAGTCAATGCAGCAGTTTGTAATCGTATTCAAAAGCGTGTGAAAGCTTGTCGGTTCGAGAGAAATTTGCTAAGGAAAGCCATACAATTCATGTTGCTTACTTTCCTTTGCGTGATGAGTATTCACATCCTCTTAAAAGAGCACCAATGTTCACAACCGTAAAATTTTACTGCTCACCAAACCAGTAATTTGTACTTGAATGTTTTTTAGCACACTACGTGCAAAATTCAAAATGTTTCGAATCTATTTTAAATAATTTTAATAATATTAAAATGACTGCAGAAAAGTAACCGAAATGAAAAAAATAGTCAAAATCACTGAAATGACATTAGTTTTTTGATAAAAAGAACCTAAGCTAGAATGTCTCTCTGAGCGGTACAATTCCAGGTGATATAAATTACCAGTACCATTTGATATTAAATTCCCGTTTTGGAAGAAGCTCCGCACTACTAAAAGTGGCGTTCAGTGTTATTTGTCTGTTCGCAAGCACTGCGTCTTTCGCTTTGACCTCCACAATACCCCCCCCCCCAGGGGCGCACAGAGAAGAGCCTCAAAAATTTGAACCATTTAATAGCAGCCGGTTGCATGCGGCTTCCTTTTAATGTTTTCATATATTTCTTCCCATGTCGCCGGCGTCGTCCAATTGCACTCGAGCCCTTCGCGAGTCGTGCGTTAAGACACACTTCTGCCCGGCCGAGGATGACCGGGGCGTGCGGAACTACGATTTCGGGTACCTACATTTGTTTGGTCGGATTGAGTCAATTAATTTGGCCGGTCCAACTGTTTACCAACGGTTGTTTTCCCGCCGTCTGGCGGCGGCGAGTTCTTTTGTGGCAAGCGCAGAAAAAAAGCAAACCGAGATAAAAAATTGATAAGGACCACTATCAGGTCCATTTTTAATGATATCTTTTTGAAGGCTCACATGGAGCATATTTTTTCCATTTGGGAGTCCTGGGCTTGGAAACTTTCGCCAGCCGGCGGACCACGAAAATGTCCGGCACGACATCAGTGCATCAATTCAGTGTTAATTATTAGCAATTAATCATAGAGAGTCCAGTTTCGCGGCGCGGCTGCTGTTGTGTGAATTGCAAGAATTCGGGTCGAATTCCAAGGAGAGCTGTGGCTGCACCGTGCACGCAGGCACTCCCACCTCCAAAAGTGAGAACCCTCATGAAGATCCTGCACTGAAACGGATTCGATACGGTTGAATTTTTCGGGGGTAAACAACCATTCGTGCGGCTACTGATTGATTGAAGGTAATTAACGGTGTGAAGTGAAAGTGTTTTTGTCTATGGCTTTCTCACGGCATACAATGTGTGTTATCGGAGCTACATTTATATAACCTTTTTAGCAGGTTGGTTGCGAACATGACGATAATTAATAAAATATTCGAGATATGATAGGGTGACATTAATTTTGGAAACTCTACTGTATCTTTATTTTCAAAGGTGCATATTTTTCTGTCGCTAGTTTATTTTCCGATGCATCGCAACAAATGGTCGCCAACGAGTGGAGTATGCAAACAATCGCATCATAAAAAGACCTATTGAGCAACTCAATCGCGACGATCGCGGCCAGCTCGAAGCCAGCTGTTTTCCGCCGGATTGAATGAAGCCATAAATTGTTCCTCACGATGAGTAATTCATTCGGTATGCATTTCGCGTAGATTTCTTCTGCCACTCGTGGTTGCGTCCTGCGACGTCCAACCATCCAACGGCGGTCTAGAGGCGGGCAGGCTGTTAGTATATGCTGTCCATAACGATCTAACGAGTTTCCATTCTTCTTCCCTCACTCCGTCCGGGGGCAGACCGTTCTAGTGCCAAAAGCGAAAACTGCAGAGCTTCGCTGAGTCACCATCTCAAGCATCGCCCAGCGTCATCGGTTTAAGCAGGCAAGCTTTAACCATCCAAGAACTCAACCGCTCACAGCGCAATCGCACACGACAGAAGATCGACCTTCAGCGATTTCGCAAGTTTCGGTGGTTGGCACGAGCAACAGTGAACCCCGTACACACCCCATCCGAAATTCGAACGCCCGTCGCGATTCGTTGCATTCGCTCGTAGGTACTTATGTGATACCTATTTGGTATACCAATTCTCTGCACTGCCAGCGATAAAATAGGCGAATTACAATCATACGTATTAGGTCGAGTATCCCAGGCTCAGCTTACCACTAGGTTACTTACGACGCTAGTGATCAACACTATAATAGAAGCCTAATGGACCAGCAGATCGCTCCCTCCACTACTTAAATCCCCCTGCTTGATAGGTCATACTGTAAGCAGCAGCACACAAAAAAAAGAACTCACTTTCGATCGGCTCCAAGAACGCGAACCTCACCACGCCAAAGTACGACCGCGCGTCAATAGGAGGTACATATTCTGGTTGGGTTATTTTTTGTTTTTTCCTTGGAAAGGTTTAGTTATCACTGTGAAAACCGAAATAACGATCTTCGGTTATTTAATCACCATAGAAGTTTCACCAAAATTGATTTCAATTTGTTTTTCAATCAGATCAGGGTCAGTGTTGATTGCAATACTTTTTTTCTCTATTTCCTAATGATTAACCGTCATCTCTGGGGTTTTGTTATTGGTTTGCCGCTAGAAAAATTAGTATATATATTAGGGGAATCGCTATATGGAAAAAACGAAACTTAATGGCAGGAAGCCAGAACCAAGTTTTTTGTGTTCTATTTGGGGCCCCAAACAATCCTAAATTTATCGGAAGTCGATTGGTTGTGTCTCCGCTTGGCGCATTGCATTTCAAATTAATATGGAGATTTGTATGGAAAAACCAACTTTTATGCATTTTCCATTCTAAAGAGCTCAAAATGGCTCAAACCATAGGTTTCATAACCTCAAATGGTAGGTTTTTTGATGCTTAACAACTTGGCTGAAGACACTAAAAAGCTAAGGTGTCCCAAAAAATGCTAGAGCTGTTCGAAGTTGAGTATGTCGAAATTTATGTTGCAAATCATTTTTTCTGCCAACACTGCCAGTGTACCGTCGTCAGTCAGATTTCCAACAGAAGTAACCTTTGAAATACGTTGTAGATTTTTGCTACGCCTAGAATATTGGCCTAAATTTATTTGCTTGATCCAGTTGAGTGTATAAACTCGTTACGACAGGTTACTTCTGACGGGAATCCTACTGACACCGGTGCATTGGTAATGTTGGAAGAAAACAAGATTTTCTGCATTCAAATCGACATACTCAACTTTGAACAGCTGTAGCTCTTTCTAGGGACATTCTAGCTCTTTAGTGTCTTCTGCAAAGTTGTTCGGCATCTAAAATACTATACTTTAACATAATGTAGTGCATTATTAGAGCATTATTGAGCATTCTAGAAAGATAAATGCTAAAAAGTGGGTTTTCCCATATAAATTTTCATACAAATTTGAAATGCAATGCGCCAAGCGGAGACAAAACCAATTGACTCCCGGTAAGTTTAGGGTTGTGTGGGGCCCCAAAAGGAACCAAAAAAACTTGATTCTGGAAAATCGATCATTTTTCCCCACCATAATATATATGTAGCTTGGAATTAATCATTACCCAAAAAAATGTTTTTGGGGTTGAATAGTATATAGCTTACTCTAGGTGAATCTTTATAAAAACAAAACGATGTCCATATTCTTGATTTGAGCTGTTTTACGATAGTGGAGTATTTGAATAAAGTAGAAAATCTCATTGTAATAGAGGTTTGAAATGGGATTGAAGTACGATTGTGACTCTGTTAACGCACATTTTTTAGTGATTTGAACGGCATCTTTGGAGGAAGAGAGATTTTGTTTTTTTTTTGCCTCAGCGATGCCAAATTTAGGATACCTCTGTCTCGTAGACACAGTAGGATGACATTGGTGAGAGCAAGAGTGCCAATAACATTTTTGAATAAACTGGGGTAATGTTGAAAATAAATCTGGAAAAAACTGGATCCTTAATATGAGAGTAACAAAACTACACGGTGACAAAAAAGTCCAGTCACACTTTTTTGGGGTCGCCTGTAGCCTACACGTTGCATCTCTCTGGTGCCATCTATATGTCAAATGAAAGGGTTAACTTTGCTGCCCAAAGTGACAGAGTTTCGTTTCTGTGCTCTTGTTTACATTGAGTTGTGAGCCATGGCAGAGTTAAGAGCAGCTGTTATCGCTGAATATGTGAATATTCAAACACCTAAAACCGCTCGGAATCAACCGGAAATTCGTGTACCGGACCATATATCGGTACCTAGAGACCGGAGGCACCGAGGACAAGGCACGATCTGGACGACCAAGGTCTGTGAGAACTCCAAGGCTGAAAAAGATTATACGAGACCGGATTCGCCGGAATCCCGCCCAATCTGCGCGGAAGCTGGCCAGGAACCTAAAAATGAACCAAGAATCAATCCGCCTGCTACTGCGCAAAGATTTGAAACTTACACCGTACAAAAAACAGGTGGTTCATGGGGTTTCCTTCCAGCTTCCAGCAAGATGGCGCCCCATCCCACACCGCAAAGGTTGTTCAGGCGTGGTGTGAGGAAAACTTGACCGATTTCATTTCGAAGAATGAATGGCCTCCGTCGTCTCCAGATCTGAATCCACTGGATAATTTCGTGTGCGGATACATGATGTCGAAGCTGAACGACTATAAAATAACAAATTTGGAGCAATTCAAGCGAGTTATCACGAAAATCTGGGACGAGATGCCGATGAAGCACGTGCGCGCCGCTTGCGATGACTTTCCGAGACGTCTGAAGCTGGTTCGATCTGAGAAAGGTGGTGTAACTCCGAGATATCGTCTGTGAAGTATCTTTATGAGTTACTGAATAAAGCTATGAAAGCCAGATTCAGATTTTCTTCTTATTCTTTGAAATATTGAGATTTTCCTGTGTGACCGGACTTTTTTGTCACCCTGTAAAATGTGAAAATTTGATAAGGCAAAGCTTATTTATGCCCCTAAAATTTGGGTTTCCTTCAAATTTTATTGAATCGAGTGTCAATTTTGCACATAAAGATTGAATACTACACATATGAGAATCACTTTTATAAACTCTATGTCATGTTATTGTTGAGTGTCGTGCGAGCAGAAGATAGAAAGAAGAAAATCAGAGAAATCTTACAGAATTTTCAGAGGTTGCAATTTTTACTTAAAAAATATTTTCTAAATAGACAAAAACAATGGAAACTTGAGCGGATAAAAATCTGTATTAAACTGGCCAAAATATACAAAACCTGAAAAATTTTGTGACCCAACTGCTTGACTGCTTGAAGAACTGGAAGTTTAAACTGGAACATTGGCAACTCTGGGGGAGAGAATGTATGTTTAGTAGATATATTTGAGTGTTTTTCTTTGTCAATTGACTGTTTTGGCTCTGAGTTGTCTGTTTTTACATAGGGATGTAAAATGAAAATCTTAAACCGGAAAAAGTGAAAACTACGTCCAATTTAATCGGTTAGTTTTCCTTCGTTCTTACAGCAATAGATTGGAAAATATTGTTGTACTATTGAAAATTGTCAAGCTATGTCAAAACGAAAAATTCGACTTCTGATTGGTCGTTATGAGATTGCTTCTTAAGCACGGTCGATAGACCTTGAAATTTGAAATGAGCTATTTGGCCTATATAGGAGTCTGTTACACTCATAATAGCTCTATAGACAGCGACGACACCAGTTCTCCCTTGGCAACAGCAGCAGTGCAGCGGATACTAATAGCAGCGGATAGCGGCCATAGCTGTGGTATGGCAACGGATAGCGCAACAGTTGTAGCTGATATCAGCCTCGATAGTAGCAGGGCCAGCTGATGCAGTAAAGCACTGCCTCATTTTGACAACACACCAACGTTCTGAACAGCTGGCATTCAAAATACATGAGCCGTTTAGTTTTGAGTGTTGAAACAGCTCTTCACTGTGTTATTATATCACAAGGAATACCTTATTCACACTGTCAGTAATAACGCAGAGAAACGATCGGCATTTTATTCGATATTGATTTAAACAGCAAATTGTTCTTTTTAGATTGGAAAAAATACCTAATGGAAGAGTTAATATTTTCCAATTTTCGCTGCAAAGTGTTCGTTCTTTTTCTGATCAGTGGGGTCGTATTTAGATGTGCAAATTGAAATTCGGTAGTTACTCTAACTTCTCATTTGCACAGAATTTTAAAAGTATTCAATACAAATAATGTATCAAACAACCGTATAGTTCTACGTCAACTTTGCGGTCGTGGCTTTGCATACAACCCTGGTGTTTTTTCCAAAAAAAAATTGAAATCTGCCTACAAATACATTGGCTTATTAAAAAATTTCTACAGATATTCTTGTTTTGAAAGTCGTTTCCAGCTATAAAAGATAAATTTGAAATCATTTTATTTGTGGCCTGTTCCTTTTTTTTAAGATTCTTTAGACGTGTTTAAAATATTTCAAGAATTTCGGGTAAAATAGGATTTTTTTTGTTTTCACTTGTTAGCAGGGGTACTTTTAATTTTTTATTGGATAATTATAAATCATGTTTCATGAACTTTGTTTTAACTCTTTCGGGCACATTCATTTAAGCTGACAGCTAAATTTTGATTGAGTTTCGACATAAGTCACATTTATTTAAAAACCACTTTTAGCTAAATTTGGAATTAATTTCTGCTTTGGTTTTTTCTATGATTCAGTAGCGTCTTTAATCATTAGGCTGAATTTGAATAATTTTGCTTTTGGACGTTGCCTTTCTCCCATTGACAAGATGGAAAAAATCAAACAGAAAAGAGAGCAGATTTGAATCACTTCACAACGGTTGGTTGAAGGTGTCAATTGGGTTTCCCGTTGTTAGCGGAAAATTTCAGCTGAGGTTAAACTACAAGACATTCTTGACCATACCGCATCTTGCTTGACGCAGGTTCACCAGACTTTCTTGAGTACCCAATGTTTTCCATCGAACTGTACATTGCTTCTTTAATGTAAATGGGGTTTTGACGGATCTTCATCATCGCAATATAAACAAAAATTTTGTGATAAGAAAGCAACAGATGTTTTTTTTTATTCATGACATCGTTTGTACCCTTGCGGCTGGTGTGGAAAGGGCCAGACAATTCACAAAAGTTAATATGGCAAAATGATACAACATCTTCCACACGCTATTGTTGACCCATTAGATTTCAGTTCAAGCAAAAATAGAAAAAGATTACGTGGATGCACAAGTAGCCAGGCTATCTCCTGCTGTTGGCAAAATGTTTGAAACACCAACGGTGGCAATACGGCTTGACGGGTTTTCAGAAATCCAGAACTCACAGCAAAAATTACTAGTGTGAATCTAGGACTACTGAAGCTTTTCGGCACGATATGTTATTTTTAGTCCAAATGAAATCGACGTAGAAGAATTTAAGAAGTTCACTCAAGAAACAGCCAAAGAATATATTGGTCTTCATTCATGGTATCCGATGACTCCCACAATCCATAAAATTTTAATACATGGATCTGTAATTATTGAGCGCGCTTTACTACCAGCAGGACAGCTGAGTGAAGAACTACAGGAAGCTAGGCATAAAGAATTTAACGAATACAGAGCAATTTTTCGTGGAAAATTTCTCGCACTAAAACGAACGAAAACATTATAATCAACATGCTGCTCAGAAAAAAAATTAATCCGAAAATATATGTTAACACCGAAGCTCTTAAATTATTGAAAAATAATACTTCTGAATTTAGTAATGTATAAAACAAATGCTACCGAATGTATTTTCATCTCAATTTGTTAGAGCGTCTGTGTTTGTGTATATGTGCATGTGTGTGCGCGAGAGAGTGATAGAGATAGAAATAAAAATAAATAGAGTTCTTGAACTAACAGTTTTTTGTCTTAAAGTACCGCGTTACTATGCATATTCATCAGTCATGTTGTATTAGAGTTGAACATAAGAATGGAAAACTGTTTTTGAAAAGGTTTTTTTTTTATAAAAGGTGCTGTATCTCTAAAACCTCTATTTTTAGAGGTTAGGAGTAATCAATAAACAGTTTTGTAATAAAATTCTACACAACTTTGCAGAAGAAACCATTCTTCTAGCAAGTCTCGTTCAAAAATTAGATGTGGCGCCCTCTGCACAGTGAAAATTGAGGCAAATTCCATTGAAGCATATAAAAGACAACAGTAAACGAGACAACTTTCTAAAAGATATTAATAACATTGGACTCAAAATTTCGTATCTCCGTCCGTTTCTCGGTTTGGGCCTCTGTGTGGTGTCTGTTTGTTGGGTATGGGAACGGAAACGTAGTGTATGCGCCGGCTTTTGTGCTATGAGGAGCGCACAAATGCATATAAAAACCGAGAACTTCTGTTGGCCATATATACGAAACTACAAATAACCCAATGTAGTTTTTTTTTTGTTTGTTAGAAAGGTATTCTATCGAATGGCTTCATGGAAGTTTGGATTCTCTTGCGCCTTTTCGAGTATCAACTCCAATAAAAAAATCCTTAGAAACCACTTTTTTAGTTTTCATCCATTGGATACTGTATTTAATTATCAATAATACTAGAAATTGTTCTTCTTGATTCATCGCGTTATCCTAAATTTTGAACAGCCAGCTTCAAAGCGTTAGGGCTGAAAATATGAATGAAATTTTTCAGAAAAAGTCTTGTAGCTTTGAAATCCGTACTTTTAGAGGTTCGAAGTATTCAGCGAACAGTTTTGTAATCAAATTCTACACAACTTTGCAGAACAATTTATTTGACGGGCAAGTTTCGTTTAGAAGTGAGGTGTGGTGCCTCCTGTACGGCGATATTTGGAACTAATGCCATCGAAGCACATGAAGGAGAGCAGTAAAGGAAGCAACTTCCTAGTTTTGCCGTCCGTTTCTCGATTTGGACACACTGTGCGCCGTTTTGGATATAACTGTCGATACACCGCATTCCATAGCTCCACGCCGCCCAATATGAGAAAACAGACAATTACGGAAACTCTTCTCAGTTGGTGTACTACAAGATTCCTTCCGAGTATAAGACCTGATTTTCACCGAGGTTACTGGTATCCCCTTCGCGCTCCGAAGAGGTTAAGAATAGAAGGTTCTCGCTAGAGGTGACAGGCCCCACCTCGGTCTTGATTTGATAACACTGGCACCCTAAAGCTCAAACTAGAATAAAATTAAATATTGTAGGGTTTTATCCAACCTAACATTTCTTCAGAGACTTGGATGAGTTTTTTCGTAAACATAGCGTTGAAGCAACGAACCCGAGCAATTAATAGGCGACATTTTGACGCGAGTTGACGCCTTTTGACAATAGTTAGAGGCACCAAATTTCATAGGAATGGTTTAAAAGCTATAATCTTTTTAGGGCAACTACTTTGAGTTTTAGGACAGCGTTTTTTTTCAACCTGCATTTTTGCAAATTACGTGCTCCGCCAAATATTTTGCTTGAGAAAGTGCTATACCGAGCAAAAGGTCTGGGAACCCCAGCCCTAGGGAACAAACCAACAACGGTCAGTGATACTATGTATTTATAAAAGACATTAGATTTACGAACAAAGATGACAAAACCAAAAAAAAAAACAAGAATATCAGCCAGCTCTAAAAAGAATTAATCAATCTAAAGAGTCAAAGTCTCTAAAATGTAGAATTTTTTTTCGGTTATTCTGATATTCTCTTTACAATGATGAGTTTTATCAACTTTTTTTCTACATCCTCCCTCTTCTCGACTCTAAAATTCTTTTTCTCTCAATATCTTGCTCCCATCACTCGCTGATAAGTTCTCTCTTACTCTTTCTCCCTGTGATGCTTTATCTCTATACTCTCTTTCCTTCTCTCTCTATTCTTCTTCCTTCACTCAACCATTTATTCATTCGTATCGGTTTCTTTTCCTAGCCAGCTCTCCACTTAACTCTTTTTTTTTCATCGTCCAGCTAATCACCCACTCTTTCAATTCGAAGACTCTTGTGGAGTTGAATCCTCCGAGGACTTACTAATTTGTCAATGAGCAAATCTAGTACTCGGAAACTGCAAGAAAATCCAGCTTCAACCTTCAAACCATTCTCTAAAATAAAATACTACATTTTAAAAGCTACACTTTTCACTTTTTATTCACTTTCACTATTTAATTCTATCACTTTTAACTTTTCACTTGCAAATACGTATTTCAGCACTTACATAGTGCCGTCGTCAGTGCTTATTTGGACTGTGGAGAAAATAGCGAAACCCCAAGAATTTTATACCTAATTAGGTAAACGACTGGGGCAAATTTTAACTCAGAAAACGTAAACAACTTGAGTTAGGTAGAGAAATGTGCGGCCTTGTGATCCATGCCTTGTCGGGGAGTTTTCGGTAGAAATTTAAAAAGCCAAGAGAAATGATTACCCTGATCTCTGTTAGGGAGGGTAGCTGGGTTTTGTTTGAAAATTTCTAAACTTTCTGCGACATCTAATTTCCAAGGGGATGTTACAGATCGAACTAGACTAATGTTGTCGGTAGTCATAGCGTGATCTTCATGAAATATATGTTCGGCTATTTTGGATCTGAAATGGTGAGTTATTCCTTTTTCTGAGTCTTTCTTAGCCTTTACAAGTTCTGAAGTATGTTCCTTAAACCGGATGTCTAAATTTCTTTTTGTTTGGCCAATGTAAACTTTATAACAATGTGGACATGCAACTTTGTAAACACCCGCCCTATGTAATTTGTCAAAGTGTCTGTATTAGACCCCAACTTTGTTTTCATTTGATTATTTCTACTACTGTAGATAATATCGATACCAAATTTCCTAAATTTTTTACGAAGTTGACGAAAGAAACTGACGTCATATTCAACCACTACTCTTTTCCGATCTTCTGTTAGCGGAGTGAGTGTTGTGTGAGATTTCCTATGTTGGATTCGTTTCTTTTTATCATAAATGGCTTGTATGGTTCTTCTATTAAGTCCATTCTGCTCACCAATATCAAAAATATATTCCATTTCGTTTTTCTTACCTTCATTACTGAGAGGCAAAGATTCCATACGGTGGATCATATGGTGGAAAGAAGCCATTTTATGCTGGGAGGAGTGGTTAGAAGTGTTAGGTATTACCCGCTTGAAAAGTGTAGTGAAAATTTTTCTATCAAGACGCTCGAACATAAGTGAATAAATTTGAGCATGGCATCCAAGCCTTTTGAGCCAAATAAGTTTTTGGGGTTGAGGAAGAAAATAGCAAGAATTCATAAAGACATGGCTTTTCTAAAGCAATGTGTCAAATATCGATTGACTCCCAAAAGTCATGAGATTAAAATTAGAACTTTAACTCCTCCTTTTCTCATTAAGAAGGTGGAATTGGAATGGATAAAAAATAGTATAAAACTTCTTTATAGTAAATTAAATTCAGTCACTTCATTTAAAACTGGCCAAAGAGTTTCCCTTTGGGTTCCCAGAATTCCTAACCAAAATAAAAGTTGCAGAGCAGTGTGAGGGGGAAAGAAAACGAAAATTGGGTGCAAAAAAGATTAACCAGTTGTTTTTACGAAATAAGAGTAGTAAAATGACAACTAAGATAAAATATATAGAAAATTTTGTGGTCAATCGATCTTCGTGTGAATTCTCACAACAGCAACAAAATCTTTTGAACAAAGGCCTCAACTTTGCTGTTTCTTCTAAACCAAATGTTGAACAGGCAATCATTGATATTGAAAGTGGGATGGGTAGTTGCAATTTTTCCACCGCACAAATTAGTGAAGTGCGCACATCCTTTTTGGATAATTTAAAAAAATGTCCACGTCTTGTAAATAATAGCACAGACTTACAGACAATCAAAGAATTATGTAATAAACCTGTCTTTTATTTAAAAGCTGATAAGGGGAATAAAATTGTTATTTTGAACAAAAATGATTACGATCAACTAATGTTGGAGAAAATTAATGATGGCCCATACAGGCAACAGAGAGTCAACCCCCTTACCGACATGGTGAAAAACTTTGAAAAAACTATCAAAGAATGCCAACCTATTTTTGGTGACGCTTTGAAAAATCTTCGTGTTTCGAACTCTTCTCTTCCTAGAATAAAGGGTCTCCCTAAAGTACATAAACCTGGTAATGAAATGAGAGAAATCGTTTCTGCGGTGGGGGCACCAACAGAAAAATTGGCAAAATGGTTAGTCAAGGAATTTCAATCAATGCCGAAAAAATTTCCTAGTCGATCTGTTAAGAGCACAGGAGTTTTTGTTGAAAATTTAAAATCATCGAGGGGGCATCAACACTGGCGAGATAATGGTTTCTTTCGATGTCACAGCACTCCTAGTGTTCCAGTGAAAGAAGCTATAAATCTTTTGGAAGATTGGCTTCTTTCCCAACAATGTGACAACCCTTGGAAAACTAAAGTACGCAGTTACTTGAAGTTAACTCGACTTTGCATGGAAGACAATTATTTTTCATTTCGTGGGAAATTTTACAAACAAACAAAGGGGGCACCGATGGGGAATCCTCTATCACCTTTCTTAGGTGAGATTTTTATGGCACATTTGGAAAATAAACTAAATGAAAAAGACTGCTTACCAGATCATTGGTGGAGGGGGACTTGGAAAGTTTTTTGGGAATTTTGAATGGTCTTCATAAAAATATCCAGTTCACTTTGGAAATTGAACAAAACAACAGGCTTCCATTTTTAGATGTAGTCGTTGTTAAAAACTCCAACCACTTTGAATTAAAAATCTTTAGGAAACCCACACATACTAAGCGGGTAATACCTAACACTTCTAACCACTCCTCCCAGCATAAAATGGCTTGTTTCCACCATATGATCCACCGTATGGAATCTTTGCCTCTCAGTAATGAAGGTAAGAAAAACGAAATGGAATATATTTTTGATATTGGTGAGCAGAATGGATATAACAGAAGAACCATACAAGCCATTTATGACAAGTTGGGGTCTACTAAAGACACTATTGACAAATTACATAGGGCGGGTGTTTATAAAGTTGCATGTCCACATTGTGATAAAGTTTACATTGGCCAAACAAAAAGAAATTTAGACATCCGGTTTAAGGAACATACTTCAGAACTTGTAAAGGCTAAGAAAGACTCAGAAAAAGGAATAACTCACCATTTCAGATCCAAAATAGCCGAACATATGTTTCATGAAGATCACGCTATGACTACCGACAACATTAGTCTAGTTCGATCAGTAACATCCCCTTGGAAATTAGATGTCGCAGAAAGTTTAGAAATTTTCTAAGTTAAAATTTGCCCCTGTAGTTTACCTAATTAGGTATAAAATTCTTGGGGTTTCGCTATTTTCTCCACAGTCCAAATAAGCACTGACGAAGGCACTATGTCAGTGCCAAAATACGTATTTGCAAGTGAAAAGTTAAAAGTGATAGAATTAAATAGTGAAAGTGAATAAAAAGTGAAAAGTGTAGGGAAAATTTTTCTATCAAGACGCTCGAACATAAGTGAATAAATTTGAATTTAAAAGCATTTAAAAAGGGACATATTTCGTCCCCTTTTCGTTAATAGTTTTCCTATTTACATCCCTATGTGGTAGGCAAAAGAAAAGCGTAGTTCTACGCCAAAAAATATAAGTTTTGACCGGAAGTGTTGCCAGATAAATTATTTTTGTATTTGAAAACTTAATTTACATTTTTCGGCAAATGCAGCAATTTTGATTTTTAATTCGATAATTTCATCGTGTTCCTTGGAAAATTCCACATAAGAAACAACTATCATCCCGAGGTAATATGAGCCAATCTCGAGATATAACATTTTTACGAAAAAAGCTGTGAACTTCGTAAATATTTTATTTGATAATTTATAGGCGTAAAGCACCCGAAAAATAGTGATAGGTGAATTTTGAAGAAAATAAACCAAGGAATCCAGAAAAAATATTATTTTTGACCGGAAGTGTTGCCAGATGGATTATTTTTGTATTTCAAAATTATATTTGCATTTTTCGGCAAATGCAGCTAATTTTGTTTTAAATTTGATGGTTTCATCGTATTTCTTAGAAAATTTTACGTAAGAGATACCTATCACCCCGTAGTAATATGAACCAATTTCGAGATATAGCATTTTCACGAAAATAGTTCTGAATTTCGTAATTACACTTCGTATGGAATGACCCTTATGCTTATACGTTTATTATGGTAAAGCTTAAAATAATAATATATCATCTAACATTTTTGAAATGTAACTAGAGATTCTGAATGAATCTTAGTAAATAAATCAAAAATTTACAAGCATTCATCGGCTCTTATAGGGAACGGTTGGTGTCCATACACGTCGTCTGCGCTAGGAATGCTCGCATGTAATTGGTTTATTGTTCGCGTAAATTTGTCATTGAAATTTTTATCAATTTTACCGCTTAGCAATGAAATTAGAGGGATAACTAGCATATTACAAAATTGTTCTACATTTTATCTATCCAACAACATATGGGTGATTGTTATCCATCATGTGGTTATACTGTTATCAACGTTTGAAATCTGACGCAACATTTGCCAGTTTCATTTCCAATTTTCAGAATGCATCCCAGTATAGTAAACAAAGACGTAGTCCCACGACAAAAAAAAAAAACATGCTCTGTTTGGTGGGGATCCGACCAGGTGTTTCAGTGTGATGGTGGATTAGACAAATATACTTTTAGCTTTATAAAGATTGCTCCCTACTTACCCCTGAACAGTTAAAAACTGTTCGAGATGCCATTCTGGACTGCATTGCGGACCAGGAGTCACCGGCCATCAGGCCCAAGTTTAGGAGCTGCCGCCTAAAAAACGGTACCCTACAACTTGACTGTGCCGACAACGACACAATTAGATGGCTGGAGACCACGGCGTCTTCTCTCATACCGTGGGAGGGAGCACACCTCAGTGTCTTTCGCACGAAGGACCTGCCGAAGGCCCTAAAATTTGTAGGGTACTTCCAGGACAGTGTGGACACCACAAATGAGAGAATTCTCCGTCTTCTCCAAAATCAGAACGCCGGTTTCTCCACACGTGCATGGCGAGTATGTCATCGCAACGTTACTGGAAAGACTGTCGAATTGATGGTGGAGCTGGACCAACAGTCTGCTAACCTCATAGCGGCACAGAGCTTCCTGCTGAATTACAAGTACGGCAAAGCACGCATACGGCAGGTTGGCAGAAAGTCCTCAAACACAGGCGCGAAAGGTTCTGGTGCGAAGGCAGGAACGGTACGTTCGGAGACTCCCTCAGGGAGTGTACCGCTACCACCTGCTCGACGCACTCCCGCGATAGCGAAGAAGGTTCCGCCGAAAAATCGAAAGAGGAGTAAGCGTGAGCATCTGAACAGTCGCGACCCTCAGAGCCAAATTCCGCCGCCTAAACGTGAGAGTAGCACTTCTGTCGCCTACTGTCTGCTGCAACGGGAGCCTGTTGCTGAGGGTATGCAGACTACCCATCCCAGCGTCACCGCTGATGGCAACCGTCCGCCAATCGGATCTCAAACAGATCCGACGAAGGACGCGCTGCCAACAAAATGAGCAGCATACGCTGCGTTCAGGTGAACCTCCATCACGCAAAGGGCGCCTCTGGTGTTCTTTGCCGGAGGTTCACCAAGGATCAGCTATCCGTGGCGCTGATCCAGGAACCATGGGTCCACGACACCAGGATCCTTGGCTTAGCCAACACAAACAGTAAGTTGGTCTTTTTTAATCAACAGTCAAATCCCAGGACTGCAATTCTGCTGAACAGAAACATTAAACTTGTTCCCATTACAGAGTTCATCCAACGGGATTTGGTTGCCATTGCGGTGGAAGTCCCGACAACCAACGGCACTCAAGAAGTGGTTGTTGCCTCCGCTTACTTCCCGGGGGACGAGGACGATATACCGCCATCCGAAGTCGCAGCACTTGTGCGATACTGCCGAAGCATCAACAAGCCACTCATCGTCGGCTGCGATGCCAACGCGCATCACACAGTCTGGAGCAGCTCGGAAGTCAACACTCGAGGTGAGTACCTACTTGAATACCTTACTTCTAACAATGTTAATGTATGCAATGTGGGAAACGAGCCAACTTTCAGTAATGCTATTAGACAAGAGGTCCTAGATCTCACTCTATGTAGCGCCTCGATAACGGAGAAAGTCAAGAACTGGCATGTCTCTGATGAACCCAGTTTATCAGACCATAGACACATCAGATTTGACGTCGAGGCTACTCCTCTGAGAAGAGAACATTCCAGGAATCCTAAGAAAACCAACTGGAACTCTTTTAAGGAACATTTGGTCAATTCGAGAACATCCTGCCACCAAAATATTCGAACTCCAGGTGAACTGGACATCGCAGCAAGTGACCTACAGCACAGGATCACGGAAGCTTTTATGTCAAACTGTCCGTTAACAAATCGAACAGTCTGCCGTGATGTGCCCTGGTGGAATGAAACTCTCAGCAACCTTCGTCGGGAAGCTAGACGCTTGTTCAACAGGGCTAAAATCACGTCCAACTGGGAAGCCTATAGAGCATCCCTTACAAAATACAACGCTGAGCTACGCAAAGCCAAAAGGAGGTCTAGAATTCGATTCTGTGAAGACATTCAGACTCTACCTGAGGCAACGCGACTGCAAAAAGCGATGTCCAAAGATCACACGAATGGTCTTGGGCAGTTGAAAAAGGAAGATGGTAGTCTGACTGTCACCACCAGGGAAACGCTGGATGTTCTTATGAACATTCACTTTCCTGGATCGACAGCAATCTCCGGTTCGAACGTCGAAGAGTTACAGAGCCTCGAGTCCAGACGCATAACGTCACGTGACTCCGCAGCGCTCGCTCGTAGAATTTTCACGGAGACTTCTATCAACTGGGCACTAAGCTCTTTTGAGCCTATGAAGTCACCAGGACCGGATGGCATTCTACCAATCTTTCTACAAAAATCGGACGGAGTCGTTATGTCCGAACTCATCAGCCTCTTTCGAGCTAGCTTTACTATGGGACATATCCCGGTCAACTGGCGGAACGTTAAGGTGGTGTTTATACCAAAGCCGGGCAAAAAAGACAAAACATTGCCCAAAGCTTTCAGACCTATAAGTCTGACGTCAACTCTTCTCAAGTTGATGGAGAAAATTACGGACAACTACATCCGCAGTGAGTTTCTGAAGGAGTTACCCTTACACAAGCATCAATATGCTTATCAGCAGGGTAAATCTACTGAAACCGCTTCGCATTTCCTAGTGACGAAGATCGAGAAGTCCTTGTAATATAAAGAAACAGCGATCTGCGCTTTTCTTGATATTGAGGGAGCTTTCGATAACACGTCCTTTGCATCAATTTACAAGGCTCTACAAAATAAAAGAGTCGACGATACTACAATGAGCTGGATCCAAGCAATGCTTTCGAGCAGGAAGATCACAGCTGCATTGGGGGATACGTCTGTCACAGTAGGGGCAGTGAAAGGGTGTCCTCAAGGAGGAGTTCTCTCTCCACTGCGATGGTCACTGGTGGTAGACGTTCTCCTAACCAAGCTATCACAGCTGGGCTTCGAAGTCATTGGATATGCTGATGATATAGTCCTTATTGTTCGGGGATAATGTGATGCAACTCTATCTAGTCGTATGCAAACGGCACTTAACACCACCTCTCAGTGGTGCTCAGAAGAAGGGCTGAACATTAACCCCGCTAAAACGGTCATTATACCATTTACCAAGCGAAGAATGCACACAATCATTCCTCCGCTACTGAATGGGGTAAGACTATGTTTCAGTAATGAGAACAAATATCTTGGAATCATTCTGGATAAGAAGCTGAACTGGACTGCTCACCTAGACTACGCTATCAAGAAGGCAACTTCAGCTATCTGGGCTTGCAGTACACTGTTTGGCAAGACCTGGGGGCTAAAACCACAATTAGCGCTCTGGTCTTACATCACCATTGCTCGGCCACGTATAACCTACGCAGCCCTCGCATGGTGGCCTAAAGTAAATGAAAAGACAGCTCAGGCGAAACTTACCAAAGTCCAACGATTGGCCTGTCACTCAGTTACCAGTGCCCTGCGCGCAACACCGACAGCAGCCTTGGAGACCTTGCTTACTTCCTCTACATCTCCATGTGAAGAAGGAAGCAGAGCTTGGCGCACTAAGGCTGCAAAGAAATACAACGATGCTCGAAGGTGACCTAACGGGTCACCTAAGCATCCTAAAGGAGTTTAAGCTGACACCTTTAGTAACAACAGTCTCGGACTGGATGGAAGCGAAGCCAAACATGGACGTTCCATATATAGTGATCGACACAGATCGCTCCATGTGGAACAATGGAGGGCCGAGTCTTCCATCGGGCATAATCCGATTCTACACGGATGGCTCAAAAATCTGACCCCAGACTGGTTCGGGGATCTACGGACCAGGTATAAAGGCCACTATCTCAATGGGTAAGTTGCCAACCGTCTTTCAGGCGGAGGTATACGCAATATATATCTGTGCTATAACATGTCTACATCGCAAATATAGACATGCGAAAATCGGAATCTTTTCGGACAGTCAGGCGGCACTAAAGGCATTAAAGTGTGCTACATGTGTCTCCAGACTAGTCTGGGAGTGCATCGCAACACTCAGGGAACTCTCCCGCCTCAACAAAGTTATGCTACTTTGGGTACCCGGTCACTGCGGAATCGAGGGAAATGAACATGCCGACAGCCTCGCAAGACAAGGATCTGCTCAGCAATTCATTGGACCGGAACCGTTTTTGGGTACTTCCACATCCGCCATTAAAGGCGAACTAAGTACATGGGAAAAGCTAAAGATAGCATCTCAATAGCAACATGCGCAGGGTTGCAGGCAAGCTAAACAGTTTATCTACCCTAACTCTACGGTTACCAAACGGCTACTTAGTTTAACTCGTAGTGAACTACGCATCATCACGGGACTTCTCACTGGACACTGTCCAGTGCTTTTGCAACGCTGAACCTGAGAGCTCAGCGCATTTGCTTCGCTTTTGCGGGCCTCTTGCTTCATCGAGTTTTAACTTCTTTGGAAGTTACCTCTCAACTCCATACCAGGTATGGAGCACCAATCCCAAAACGGTCACAGGTTTCATCAACCATGTAGTTCCGGATTGGGTCACAGGCTTACAACCAACTAGCTCAACTCCATCAATGAGTTCAAGCATCTTGTAATCTGTGTAAAGTAAACGGGACCAGCCACAAAAGACAAACATTCCTGTCGCAGTGGCGCTTTCTACCCAATGCCCTTCAGGCATACAAAAAAAAAAAAAAGATTGCTTTCAGATGGTGCAATCTGCTCTGATCCATTCTTTCGATCGACAAAAGTTCAAATTTGGCTACTTTCCTAACGTTTTTTTTTCATTCGAACGGTAGATTGGGCCCTTCGCTATCAAACTGTGCTCAGAACATGACATACAGTGGATATTAATCAATATATAAAATCCCGGAAAAGGCACTTGAAATTTACTTGAGTAGAAACCTTTGCTTCAACTTCAAATTTGTTTGTTCCATCCTTATCACTTTCATTTCGTAGCCTGTAGATATCAGCCTACTTACGAGAACGACGATATTTGAGTGGTGTAAGCTTTCCACCAAATTAGGATTCAAAATGGTTTCTTTCACCAATATTCGGTTTCGTATCATCCCGCTTTGGCACCACTAACATTTAGAGATAATGTAAAATTTTCTAGAATATTGCAAAGCTTTCCGAAACCTGGAATATACCACTGTTCGAAAACGTCGCCCGACATCGATTTTCGCCTTCGAAATGTGATTCATGATCCGTAAATACCAATACCCGATGTTTCCAGAAACCGGCATTTTATTTCTAAAAATGGTTCGTTCGTTTTCTTGATATTATCATGATTTCGAAAGTATCCATACTGCAGGGAATAAGGTTTTCAAAAAATGTTCTCAAAATTGAATCTGAATAATCCATTTTACCAAATTCTAAAGTTCGCATGGGAGAGACCCCAACACACCATTAGGTGAATGAGCTCCTCTTGTGTTCTTTTTTTCGGACGCCCATAAATTTGTTTAGATCAGTGCGCGTCTCGACGGCGGCCACAACCACATTATGTTTTCGTTTGCCATTTGCAGAATATCGACTTGCTGCATGCAATTGCGGCGCTGCTGCTGCAGTCTCCGTTCTCCGCGGGGGGCGGTAAGGTTCTGCTCGACTGGTTTTCGCGTGCCGGCTAGTAGATTAGCTACGTTTCTAACCATCATATAACCAGACTTCAGTGGAGTTACGGTCGGACTCTTCGGGTGTGTTCGGGGAGGGAACGAAAAAAAAATCTATGAGCTATGTAAATTTGCATGTTTTGCCAGATATTAACATGTGTATTCTTTTGGCCCGATAGATCTCTGGCTGCTCTGGTAAGCAGCAGTCGCAAAAATGAAAAGGCGAAGTTGTCTGCCTCATGAGTCACGGCGGCAATGTTGGCCGCTCTAAACGTGTTTGTCCACCCCGTCTATCGCCCAGGTGGTCTGGAGGTTGTTTCGGGGTGGTGGTCATCGTCATCTGTAAAGCAACTGGGGTTCTCTGAGTGTCTCGGTGTGGCAATACTTCTGATGGGGTGTCGCGCTAGCATTTATCATTTGCTAACGGCTCTGCTTGGGCAACAAATTATTCTAGGACATAATTTCCCACTAAAAGATGCACATAGTTTTAAGGTAATTGGAAGAAAAATTTACCGCCCGACTAGTCCTACTGTATACGTGTTGAAAGCACGTTGGGTGTGTTTGCTTAAGAAGACCACAGTCGTGCTGGACGTCGTGGCCTCCATCCACATCAGTAGCCGGGTCTGCCATTTATCACTGACCAAGATCTCTTCGCGCGCTTCCCTCCGGCCCACTCTGCTGCCGCTATACCATATTGATTAGGTAATGCGCAAAAATTGAACTATATAGAAACATTGTACACTGGCGTACCTGCCCAGGCGCTGTCAGATCCGTGTTCAAGGTTTCGATTTTTACGCGGCGTTGGTCGTCGGTCGGAGTACCGTGATGCGATCAATTTAATATTATTATTAACACAGATAGATCCTGCCTGGCCCGCGCCTTCGATGGCCGAAACTGGAGCCCAACTGCACCGAACGACTCTACTAAACGGCGAGATGCTTTGGAACGGACAAAGTTTGACCTTGCCGGCGATCATAATTCATTTGAAACGGACTGTAATCTTGATGCTGCTGCTGCACCTGGGCTGTTTTCGGTAACAACAAATATAGTCGTCTTAGTAATGGGCTTGGGAGTTGTTAGGCACAGATAGTGGAGTGCAGTAGGTTTTTCGTAGTTATGGCGGAGAACCCTTTTTTGCAATTTTTAGCTCAAATTTTTCCCTTTTCTTATCTGAGAAGCAGTTTTATGCGATTCTGAGATTTTAGTTCTCATCAGTTGGTTTTTAAAAATCGATTATGGTTTATGTTTAGTGTCAGAGAATATTATCCTAAAACTTCAAAGCCTAATCAATTAATGTTTTATATTTTCAGGCCGATTTTTGCATTTTCGGAAGCATATTTTCGCGAATCTGAGCAAAATTTAATTATATTTTCTTAGTGTTGCCTTTTTTCAGAACTCTGAGTTTGGTCTTTGGAAATATTTTTTCCGCAATTCGTTATTTTTTATGTTTTGGCATTAAGAAGCGATTTCCTTGGAATTACTTAATGATTTCCTGATTTAAACCTCGAATGATTGATATGATTGGTGTTCTCTCTAGAATAACTATCCTAAATCTTGCAAGTCCGTTTTTTCCTTTGGAACGTAACCGAGAATTATAACTTCGATGAGTGGAATAGGTAGAGCCAGCAAAAAAGTCAACAATGTTACCAACCCAAGCAATTCAATTGCCACTAAGCCACAAATAGATACCTCGATAAAGTTATTTTAATCATTCTGTGCCGAACACGCATCAGTATCGGACGTGTGATCGGTGATCGCTCCGATAGAATATAAAACAAAAGACGTGTGAACAAGTGTTGACATTGTTTGCCTGGTCGAGTGAAATAAATCCGGGTTCAAGGTCGCGCCTTTGTGCAACTGTTTCGCATCGTGACTGCCAGCTGGTGCGTAAGCCGATTTGGCTGCTGGCTGAATTGTGCTACAGCAGTGGACGAGACACAAAAGAGGAAAAAGAAGAAGCCATCAGTTGACAGTTGAGTTGTATCGCTATGTGGAGTGATTTCACACCTGGCTCGCTGCTGGTGGCTGTTTGGTGCTGCTGTATTGGTGCTGCTAGCTGTAACGGCTGCAACTTCGAACGATCGGACAACCAACCTTACTGGAAGGGAGAAGTGAAAAGGTACGTGCTCTTGTCGGCGCTAGTGCGCTAGACTTAGCGGGATGGATGTAGATCCCTCGCCTCCCGCGCCACCATCACCGAACCCCTCTGACCCTGACCCTTCTGTTACCCCCTCCCCTGTTCATTCTTCAGTCCCCCCCTCGCCCCAGGCTTTACCCAGACGGAGCCCAGGGCAGCTATACTGTCTATTTTCGGCCAAAGGCGGGACCGAAATCGAAATAGTTGAACCTCTTGCAGATTTCTAAAGACCTGACGAAGGAGTACAAGGGCGTGACCGAAATCTCCAAGGTCCGGCCTAACAAGCTCCGTGTCGTGGTCAGTAACCTGAAAGAGGCCAACGATATAGCTTGCTCTGAGCTCTTCACACGCGAGTATCGCGTTTACATACCCGCACGAGACGTGGAGATCGACGGTGTCATAACCGATTCGTGTCTGTCCGTCGAGTGTATACTGGCAAGTGCCAAAGGGTGCTTTAAAAACAAAACCTGTCCCGATGCAAAGGTGCTCGACTGCAAGCAATTGCGGTCAGCATCGATCATCGGTGGCAAAACAGTATACACCCCGTCAGACTCGTTTCGAGTTACGTTCGCCGGGTCAGCGCTACCAAGCCACGTCTCGATCCACCGGGCTCGTCTCCCTGTGCGATTATATGTGCCTCGCGTCATGATCTGCCTGAATTGTAAGCAGTTAGGCCACACCGCCGCCTACTGCTGCAATAAGGAACGTTGTGGCAAGTGTGGGGAGAATCATGCGGATGATTCCTGCAGTAAAAATGCTGAAAAATGCATTCACTGTGGGGAGAGTCAGCATGAGCTCTCGACATGTGCGGTGTACATGCAGCGCAGGGATAAAATAAAAAGGTCTCTCAAAGAGCGTTCGAAGCGTTCTCCGGCTGAGATGCTGAAGAAGACCGTTACCACTTCTCCCATTACATCAAACCCTTATGATCTGTTGTCCTCTGATGAAACCGATTCTGACGATTCACCAGCGGGAACATCTTACGCCAATCCTGGGGAGTCTAGAAAGAGGAAAAATATGTCCTCTCGTTAACTTCCCAGAAAAGGTCCTAAGATTTCTCAAAGTGAAATGAGAGTTACAAGCAAACCAAACAGTGCTGCGGAAAAACCGAAGCAAACTCCTCCTGGGCTTGCAAATTTAAAGTCCCAGAAGGAGTTCCCAGCACTGCCAGGAACATCTAAAACCCCAGTTGTTCCTTTTGCACTCCCAGTTGATCAAACAAACTCTGGATTAGTGAAATTTTCTGACATTGTGGACTGGATTTTTGAAACTTTCAATGTACCCGATCCAATTAAAATTTTTCTTACAGCATTCCTCCCAACAGTTAAATCATTTTTGAAGCAGTTGACTGCCCAATGGCCCCTCCTTGCAGCGATTGTATCCTTCGATGCATAATTCAACTGCGTATATGAAGGATTCTATCTCTGTCTTACAGTGGAATTGTAGAAGTATTTTACCAAAAATTGATTCGTTTAAAGTTTTGATAAATAAAAACAAATGCGATGCATTTTCCCTTTGTGAAACTTGGCTTACTTCAAATATTGATCTCAACTTCCATGATTTTAATATTATTCGCCTTGACCTGTAACCTTTGCGATGACTTCGACATGACTATTTTAAACAACGGCGAAATGACACGTATCCCGAAACCTCCAGCGCGCCCAAGCGCTTTGGATCTATCCTTATGTTCGACGTCGCTACGGTTGGATGGCACATGGAAGGTAATCCTCGATCCTCACGGTAGCGACCATTTGCCTATTCTTATTTCAATTAATAACGGGTCAACTCGCATGCGACCAGTTGACATTCCGTATGACCTCACACGGAATGTCGATTGGAAGTTATACGAGGAAATGATTTCAAAAGCGGTCGATTCGATTCAACATCATCCACCACTTGAAGAATACAACCTCCTCGCGGGCTTGATTCTCGACGCCGCGTTGCAAGCCCAAACGAAGAAATATCCCGGCGTAACGATTAAAGAACGGCCTCCCACTCCGTGGTGGGACCAAGAGTGCTCCGGTGTCTACACGCAAAGATCCGACGCGTTTTTGGCCTACCAGAAGGGAGGTATACCCGACGACTATATACGGTATTCGGAGCTTAATACCAAGCTTAAAAGCCTGGCTAAAGCAAAGAAACGCGGATATTGGCGTCGGTTCGTGAACGAGACGTCGAGGGAGACATCGATGAGCACTCTTTGGAACACTGCCCGAAGAATGCGGAATCGCGTAACGGTCAACGAAAGCGAGGAGTCTTCAAGTAGGTGGATATTTGATTTTGCCAGGAAAGTATGTCCGGACTCTGTTCCTGAGCAAAATATTGCTCGTGATGCGTCTCGGGGCCACGACGCGATAGAATCACCTTTTACGATGGCAGAATTTTCAGTTGCCCTCCTGTCCTGTAACAATAACGCACCTGGGTTAGATAGAATCAAATTCAACTTGTTGAAGAATCTACCCGGCAATGCCAAGAGACGCTTGTTGAACTTGTTCAATAAGTTCCTGGAGCAAAACATTGTACCGCAGGATTGGAGGCAAGTGAAGGTGATCGCCATCCAAAAACCAGGGAAACCAGCTTCTGATCACAACTCTTATAGGCCGATTGCAATGCTATCCTGTATCCGGAAATTGATGGAAAAAATGATACTCCGTCGTCTAGACCATTGGGTCTAATCAAATGGCCTACTATCGGATACTCAATTTGGCTTCGGCCGTGCCAAAGGGACGAATGATTGTCTTGCGCTGCTTTCAACAGATATTCAGCTGGCGTATGCTCGCAAAGAACAAATGGCGTCTGTGTTCTTGGACATTAAGGGGGCTTTTGATTCCGTTTCTATTGACATTCTTTCGGGCAAACTTCACCGACAAGGATTTTCTCCAATTTTAAACAATTTTTTGCACAATTTGTTGTCCGAAAAGCACATGCATTTTACGCACGGCGATTCGGCAACTTTTCACATTAGCTACATGGGTCTTCCCCAGGGCTCATGTTTAAGCCCTCTTCTTTACAACTTTTATGTAAATGACATCGACGAATGTCTGGCAAATTCATGCACGATAAGACAACTTGCAGACGACAGTGTAATCTCTGTTACAGGAGCCAAAGCTGCCGATTTGCAAGGACCATTGCAAGATACCTTGGACAATTTGTCTGCTTGGGCTTTACAGCTAGGTATCGAATTCTCTCCGGAGAAGACTGAGATAGCAGTTTTTTCTTGGAAGCATGAACCTGCTCAGCTTCAAACACAATTAATGGGTAAAACGATTTCTCAGGTTTTGCTACACAAATATCTTGGTATCTGGTTCGACTCTAAAGGCACCTGGGGTTGTCACGTGAGGTATCTGATGAAAAAATTTCAACAAAGAGTGAATTTTCTTCGTACAATAACCGGACAATGGTGGGGAGCCCATCCAGGAGACCTTATAAGGCTTTACCAAACAACGATATTGTCTGTTATTGATTACGGGTGTTTCTGCTTCCGCTCCGCAGCGAACACACATTTGATCAAACTGGAGCGAATACAATATCGTTGTTTGCGTATCGCCTTAGGTTGCATGCAATCGACCCATACGATGAGTTTGGAGGTCTTAGCTGGCGTACTACCATTGAAAAACCGCTTTTGGAGCCTCTCTTCTCGTATTCTTATTAAATGTGAGGTCTTGAACCGTCCTGTGATTGAAAATTTTGAAAGGTTAATCGAACTTAATTCTCAAACCCGTTTTATGACATTGTATTTCCATCACATGTCCCAAAATATTAACCCTTCTTCGAATATTCCAAATCGTGTCGACTTATCAAATTCTTCTGATTCTACTGTGTTATTCGATACATCCATGATAGAAGAAACTCGTGGAATCCCGGATCATTTACGCGTGCAGCAGATCCCTAAAATTTTTTCCAATATATATCGAAACATCAACTGCAACAATATGTTCTACACTGACGGATCACTTCTCGATGGGTCCACTGGCTTCGGTATCTTCAATAACAATTTAACCGTCTCCCATAAGCTCGATAATCCTACTTCTGTTTACGTCGCAGAATTGGCTGCAATTAAGTACACCTTAGGGATTATCGAAAAAATGCCCACGGACCATTATTTCATCTTTACGGACAGTCTCAGTTCCATTGAGGCTCTCCGATCGACGAAAGATGTTAAGCACTCTCCGTATTTCCTGGGGAAAATACGGGAACATCTGAGTGCTTTATCCGAAAAATCTACTCAGATTATCTTAGCGTGGGTCCTTTCTCACTGCTCGATACCGGGCATTGAGAAAGCGGACTCTTTGGCTAAGGTGGGCGTAACAAACGGTGATATTTATGAAAGACCAATTGCTTTTAATGAATTTTTCGCACTTGTACGTCAGAATACGATCATCAGTTGGCAAAATGCTTGGTCCAGAGGGGAATTGGGAAGGTGGTTACATTCCATAATCCCCAAAGTATCGACGAACCCGTGGTTCAAGGGGTTGGATGTAGGTCGGGATTTCATTTGCGTGATGTCCCGGCTTATGTCCAATCACTATAGATTTGACGCGCATCTCCGTCGTGTTGGGCTCGGGGAAAGTGGTATCTGTGCCTGTGGTGAGGGTTATCACGACATAGAGCATGTGGTTTGGTCATGCCCTGTACACCGTGACGCCAGGTCTAAATTAATAGCTTCCCTGCAGGCCGAAGGTAGGCAGCCGGCTGTTCCTGTTCGTGATGTCTTGGCGAGCCGTGACCTATCCTACATGTCCCTTATATACGTTTTCCTGAAATCCATCCACGCCCCAGTTTAATCCTATTCCCTTCCGCCTACATCCAACCAAACGACAAGAACACGTTAAGACCCCGGATCCGGAAACAGCAACTAGACCCGCACGATACTCTCAGGTCCCGAGGGAGACAACCCAATATGCCAGTCCGTAATATCTTGGCCCAGCAGCGGAACATATTCAATATGCTGCTTACCTATGGCGATGGAAAACCATCAAACAACAAATCAGTGCTTTTGATGCAAAACATTCTAGCTTTAAGTTAGATTTAGTTTCAGCTCGTAGTCGGCAGCGAGGATAAAAAATTTGCTTTTAGTTATTAAGATACTTTAGAAAGTAAGCTACCAGATATAATTGGCGCCGTTAAACATTAAATTGTATTTGTGCCGTGTCAAATAAGTTATAGAGGAAGAAAAAAAAGATATTTTAACGCCTTTTTTCTGAGTTAAAATATCCTATTTGCTAATCGAACCAGGCATGGCTAAATTAGGCACCAGCCATCACTGAAGCATTAGCCGAAAAAAAACAAGTCACAATCAATTACCCGGCAAATTGTTTAGTGTTTGAACTAGCTCTCCGTTAAGTTTAAAGTTCTAATGTTAGCCATCTAATGATTCCCTAATAAAAGATAAAATTTCTGGTTTCGAACCTGTTTCCGAGCACGCCTCTCCGTTTTACAGCCCAGCTCGGCGATGGACAATTACTTAAATTTCCGAAACTAACGCCATCGGCCAAAAGCCATGAAAACAACACCTGCCTCGGTTGATGGAAACGCCGCAACATAAAATGATTAGTTCAGAAGCAGTGTTTTTTTGAGCGCTGTTTAATAGCGGTATCCCGATCGCTGACAGATCACACCCTAGCGAGGTTAACGAGGTTCGCCAACCAGTGACTTTCATCAGTTCAGTTTCTCATACAAAGTCGTTAAAGCAGAGCTAGATACTAACTCAAATGTTTCTACAACAAAGGTAGAAAACCAACTCTTAACTCGTCAGCTCGAGCAAGGCAAACCACTAACTTCGGACGGGGGGAACGAGCGATAAATTGCGTATAAGGAGCCCGTACAAGATGACCGTGAACATCCTATCAGGAAGGGGGCAATCAACGAAGGTGTAAAGGAAAACGTAACACAAAATCGAAAGTATCTAGCGGAATCGCGGAACCGGGCGCTAAAGGTGTAACCTGTTTGCTGTCCACCCATTCACCGGCCGCTCTCTGTGGGCCACCTCGAAGAGTCTCGCGATGAAATCTGCTGTGGCGTGGAACGACAACCGGTGTGGTAGGAAGAAAAAGTGTTCTTATCTAACGCATCGCCACGTTTGACATTTCAGTCACCTATCGAGGCACACCCTTTTCCTGCCCCGACGGTCGCTCACGAGTTTTTTTCTTTCCATACCAGTCAACTGAAGGCGCATGTAATTTCCCTATATTTCATCATTTATGTCATAATCTGCAAACCACAACGTTGCATATTTTAAGAGCGCGTGCGCTCCCCGACCTGGGGACCGCTAATAATGTGGCGACGAGGCACGCATTCATCCCCTATACTTGTCAGGGGGGTTAGCAATGGGGAAGGCGGTTCTGCTCATGCGCATAAAAATCAGTGTAAAAATCATACTAATACTGCTTATTTCACGCTTGTGCCCCGCGGACCATCCGCGGCGATAGAGAGAGACTGCAGACTAGGTCACAGTGTTGCCAGGTAAAAATGGTAGAAAATCACTAACAGCGTATGATTAGCGCTGCACAGCATTCGACTTTCAACATTTTCCTCTTCGCAAGCTAGCAAAACGCCAGAAGTGATACGCCGCTAGTTGGGAAGAGATGCAATAGTAAAAGCTAGCGGAAAAAAAATAAGAGATGAGGGCAATAAAAATTTAATTTTCCTTGTGGGGCGCTCAGTTCTTATGTGTCCTTCTGGGTTGGTAGGGCTTATGCAAAGCGCAAGCGCATGGAGTGAATATCGTTTAACGGTTATGCATATTTTTGCGCTTTGCGTGGGTGTTTACGTGAGATGTTGGAAGCTATTTAAAATATTTCAACGCAGGCTAATGACGCCGCTATTGTGTCGAATCGAAGGCTGTTACGAGCGTGCAGTTAGTGCAACGAGGTGTTAAATCTAGTTGAGAAAAATTGGCACAAACTCGTAGCTTAAGGATGCTCAGTTTTGATTGGTGAGCGCTGTAATAGAGCCTAACGGCGGCGGACACTTGAGCGGCTTTCTGGCATATCATTCATGCCGACTGTCTGTAAGAATTCGCGCACAAGCTGCATTATAATTTATGTAATCGCCATTTAATTTATGTACCTATCAAAGCATTTGCATTTGCGTTTCGTTTTTTCGTCGGTTCGGTCCGGCTTGAAGCTCGAGCGCAACACATTAAACGACGGCTCGTAGGTCCGATACTTTAATAGCGATCGGTATGTTAATAAATTTAAATTTTATTTATTTGATGGTATCAAGCTGCACTCGGGTGCGGATTGCGATTGGCCGATGCTGCTGCTGCTGCTGCTGGTGGTGCGGCAGCTAATTCGTGAACGTAAAGTGTCTGCCAGAGGCATACGCCTTTTACGACGACGACGACGACAACGACAACTGGTGAAGCGAAAAAGTTTGCTCCCATTTTCCTAGTCCTGTCCTAGTCGACCTGGGTCTGACTGTCATTGCGCGACCAGGCCTGCGGTGTCCGTTCGTTGGAAAACTCTAATCTAAATGGTAGCACCGCTAATAGATTCATGGAGAAACCGATCGGCAATGGTCAATTGGCTGTCGAAATTGTTGAACCAGTATGTAATATCTTCGAGCAGCAGCAAAATGTTCGATCAATTCAATTGTTCCTAAACGGTCACGCTATCTTGCTTAGTTAAGATTTATGAACAAGGCTCAAGCGGTGGTGTTGGAAAGCTTGCACCATTTTGCTGCTAATGTCCAACAAGTGCCACAAAATATTGAACCTAGAGAATTCGATTCGTCTGATCTTGTCCGCATTTTTTTTTTCAAATTAATAAAGATTAAAAAATCAATTATATTCTAGCACAGTCGTTTTATTTGAATATTTCTACTAGGATTTATCACGGATTTAAAACGCCTCTTGGTGTTTTGGAAGAAATCATTATTATTAGCTTGGCGTGGGGCAAGCTTAAGCGGTCACATTGATTTTCGGGTATCTGTGGGACTTTATTAGATTCATTAGGAAAAAACTTTTCTAGTCATCATCAATCTGTAAAATTTTACAAACTTTTCAAGACTCAAATAATTAAAATTAAAACTCATGCTAGCCTGCGCTAGCAATATATAAAAAATTTTCAGCTTCAGCGCTTTGCAAACAGTACGAATATCGGATCATTAGCGTTCTATTGATCCTAGTTTAATTCTTCAGTTCGCTGAGTAACTAAGTAGCTAAGCAACTTTCCTGACAACTCCCTGATTCTTTTTGAACAAATATTCAACTTTTGATATTGGGTTTCTGGTATAGTTGTTGTAGAAATTACCTAAAGATATCGCCTAATACATTTTAAATATTTCCTAATATAAGTGCCGCTTCTGATTTAAATATGGCTTTTGAACTATACAGCCTTGAAAGTTCACAGATTGTAGCACCATTCTTACGACTATCACTGTCACTAAATGAATTCCTTATTTTGAAGAATTCGATACACACAAAGTGAAGAAACACGAGGAACTACACAAATTACGTAGTAAACAAACCATCAATGGACGTATCGACCCCATCAGTTGTACTTCCTGGGGACATGTAGCAACATGTTCACTCAGAAATTCTTAAAAATGCTGGTTTATGTTGACAAATGACAACCACCGAACCTCAGTTACAAAATGAGAAATCAGATTGAACATTCGTTGCGATGTTACACGTGAAGATTTGAATCTAGCGTAAGGAACATTTTCAAGATGCTCACGAAATTTTCCACTTAGATGTTTAAATTTGCTAAGCGTCTACCACAATGCGGAGAAATGAGACTATGTGATGCTAACTGTACTGTTTAAAAACGCCACCGCAAACTACAGCACGCTCTATGTGTTGCCAAGATTTCAATTTCTGAAATGTATTCCCCGAAGCTGCTGGCCATGATTAATTTACGTGCAACTCAACGCATGCTGAAGCTCTCTTCTATACTTCTAAACCAATAACATCGTACAAGCTTTGGTTATCATGAACCTGCTGTGTTTAGTGTGAGAATCTTCACGAGATCGAGCATCTCTTCGAGTATGGTGAGTCAAGACATTTTTTAAACATAGAGTAGCTAATTGTAGAAACTTTAATTGGTGCTCCAAATCTTCACTGAAACTCTACGTCCGACAATATTCCTATAAATAAATAAAAATCAGCATCGAAAACAAGGCCAATTATCAGGCGGTACACTTAGTCTCAGTCTAAATCAGACTAAACAACTTAACACAACATCAATGGCACTTTTAAGCGCCGCAAAACCATATGACTGAAGAAGTTAATATTTTTTCCTCCCACTCGCAACAACGCTGCTTACAGTGTTAGAAACTACACAAAAACGGATAACTGAGTTCTAGCTTTTCTTCTTAGTGTTTATTTTTCGATCACGGCCATTTTCTAGTCTACGACATGTTATTTTCGACACGTCCACCGGAAGTAAAACTCTCAGAAGTCACGTATAAAAGCTAGCGTGCAGAAATTTAGACTTCCTTGTCTATCCCCGTTGTTCTGTGATTAGCGACGTCGGTCGGCTAGCTCGCCCACACGGCTTTTTTTTTTTTTTTTAAAGGTGGCGGGGAAATCTGCAAACAGACACCTGAGAAGAGAACTCAGGGTGTGGGGATGAGACTAGGGGAGAGATGCTGGGGTAGTTACACTCGTCCAGACACCTACTGATCCCTGTCCCGACCCACTAAAACCCCTCCAGTCTCCAGCCCTGGTCTTTCCGGAACGACGGTTAAGTATTACGTCGGGGAGTGGCTTTTGTGCGTGATGCACCCTCTTTACTCTTATAACCTCCTAGCTAACTACCTGGAGACTGGTAATTAGCTACCACTGGCGTGTTGGTGGTTGACCCGCCACACACGTTGCAGCTCCGGAACAATCTGAGAGGCGGCCGCACAGACCGCGTTCCAGATGTCCGGGTCGTCGCACATCCTCCGGACTAGATTGTCCGGAGTAGTGCCAGGCCCGCTCACAGCCATCATGTTGCTCCTCGCTCTTGCGAAACGGGGGCATACGAAAAAGACATGCTCAGCAGTCTCCTCCTCCTCCACGCACTCGGGACACATGGGGGACACCGCGTGTCCGAACCTGTGCAGATATTGGCTGAAACAACCATGGCCTGACAGGACTTGTGTCAGGTGGAAGTTCACTTCACCATGTCGTCTCCCGACCCAGCCGGATATCTCCGGTATGAGTCGGTGCGTCCATCTGCCCTTTGTGGAGTTGGAACATTCCCGCTGCCAGCGGAGCATCGAGAATGACCTTCTGGTACCTCGTATGCCCCTTGTGTCACGTTGGTCGAAACACTCTCTGTCCTCCTTGATGGCGATGCTGATAGGCATCATGCCGGACAAGACACAGATTGCATCGTATGACACCGTACGATACGCACTCGCAACTCTCAGGCACATGAGCCTGTAGGTACTTTCCAGTTTACCACGGTAACTGTTAGTACCTAGCGCTCTGGACCACACTGGCCCACCATACCTAAGTATGGACGAAACCACGCTGGCAAGAAGTCTTCGCTTGCTGCCATAAACCGCTGAGCTATTGGACATCATACGAGATAGTGCTGCAATAGCCGATGAGGCCCTCTTACAGGCATAGTCGACGTGACTCCCGAACGTGAGCTTGTCGTCCACCATAACCCCCAAGAGCTTCAGGGATCGCTTCGAGGTGATGGTGCAGTCTCCGACTCTGACCACCGCCTGTTGCTCCGATTTACGGTTGTTCACAACCGTGACCTCCGTCTTATGATGCGCGAGCTCCAGTTTCCTGGCCGTCAACTCGACCTCCTCGATAGACTCGCCGAAAACCTCCAGCGTTATGTCGTCTGCAAAGCCGACGATCACAACCCCTACAGGGAACTTGAGTTTCAACACTCCGCCATACATGACATTCCACAACACCGGGCCCAGGATAGAACCTTGCGGAACTCCTGCGGTAATTGGGACGCACTTCTGACCCTCCTCCGTGTCGTAAACAAGTACTCGATTCTGGAAATAATTTTCCAGAATCTTGTACAGCGACACCGGTACATGGATGCTCCTGAGCGCGAGCGCTATGGAGTCCCAACTGGCACTATTGAACGCATTCTTCACGTCGAGCGTGACGATTGCGCAGTAGCGTATTCCCCTTCTCTTGCGCTGGATTGCTACCTCCGCCGTCTTGATGACGGAAGAGATTGCGTCCAGCGTGGACCTGCCCTTCCGGAAGCCGAACTGGTTACTTGCCAGACCGTGTACACCCTCCGTGTACCTCACCAGTCTGTTGAGGATGATCCTCTCAAGCACCTTGCCCGCGGTGTCCAGCAGGCAGATAGGCCTATATGCCGATGGGTCCCCTGGCGGTTTCCCAGCCTTCGGGAATAAGACCAGTCTCTGCCGCTTCCACCTGTCCGGAAAGAGACAGTCATCCAGGCACCTCTGCATGACTGCCCTGAACAGCCCGGGGGCCGTTTTTATCGCCAGCCTGATCGCCAGGTTAGGGATACCATCCGGTCCCGGTGCCTTGCTCACCTTTAGGGATTTGGCGATCACGATGAGTTCCTCATTCGTAACCCTTGCCTCCTCCCCTGCCTCGACACGGCTGTCGTCGCTCACGGATTGGATGCTCGGCAGGTTGGCCGACCATCTCTGGTCTATGTCTGAGATACTGGAACGTCGGACGTGAGACTCGACTGCCGGAGGCCAAGGACTTGGCTCGTGGCGTGGAAAGAGTCCCTCGATGATACGCTCCAGCATCGCTGGTGATCGCTCTGCAGGCGCCAGCGCGCCTTTAGTCTTGGCCATTACGATCCTGTAGGCGTCACCCCACGGATTTGTATTGGCACTCGCACATAGCCTATCGAAGCAGGCCCTCTTGCTGGCCTTTATCGCACTCTTTAGCATCGATCTTGCCGAACTGAATGCTGCGCGGCGCTCTGTCCTCTCTTCTTCGTTTCGCGCACGCTGCATCCTCCGTCTTGCACGGAGGCACGCACTGCGAAGGTTGGCTATCGCGTCCGTCCACCAGTAAACCGGTGGCTTTCCATTCCTAGGTTGGCGAGTCCTAGGCATGGTGGCGTCGCACGCCCGCGATAGCATAGCAACTAGTTGGTCAGCAGTCGGGCGGAGCCAACTGCCCCCCTCGCGCTCCCTTCTCATTGCCTCTTCGAATACCTCGGCATCAAAGTGCGATGTCTTCCACCCGCGAACGGTCGGAGTGTTGGCTCTACCCGTCGCTTGCCGCCTCTCGTTGTTGTCTACACTATAACAGACCGCCTGGTGGTCGCTATTAGTGTAGCCATCGTCTACCCTCCAGTTCTTGATCAGTCCTGGGCTGGAGAACGTCACGTCGATGATCGACTCCGCACCATTTCTGCTAAATGTACTTTTGTTCCCAACGTTGGCCAGATCTAGGTTGAGCTTTGCAAAAGCCCCCAACAGGATCTGGCCCCTCTGGTTCGTGAAGCGACTTCCCCACTCAACAGCCCAAGCGTTGAAGTCGCCCGCCACCACCAACGGCGTTAGGCCCGTTAGCTCCATGGATAGGAGGTCAACCATCTGGGTGAACCTTTCGGTAGACCAACGTGGCGGAGCATAGCAACTGCAGTAGAACACTCCGTTTACCTTAGCAACTACGTACCCTTCTTCTGAGGTTGAGACAACCTCCTGAACCGGGAACTTGCTCGTCGTACATATGGCCGCCAAACTGGACTTATCCGCAACCCAGTTACCGTTTCCGGGAGGGATGCGGTAGGGATCCGATATGACGGCGATGTCCGACAACGACTCAGTGGCTGCTTGGCGTAGCAGCTGCTGAGCCGCGAAGCAATGGTTCAGGTTCAGTTGCGTCACCCTTACGCCTGTGGTTTCGCAGCCGGCTTACCGGCTGGGCACCTGGGGCCTCCCATAAAGTGTTTGGCGTCCCGTTTCCCGGAACCTACCATGCACACAGTCCGTTGCTTTATGGCCTGCACCTCCACATCGCCTGCACCTCCACATCGCCTGCACAGCTGGCTCCTATCGGGCCCCTTGCAGGTCCAGGACTTATGTCCGCCCTCGAAGCACCGGAGGCAAATGTCTGGTTGCTGTAGTATGCCCAGAGAACATACAGACCAGCCGACCTTCAACTTGCCCTCTTTCAGGGCCAGGTTAGCGTCCGCCGACGGTAGTCGGAAGGTAGCTATCTGGGTCCCCGCCAGACCTTTGCGGAGGCGGATTGACTCCTTAGCCACCTCCACCCCGCAATTCGGTTTTAGGGCTTACGCAATGTCGCACCCGTCAGTGATTTCGTCCAGGTTTTTAAGCTGGAGAGTCACTTCTGAGGTGAGTGCCCGCACTTGCACCTCCTTCCCTAGGACCTTTTCAGCTACCGTTTTGTAGGTAGCCCCCTTGTTCTTGGCGTCCTTCCGGAGCTCAAGTATCATCTCGCCAGTGCGAGATCGGCGGATACTCCGCACATCCGCCCCCAGATCCTTGAGCTGGGTTTCCCCCCTCATCTTCTTCAAGACTTCTGAGTACTTCGACCCATCCGTCTTGAGTATGAGGGCATCACCCCTACTCCGCGCCTTTTTGACCTTTTTTGGTCCTCTGGCCGCTCCGCCATCATGTCGCGTCGCACCTTCCCGACGCTTCCTACCCTCTACGGTAGTCCAAGGGTTGCCCGTAGCCTCCACCTGTGCCTTTTCCGCGGTGGACCTTGAACCGGTTGGCGTGTGTTCCCGTGGGAGTAGCACGACCAATCGTTTCTTGGTGTTCCCGGGGGCCGTTTCCCCCGGGGACTGCCTCGTTCGCTTAGCGACCTGCCCCGTGGAGCAGACCGACGCGAACGAGGGGGCGTCTGTCTGCACCTCTTTAGATGCAGTCGCCCTCCCGGTCCTGGCCGCTTTCTCGGCCGCCTTCACCCGAGCTACGAGTTCTTCGTGCTCCTTTCTGGCTTCGTCAATGGTGCTCCGAAGCAGGAGGAGGCTCTGCTTCAGGTCGCCAGCGATGTTTCGCCTGTTCGCCAAGAACTCGATTATGGCATCGAGTTGTTCAGACAGCGCCGCCACTCTTGGCCGCGTGTCCATACACCTTTCGACGGCCTTGACTAGCAAGGGACCGTCTACCGAGATGTCTGGTGTGGACACCGACGGATTCGCCGTTTTTCCACCTCCAGACTTCGCCGCATCCGTCTCCGCCTTCTTCTGCGGAGACCGCTGGATGCCACCTCGTGCGAAGGGATTTGGTAACCCCTCCGCACCCGTCGCTTTTGTTTTTGAGTTCAACACGGCTGTGATATCGGATTCGTTTTCTGATCAGGTCGAGGATCTTTTCGAGCTGAAAATTTTCTAAACTCAGCACCTGGGGCACGGTGTGTCGTTGTATTTATCCTACAACATGTAAAATGTAACCAAAACAATATCGATAACGAATTCTCTCAACTAATCTAGTTGATCGAGACTGCTATTTGCCCTCCAGGCTAGCGTGCGATATTGTTTGTTTGTTTATCTCATCACTGTTGCACGAGGATAATTTATTGGAAACTGAATCAGATCGACTTGAACTGTCCTACAGTACGGTCGCATTTTACCAACAGCTCGAGGCTAAGTCTTAGACTACCGAGAGATATTAAAATTTTGTTTTTCGCTTTCAACAGGCAATCTTTTAAAAAGACTACCTGTTGAAAGGCAAAGTAATAAATTTGTTTTTAAAGTTAACGAGTGTTTAGTGAATTAATTTGGTTTGAGATATTTCTACTCAAATTCTATAGTGAAGTGAAAGTGTAGTGAAGTTGTCCAGTTATGCCTGGAAAAAATAAAAAAAAATGGCTTTGATGCGGCATCAAGGAAACGTGAGGCATCTCCTCCAAGTGACACTGAAATTTCGACTAACAGGTATGATATTCTTTCTTCTGTTGGGGATCTAAAATTCCAAACTTCTCATACTGAGCATAAAGCCGTTTGAAGAAGGTTAAAGTTCCACCTATTGTGGTATTTTTAGCAAACTTTAAAGCATTTCGATCAGAACTTTCATCATTTCTATCGAATGTGAAAGTTAATTTTCAAATTGGTCGCCAAGGCGAAATTCGTATTTTGGCCGAATCTTTTGATGGCCATAAACATCTTTTACAGTATTTGACTGAAAAGATGTATAAATTTTACTCTTTTGATGCCAAAAACGAGAGACCGTTTAAGGCTGTGTTGAAAGGTCTCTCAAGTGATCAAAGTATTGATGAAATCAAAGATTTTTTGTCAGAATCACTTGGTTTTGCCCCCAACAAAGTAATTTTGATGAAACGAAAGGCAAATGCCAAAATTTTTGTAACTGGAATACACCAGGAAAATTACTTAGTACATTTTGATCGTACCAAAGTACATAATTTAAAATGTTTAGAAAAAGCACGTGTTTTATTCAACGTGCGAATAAAGTGGGAAAATTTCAAGAGACATGGAGGAATCCATAATCTTACGCAATGTCGGAATTGTCAAGCCTATGGTCATGGAACTCGAAACTGCCATATGGCTGCAAAATGTATGATTTGTGGTGACACTAGTCACACGAAAGATATCTGCCCCGTGAAAGAGACCAGTAATAGTTTCAAATGTGTAAATTGTGGGGGAAATCACAAATCTAATCTCTTTAATTGTCCTGTAAGGTCAAAAATTATTGCTTCTAGACAACGTAGGAATTCTGAACAACCTGTTGTCAATGTGGGTAATCAAAAGACTTTCAGTACTGTTCAGGCATCACCATCACTTTCATTAGCAGGTGTGTCTGTAGGTAATAATTTAAATTCAGATAACAAATTTCAGAAAAATAATCCTATTCAGGCAACACCAGGCTGTTCATATGCCAGTGTCCTTACAGGTAATATTTCAAATTCAAACAGTAACAAACCATTCGTGTTTGGTGCTGAAAAATCAGCCAGTATTGATTTAGGTAATCCAACTCCCGAAAAGATTGAATACCTACAACAATCCATGCTGCAGCTAATGTCAGTTTTGTTGAACTGTAACTCGATGTACGAGGCTGTTCAAGAAGGTATAAAATTTACAACTAATATTGTTATGAAATTGAAATTCAGCAATGATTTTAAATAATGCTGTAAATCTTCTAAATTGGAATGCTCGCTCTTCAAAAGCGAAAGAGGATGAATTTTTCAATTTTTTAACAGTCCACAATGTGCATATTGCAGTTGTGACTGAAACGCTTTTAAAGCAAAATATTAAACAAAAAAAGAACCCAAATTTTATAGTTCATAGGTTTGATAGAATTGATGTTGCCGGTGGTGGAGTTGCAACTATTGCACCGTCGAATAAAACATCGTGTTTTACCCCATCTTGAA
This sequence comes from Wyeomyia smithii, assembly GCF_029784165.1. NCBI lineage: Eukaryota > Metazoa > Arthropoda > Insecta > Diptera > Culicidae > Wyeomyia > Wyeomyia smithii. Next base: position 9,893,746 of record NC_073696.1, read on the forward strand.
ACCAAAGTTATCGAGAGTTTGGGAATTGAAATTGAAACAAGTATTGGCATTTTATTTATAGCCGCAGTGTATTTGCCTTTTCAATGCACTGGTGAGCGAAAAAATTATTTCAAGGGAGATTTGCAAAAACTCACAAAAAATAAATCTAAATTTTTAATCATCGGTGATTTTAATGCGAAACATCGATCTTGGAATAATGCTCAAAGCAATTCCAATGGAAAAATATTGTTGAATGATTGCTCGGCTGGATTTTATTCAGTTTTATTTCCAAATGGTCCTACATGTTATTCTCCTATTAGGAATCCATCTACAATTGATTTGGTACTAACAAATCAAAGCCATTCATGCAGTGATTTATTAACCCATGCTGATTTTGATTCTGATCATCTTCCCATAACATTTTCTATTTCCCATGAAACTATTTTAAATCCCACTAGATCTGTGTTAAATTATCACAAGACTTATTGGGATAGATATCGTTCTACGATCGCAGAAAATTTGAATGATGATATTATTTTACAAAATAGTGCTGACATTGGCAGAGCATTAGAAAATTTTAGCAGCTTAATACTCAATGCCCGGAATTTATCAGTTCCTAAGGCAAGAGTGAAAATTAATGCACCAATTATTGACAGTGAACTTCAACTTCTTATATGTTTGAAGAACATACGGAGACGTCAATACCAAAGATCTCGTGATCCTGCTTTGAAAATTATTTTTCAAGAATTACAAAAGGAAACTAAACATAGATTCACTCTCTTGCGAAATGAGAATTTCATGAGAGAAGTTGAACAACAAAAACCTTATTCTAAACCTTTCTGGAAGCTTTCGAAGGTTCTTAAAAAACCTTCGAAGCCCATTCCAGTCCTTAAAGATGGTGATTGCATTTTTCTAACGAATGAACAAAAATCTCAAAAACTTGCTCAGCAGTTTGAGAGTATTCATAACTCCAATTTGAACGTAGTAAGTCCTATTGAAAATGAAGTGAACCAAAAGTATGACCAGATCACCACCCAAGAATTTCTTTCCGAAGAGGTATTGGAGACAAACTTGAATAAGGTGCGAACCATTCTCAAAAAATTCAAAAACATGAAAGCACCAGAAGATAATGGGATTTTCTATATCCTCATCAAAAGACTTCCCGAAAACTCTTTAACTTTCTTGGTAAAATTTTTTAACAGATGCTTTGCACTAGCACATTTTCCTACGAAATGGAAAAATGCCAAAGTCACTTCAATTTTAAAACCCGAAAAGAATCCAGCTGAGGCATTAAGTTATCGACCAATTAGTTTACTTTCCTCTATTAGCAAACTTTTTGAAAGAATAATTCTTAATAGAATGATAACACATATTAATGAGAACTCGCAAATGAGCAGTTTGGTTTTCGCCATTGGCATTCCACTACTCATCAGTTACTTTGAGTAACAAATATGATTCGAGCTAATAAATCTGAAGGCTATTCGACTGGAGCTGCTCTTCTAGATATAGAAAAGGCATTCGACAGTGTTTGGCATAAAGGTTTAATAGCTAAAATGTCAAATTTCAGTTTTCCGCTTTACCTTACAAAAATGATACAAAGTTATTTAACTGACCGCACTCTCCAGGTTAACTATCTAAATGGTAAATCTAATAGATTGCCTGTTAGAGCTGGTGTGCCTCAGGGGAGTATCTTGGGCCCAATCTTATATAACATTTTTACTTCTGATCTTCCTGATTTACCACCAGGTTGTGAGAATTCTCTGTTTTGTGACGATACAAGCATTTCCGCAAAAGGAAAAAGCCTTCGTGTTATATGCAGTCGGCTACAAAAAAGTTTAGATATATTTTCTTCATACTTGCAGAAATGGAAGATTTCCCCTAATGCTTCTAAAACACAGTTAATTATTTTTCCTCATAAGCCACGAGTTTCATTTCTCAAACTCACCCATAACCACGTTAATAAGATGAACGGTGTGGTCTTAAATTGGTCTGATCAAGTTTAATACTTAGGGCTAATTTATGATAAGAATCTTACTTTCAAGGAGCACATTTAAAATATCCAGTCAAAGTGCAATAAGTGTATCAAATGTTTATATCCTCTTATCAACAGGAATTCTAGACTTTGTCTCAAGAATAAACTGTTAATTTACAAACAAGTATTTAGACCAGCAATGTTATATGCAGTTCCCATCTGGACAAGTTGTTGTGCAACCAGGAAGAAGACACTTCAAAGGATTCAGAATCAACTTTTGAAAATGATCTTGAAGCGTCCTCCCTGGTTTAGCACGAACGAGTTACATAGGCTCACTAATGTAGAAACATTAGAAAATATGTCAAGCCAAATTATCAACCAATTCCGACAAAAATCGTTGCAATCCTCAATTGCAACGATTAGCTCACTTTATAGTCAGTAAGATAGTTTTAAGTTTCGTTTTATTCCCTTTATTCCTTTTTTTTTTCTTGACAAGTAGGTTTAGAATTTTCCTACAATTACATTATCTTAACTGCGAAAGCTAATAACATTCAATAATACTTAAAAGCGTACAAATATATATAATAGTGTTGAAATGTCACCATTTGTGGCAGAACACACAATACTAATTCTGAATAGATATTTTAGTACATAAATAAATCATTACAAACTCCCCCCCCCCCCTATATAAAAAAAAAAAAAAAATATTGGAAACTGAATCGACCACAATTTCAACGGACCAACAAAAACCGTCTGGGTGGGAAGCATCTTTGTACAAGCATGTCCCTAGTTTTGTGATAACTAAATCCATCAGTTCTTTTAAGGACGACTAAATATTTTCAATGGAAGTAATTAAAATGAGTTTGCCACATCTTAGTTCTACAGTAGGGTAAATATGTATGAAACGCCCCCCCCGGGGCATAACGCTCCAGTCCATTTATTCGGAAACACATGAAAAATAAGACATGAGACTATTGGGAATCCGTAGCGGGTCATAGGACCAACTTTCTGAGCAAGTTTGATAATTGTCACTAGTAGCAAAAAATAAACAAAAATCAATTTTGAATTGAGCTGCTTCAGATCTTATTTCTTGCAGCGTTTCCGTAACGTTTTTTTCACTAGTGTATAAAGTTTATTACCTGGTATTTGCACTTATATATCTAAAATGAACCTCTAATCAGCTGTATCTAGTGAAGAAACGATATAAATTGTATAATTTGCTTAAGTATTTAATGCTTTCCGTTACATTACAGCTCCGGGCAATATGCCCCACCGCTAGCCGGGCTGATTTATTCATTGCTTTAGCGTTTGCTTCTGAGACTTCAAGCGCTGTTTCACTTCGCGTGCTGAGCTGCCATATGAAGCTACTGGATGGGGCATATTATACTGCATCTGGGGCGTTTTGTCCCGGTAGATTGGAAAGCTTGCAATTTTGTCATATGTTTAATAAAATTATGACGTTTTTTGTGTAACAGTAATTACAAAACAAAATAATAGCAGTGCATCACCAACTAAATAGTGTATCCAACTGCATGAAAAATTTGTTGTTTGTGATGAACATAGCTACAATATGAACGATGTTCCTTAGGAGGGGGCGTATTTTACCTGTTTACCCTACTTGCGAGTTTACGATCAAGAAACGAGGTGCTATTTATTGTTGGGTACCGTTAGCGTCATAGTAGGAAAATACAGCACAAAACGAATAACCTGTGATCTGTCACAAAAATAGCATTTCGTCATTTTTGTTCAACAAACAATAATATCAAATAATATTCTTTGACAGTGCTTGAGCTTGAGCTTGACGACGACACATTTTGTAGTTGTGTATCTTATCTTAACTGCTCAACTGCTGCTTAACTTATCCATCTTTAGTGTACAATACTTGTTTAAATACTTCGAAAAGCAAACGAACCTTTGCAAACGATATTTATCGATCGAACTAAATCTACTCCGATTTGCGACGTATTAGTATGAAATCAACGCGCGAGCAGTTGCTGGCTAAACGGCTACCGTGACCCAAGGATAAAGAACCAGGGGAACTGATCCATTATTCATCTCAGCCCATATTTTCATCTCATACAACATGGAAACACAATCGAAAACAGGAAAAAACGAATATTTTCTAACTAAACAAATCTACTAATACATGGAATGGATTATTCTTAGTTCACTTTAGATTTCTCATAAAGTAGAATCCACAAAAAACTCACTCAGAAGCTCTTAATTTGATATTATAGTCGGGCATCTGCACTCGAAAACTCATTTAATTTAATCACTCACCTCAGAAAACGAAATCCACGCATTGTTCTATACGGCTACAACGGAACTCGTTCAGCAGTCAACCAAAGTTTTTTTCATCACTAGCGGACCACTTTTTATTTAAATCACTAAACAAAATCACTCACTACTCTAAGAATACTTCAATCTTTGAAATGTTCACCTCAAATTTCCAAAAACAAGCTTGAATTAGCAGAAATATATGAGATGAAATTCTACAATTCCTAAATTTCACCTGTATATATTTTCATCTGTTTTCATTGCGATGAATAAAATCAAAAGTTGCCAAATCAGTTTTTGCTAATGCGGAAAAATCATATTAAAAAGGTTAAATTATTCCGACATAATTGATATACATCGACAGCACTGCAATGGTTACCTAGGTTACCAATTTTGCACGTAACCAATTACTGCGGATATCTGAGTAGCCTACAACCACGGGCTACGGCTACGGTCATTCATGATAATGTGATTCATTTATGATTAAAGATGAAAATGGGCGCGTCGTAAGATTGAATAATTGAGCAGTGATTAAAATTTTGAGATGGATATGGAAGCGTTGTGAAAATGGTTTGTTTTACATAATTCAGGATAAATCAAGCTAAGTTTACTTAATATACAATATTGAACTATTCCATAAGAGCACGTAAGCGTATTTTGTTTATTTGTTCAATGAATTCGTAAAAAATGGTGTTCAATCCGTGCATTCTTCGTGAATATCGTCTTAATAAGATGAATAATGGGGCAGTTCCCCTAGGTACACGTCCTGTAGTCACTAGAAACCATAGATGAGCAGAATTCATCCACGTCGAAGCATTACACACGACCGCTTTATTCCTTCCAACCGACGTAAGCGAGAATATCATTTTACTTCTTTAATAACTACCTCCTTCAGTAAATACCTTTTAATTTACCTATTAAGAGAAGACCAGAAACGAACTAACTTATGGGTTCATTCGTCGCTCAATCAATTACAAACCACTGAGGGAACTCGCGGATGAATCTGTACAAAATCCTAAAAATGCAAACATTCGTACTTCGATTCAAATATGTACACAAGCTTCAAGTAAACTTTTTCTAGAAAAATCTTTATAGCTGGCATCCCTTACGTGCATACGAATTTTCGGTTTATGAATGGGATGTAAGAAAGGCTGAAGACACTGGCGTTGACACCCTGCACTATCACAGCATAATGCCGACGTTTGTAATCAATACATTCATGACATGAAAAAACAGCCCATAAACAAAACATAATCGCAGCACTCTGTTTTACCAAGTTCTTTATCCAACTGTTCCAACTGTTCCCAGGTTTACACACTTAACACACACACACAAACACTGTTGCATGCTGCATTGCTTGCAGCAAAAAAAAATCACAGGAAGGTTGTATGCAAAGCCACGACCGCATGGTTGAAGTAGAATACTTTTACAAGAAAGATAACTCGGCTGCTTGCGTGTCACTCTTTTTTTCTAGTAAATAAACGTTGACCGTTCATTGGCAGTCTTGTAATTTCTTTTTGTTTGATATTTTGAATGAAGTTCATTGAATATTTTTAAATTTTGTACAAATGAGAAGTTGAAGTGCTGCCGCATTGTAAAATGCACATATAATACGACATCATTAAACGGGAACGGAACAAAGGCTACGGTTATGCAGAACGCGAACGACAGCTCGATGCAATTCGCTTTACCGTGGTGAAATGTACAGCTCTTTTAAAGGCGAAGTAGAGCTATACATTTCAACATATTTCGTCTTGCCGAATCGCATCGCGCCGTTATTTGCGTTCTGCATAACCGTTGCCAAACACTAAGCGACGCAAACGCGTAATAATAGTCAGAGTATGCATGTAGATGAAGATCTTTGGATTATAGCGCAAAACGAGAAAATATTATCTCTCCAAATATTCATTTGTGTTCTTCAAATTTCATTTGTTCAATTTAATATCCTATGAAATGTCTGTTTATTATCTAATGAAGCTCTTATATAGGCCAACAATGCATTCCCAATTTACCAGGTCCATAACTTTGCCGACCGTGCTTGGGAAAGCAATCGTATAACGACCAATCAGAGGTCAAATTTTGTGTTTTGACAAGGCTTAAGAATTTTCAATAGTACAATAGTTCGAATAATAATATTGCAATTTCATGCATTTGGTAGGAATCTTAGAAGATTTTATAATCCATTGCTGCAAAAACTAAGGAAGTCCATCGAAAACTAACCGATTTATTAGCATTTGAAATTGGACATATTTCTCACTTTTTTCAGTTTTAGATTTTCATTTCACATCCCTATGTAGCCGAACTTCCTGAGAGAAGTATTCTACTTCAAAAAAAAAACAAAATTATTGACAGCAACAGCTGATTCATTTTTAACTCTAATAATCTCTTTTCCCATGTAACTTCGAATCCTTGACATGTAACTAGATGATTTTAGTAACTTTATTAGTTTTCCACGAATATATTCCTAAAATGTAACTCAACTATCACAGCAAAATTGTGCGATTCGGAAACGCAGCAATATAACTGATGGAAAAACACTTAAAATGTAAACTTCTACTAAGCAAAGAATTTACACGTGCTGACAATAGCCGTGCTTCCAGCTCTCCTCCGGGACAGAAATCACTGCATGCACTTACAAAGACGATTGTATTTGAAAGACTATTATATAGTTCGATTTTTTTGTAGCACTAAACTGAGTCCACATTTGACTAAATTTCAATTTTATATACGAAAAATGGCGAGAATCAACGAATATGATTAATGATCATGAAGTTTGATGAAATATTCAGAAAGAACAGGGTGTTTTAGATGTGGTAGAATTAAATATGGGTCATTCCATACGAAGTGACCACGAAAAAGCACAAACTTGGACACGACCATCACAGATTTTGCTCAAAGTTGGGAGAAATATTCATCTACTGTCACTTTGGAAAAATCCCAATTTTGGTGTCGATTGGAATACCCCCCGCTCTCTAGGACCCCCCTCTTTATTGCAAAGTCACGCAATTTTTGTCAAAAACCTCTTTTTTTCTTTTTCTTACCATTCATAGACGTAAGATGTCCGAAAAATACTGATAGATAATTTTTGAAGAAAATAAACAAAGGAATCCAGAAAAAATTCAAGTTTTGACCGAAGTGTTGCCAGATAAATTATTTTTGTATTTGAAAACTAAATTTACATTTTTCGGCAAATGCAGCCATTTTGATTTTATATTTTTATAATTTCTTCGTGTTCCTTGGAAAATTTCACATAAGAAACAACTATCATCTCGAGGTAATATGAGCCAATCTCGAGATATAACATTTTTACCAAAAAAGTTGTAAACTTCGTAATTATTTTATTTTATAATTAATGGACGTAAGAAACCCGAAAAATAGTGGTAGGTGAATTTTGAGGAAAATAAACCAAGGAATCCAGAAAAAATATTGTTTTTGATCGGAAGTGTTGCCAGATTGATTATTTTTGTATTTAAAAATTAAATTTTAATTTTTTGGCCAATGCAGCTTATTTTATTTTAAATTTGATGGTTTCATCGTATTTTTTGGAAAATTTTACGTAAGAAACACATACCACTCCGTGGTAATATGAACCAATCTTGAGATATAACATTTTTACGAAAAATTAATTACGAAATTCAGAACTATTTTCGTAAAAATGCTATATCTCGAGATTGGTTCATATTACCTCGGGATGATAAGTATTTTTCACGTAAAATTTGCCAAGAAATACGATGAAACCATCAAATTTTAAAAAAAAACTTAGCTGCATTGGCCGCAAAATGCAAATTTAGTTTTATAATACTTAAATAATCTATCTGGCAACACTTCCGGTCAAAATGAATATTTTTTCTGGATTCCTTGGTTTATTTTCTTCAAAATTCACCTATCACTATTTTTCGGGTGCTTTACGCCTATAAATTATAAAATAAAATATTTACGAAGCTTACAGCTTTTTTCGTAAAAAAATTATATCTCGAGATTGGTTCATGTTACCTCGGGATGATAGTTGTTTATTATGTGAAACTTTCAAAGGAACACGATGAATCTAACAAATTTAAAATCAAAATGGCTGCATTTGCCGAAAAATGTAAATTTAGTTTTCAAATACAAAAATAATTTATCTGGCAACACTTCCGGTCAAAACTTGTATTTTTTTGGATTCCTTTGTTTATTTTCTTTAGAAATCATCTATCAGTATTTTTCGGACATCTTACGTCTATGAATTGTAAGAAAAAGAAAAAAGAGATTTTTGACAAAAATTGCGTGACTTTGCAATAAAGAGGGGGGTCCTAGAGAGCGGGGGGTATTCCAATCGACACCAAAATTGGGATTTTTCCAAATAGACAGTAGATGAATAAATGGTCGTGTCCAAGTTGCATGTACACTTCGTATGGAATGACCCCTTTTTTTTTATTCTCGCTTATTTTCCGTCGGTCTAGTTCCGCCACTGTTGTTGTGCCAACCACCGACGCCCAGGACCCCAGCTCACGACCCGTTAAATTAACGGACCTGCACCAACGGCTTTACTTCCTCATGCGATGTAAGGCGTGATCCCAGAGATTTTTCGCCTCAGAAAATCTCCCAGTGTCGGCTAGGATTGAATCTAGACCAGTTTGGTTGGTTGTGAGTGGATCACGCCACCTCACAACCATCGACCCCTATGTGGCAGTGGGATTCGAACCCAGGCGTCGAGCGTGGATGGCGGAGACGTTACCAACCACACTAGGCCCCCGCTTGAATTAAGTATATCACATACTACAAATAAGTGGATTAAAAAGCAAAGTCTTATGGCTACATTCCAATTCGGAACTTGGCCTTCTGCCTTTTATACACAGGCGTCGCAGCCAACTGTTTATTGTTCAGGACAATTGCGGGGCTAACGCTACGATCTGACTGACACTAACAGTCTCTCCCGGGCCGAGGCTCGAACCTACGACATCTGGCTTGTTAGGCCAGCATCGCACCTTAAGACCAGCTGAGAGAGAAAATTAGTGGATTATAATTCATTAAATGAAATTTTATCCGCTGATATACAGGGTTTTCAATAAGTTCGAATGCAACTTTTCATCGTTGTGTAGGTGCGCACCATGTTTATGCTGTATATTGGTATATAATGATATTGGTGTCGACTTGCTAACATTTGTTGTTGCCGTAGGACTACGTCTTTGTTTTCTATACTAGATTACATTTTGTGAAATTGAGAATGAAACTGGCAAATGTTGCGTCAGATTCCAAACGATTATAGCAAGCAAACGATTTAATGCATCTTAGTCATTTATATGTCGATGGATAGATAAAATGTGTAACAATTGTTTGATATAATGTTTAACATTGTTGCTTTACTGCTTAATGGTGGAAAAAGGTGAAAAGTTCCAAGCTCAAGCTTTCCCGTACATTACCCTCGCTATTGGCTTGCTTCCCGAGCACGGATAACAATAACATGGACGAAATTAATTCCACTGTCTACACATTTTGACTCAACAAAGTGTTTTGGTTTGTTCCTCTTCCTCTAAGCTGTGTGGCCACGCCCTAATGGCAAAAATCTACGCTGAACTCGATACAAAAGTCTGCGTGTAGAAAATTCAGCTTCAGTCTAGTTTGTCACACAATAGCGAGTGGAGTGTAGCTGTTAGAGGTACGCGACATTGAGAAACGAGAGCTGCATACGAGTCAACTTCCAGGCACTGCGGAGCATGTTACCTTTATTTTGCATACGGCAGCAACAGTTACCATCGTACGCTGCAGGATATTTTGCTGGCACAGCTACTGGAGGACACAGCGGAGAGCAAATTTTATGCGCGGCCAACAAAATATTCAATACTACCGGTTGTGGTGCGATCATCAGCGTTCTGTAGCACGAATTTCATACTGAAGATTATGGAATCGGTTTTTTTTTCAGAACTATAGATGCTTGAAGATAAGTGTTATGAGAATTTTCACAACTACTACTAGAGTAAAATTTTCATGTATTCATGCATCGTTAGTTTTACAATAACGACCATCAAATCTAAACGGTGGTGTTGCCTATGAACAGTTTATTGCAGCATATAATATATACATTCAGTCCTAAGCATTTCATACAATCCCTAGGGCTGTATATAGAAACTTTTTGTCATGCAACAGCCACACAACATCCAAAATGATTTTGAAGTGTATTCGAACTTAATGGACACCCTGTAGACTGTTTTTCGACAAATCCGAGTTTGCTTCAAGATTCATCAATTTATATTTTTATTTTCAATGTTAATCAGCTCAATTTGACATCACAGTTTGCTTCCTCGTTTCATATTTCAAAAGTATTTTGCCTTCATGTTTTTTTTATTGTAGACACTGATTAGTAAGTAGGATATATCCTCTTTCTCGTTGCTTTTCAAACCTTAGTTTTTTCTGGTTTTTGGGGAGTATTCTTAAGTGATTCAAACTTTGAGTTATTTCATTAATATGCTTTTTGTGACGTTTTTTTAAACAGCTATTGGTAATTAAGAAGCATTTTCCGTTGGTTTTAGGCTTCATATCTAGCTATTGTCAAGACTTCCCTTACCTCCTTCTTTCGAAAGCAAAATAAGAAATTATTCTAAAAGTTGTCTCGGTAAACTTGATTAAAGGGCAAAATTTCTTCTGAAGGCCAGAAAAGACTAATGATGAACAAGCTCGCACGGTTGTTCGTCACTGGCATCTCAAACGGCGTGCACGACCACGACCTTCTTTTTCATCAAGAAAAATATCGTCATATTCGGGAGGAGCTTCCGCCTATAATCATGCTCTTTTGTCAAAATCCGTCCAGAAAAAATATTTCTAAAAAAATGCACTGCTTTCGATACTTTCCTAGCAAATAGAAAAATGAATAACACCGAGAAGAAAAAAATGGAACATTTTAAACGAAAATGTGTATGCAATTTACGATGTTTGTAACCTGCATTCAAATCAATGTTGAAAAATACCACTTTTTCATTTTTAATAATTATTTGGCTTGCCTTTTGACGACATTCTCTCTGTCACTGTACTTGTTAGTTGCTAATTTGAGTGAAAACCAATAATGTCAACAAAACGGCTTGAATTTATTTCTCTTCCCCTTCAACATTTTTTAAGTAGAAGGGGGTGAAGTAAAATGAAAATAAAATTTGTCTAGACCTAAGCTGGCTACGCATTCCGTGATAAGCCTTGTTCGCTGTCGCAATCTGTTTTTTCTCCTCGTGGCTCACCTCGTTATAACACGTTACGAATGTACGAGTATTATCAATCACTCCAAGCGTTATCAACTGAGCTCGTTGTTTTCCACTGAATCGTACGCCGCATTGAAGTCAATTAGCAGATAATGCAAGTGTGTTCTCGAAAGTTATCGGGGTTCAGTTTAAAGGCTCAGTTCGAAAACTTCACTGGCACTCACCATGAATGGCTCTCTGCAACGGTCTAATTTTAAGGAGAAAGGAGAGAATTTCATACTTAACTTAACATATTGCTATTGTTGAGCCCATGCGCTGTTTTATAGATAGGGCATATGAGTCCTTCCAACCAGTCCGTAGGTAGTTTCTTCTTCTTCTCTTTGTCATATCCTCGAAATAATTTGGTGGATTGCACTATACAGATTCTAGCTACCGACTTCGAAAAGTTTGGTGGATCCACAGCTTGTCCATCCTCCCTATTTTCTCTTCTATTCTCTACAACAGCTTTCCTACTTTTCTCGCCGTTCAATATTACTTCAAAGTGTTATTTTCAGGCCACTTGAGACTCATGGCTTATCAGATTCCCTTCCCTATTATTACACAGAACCCGGAACACATATTGCTCGGGAACTAATTTTGAGCTTCATTTGTAAAAAATCAAAGTTTTGCTTAGGGTAAATAATTTTGATTAGTAAGTTTTGAGAGGTGATTTCATATTAGTAAGTGATATTAGGCCCCAAACTGTTGTGATGAATTTAAATCAAATTTTTGCTACAATTATTGTTTATTTTTGTGTTTTTTATCTGTTAGCATTTCTCTTAAAGCTTTCAAAACATCTTTTAATTTTAGTTATCTACAGCTGAGAATATACAGCTATGACTTTGGTTTTTATCATTCCGACAGTTGGTGCTCTGACGAGATGTCAGTTGTTTCCAGTTTTGCTAAAAAAAGAAATCTAAAAGGATCCTAAATTGAATTGAAAATCGCTTAAAAACCCTTGAAAAGGCCAGGAAAGGCCAAGATGGAATTCCATATCAAAATGGATTCAGAATCGCAGGAAAGCACTTTTAAATGCCGAAAAAGGAAATAATAACAATATAAATTGAGATTATATAAATTGATAAATTATGGTTTAAATATTTTAATGTAAGACAAATTTTAATGAATGACAGTGAACGTGTGAAAAACATACCAGTTTCAAACACCACATATTTAATCGATAGTTGTATTAAACGTTAGAAACAACATATGAAAAAGGAAATAAAAGTGCAAATCAATTTGTTGGAATATGTAATCCGCTAAGTTTTCAAAACATGAAGCTATAATGTTTATTTATTGACAAACCTTCGCTATTTGAACGCGTAAAAATTCAAGAGAAAATAATATTTCAAGATTATGGTCAGACTAGATGGACAAAAAAAAATATCTAAATAAAGTCGTACATTCCGGACAACAAAGGTCTTAAAATAAATTCAGTATGGCTCTTTTTATTACGACACCATTACTTACCCCAACGATCGAAATAAAAGCAAAATCTGTTCCTCAATCCGAAGAAAGCAATTTCCGATTCCATCCCTCCGTGCATACGATACCAGGCACCGGGTACGGCGTTGACGTTCAGCAGTTTGCCCTTTCGCTTCAATCCTTGCCTAAGCCCAGCCGCTATGATATACGATAATACGCTATAAACTAGTTATAAACTGCCGGACCAGCATGAGATCGGTCGTAGTACCAAACAACAGCATCTGGATTAGTAACGGTCATATGATTTGACTTGGCCACACCGTCGCCGCTGCCGGATCGCCATTGAATGGGTTCACGTGCCACCCGGAAAACTTGCGGGTGGTGCAGAAGGGAACTTTACGAGCTCGGTTTCAACTAGCCGGCAAATAATAAATTTATCAAGTGCCCGACCGACTCGGGGGGACGACTCCTGCAAGGATGCCGCATTCGCCGGGTAATGCAAATGTTCGACCATCCGTTCCATGCGCGCCTAAAAGCCTATTGATGATCAATCCGATCTGGCACCGCGGATTGCCCCGGCTGTGGTCGGGAAAAGTCACCACAGAGCTAGCTCTGGAGCTAAGAGTGAACGTTCTGCCATGCTCTTGCACGCGGGTAGGATTTATTGGTTCATTGCTGAAAATTGATTAAATAATTGTCCAAGCCAGAGTGTGTTTTCTTAATTGTCTGCCCGCACAGGATTAGTGACTCGGCGGCAGCGGTAGGGGCACTGGCAGTGGTCAACCAGTTATGTTTCGTAGAATCCCCACGCGGCCAGCAGCGCCTGATTAAGCATCCGGCAACAGTGCACTGTTTCTTTTTATTTCATACGGAAAATTGCTGGAAGCTACTAGGGTCGGTCGATAATTGATTGCCTCATAGCGCGGCGGGCTTTGCCGATATATTCCGTGGGGATACAAAAAAGGGGAACCTACCGAAGGAGTCCGATGACCAGCAGTGCACTCTAGAGACCTAAACTAGATCAACAACCGCGATAAGTGTGCCAGAGTGCAGCCGTATTTAACGGAATTAGTCGCGGAGCGGTGCGAGGGAAAAATGATCGCAATTAAAAGGCTATTATCGGCTATGTAGGCAAATAAGAGAGCACTCAACATTCTCGGCGAGCGCTAGAGCCTCACATCGTTCCTTTGGCGCGTTCGTTAGAGCAGCTGCTGGAGTGGTTTTCATTAGGGAGTTTTTGGTGGGAAATTAAATCGACTGCTACTGTTAACTGTTCGAAATAATTCCATGATTTTTTAAGCATCGCGAAATTGTATGGAAGGTCAAGTCCTTCGAGGTTGTCGAATCGAACACCGCTGTTGAATTTTGTCCGTAGTTAGCTTTAGATCGGGGCTAACGTGCTGGCATAAGCATTAAAACAAAACTGATCGCTGTCGGCCAATTGGCACGCAAAAGTAGGCGACTTGCTCCACCACGTCCACCGTCAATCGTTGCAAAATCCGTGTCGGCCTGGCTCGGGCCGAAGGGCTAAACGGCAATGTCGGCGGATTGCAGTGCGTGCAACCTATCATCGCACATAATCACAACCGTCGCTCCGTCATAGTCGCCGTTGTGGTCCCAGTGCGGCTCTCGGTGGCGGCGACGATGGCGGCGACGATGGCAGCAGTAACCTTATTCAAGGCCCACCAACATTGGAAGCCACATTTCGGTGCTGGATGCAAAAATCCGCGGTGCAATTGGTCGGCCTCTGCTGCAGTATTGCTCCTGGTGAGGTCTCCGCCAAATGTAATGTTCGTGAGACGGTAATACAAGATTTTATGAGCAGAATTAACATCCTCTTAAAAGTGCATTTAGCGAGAATCGGTTTTCGCATATCTTGCCGTGTTCCTCATGCCATCATGCGTCAAAACGGTTACTGCTCTACTGCTGCTGCTGCTGTTGTTGCACGGAACGGAACCCGAGACTTTCCTCCCGAAACTGCCTCGCGGAGGGTCTTTTGTGTCTACGAGTGGGCTATTTAGAGCTTATTAGAAAATTATGAGTTTATGCTAATTTTTATTGTACTGCGTCTCTTCCACTTCCACTTCCACTTCGCGTGTATGTTTAGGCTTCTGGGGGCTGAGCGCCTTCTGAAGTATATGTCGTGAACAGACGATCGCTAGACGATCGTTCGCTCTCCACAGTATCATTGACAATCATCAGCAATGCGCATAAATGACAATAGAGATTCTGTTCCGCCAATATTTGGAATATGATGTTTTTTATACTCGTTGACCTTATAACGTAGAATTAAATTTCTTGTTTAAATATTGACCGGCGATTGGAAATATTTGATTACCAGCTATGAGAGTATTAGAGTATATTACTAAACATTAAACGTTAAGACATGTTGCTTTTGAAAAGCTCTCAGCTCCGATCGCTTCTTTTGAGGCTGATCGCTTGTACGGCGATGTTAACAGGGAAATCAGATCAATGTTTAGCGATAGCACAGAGAGTCGGAGCGGGTCGAAGCGACATAAGTTGCCCACCATATTGTCGGTGTGTTCAGGTTTTAAAAAGGTCGGTTTATGATTCAATTTGCATATTAGTGAATGGATCGTTAAGACAAGTATGACGGAGTTTTGTGCTTCAAGTACGAAGCGGTCGCTCGACTTCAAAGTTTCAGCACTATCTGCGGCCGGGTTGACCTCTAGGGTGCAGGCAGTTAAACTGGCGAAAAATGGCATTGCACCTCACTCTTTCACCGGGCGCTAAAAGGCGAAGCTAGTGCTATAGAAGCGATGCAGTATAAAAGTTACTATTCTGTACTTTAGTAGAACAGTGTTTGATATCGGATCGGACAGGGTCCGGAAAGCCCGGAGCGAAGTCAAAGAAACTTTCAAAGTCCGATTTTTTTCGGACCGGACCGGAGCGGAGCCATCCGGAAAAAATAAAAATTATATAAAAATAAGTTTTATATAGAAGATTATCTTGATTTAAATCATTAGCAACGAACACTGCTGGTTCCTTTTTCTGCATTCATGTGAAAGTACTTAATTTCAAATATTGTAACATATTTTTAGTAAAATATTTTCATAAACTGATTGTGATGAAAGGAATCATAATAATTTCTGTTACGGTGCAAAAGCTCGGAGAATATTGGCAGAAATTGTGTTGATTACATTTCAACAGTTTTAGTTCTTTGGGAAATTGAACGCCCGTAGTGCATGGGATTTGTCCTAATCTCTACTGACTGTGTTAAAATATGTTTACATTATTACTAGAGACAGTGGTAATTCGCGGCAAAAAAGTTGAAAATTCGCGGGTGGTAAAGGAGAAAATATATAGAGTTCGCGGTAATTTCGCGGCAACCTTTTCTCTAGAAAACGCCAAGTGAAGTGCTTTTTTGGGTAAAAACAATAAAAAAACTGTTTTAGTCAATTTAAGATACGGTAATTTAACCGTACGATTCATGATTTCTTTGCAGAACGGACTACTGCCAAATTGTCTTCAATCATATTTTAGTGTCGGCAGGCACGTATTATTCATGTTATTCTGATTCACGATGCATTCCGCATCTACCGAGTTTCCGGGAATCTATAGATATTTATTAACCAACCGGAAAACCTTCAGAAACCGTCCGCGTTTCGAATAATTACCAAAATTATGATATCAATCGGTTGGCAAATGGCTGGACACGTGTAACTTGAGACCCTAATGTGGCCATTCACCTCTGTCCAGCAACTCCTATCCCAACCTCCACGTGGTGCCGACCGGAATACGAGTAACCTTAGCGGAGATCGGGTAACCAACCCCGGTGGAAACTATGGTCGTATGCTGACTGGGAAGGGGGTCGTACGGGGCTGTATCCCCATAGGGGCGGCGTACAACAGCGTCTGGCCCGGAGCGGGCGGCTGAATTATGGAATGCTGTATCCCGCCTGCTACACCTAAGATGGCAGCCCCATCAGCAGGATGTAGGTATCGCGACCCTGGTAAGGTAGCATACCGAAACCTTTCATCAACCACGAACAACGAATTTAGAAATACGGAACGGATCAATCGGCAAAGACCTAGGCTACGAACACGGAAAAAGATTAAGGTAAACGATTGGAAATTGGGTACTTGAAACGTCCGATCTCTCAATGAACCGGCGCGGGCTGGCTTGCTTGCTCGAGAACTACAGCGGCAGGGAGTCGAAATCGCAGCGATTCAGGAGGTTCGGTGGCCAAATTCCGGAGAAAGGGAATTCCGTGCAGTAGACCCTATTGCACGCACTTCTTTCAAGTACCACATCTACTACAGTGGCGGCAAAGCAGCGGAATGGGGCGTCGGTTTCGTAGTGCTGGGAAATCAGAAAACAAGAGTCATCCGGTGGAGGCCCGTAGATGACCGTATATGCGTGTTGAGGATTAAGGGCAAATTCTTCAACTACAGTTTAATCAACACCTACGCACCGACAAACGACAAATCCGATGAAGTCAAAGATGAGTTCTATGACAAGCTTGAGCGAATCTATGAAGAGTGCCCAAAACACGACGTAAAAGTCGTCATCGGAGACGCAAACGCACAGGTTGGGAGGGAGGAATTCTTCCGTCCGGTCATTGGAAGGCATAGCCTCCACTCGTCAACCAATGAAAACGGCCTGAGGCTGATAAACTTTGCCGCGGCCAGAGGAATGGCCATATGTAGCTCCTATTTTCCAAGTTTGAATATTTGGAAACACACCTGGAGGCATCCAAATGGAGAAGCCTGCTCACAGATCGATCACGTACTGATTGATATCTCGTCGTTTGTAAGATCCGCGCACGGTTGTCGAACGTGCTGAAATCTCGCACAGAGAGGACGACGCGTTTCAACATTCAGCGGTTGAAAGCTGATGGCGTGGCAGCAGAATACGCCAGAGAGCTGGATCAACGGATCGCAGAACAGCAGGAGGAAGGAGTGGAAGACATAAATGGGCTGTGGAGCAGTATTCACGGCGCCATCGAAACGACTGCGAGAGCGGTGGTAGGTACGACGCGTGGAAGGCAGCCTAACGGCTAGTTCGCTGCCGAGAGCCAGAGAGCGACAGATGAGAAGAACCGTGCCAGGAGCCGCATGCTCACTGCGGCTACGCGTCAGAACAGAGAGAGGTACAGGGTGGCAAGAGCTGCTGAAAATAGAACCCACCGTCGGAAGAAGCGCGAGTACGAGGAGCAGGTGCTCGCCAGCGCAGAGGACAGCTATGCTCAAAACGACGTGCGGAGATTCTATAGAACTGTCAACAGAGTCAGAAGCAGGAATTTCCCGGTGCCGGTCATGTGCAATGACAAGGACGGCAACCTGCTTACTGATAAACCGACGGTTGCAGCCAGGTGGAAGGAGCATTTTCAGGCGCTATTGAACGGTGAGGTACCGGATGAGCAGAGCAGGAACAGGATGACGATTATGAGTGACGAACAAGCTGTGGAGCCACCAACACAGGAGGAGGTGAAAAAGGCGATTAATGAGCTGAAAAACGGCAAGGCCGCTGGTAAGGACGGTATCCCGGCCAAACTTCTAAAAGCGGGAAGCGAGCGGCTGTACTATGCGGTCCACCAGATAATACTAAGAATCTGGGCGGACGAACAAATGCCGAACGACTGGTTGGAAGGCCTCATATGCCCTATTTATAAGAAGGGCCATCGATTGGATTGTGGCAACTATCGAGGGATAACGTTGCTCAACTCCGCATATAAAGTGCTCTCCCGTATCCTGTTTTTCAGATTGAGACCGCTAGCGGAATCTTTTGTTGGCGAATACCAGGCTGGTTTCCGACAAGGGCGTTCCACGACGGATCAAATTTTCACCCTGCGACAGATCCTCGATAAGTCCCGGGAGTACAACTTACCGACGCACCATCTGTTTGTGGACTTCAGGGCGGCATACGACTCAGTGAAAAGAAACGAGCTGTGGCAGATCATGCTGGAACACGGTTTCCCTGCGAAACTAATAAAGCTGAGTCGTATGACACTGGAGGGATCAAAATCGTGCGTGCGGATAGCTGGCGAGACATCAGCCGCGTTCGTAACGTTGGATGGACTGAAGCAGGGGGATGCGCTCTCCAACCTACTGTTTAACATCGCTCTTGAGGGTGCAGTACGAAGAGCAAACGTCGAAAGAAACGGTACGATCATCACAAAATCTCACATGCTTCTTGGTTTTGCGGACGACGTCGATATCATCCGTATCAACCGTAAGGCCGTGGAGGAGGCCTTCGTAACTTTAAAAAGAGAAGCAGCGAGATTAAGACTTGTCATTAACTCTGCCAAAACGAAGTACATGGTAGCTGGCAGAGAGCGTGGGAGTCCCCGTGTTGTTGGTGCTGAGGTGGAGATAGATGGGGAACGATTTGAAGTGGTTGACGAATTCGTTTATCTTGGTACGCTTGTGACATGTGACAACGATATGAGCCGTGAAGTGAAACGACGAGTTGCAGCTGCGAACAGGGCTTTCTACGGACTGCGTAACCAGCTAAGGTCCCGTAGTTTGCAAACTCGCACAAAACTAGCGCTGTATAGGACGCTGATACTCCCGGTGGCCCTTTACGGACATGAAGCATGGACGCTGAAGGAAGCTGATCGACGAGTGCTCGGAGTTTTTGAGCGTAAAATTCTGCGATCGATACTTGGCGGTAAACTGGAAGACGGAGTGTGGCGCAGACGCATGAATCACGAGTTGTACCAGGTATACAAACATGCTGATATAGTGAAGGTAATACAGCGGGGCAGGCTTCAGTCGGCTGGACATGTAGCCAGGATGCCTGACAAGAGAGCCGCCAAAACTATCTTCAGTAGAGAACCAGGAAGAGGCCGTCGACTCCGTGGTAGGCCTCGCACGCGGTGGATGTGCGCAGTGGAAGAAGATGCACGATCTGCTGGTGTACGGGGAGACTGGAGAACGGCTGCCCAAGACAGAAGAAGCTGGACATCTCTAATTCGTTCGGCCCTGGACCGGTGAACGGTCCGTTAGCCAAAAAAGTAAGTAAAGTAAGTAAGTATGATATCACTCTCACTGTTGCGTATTTTAAAATATGCAAAAATGTTTGCTACTTGAACTAAGTAGGTACATCTTTCAACTTCTATTTTACACACTCTGGAACTCTATCATGCTGGTCTCTTATCACCAAAATCTTTGCCCCAAGAGGATTTAGTAACCAAACCATTCGAAAACAATTCAACCCAGGCTGACAAAATCTCGTTCTGAGAGAGCAGTAGTACTATTCCATCTTATTGGTTGCGTGGGAAAAGGCCTTCCGTTGCCATTGAGGTGGCCATTAATCTTTAGATTTGTCAGTTTTGCTGGTTTTCGCGGTATTTCGCGGATTTTTGGTAATTTCGCGGCCGATGGTGGCTTCCGCGAAATCGCGATTTACCCCTGTCCCTAATTATTACTATCCATGCATTTCTTGCTAATTACTGGGTCAACACAGGTGCACTCCAAAACCTCAAACCTGAAAAAAAGAAAGATTAGAGATATTCCATAATTCCTGTGAATTTTGGTGTCACTAGCCATTACCGTTTTTATAGAGACCTCAATGGGTTGTCTCGTAAACATACCAATAAAGCGACGAACCCGATGAGCAATTTTCTACGACACTCTCACGTAAGTTGACGCGTTTTGGTAATGGTTAGGGGCACCAAAGTGCATAGGAATGGTTGAACAGCTATAATATTTTATTTTTTTTCATGCTTTTGGAATGCACTTATTTTATTTTTTGTGTTTGTGTCATGACCAATGTTTTTGAGTGTTTTAGACATAGTTCTTCAGTGAAGGTAGATGAAACGTATTTTACACTTTTTGAGATTCCTTTAAGCAGGGCTGTCATTCGCACACTCATTGCGCTAATTGTGTTAATTTTGCGTCAAGGCACAACGAGAACGGTACCTAGACATTTTGACAACCAACAGGCACAAAGAGAAAGCGCGAAAACGAAATGACTATGAAAGATATCACCAAGTGAGAAATATTTCAAAAGAGGGAGAACGGAACAACACTTTGTGCTGCTTTTTGTGACACATTGCGTGAGAACAAAAAGAGCTTCAGTTTGAACAGTTTGCGTTGCGTTGCGGGTAGAAATAATAGCAGGAAAAAGGAACCAAGAAACGACGTGTTTCTTAGGACATATAACCCACGTCCAGACATGTTTCTGTCCTGGTATTCATATACAATCGCTACATGCATTCACTACTGATACCGTTCATTAGGTTGGTAATGACTTATATGGAAAAAAATTGTCCTTCGTCGCATTTAGAAGTTCGTTCAGTCGAAAAGTGAAACTTTAACTTATCGATTTTTTAATTTTTTGTTTTTGGATAACACCAGATTTCGATGTTTCATGCATTTTTAAGACATTTGGTATCAGAATTTTTTGATACAGTCAGATTTTTTTACGCGGTTATTTTATACGCGGATTTTTTACGAGGTTTTTTCACGCGGATTTTTGAATTAACGCGGTTTTTTTACGCAGATTTTTTAATTAACGCGCTTTTTTAGGCAATACCGCGCGAATTCAAAAAAAAAATCGCGAATTTCCGAATAAACGTGGGTTTGGAACCAGAAACGTTTAAGTGTTTATCTAGTAAAAGACTTAGACCAAAAAATACCCTCCGCCCACCGAAAGATCCAGAATGACCGTCAAAGAGGACAATTTCAAATACTGGTACTAGAGCGTCTCGGGTTTTTTCTAAAGCCCTTCTTGATGGACTACTTTACGCGGATTTTCGAAATAACGTGATTTTTTTACGCGGATTTTCGAATTAATGTGGTTTTTTTACGCGGTTTTTTTTTACGAGGTACGTATCCCCCGCGTAAAAAAAACCTGACTGTATTCAGAAATTTATGAACTATCTGTGCATTTTTTTCATTGGTCACAAAATAATGCTTTCGTGTTCCCGAAGATTAAGCTTAAGTTTTGTATGGGAACTTTTTTCGAGGACGAAACTATTGAGCTCTACTTCTAAACGAAATTCGTTTCGATTCGAGTCGATTTCTATTGCCATCCTACTGGTCATGTACATGTTCTCCGGGAAGAAACTATTTTTAGTTTTGAAACAAAACGCAGCACTGAAAATTAGCTCCTAAATTATTTCAATAGGAGTCAAATGAAGTGCAAAAAAAAATTAATATTATAATCGTTCGTTTGTCAAATCCGATAATCATTGCCCCAAGCAACACACGGAGTAAGATACAATGTGTGGTGTGGCACATTATGGCAAATGCACAAAGTGTACTCAGTCGTATTTTTTCGGTGCGAAAGAAATACAAAAGAGCGAATAGGGAGAAGAAAACACAAACGAAATATCGGGAGTGGCACGCACGGTTTGATGGCAAATATGTTGTGTACAAATTTGTATGGTTCTGTCCGCACTGAGGTGAATTCCAGCCCTGCCTTCAAGAGTACCTCAAGGTAGTGTTCTCGGCCCTCTGTTGTTCCTACTGAAATCACCAAAATTATTGTAAGGTAGACTGTTGTGCGTTTCAAAAGGATATCGACATTGGGGTGGCAATGACTTATGTGAAAAATTTTACCTTTGAAATTTCGCTTAGAAAGTTTTGTCATCTCGAAAAACGGCTCAAGCGGAATGAGGCACGTAAGCGGTCAAAGTTTAACTTTTTGATCGATGGAAAAAGCACAGGTAGTAATTCATGAAATTGTCGATATATAACTTTTTATGTCAAATGTCTTAGGAATGCATAAAATGTCGCGATCTGTGGTTATCTAAAAACAATAAAATTAAAAAACTATCGACTTTCTGGGAAACTTTCCTATCTCAGTCATGCAGAGTAAAATTTTTCGCAAAAAAACTACTTTCTAGATAACATCAGATCTTGACGTTCTATGGTTTTCTAAGACACATAGCATCAAAATACACTAAGGTCGCTTTTTACGCGGTTTTGTTACGCGGATTCCGGAACTACCGCGTTTTTTACGCGGACTCCGGAATTGACGCGGTTTTTTTTCGCGGATTCCGAAATTTACGCGGTATTTTTTTTACGCGGATTTCGGTTTCTCTTTACTCAGTATGGGTATATTCGGAACCAGAATGATGCCCAGAGGCTAGAAATTAACCTCACATGTCATATTGAAATTTTAAATGACGACTTCCGGTGTCTGGACATCAACCGAAAGTGACCAAATATGATATTTCCGTAATCATGATGATGCACAGATACTAAAGACCCACTTCATTTTGAATTCTAAGATGGTGACCTCCGGTTTCTCGAATACAGTAAAAAATGACTGAATACTACCTAATATGGGTATTTTCGGTATCAGGCTGATGGTCAGAGACCAGAAATTGACTCTACACATTATTTTGAAATCTAAGTTGAGGACTTTCTGGAAATCAGCTGCAAATGATCGAATATCATCCAATATTGTTTTTTTTGGAATCGAGGCGATGTACAAAAGCTGAAAGGCAAGGATGTTCTCATTCCAAAAAAACAATCATTTCAAACGATTTCTCTTTTAGGTTTAAACGTATCCAATGTCCGATTCTAAGCACTTGCAGCTTAATTTTAGGTAATTTGATTCACATTTGAAAAAGAAGCTTACAGATATTTAGAGTTTACCTAAGCAAAAAATGTTAAAGAAAATTCTGGAAACTAGGAAAAATATAGTATACTCTAGATTTTTCTGAATTTCGTAAAGCCTGAAACTTTGAAGCAACTCCTGACCCAAATTTGAGGTTATAACTGCCGAAAATTGAGCTGAGAAATTATAAATTGTTACATTTAAAAAAAAAATGTGTGCTCAATTTCGATAAATTTCGTTTTATTTCGAGGAACTCAAGATTTCGCGAAATATTGCTCACCCTTATGAAAAATTCCGAAAATGGCAGGACAAACTACCGAGATAACAACAGAACATACAAATGGTAACATGCAATGCAAAGAGAAATTAGTTTTCTCGCGTCCCAAATCAATTAATTATACGTGCAGCAAGTAGTGTCGCAACCGGTTATTGCGTCGCACCAACAAACCAACTACACCGACGGTACCCTTATCACCATTACTTTGGCCGCACAAAGTGCCCCCAACTGATTGGTGCGACCCAACGTCTGCAGAACGGAAGAACGAGGTAGAAAAGAAAAAAAAGATTCTGACGACTGGAGGGGTGTACGAAAACGTGCGGCTATTAAAATTTGATAGACTAACAGTTTACTTATGAATATATCTATATACGAATAATTACTAAAACTATAAAAAACTGGAACACTACAAAAACTAAGTGTAAAATTAAAAACAAATATAAATTGTGAAGCTAAAACATACGATCTAGAAGTATGGTCCTAAGTACGGTTAAAAAACGAGGTTTGTATCATGCAATGACTAGCTGATACGCTATTAAAAACGAGGCTAAAAGTAATACCTTTCATAAAAAGTGGTAAAACTCATTTTTATCTACAGTGCTAAGAAAGGATATTATTTCTTTGCATGCATTGAAATTTTTGCATGACCTTTTACGTGTCTTTAGAAGTCTTAATATTGATAGACGCAAAAAGGTTTATGGAAAGTTTAACATTTTTTAACCCGTTTTTCTCGATATTTACCACTTCACTTGAACATATGAGCCGTTGAGAGCAAAAGTGGTACATGTGCCATTAGGTAAATTTTTCAGGAGACGCGATAAACGAAAACACTCAAATAGTAGATTATTTTCAACAGTTTTTTCCAACATAACTGCACTAAACCATTGCTGGAAAGGTTTCAATAGACGGTACATGAAAACATAACGAGTTCTGGTTGAGAAACTTACACAAACTTCAATGGAAAAACATGTACCACTTTCGTTCTATGGGAAAAATAATGACAACCAGAAAACGTTGAGAGTGAAAGTGGTACATGTCCAGTGTGAGCATGAATAATGCATTATAGCTATCTAATCTGAAGACATAGAACATTCATGTCTTCAGCAGAGTTGTCCAAGTGATTGAGTACTATTGAATGACAATCTGTTTGTTAAGGAATTGTATGTATTTGGTAACAGCATACGATTTGATACTGGAATAGGTGAAACACTAGCGCCACGTAATGAGGAATTTCCAAAGCAGACAGATCTTCATCTGAAAGTACGCAATCACTTGACCAACTTTGCTGAAGACATGATTGTTTTATATCCTAAGATCTTCGACTTACAATTCATCTAACATGCACAGACTGGACATGTACCACTTTTGCTCTCAACGAAATGGTGATGGTGTTAATTACCAAAAATTGTGTTAGCTATAACTTTGGTTTAGGATATCAGATCTCGGTCTTTCTTGGACATATTAGTACATTACTGTGTTCTGCATCTATTTATGCCAAAAACCCAAAAAGTGCAAAAATGGCACATGTACCACTTTTGCTCTCAAAAGGACGGTTGGTTTTAGTTATCACAATCAGCTAGCGGCTGATCCTAAGTTGGGACCGTTCATCACACCATCTGTCAATAAAATGATTGGTTTGGGCAAAAACAGGCTAACTAAGTATAATACCCTGTCGTCCGTGTTAGGGAAAGCAAGCATTAAGCGACCAACTTCGCAGTGTTTGCATAATTAGGACTTAATTATGCGTTTTGGTGTGATATGGGAGCAGATAACAGAAGATTCCGAACTCAATCACGCAAAATTTTATCATGCTGCTGGATTTCAGTTCGTGCTGTTTGTGCTACTTTGTCTAGGGGTTATAACAGTTTGGATGAAGTATAACAAATAAACGGAAAAATACTAACTCTTCAATTAAGTATTTAAGTGGTCCTGAAAGAAAAATTTGTTAATTTGTTTGATATCATTAATCGGTAATCGCATCTCTGTGCATTCCTTGAGAGTAGGACTCTTTTGGTAACACAGTCGAGAACTTTGACGGCCGACAGATTTTGACAATTGCCAAAATACGGCAGCTTTTCACTAGAAACAGTGCTGGTCAATGTAGCTATCACTGTACTGATGCTGGCGTTACTCCACAAAAGTACCTTTTTACAAGAGGAAGGTACTGCCGCTGCCACTAAACCACACAAAGATTGCTCTTTACTAGATAAAGTCATGTACTGCATCATGTAACCTCGCTGCACAATGCCTTGAAATGCGTATGTAATTTTTCAATTGGTGTGACACGAAAAATATTTAGTACCGAAAAAAGCTACTATTTGCAGAAATGACGAATGTTATATATGAAATCGCAAAAATGTCTCAAATGCCAAATTCTGGTACAGTAGCATGAAATGATAATTTTCCTGAAATATTATTCATTTTGAGATAGAAGGCTTGAAAGTATATTTACATAATTTCTAGGCAACGAAAAAGTGAGTTAAACGCAACCACAATGATGTTTCATTTTTATTTTTATTTAATATCCCACTACAGGTCGGACTCGATTATATATTGTCTCCGATTTTTTATCACTATATTTTTTCGAATTGTATATATAATCGAATCAGAGAAAAAAAAAGTTTTAAACTCATTTTTCATAAATGATTTGTTGTTTTCGAATAAATATGAAAAATTTTATCTTTTATTCATCCCCCTATAAGTCAGAAAACACATTTCTTACAAAAAAATACATATCTTGTAGTTATTCCTGATTAAATTGCAGTCAAATGTAATAAAGAATTATTTAAAAAAAAATTTAAAATTTTATGTAGTTTTGTCAACTTGTTTGTATTTATTTTTTCAATTTTTTTTTAAATTAAAGTTTTTTAGTTTTTTTTTTGATTTTTTTTTATTTTGAAATTATTTTTATTCAGGTATTTTTAATAAAATGTTTCTAGTTTTTTTTTTTACAGTGACCGGCACAAAAAAAGATCCACCCCCAGTATAATTTTTTTTAACCCACTCGTTCTTTTTGTTAATTTACTATGGTTTAAATTTATGGAACAGAAAAGTTTACCTCCAAACTTAATTTTTCTTTAGACATATCACTGATTTTTATTTAAAAATATTTGAAAAACATATGTTCACTTTTGTGTTAGTTTTAGTTAGTTTAGTTTAGTTGTTTAAGAAGAAAAGATCTACTTCATTTTCTTAAACAAAACAATAGTTCAAACGAATCAAAACAAACTACTAGTAGCTAATATGACCTCCTTTGGCCTCAATCACCAATTGAAGACGCTTTGGCATGCTTTCAACGAGGTTTCGGAGATGCTGTAGGTCCCAATCGTCCCTAGCCTTTTGTAGGGCTGCAAAACATGTTTGTTTGTTTGTTACCCCCGTTTTATCCACCTTGTTGTCGAGTATGGCCCAGAGATTTTCAATTGGGTTCAAATCGGGGCTCTGGGGTGGCCATTCTATTGATTCGATGCGGCGTGACCGGAAGAATGCACGTGTTTACTTCGCTGTGTGTTTTGGGTCGTTGTCTTGCTGAGATGTATAACTATTCTCCAGTCCCATTTTAAGTATCGACTCCTCCAAACTCTCACACAAAATGTCGATGTACACTTCTGCCGTCATTATACCCTTGATTTCGCACAAATTTCCTACACCAAACCACGAGAAACAGCCCCAAACCATAATGTTCCCACCGCCGTGCTTCATTGTTGGCTGAAGATGTCTATCCTGGAGCCCCTCATCGCTTTTCCGCCAAACTCTTAATCGCCATTTCTTATTGAAGAGCCCAAATTTTGATTCATCCGACCAGATGACATGCTTCCAGAGCTCCACGGGCTTGTTGATATGGTTTTTGGCAAAGAGGAGGCGTTTATTTTTGTTCACTTTGCTAAGCATCGGTCTCTTTTTAGCAAAATAGCTCTTTAAATCCTTTTCTGCTATGCGCCGTCGAATGGCACGGTCAGAGATCGTCAAATCCAACCGTTCCTTAATGGCTCGCACGGTTGTGCGTGGATCTTTCTTGTTCGGCCGGATGATCAAGTCATCGGTTCACGCGCTGCTTTTGCGTTTTGCCCCTCTTCCCGGTCGATCAGCAACACTACCGAGCTCTTTATGTTTTCTTATGATCTTTTGCACTGCTCCACAGCTTACTCCAACTTTTTCCGCTATTTTCCCGTTGAGATTCCCCACGCTTAGCATCACGCACAATAAGGTTTCGGACCTGCATGGAAATCTTTCCTCTTGTCATTTCTCACAGCTTTATAATCAGCTCTAATCAACACTTGAAGTTGTCTTACGCGCTCTACATTAAATGTTTTCGACAAACAAAAACATTGAAGTGTCAACACCGAGGGGTTAACCAACGTGAAATACACGGAACAAAATATTACGGTGGTGGATCTTTTTTTCTGTCATACTTAAAAAAACTAGCCATTAAGTAATCACTTTATTCCAATGTTTTTTGAATGAAAATCAATTATATTTCTCCAGAAAAATGAAGTTAGGACATCAACTTTTATGTTCTAAAAACTAAAATAACGATGTGTTTGAAAAACACAAGTTTTTTTTTTAAATAAAAAAAACCTCCTGCAGGGGATGGATCTTTTTTGTGCCGGTCACTGTATTTTTGAATTCTTTCAATAATTTTCAGAATAAATTTTTTTTACCCCTTTCTATCGAGCGTTACGTATTTTGTAGATATTCCCTTACGATATATTAGCTCTAGATAAGTCATATTTGAAATTAAAAAAAAAATTTTTTTTGCTTCTATATATAATCGAGTCTAAAATTATATATAATCGAATCATATATAATCGAGTCAATATATAATGGAGTCTCTATACAATCGAGTCCGACCTGTAATTATAGTTTTACACGTTTTACGGTTCAAAACATTTATACATCCATAATCCGGGAAGATTTTACGATGTATTCCACAAAAATTGCGTATTATGCAGAAAAATAAGGGACCGATGCAATAAGGCAAAAAGTGGAACTTAATTCCATAGCGCCTTTCACCTTCATCCTAGCTTAAAAGTTTCTTGGGAACAATTGTTTGAATGAATGACTCGCATAATCACATATTG
Source organism: Wyeomyia smithii (assembly GCF_029784165.1). Lineage (NCBI taxonomy): Eukaryota > Metazoa > Arthropoda > Insecta > Diptera > Culicidae > Wyeomyia > Wyeomyia smithii. The sequence goes on from NC_073696.1 coordinate 9,922,495, forward strand.
TCAAAAAGTATGAAAAGTTTACTATACTAAAAGTAAAAAAAATAACTTTTTTGTGTTAAGAGATAGAAGAATAAATTGTTCAGCAAAGTTGTAGAAGATTTTTGTACTTTACTTTTGTTAGTTGCATTTTCCACGAAAGTATTGTTCGGAGGAATTGTAAGCGCACACAAAACACACATTTTCGCCAAAGGTCATATATCTCCAGGACTTTTCCTTACAAAGTTATATCATATTTTAGCTTATTTTATCGATAACTTCAAGAACCTATAGATTAAAAAAGGGCAAGTGGAATCATGATGTCAATACTTTTCCTTGAAGTTAAGCTGAAGTACTATAAACTCATTTAGGTTCCATTTGTCCCAATTCACCCATATTAGAGTACGGCGAGCATATGTTACAGCAGGTTTTCATATATCCAAAATATTAACTTTTTTGTTTTAAGAGATAGAGGAATGGTTAATTCGGCAAAGTTTTAGAAAGTAAAAAATATGAATCTTAGCTGAACAAACAAAATTCCTATCTTCATCGGGTACAGAGTTACAGAGTGTTTTTTGTAAAAGTTACTTAAATGTTAATTTTTTGCACTTAACTTTTGTTAGCTACAAGTTACAAGAAAACTTTGTTCTAAAGAAGCATTTGGGCATATAAAACACACGTTTTTGTTGGCGACCACACATCTCCAGGACTTTTCCTTACAAAGTTATAGCACATTTCAGCAATGAAGTAATTTTTATTTTAAAATCCAGCAGCTTCGATATATTTCACTGCCATTTTTCAGTGGTTCACATATTGAGTCAGAAGCATTTTTTTCCTTCGCACGGTTTCATGTGTTGAACTTTGACCAAAAATTCATATATTTCATTATAACTCTTTCCCATGATTTTAAATATTTTTATGACCTTCTTAAAAATTACTTGATTTTATTGGATTTATGTTTTTGCTGATTATTGTAAAACGTTATATTTAGAAATAACAAAGTTATTTGATAAAGTCAGAATTTTCATGCCAAAAATTCTTTCATTGAAACAATCGAAAAGACTCTATTAGACAAATTATTTTATATTTTTTTGTAAGTAGAATAGACGTGCTTTCAGAACATCAAAAAGTGATATGTGTATTTTTGCGTACGGCTGAGTAATTTTAAGTTAAACTAACCCTTGAAAAACCGTTAATGGTTGAATAACTTGTTTATTTTGAACCACAGCCAGATCAAATGTCTAGCAGAAATGTGTATTTCTGTTTGGCTAATAATTTTGTAGAAGGTATGAAATATGTAGAAAATCCAGGAAAAAAGTTAAATTTAAAATTATGATCTGAATGAACTTTGCATATAAAATTTCTTTTCATCTTTTTTAACATAAGTACTAGTAAAACCATTTGCCACAACTTTTTCGAGGACACTAGCTGTCTATCTCACTGTCCTGTAAAAATAAATTTTCCATATCACTTCTAGATGAATTAATCACTAAATCGTGCATCAGAGTGCGTCTTGAACTGTCCTACAGATCAGACGTTTTTTCGGTTGCTTGTGGACTGGTCTTTGACTGCCTATAGCTTCAAAGTTTGTGTTTTGCCAGTGTGTCTTTTAAAGACTACCTGAAAGTTATTTCCCATTAGTCTTTCTCAAGACTACCTACTTTTGAATTTAACATTTGTTTTAACTTTTGACGTAGGACTACGTCTAACCGCACTATATTGAGATACATTCTGAGAAAACTAAAAACCAAGGTGTAACGCCGGAATGAAAGATTTCAAACGGTAATACTTGTGTAACCACATGATGGATTACAATGATCAATATGTCGTTGGATTGATAAAATGATGGACATTTTTGTGATACTTCAGTGATCATTATTACTTAATTGTTCAACAGTGAAAATTAGTGAAAACTTTCAAGATCGAATTTCCCCTACAATGAACCAATCACGTGCGCGCATGCCTGGCACAGACTTCATGAGTAGACACAAACCATGGCGCATGTAAACGTAAAATTGATTCTTGAAATGCCACGTCGTGATTGATTTTTTGTTACGCTTTCGGACATTTTAAACAACTATTCCATTTAAAATACAGCTTCGAAAAAGTATGAATATCCTTGGTTGGATGAAATTGAATTAACTATTCTTATACATTTTTCAAAAGTCTTGAAAAAGACTGTTTCTGAACTGCTTGATAAAGTTGTGTGCTGGGCTTCGGCAGATTCCTTCGCTGCAGCAAATTTGTTTACTACAAGTACTGCCCTTCCAAGCATAGTTGTCCCAGCGTGCATAAGTTTTGTGTAGAACATGGGACTACTATGATTGGAACGGCAGAGTAGCCTTTCGACAGCCCATCACTTTCATCACAACTATTTTTCTCCGTCTCCAGTGTTAGCGCTAGAATCAGTCAAATGATTAGAGTTCGTTGTCTAATCCGAACAGGAACATCCAGCGTTCCACTAGCTCCAAACAGAAATGCTGCGACCGCGACGCGCACAGGTCTAGCTCAAAATGCGAAATGACTGAACGCGCGGACGGTTCTTTTCCTTTTATACTCGCACACTGGCAACTGATAAGCTCCGCCCGGTTTAATTTTTCTTTCATTTCCTTAGCTGCATATGTTCCCGCAATCACACGCAATGAGAAATTATCTCAAGCAATCTGCGGCGGGACAAATGAATTCAATTTAAGTTTTGATTTATGACGGCTTGCCACTGCTCGTCAGAACCCCCAGAAACGATTTTAAAACACTAATAGCCATGAAATTCGATTTTGATCTTACATTACAACAGTATTGCTGCCGGTTGAAACAAGCTAGCGCACCGTTTCTGAAGCAAAACGAACCTGTTATTATTCACTGTCCATTCACTGGGCTCGAAATTCCCATCGTTGAGTAAAATTGAATTAACTTTCTTTATAAATTTAATAAATGTCTTGAAAAAGACTGTTTGTGAACTGCGTGTTAAAGTTGTGCAAACAGGAACATCGGGAGTCCGCTAACTGCTAACAGAAATGCTGCGACCGCCTTGGAATTCGATTTTGGTCTAACATAACAACAGTATTGCTGCCGGTTGAAACAAGCTGGCGCACCGTTTCTGAAGCAAAACGAACCTGTTATTATTATTATTATTCACTGTCCATTTTTTAACAAGACAAGAACGAGCCAGTATTGTCATTCGCTGGGTGAGGGTAGGGAGAAGCTTTGTGCTGGATATGTCGTTGCAATGAAACCTAATGAAAATAGAGCTGTGAAGAAATTAAAATCAATGATTTGAGCATGTAAAAATCAAAGATGTGGTAATTCTAGTTTTCTTTCCTCTTGCTCACTGTGTTGTGTGTCAATGAACGATTACTCGGAGTAGTCCTACGTCAATAATGCGGTTGTGTGTCAGATATAACCTTCTACTTTTTTTTTCGTATCACCTGAAATGGCTGGACGGAAAAAGAAACCTCGCATCGCTGCGGGGACGAAAAGAGAGGCATCTCTTTCTGACACTTCGAGTGTCTGTAGTGACAATCCTTTTGATATTTTGCCTGAGCAAGAAGCTGGTGAAATGGAAGTTACCAATAATGAAACTATACAAAATATAAAATCTTTAAAAAAGGAGAAAGTCCCACCTATTGTGGTAACTATTTCTTCTGATCGTCTTCGTGATCGTCTTGTTCAGTATTTAACTGACAAGATGTACAAATTTTTTACATATGACACCAAGAACGCCAAGCCGTTCAAGGTTGTCTTGAAAGGTCTCACCAACGATCAAACCGTTGATGAGATCAAACTTACTTTAACAAAATTACTTGGCATAGCCCCTACCCAAGTAATTCTAATGAAACAAAAATCACGAGGCGAAAACAGTCAGAGAACTGGAATTTCCCTTGTTAATTATTTAATTCATTTTAACCGCAATGAGGTTAACAACCTAAAATTTTTTGAAAAAGCACATGCTTTGTATAATGTGCGTGCAAAGTGGGAAATTTATAGGAAGTATGGCGGAGGTGAAAAGCATATCACCCAATGCCGTACTTGCCAACGTTATGGCCATGGTTCCAAATTCTGTAACATGGACCAAAAATGTCTTAATTGTGGAGACTCTTCTCACAAAAAGGACACATGTCCTGTGAAAAAGAGTAAAAATTTTCGCTGTGCGAATTGTAACGGCAACCATACGTCAAATTTTTATCAATGCCCAGTCCGTTTAGCAATTGTTAAGGCAAGACAAGGTAAACAAAATTCAATTTCTCAATTAAAACCAACTTCAAAACAAAATGCTCCAAGCGTACCAGTGACGCATAGTTCACCTGCTCCTTTGCATACCCGTTTAACTTATGCACAGGTTACAGGTAGTTCGAACATTCTACCGCCTAATGTAGGTAGTTCGAAAATTACCGTTAATATGGGTAAGCAAAACACGCTAGAAAACAATTGTACACCTATTACCCCAGTTAACATTACTACCGAAAATATTTTTTCTAATGTCAACTGCCTGTGGCCTATTACGGCAGGTAAACTTTCTTTTTTGCAACAGGCAATGTTCGATCTCATGAACGCCATGTTGCAGGCAAAATCAATGTTTGAAGCCATTCAAATAGGTACAAATTTTACAATTAAAATTGTTTCTAATTTAAAATTTAGCAATGATTTTAAATAAAACAATTAAAATATTAAATTGGAATGCTCGCTCATTGAAGGCCAATGAGAATGAGCTTTTTAATTTTTTAACAGTAAATAATGTGCATATTGCAATTATTACTGAAACATTTTTGAAACCTAACATAAAATTAAAATATGATCCCAATTACGTGGTTCATAGATATGATAGGATTCAGGGTTCCGGCGGTGGAGTTGCAATTGTTATTCATCGCCGAATCAAACATCGTGCTCTTCCCCATCTTGAGACGAAAGTTATTGAAACTTTGGGAATTGAAGTTCAAACTGAACTTGGGATTTTATTTATTGCGGCAGCATATTTACCATTTCAATGCACACGCGAGCTCAAAAATTATTTTAAAGGTGATTTACAAAAACTCACTAGAAATCGTTCGAAATTTTTCATAATCGGCGATTTTAACGCTAAACATCGTTCATGGTATAATTCTCAAAGTAATTCCAATGGCAAAAGTTTATTCAATGATTGTTCTTCAGGATACTATTCTATTTTGTCTCCGAATAGTCCTACATGCTTTTCTTCTGTAAGAAACCCTTCAACAATTGATTTGGTGCTTACAGATCAAAATCATGTATGTAGTGATTTGATCACACATGCTGACTTTGATTCTGACCATCTTCCATTAACTTTTTCTTTATCACATGAATCAGTTTTAAGCCCTATGAGCTCTGTTTTTAATTATAACAAGGCTAATTGGGAAAGATACAAAACTCATATTGAGAGAAATTTCAATAACGAGCTTGATTTGCAAAACGAAGTGAATATTGATTCCGCTTTGGAAGCATTAAAATGTGCAATTGTTGATGCCAGGAATTATTCTGTTCCAAAGGCTCAAGTGAAATTTGATTCATCAATAATTGACGAAAATCTTCAACTTCTAATTCGTTTGAAAAATGTCCGCAGACGTCAATATCAACGTTCTCGTGACCCTGTTTTTAAAACTATTTATAAAGATTTACAGAAAGAGATTAAACATAGAAGAGTAAATCTGAGAAATCAAAATTTTGAGACTAAAGTTGAAAAATTGAAACCATATTCAAAACCATTTTGGAAGCTGTCGAAGATTCTTAAGAAACCTTCAAAGCCTATTCCAGTTTTAAAATATGGTGAACGTTTTCTTGTATCCAATGAACAAAAGGCTCAAAGACTTGCTCAGCAGTTTGAGAGTGTTCATAACTCAAATTTGAATTTTGTGAGTCCAATTGAAAATGAAGTCACACGTCAATTTGATTTAATTTCTTCCCAGAATTTTTTACCTGCAGAAATAATTGAAACTAACTTGAATGAGATTAAATCAATTATTAAAAATTTCAAAAATATGAAAGCACCTGGTGACGATGAAATCTTTAATATACTAATCAAACATCTCCCTGAGAGCACAATGGATTTTTTAGTGAGAATTTTCAATTGCTGCTTCAAAATTGCATATTTTCCCAAATTATGGAAAAATGCAAAAATTACTCCCATTTTAAAACCGGATAAGAACCCAGCTGAAGTTTCAAGTTATCGACCAATCAGTTTGCTTTCTTCAATAAGTAAACTGTTTGAGGAAATTATTGTTAACAGAATGATGTCACACATCAACGAAAATTCAATTTTTGCAAATGAACAGTTTGGATTTCGCCATGGGCATTCCACAACTCATCAATTGCTCAGAGTTACTGATATGATACGAGCTAACAAATCTGAAGGTTATTCCACTGGAGCTGCTCTTTTAGACATAGAAAAAGCATTCGACAGTGTTTGGCATAAAGGTTTGATTGCGAAATTGCAAACTTTTAATTTTCCAATTTTCCTAATCAAAATTTTAAAAAATTATCTTACTGATCGAACTCTGCAGGTTGTCTATCAGAATTCAAAATCTGGTAGATTTCCTGTCAGAGCAGGTGTGCCTCAAGGTTCTGTCTTGGGCCCAGTCCTGTATAACATATTCACTTCAGATCTTCCTGATTTGCCTCCAGGATGCACAAAGTCATTGTTCTGCGATGACACAAGCATTTCCGTAAAGGAAAAAGCCTTCATGTCATATGCAGTCGATTGCAGAAAAGTTTAGATATTTTTTCTTCCTACTTGCAAAAGTGGAAAATCTCTCCCAATGCTTCTAAAACTCAAATGATAATTTTTCCGCATAAGCCTAGGGCTTCTTTCCTCAAGCCAAACAATAATCACGTTGTCAAGATGAATGGGGTTATTTTAAGTTGGTCCGAAAAGGTTAAGTACTTGGGACTAATTTATGATAAAAAACTTATTTTCAAAGAGCACATTGAGAGTATACAAGCCAAGTGCATCAAATATACGAGATGTTTATATCCTCTCATTAACAGGAATTCTAAACTTTGTTTAAAGAACAAACTTTTGATTTACAAACAAATTTTTAGACCAGCAATGCTTTATGCTGTACCGATCTGGTCAAGCTGCTGTTCAACAAGGAAGAAAACGCTCCAAAGGATTCAGAATAAAATTCTGAAAATGATTTTGAAGCGTCCTCCTTGGTTTGGTACATTCGAATTACATAGACTTACTGGTGTTGAACCATTGGAAGCTATGTCAAATAAAATTATTAACAATTTTCGACAAAAATCGTTGCAATCCTCAATTGCTACGATAAGCTCTCTTTATAGCCAATAAGGTAGCATTTAAGTTAGTTTTAAGTTTACTTTCCTTTCTTGACAAGTAGGTTTAAATCCCTACGAATGATAAGTCCTAATTGCGAAAGCAAACAAATCCTAACAATTAAAATTACAAATTTCTAACAGTGTTGAGAAGTCACCATTTGTGATTGGACACACATACTCATTATTTACTAATATTTATCATAAATACTTAAGCTACTAACAAATCCCCCCCTTATAAAAAAAAACTAAATCGTGCATTCTAAAAGAAGCACAGTAATATACATAGAAACATTTCCGAATGAAGTATATCACTAAAATCGAATTTAAAGACGCTATTAATTAATAATTGCGCACGAAATCAGCAAAATAAAACACTATTCTGTGTCTCTCCAAATGCCAATGAAAATGTTTTTGGGTGCATTATGATTCAATAGAGAATATTTTATGGATGCATACTGTTCTAACTAACAATTTTTAAGAATTTTAAAATCGTTTTCGTTATTTTGAGCCAACGTAAAATCATTTTCTTCGCGTTATTTTGAGTGATTCTTATTTAAAATCAATTAGTTTCGATATATTTCTCTGCCATTTTTCAGTGGTTCACATGTTAGGTCAAACGTTGCTAGATTTAATTAAGAGAATCGCCTAATTTAAAATTTGAAACTGTTTGTTGGCGTTCTAATCTCAAGTAAAGACTTTCAACGATTTTATTCGTTTTTTCATCCTAACTGACCATTCTTTTTTGTGAATTTCGACCAAATCTTCAAAAAAATTTTTATATCTTTCTGTGGTAGTTAAACATTTGTGACGCTACGATTCTAAATTGTTTTTTTTTTTTACTAAATTACGTGGTTTTAGATAGCTTGAGAATTACGATGACTATAATAACGATACAGTGGTCAATAATTTACGAACTCCTCCTTTTGAATACGATAACTTTCGAGAATATTTCATGGTTTATAAGCTATGAATTTTTGGCTCGAGAGAGTATTTTCGGCTATTCAGTCTATTTAGAGCAGCTAAACGATGTTTCGCTTCTACTATCCTAGAATGGGATAGTAGAAGCGAAACATCTTTTAGCTGCTCTAAATAGACTGAATAGCCGAAAATCCTCCCCCGAGTTGAACGTCACAGTCGATAAGCATCCACATAAGGTATGAATTTTTGGTTTAGTTCATCTTGAGTCATGAAAAAGTGAATTCATTGATTGCTGCATAAACTTAACCTGCTAGCAATATTTAACTTAATTCGGAGACTCGTCCAGTCTATTTTTAATTTTATTTTGAAGTGGTCTATTTTTATTTTTGTAATTGATACTCTCCAAGCCAAATAAAAATCAATCAATCAAAACAAAAGAACTTTTTTTGTAAACAATTTATACTGACATATTCAAAGTCTTGTTTTGATTGCGGAGACCAACTATTCACAGTCAGATTATCTGTCTACCGTTGATTCCTCAAGCAATTTAAGCCGGTGATAATACAATCTGTTGTTTCACCCCTTCAAAATTATGCACCAAATCGCAGTTATGGAAGTCAATCAACAGCGGTGAATTGTTTTTTTTTGTTTTCTGCCGAATCACCGCCGCCCCACAAGCTAGTGGCTGACATTTGGACTTCAATCAAACCGAGGCCCAATTTAAGCTAATTACAGCCAAACTTCCGATCGTCAAACATACAGTGGTTTTTTTGGTAAAGGCCACCAGGGACGACCAGTCACGGCTGACAGTCCGAATCGAAACGGATCCCTGCAGAAGTAGATCGCCGCGACCAAGGCGGTCTTTGGTTAAGTGATTTTTAATTATCGACCAGACGACGACAACGACGATGACGATGATGATGGTGATGACCGGAGTTTTTTCTCATATGTTTTTTTTTTTCGATCATCAATAAACATCCCTCGGTGTACGTTTTTTTTTTCGTTACATTTTTTGAAGATATTTAGGCCACAGATTGGCGATAAGATTCCAACTTGCATCCACAATAGCAGATATGTGCTGCGTGGTTAGACTTTAAACATTGTTATTAGTGGAGTCAGATCTGGAATTGAAGAGAGTAGTGAAAGGATGGTCAGACAGCTTGCTGTCATGAGGGTCAATTTTCGTAATGGATGACGTGCTGAAAGCTTGTTGGATTCTTGAAAATTTCTATGCGATCACAACCGGTTGTTAGTTTTAGCTCTGGGTTTACAACTTTATTCAAGCTAGAATTTCCCCCATCGGTTAAAGCAGTGCGGTGACGAACGAAACTTATTCGATGATAAATTATGGCCACATCCAGCCGATTCAAGCCGCTATCAGTCATCGGTTCACATCGAAAAGGCAATTTGGATAACGAGCATCCAATTGGCCGAGGCGGCGACACAGAAGACCTTTTCGTTCATAGGCAATCAATAATCGCCGCGAGTTTGTCGAGCAAGACGCTCAAACGCCTTAATTATGCATGCAAAAATGATAATTAAAAGCAATTAAGACTCCGTTACACACTCTGTGCACAGCGAAACCGGGTGACACCGTTTCTTTCGTCGGCCCAGTTGCTGCTGTCATTGATTACACAGGCAGGTACTCCTCTCGGCCGGTCACTCGAGTAGGTACTGACTAGAACTTGGCAAGGAAGTTCGAAAGCCAAGAGCGAATTGATATATGGAGAAGTCTGACGACGGATAAACATGTCAACCGCGTTCTGGTAGCAGCTCCGATTATTAAACCGGACCTAACGACGACGGGCGGGTGCAATGCTGGTTTTAATAGCACGCAATAATCACTGACTTAACTGGAGCCGATACCACGCCCGCTGCGAAGAAAGGCCGACGAAAGGACGCTAGTTCCTGGTTGTGGAATGCGGGATAAACGTGATTCATGCTATTGCTATGTAGAACTATTTCAATTGTAGTTAACGTAGCTAATGTAGTCAATTCAGAACCACCTAAACCCTAACTGAAATTTCGCAAATTTCTGTGAACATAAATTCATCGTCTTCTTTAGTGCTTTCTTTTCGATTAACACAACAATGGTTGTTGTTATACAACATAACCAAAAGCCACCATCTCAGATGTTTTCTCACGAAGCTTCCAAAGCTGTTAACAATAAGACACCGGCAGCAGCGTCTCGACTAGTTTTTTTCTTCCTATAGCGGCACTCTGAAACCTGAAAACTGAAGACGAACCTCACTGTCAAGGTTGTTGTTATTGGCTGCACGTCTCGCACAGTCGTCTCTGTCAACAAAGCCCATCGTCGTCGTCGCTCGTCATCTTCGTTGATGGCACTCTATGGGATAAAGATTTACATAAATCACACCCACTTTTTAACTCTTTAACGCTATTTAACGTGGCTACTGCTACACGATCTTTCTGATGACGGTTGATTTGTTTTCGGGAAACATTTGATATGTGTTGTGTAAAATTTTGAACTTTTCCACCAGAAGAAGGAACCTGTAAGGCTAGATCTTCTCAGCTCTAGGCGCTGGCTGTGAATCGCATAGACAATCACTTGTCTATTAGCACACTGCAACTGCAACAGGCACCTTTCGGTTTCGACAGCAGCAGCAGCAGCAGCAACAGCAGCAACTCGGTGGTCACCGAGGTCAAAGGTTTGGCTCGAAAAGGCCAAACCAACCTGAAGATTCGCGATCAGGTACCATGAAATGGCATCCGCAAAATGGCACTGCCTGCCTGTCTGGTACCTTTTCGGCTCATTGTTTCGTCTTCTGCGCACTGAAGAAGTTCAGCATCTGCTGGCAGCGATAAGCCGCCAAAGAAATGACCTATTTCGGGCCTGGCCGAGGCAGCGAGCGAACCGAGCGACTTTCGCGAGAGCGTGTAACCTTTGGCTTTGTACCTTCTGCTGATCTAATTGCCCCGAAGGGGTTCGATTTCAATCAACGCAGACAGCGGCTTTCAGCGCAGCACACGCCTTACGCCTGTCTCGACCGATCGACCGACGTCGAGGCCAGACCGGGCCTGGAACTTGAAGAATGACACGCCAAATGGCGAAGAATCTATTCAAGTGCCAAGTGGTTACGTAAGTGGCTGGGTTTTGTGTTCGACCGTGCGCAATATCGGTCAATTTAGAGCGCACCAGCACACCGGGGGAAAGACCGCCGATCGCTGATCCGGGTGCTTACCAAGATGCGCACAATAGAGCGCTCGAGAGATCGACTGCGATCCGCACGTTCGTTCCTTTCGAGTCAATGCCGATAGAAGTGACTGGTAGCGCCTTGAGGATGACATGCTTCATCTCGTTCACATATTTCGTAATCAGCTTCTGCGATTGAGTATCGGCGATCGTGCGTTGAAATTCACGCTCCAAGATCCGGATGCGCACGGCTACTAAACAGCTGAACCCCGCCAAGTGCCCTTAGTCTAATCAGTTAAAGCTTGATTACATTTCACGCCTAAGGGCTTTAAGTGTACCTAAGCTAAGCCAAAACAAATTCCATTGCAACATAGGTACCAACTGGCGTTCGAACAGAAATTGGATTCGAATGCATCAGGCAGTTTAGTCACACGACCGTTTGATGTTTTAGCTTTTGTTGATGAAAACGCTCGCTCCACTCTCATCTCATTGGATTGAAATGATTAAAGCGATGACTTTCGGTTTCCCTTCGTCCAATCAAACGCCACAAATTCTCCCAGACAGTAAACTGAAGGATTAAAATTAGGTTAATTTATGGAGATAAATAGCACGATAGTCGCTTTATTATTGGCTCATTTGTCATTGTCGTTGCAGATCAGCGCTTTTAAGAATACTGACGTCGTCGTGGCTTGGATTCTCGGATGGGTTGCTGCTGATATATCCCCAGCTAGGGACGACCACCTGGGGTTGATACCCGGACTCCGACGAGAAGCTTCCTGATCTGATGCGCCGCCGGTCGCTCTCGTGGCCGATGGTAAACGTACGGCAAACTTACGAAGTGATATTACATCAGAGCAGCGGGAATAAGATGCTAAACACAGCATAACTCACGACCGGAGCTCCTGTGTGGAGGGAGCAAAAACCATCTGGAGGCTGCCCACAAAAAGTCCGAACAAACAAACAACAATGCGAGATTTGCTTCCTCCACAATAATTGAGAGGCTGGAGAAGAAAAAGAAAAAAAAAACCTAGTAATATTCCAAGTGTACGAGCTTCCGTATCGCTATATTTATGGTTATTTCTGTTAACAACTATTACTTCCCAAAAAGAGAGATTCCTAGTGCGATAAAGTGTGCGACTTCTGGCCGACTGCAAGCCCCAGGACTCCGTAGTTGGCCCCGATCTGTTTTGTACGCTCGTTGCATCGCCCGGTAGCGCAGCTAGCATAGGCAAAGAAAACTAGCGTGCGCGCTCCTTAGTCGGCTGGTATCCGGGCGTGGATCAGGAGTTACCGCAGCTGGTAGCAATTGTGGAAACTTATATGTTCGTCGCAAGCAACCGACACAGACGGCTGCTGCTATGCTTTTTTTTCATCGCTTCTACGCGACTCATCCAGTCGACAAGAAGAAAGCGTGGAATTTTGTTCTTTGAAGAAATAATTTTATCGCAATTGAGTTGAACGGAATTGATTATATGAAGATACCGTAGGAACAAACCGAGTAATGCCTCCGGGGTCCGGAAAAATTCGGTTGAAAAAAGTAAAAAACAAATTTACACTGCTGGGTAAGGAAATGCTTATAAGTAGTCAAACTCTTAGAATTTTAATATGGGGCTTCAAAACAAAATGGCCTCGAAAAAACATCAAAAATTTCCGATTTCTCAAAAATTCAAAAAGGCACCACTGTTGCCCCTTCAGGTGAAAATTGTTCAAACTCGGGGAAATTTGTTTTTGTGTTAAAATACATGAAAGAATTATTTATAGAAGCCAAGGCAGAAGAAAAAGTAAATTTTTGTTGCATTGCACAATGGTCCAGAAACCAAATTTAGGGGGAAATTGGGGTCTAGAGCTCTATAGCAACATTTTAGAGAAAAACTTTCTTCTACAAAGTTGTTACATATAATAAAGCGCTCATTGAAAAATTATCAAAAATTAGGGTGACCAACATTTTCGATGCAATCAAGTATCTAACTTTTTATCTTTGTAGATAGAAGAAAAATTTGTTCTACAATGTTATAGCTTCATTAGTTTAAAGTAACTTTGTAAAACAAAGTTTTTCTTTATTTTTGAAAACAACCGATTTATATGGAAAAAACATATTTTACGCTCTAACTTTTGAAGTAGAATACTTCTCTCAGGAAGTTCGGTTACATAGGGATGTGAAATGAAAATCTAAAACCGAAAAAAGTGAAAAATATGTCCAATTTCAAATGCTAATAAATCGGTTAGTTTTCGATGGATTTCCTTCGTTCTTGCAGCAATAGATTGGAAAATCTTCTAAGATTCTTCCCAGATGAAGATAATTGTAATTTTATTATTCAAACTATTGCACTATTGAAAACAGTCAAGCCTTGTCAAAACGGAAAATTCGACCTCTGATTGGTCGTTATATGATTGCTTCCCAAGCACGGTCAACAGAATCATATACCTTGCAATTTAAAACATGCTATTTGGCCTATATAAGAGCCTGTTTCAGCCGAAGCTGCTTGCTCAGTTCGTATTGTACAAGCGACACGTTCGGACGTGTTTTTCGCCTGCTTAGTTACGCGCTTTGTTTCTATGGAAATCGACGAGACGCTGCACCCTGCGGCTAACAATTCCTCCGCTAGCTCAAAGCACAAACGGAAGAAAACCGATCCGGTTATTGATAGTAACGATGAATTAGAGGAGAGATTACTGAAGAAAAATGCCTTCAGCACTTTGACAGAGGTCCTCAAAGTTGATCAGAAGAAATCATCATCTCCAGTGGTCTGCGCTCCGGAAAACAACCCTGAAAAACGGAAACAACCACCACTGGTGGTAAAAAACGTTGAATTTGCTACCCTTCTCGGGAAAATGGATCAGTGTGACGCTCAACCGACGTACAAAATCACCCGATTCGGCACTAAAATTAATTGCTCATCTGCTGAGGAATTTGACAAGGTGCAAAGTTATCTGAAGCAGTGTGCGTTTGAATATTATACGCACGACAAACCGAATGAAAAACCCTATCGGGTTGTGCTTCGTGGCCTTCCCCTGGTGAACCCACAAGAGATTCTGGATCATCTGAAGAAGGAACATAACATCACCGCTGTTGCGGCCTACATCATCAGACGGAAAGGCGATTGCGCAAATCTGGACGATTCCTTCTACTTGGTGCACTTTCACAAAGGATACACTAACCTCAAGAAGCTGAATGAGATTAAAAGTATCTCGCAAATCATAGTGCGTTGGGAAGCATACCGCAACAAACGTGCAGACGTGACACAGTGTATGAATTGTCTACATCACGGACACGGGACTCGCAATTGTCACCTGAACAGCAGATGCAATATTTGTGGTGAGCCTCATGCTTCGGAAAACTGCAAGAAGAAAGATGCTTCAGCGAAACGGTGTGCCAACTGTAACGGATCCCATGCTGCAACCGATCGAAACTGCCCCAAACGAGCAGAATACATCCGGATTCGCCAACAAGTGACAACTAAAAACCAGCCGGGTCGCAAGGAGAATAAAAAGAGTCAACCTGTTCCTGAACTGACCACCTCGAATTTCCCTGCATTACCGAACAAGAGCACCTCCACCGTAACGAAACCTGTGGGCAATCCGTCCACACCAAACGCCTGGTCCAATCAATTGCAGAAGCAAGAACCCCGCATCGATCCTCGCACTAGAGCAGGTTTGAACGATCTCCCTCCGGAATTCTCTCGTGCCGAGTGTAGTGAAAACATGCTCTACGGTTCGGAAGAACTGTGGTCCATTTACAACGAGTTCTGCGATCGCCTGAAGCAGTGCAAGACCAAATCGGACCAAGTTAAGGTCCTTGGCTACATGGTTTGCAAATATGGGGTCAACTGAGCCCTGCCGCATCCGCATCGCCAACTGGAACGCTCGCTCTATAAGGGCGAAAAAGATTGAATTGAGTAATTTTCTCGCTCGAAAAAATGTCGACGTAGGAGTGATCTCGGAAACCAGGCTCAACCCAAGAATAAACTTCTCACTTCCAACCCACACCATTATCCGGTTAGACCGCTCCAACTCCAGTGGTGGCGGTGTGGCCGTTATAATAAGAGAAAACATCCGCTATGAAATCCTGCCCCATCCTAAAACCAAAGTCATCGAGGCAATCGGAGTTAAAATTTTTGCTCGTCACGGATTTGTCACATTGTTTGCAGTCTACATCCCTCGGCAGTGCTCGGATTGCAACGATACCTCCAAATTCTATACAGAAGATCTACAAAAACTAACCGACAACAGGCGAGGCTTCATTGTTGCCGGTGATCTTAACGCTCGCCATACTCAGTGGCGAAACAACTTCTGCAACAAAAACGGTAACCTTCTGGCAGACCATCTCAGTTCAGGTACGTGCACCATCCACTTCCCAGATGAACCAACGTTCATCTCCCCAGCTGGAAACACCTCCACTCTAGGCATTTTTCTGTCTGATCTGGCCTTATCGAAACCTGTAACCCATCAAGAACTGAGCTCCGACCACTATCCAGTGGTGTGCGAACTTGATTTCAGCCCTGCACTGGCGCAGGCTACAACAATACGTGATTACCACCGAGTGAACTGGATTGCCTTCAGCCGCATGGTAGATGCACGTCTTCCTAATGTAGTGAATCTATCAACTACTCTGAATATCGACAACGCATTAAACGTCTTCGAAGAAGCCGTGCACACAGCCGAGGAATCCTGCATCCGCAATGTTCAGGTGAGGAGGATATTTTCGCTGATTGACTCCGATACCCGGCGATTAATCCAGAAAAGAAACACTGTCAGAAGGCAATTCCAACGCTCCGGATGCCTAATGAAAAAACATGAACTCTCTCGTCTCAATGTTCTTATTGCGGAAAAAATGTTGTTTATACGAAACCAACAGTTCTCGAACGAAATTGAACGTATGAAAGACCACTCGAAACCGTTTTGGAAGGTAGCTAAAATCCTGAAGAAAAAACCAACTAAAGTTCCACCATTGAAGGACGATACTGGAGGTATCCTAGTTTCCCCATCAGAGAAAGTGGATGCCATAGCCAACAAACTGGTTCAAGCTCACAACATCGGTACAGGGATGAGCAGCCCCCATTAGTGCAGTGCAGAACACAATTAGTCAGCCAGAGGAGCAGCTCAACGATGTTCCATTTACTGGTCAAATATCGGAGGACGAGGTACGTGCTGCAGTCAAACGTGGTAAAAACATGAAAGCCCCTGGGAACGACGGCATCGTAAATCTGATCCTGAAAAAGCTCTCTGGTAAAGCTTACCGTTTTTTGGCAGTAATTTTCCAAAAATGTTTCCAGCTCAACTACTTTCCTTCTGTATGGAAAACTGGGAAAATCATCCCTATATTAAAACCTGGAAAAGATCCGACCAGCCCAGCGAGCTACAGGCCTATAACACTGCTCTCGGCTATAAGCAAAGTCTTCGAGCGTTTAATGCTGCTTCGTATGATGGAACACATCGAGGATCACCAAGTCATTGTGCCGGAACAATTTGGATTTCGGAAGGGTCATTCTACTGTCCACCAACTGATCCGAGTGGAGAACATTATCCAGCGGAACAAAACACTTTCCACCAACACAGCCATTGTTTTTCTGGATGTGGAAAAAGCGTTCGACAACGTGTGGCACGATGGACTCGTCCACAAACTGGTGCAAGCAAACTTCCCACAATACCTCACGAAAATGGTAAGAAATTATCTTGCTAACAGAACTTTTCGGGTGCATCTTCCAGGAGCTTTCTCAGAACTCAAACCGGTCTCAGCTGGGGTTCCCCAAGGTAGCATCTTGGGCCCCATACTATACAACATTTTCACTTCCGATGTACCACAACTTCCTGGTGACTGCAAACTGGCCCTGTATGCAGACGATAGTGCGATAATTGCTAGCGGTCGTAATTCAGCAACCTACTGTGCAAGGCTTCAAAAAGGTGTAACGGCGTATGCTTCCTACCTGAATAGCTGGAAAATTAAAGTAAACGAAAATAAAAGTCAAGCCATTCTATTCCGACATCGATTGTCAGCAAAACTGCTTCCAGACCGTCAGATACGAGTGAACGGATGTACCGTTGAATGGGCGAACGAAGCCGGCTATCTTGGCATCACAACTGACAACAAACAAATATACAAATCTCACACAGACAAGCTGAAATGCAGGTGCATTGGATTATTAAAGTCCCTCTATCCGTTAATATCTCGACGATCCAAGCTGTCACTCAAGAATAAATTGGCAGTGTTCATGGTAATTATCGCTCCAGTGATAAATTACGCTATGCCTGTGTGGGGAACCTGTGCAGAAACACATAGAAGAAAACTTCAAGTAATCCAAAACAAGCTGCTGAGAACAATATTGAATGTCCCATATGATACGAGAACCACCGAGCTACATCGCACCGCAGGATGTAAAACGATCAACGAACGAATTGAGGAATCGATACAGGACTTCGTTATGAGTGCGACACACTCGGAACACCCGCTCATCCGAGCGCTGGTTAGTTAGATTTTGAAATTTTAGTTTAAGTAGGTTATAAAATTAAAACAACACTGATTTGGTAGTATTAAACAATCTCATAACTATTTTAAATATGAGAACTAAAACGAGCATTAAAGATGCAAAATGTAAACTTAAACCAAAGGATGAAAAAGGAAAATCTTGTATCACTTAATTAACAAAACTTGTACCAAACAAAGAGATAAGAATTAATTCAAATTTTAAGTAAAAAAAAAAAACGAAGCTGCTCATAATAGTTCTAGACAGCGACAACAGCAGTCGTCCTCCTTTAACAGCAGTAGTAGCAGTGCAGTGGATACCAGCGATAGCGGATAGCGGTCAAAGCTGTGGCATAGCAATGGATAGCGCACTAGTTGCAGCGGATTTAGCATCGATAGCAGCTGGGCCAGCTGATGCAGGAACAGCTGATACCAATGGCAGCGTATAGCGGTTACAACTGTGGCACGGCTACGGAAAGCGTAGCAGTTGCAGCAGGTATCAGCATCGATAGCAGCTGATGCAGTGAGGCACTTTAGTGAAATGCAGTCCCTGTGCGATAGAGGGCACTAGTAAATGCATTCAATGAAAAGTTGACTCATTTTGACAACACATGAGCCGTCTAGTTTTGAATGTTAAATAAGCTTTTCACTCAGGATGAAATAAAAACCTGATGATTGAAGAGTTAATGTTTTCTCTTGAGTTTATTTACATTTTTAAATTTGTAAAAGTTATAAATTTTACTTTATCTTCGTGTCTCAGAACGTGCTGAATTATCTTTTCCTTCAGTCATGAGCAAGACATCCAAAAAAATTTCATTATATCAAAATTTAAAAATTGTCAAGCCCCAACCATGACAAGCAACTTAGCGCAAAATTCGATTAATCTGATTATTCAACATAATTCAAGAACATAGCTATTCATTTATTTACTAGTAAAAACGATTGACACGCAAGCAGCCGTGTTATTTTTTGTAAAAGTATTCTACTTCAACCTTGCGGTCGAGGCTTTGCACACAACCCTCCTGTGATTTTTTTATTTCAAGTTTCATCTCGAAACTGTCTTTGAATGACTTTTAGAGTTTTTTAAGCGAAACAATTTGCAATGCTGACATTGTAAATATCTCAATTTTACTTAAAGTTATTAATATTTTTCATAAAAAAATATGCGTTTTTCATTTGTATGTCATTCTTTTTGGGGCAAACATAAAAAATATCTCTTGCTCTCATTTTGAAGGGCACACTTGACACTATAAATGGAGGAACTTTTAGAAATATGTTATTTTTAAATTTGAGTAAATTCAATTTAAAAACAAGCCGAAATTTCAATAATTTTATACACTATGCATATAAATGCACCCAGATTAATTTTTTTGGTATATTTTTTTTATAACTGGACGTTATTTCCTTTAATTTGACCCAAAAAGATCGAAAATCGATCAACTGGTTCAAAAGTTATGAATTTTTTTTAAATTAAATACATCGAACACAGTCGTTTTTTATGGTCACCCTATTTCGAGGTTGGTCACGCAAAGTGCTTCAATTGTGCTCAAAATCGCAGGGATGCATCTTTGTTGAAAATAAGCAAACCCGTATTGTTTCGTTGAGTTGTTAAGGGGACCAGCTCCGAAATAGGGTGACCATAAAAAACGGCCATGTTCGATGTATTTTATTTAAAAAAAATTCATAACTTTTGAACCAGTTGATCGATTTTCGTTCTTTTTGGGTCAAATAAAAGGTAATTACGTCTAGTTATAAGAAAAAATACCAAAAAATTAATCTGGGTGCTTTTGTATGCATAACGTATAAAATTATTGAAATTTTCGCCTTGTTTTTAAATTGAATTTACTCAAATTAAAAAAAAACATGTTTCTAAAAGTTCCTCCATTAATAGAGTCAAGTATTCCCTTCAAAATGAGATTAAGAGATATTTTTTATGTTTGCCCTAAAATTAATGACATACAAATGAAAAACGCATATTTTTTGATGAAAAATATTAATAACTTTGAGTAAAATTGAGACATTGACGATGTCAGCGTTGCAAATTGTTTCTCTTTAAAAGCTCTAAAAGTCGCTCAAAGACAGTCTTGAGATAAAACTTGAAATAAAAAAGTTAGAGCGTAAAATATGTTTTTTCAATATAAATCGGTTGTTTTCAAAGATAGAGAAAAACTTTGTTCTACAAAGTTACTTAAAATTAATGGAGCTATAACATTGTAGAACAAATTTTTCTTCTATCTAAGAAGATAAAAAAGTTAGATACTTGATTGCATCGAAAATGATGGTCACCCTAATTCTTGATAATTTTTCAATGAGCGCTTTATCATATGTAACAACTTTGTAAAAAAAAAATTTCTCTAAAATGTTGCTATAGAGCTCTAGACCTAAATTTCCCCCTGAACTCGGTTTCTGGACCATTGTGCATTGTGTAATCAATAGTTTACTTGAGATGTTTCAGGCTGTTTAATTTGGTCAAAACAGTAAACTTGCACTCCTAAGTTTTCAAATCAACGAAGCGATTGAACACACCCCAGAATAAAAACTTAAGTTAAAAACTGCCGAATTGTTAGTGAACTTTCGAGTTGGTAAATAGATGTTACTCAATACATTCCAGTACTCATTTTAAAACGATCGCAATTTCATTTAAAAAAGTGATCTTTTTACGTTGATAATTTTCTTTATTCTGTGTTTGCTATTGAGACTGGATTTTTTCGAAGAGCCTGCAATGCTAAATAATTTCCTTTCTTATGTCAGAATCTGCTTTTTTTTGGTAAATTTGGTATTTTTTGCAGAGTTCTGTTTTCACTTTCGTTGTCTTAAATTCCTATACAAAATATATCAAGTATTTTATACACTTTCTGTAGGCAATGCCGTATGACGTCACAGAGCAATTCAACTGTGATAATGATTGTCTTGCGTTTAATTGTTCCAAGCTCGATTTCGAAAAGTGATCTGAATGGCAAGGTAAACTCGTTGCTCATCCAATTTTTTTAATGTATCCTGAATCATTTCTTGTCAGCTTTCACAATTCTTTTTCTTCATATTAAGGCTCTATCATTCCTCTTAAAAACAACGTTCTGTTTGTGAAAGGTTTGGTAACAGTTAAATAAAATTAGATCCATATGTAAGTCAAGAAATACTCAAAGTACAGTTTTTTTCGAAAAGCTTTTGACCCCTTGGTGCCCAAGAGATTTATTTAAATGAACTAACCAAAGTGGTTTCCTTTTTTTCCACTTTCAAAAATACTCATGTCACCATTGGGACGGTTTCAGTAAGAATTTCTCATTTTTACTCTACTCCAGCAGGACTGCAAAACGTATGGTTACATAAATTGCTCTTGAGGTTACATGACGAAAAAAAAGCATTTTTCTTTGAAAATTTTGCAAATTCCAAAGTCTTTATACTCTTCCTAACAGAACTAGAAGAAAAAAATCGAAAAGAACGTTTGTAGAGCAACTAAATAGCTATAAAATCATGTATGAGTCAAATTAAAAACCCAAATTAATCCACCTAGTGGTGAGACCCAGCCTTTCTCATTCGAACTAATTATTTGTTCAAATAGAATTACACAACACACCCATTTAAAAAAAATACATCTTGAAAATTTCTGCTGGATTTATTTTCCACTTTAAATAACGAATTTCTGGTAGCCAACAGCACAACTATAACGAACATTCAAAACCTAACATTCACACACAAATGAGCATACATTAACACTAACACATGCAAATACCATGGAATAAATATGTTTCAAATACATCACGCGAAAAATCCACTGCCGACTTATTCTATTGCTCACCCCTAACTACACACACTGCTGTGCAGGCGTTGTTTATGCGACTGAAAGGAATGTCTCATCACACACAGGAGAGTCATCTGACGCTGATAACTCTTATAGACCTGTGTGATCGAGACCAACGCCAGTCTGAGTCATGCCTGCGAGTGCAACAATACAACGGAAGCTGCTCCGTAGGGCTAAATTTTTACGAATTAATTTCTATCTTTAACAACAGCTTTTACCTGTTAACATTCAAGTTTATTAAAGGCAGACAGTGTGTGCAGCCGGGGAAGCGAAAAATCAGCGAACTGAAAATATGATACAGATTTGGAAAAACATACCGCATCCAGACGGGACTTGAACCCGCAGTCTCCCTGACTACTTCACTGGTTGCCGGATGCTTAAATGCTTTATGATGACTTTAAAGACAAGTTTATTTGGTCCATTGAATCCAACTTTGATCAGATCGGTTGTGTAGTTTCTGTGGTACCTAATTAAGTTTTGTGATTTTTACAATTCAACACATAACGGACAAAGTTAAAGTCCGATAACAGTGTAATTAATTAGAATTGTATTGCGCAACTAGATCTTTTATTTGCGACTAATTTAGTGAAAATCGGTCCAACCATTCTAAACAAATTGAGTGAGCTTAAGCAGTCTTTGGAATATGTTTCTTTTTAAAACGTGATTCATGCATATCTTTTATGCATAATTTTGAACCAAATGTTTATCATTAGTTGAGGATTTTCAAGACAGGCCTTTCATTTGGCACCAGTTTTGTTTAAATTTGGTTGTTTAGTTACTGAGATCATGAAATTTCGTGATTTTCACTTTTTGATACACGGTGCATAAACTGAAAATCCGATTACAATGAAGTTCAATAGGGTGTTATGAGGCCACTAGACCTTTCAATTTCAACTAATTTCGTGAAAACCGGTCTAGCCATTTCTGAGAAAAGTAAGTGAGCTCAAGTAATCTTTGGTATATGCTTTGCTTTCATACCGTGATTTGGCATTCTTATAAATAACGGACAAAGTTACAAACCGATTAAATGAAATTCAATAGCAACCTATGAGACAACTAGGCCTTCCATTCGAGACTAATTTTGTGAAAATCGGTTCAGCCATCTCTGAGAAAAGTGAGTGAGTTTAAACAGCCTCTGGAAAACATTTCTTTACATAACTTTTAAACCATATGTTTATTCTTTATGAAATTTATAAGTTAAGAGTTCTGAAAAAAACCCGTTCATTTGACATCAGTTTTGTTAAAATCGGTTGTGTATTTTCTGAGATATCAATGTTTCTTGATTTTCACATTTTGATACATAACCTTCAAACCAAAAATCCGATTACAATGAAACTCAATAGCAACCTATGGGGTAACTACACCTTTCATTGCAATTAATTTCACGGAAATCGGTCCAGCCATCTCTCTGAGTAAAGTGAGTGAGAAAAAAAAGTTGCACATACACACACACGCACACACATACACACATACATACATACATACAGAAAATGCTCAGCTCGTCAAACTCAGTCGAGTAGCATATGACATTCGACCATTTGGATCACTTTCCTACCTTTTAATTAGCCAGTGATTGTTAGGAGAATGTCAACATGTTTACTTTCATTATGTGATTTCACATTTTCATGAAAAACGAACAAAGTTACAATCCGATTACAATGAAATTCAATAGCAACCTATTGGGCAACTAGAGCTTTCATTTGACACTAATTTTGTGAAAATCGATTCTGCCATCTTTGAGAAAATTGAGTGAGTTTAAACAACCTCAGGATAACTTTTCTTTACATAACTTTTGAACCATATGTTCAATCATTACGAAATTTAAAAGTTAAGGGTTTTGGAGACAGCCCGATCATTTGAAACCAGTTTTATTGAAATCGGTTATGTGGTTTCTGAGATATTGATGTTTCGTGATTCTTACATTTTGATACATAACCTCTAAACTAATAATCCGATTACAATGAAATTCAATAGCGACCTATGACGCATCTAGACTTTTCATTTGCAATTAATTCCATGAAAATCGGTCCAGCCATCGCTGAGAAAAGTGAGTGAGAAAAAGAAGTTGCACATACACACACACACACATACATACATACAGAAAATGCTCAGTTCGAGTGGGTCGAGTGGGTCGAGTGGTATACGACATTCGGCCATTGGGACCACTTTTATACCTTTGGTTTTTCCAGTGATTGCTATACCTTTCTAGGAGAAAGCCTAAACGGGCCTTGAAGTTCAAGTTTTTTATCCAAACGTCGTCAACATCACTAAATAATCACTTAACTCTACCAAAACACTGAATCCCACAGTCGCAAATGTTGGCAAACGAGGTTACATTACATAAAAAAGTCATTTTTGCTTAAAAAATAATCATTTTTCGGGGTCTTCATATGGGAGAATTTACATTTCTGCATCAAATTCAGTTCCTACAAGGCATCCGGATCGCTCCAGCAATGACCAATGCAACCTATATTCAGTAATATGTCTTTCGGAAGGTGCTTGATAAAAATCATGGAGATAGAGGCTATATTTGATGCAGAAATGTAAATTCTCCCACTACGGGTTCATCCGGGGCATCAGGATCGTTCCGTTTGTGGCCAATGAAGTCTGTATTCAAAAATATGTCTTTTGGATGATTCCTGATGAGAAATCCTGAAGATAGAGGTGTCGCACGCTATATTTTGATGCACAAATGTAAATTTCTCCCACAGGTTTGTTCGGGGCATCCAGGTAATCCCGGAAGTGGCCAATACAGCCTATGTTCAGAAATATGTCTTTTGAAAGATTCGTGATGAAAAATGTTATAGGTACTCAGATGAAATAGATCATGCGCATTCGTCACGCTTACGGAATAAAATTTGACGACAAAACCAACCAAATGATCTTAACTTCAAAGCGAAAAAGAAAAACAAACAGTCCACTCAACCAAAATGAACCTCACCGAAACACTTTTTCACTGACACTGACCGATGCCTTGACAATCTTCGTTTAACTGATAAACTGATTTTGTTGCCTTGCTTCCATCGCATGAAATATAATGAGGTGTTTTGACAGTTCACTTCCATGCAAAAAGCGGGAAGGGAGAATTTTGAAAGGATTGTAAAAAATAACGTTTATGGATGCTTTTTTTCACTTTCACTCAAGAGTGTCAACAAATATCAACCCTGTCTGCCACTCCTAACATAGAGAGCAGACGCTGTTT
Organism: Wyeomyia smithii; assembly: GCF_029784165.1. Taxonomy (NCBI): domain Eukaryota; kingdom Metazoa; phylum Arthropoda; class Insecta; order Diptera; family Culicidae; genus Wyeomyia; species Wyeomyia smithii. The sequence continues at coordinate 9,947,288 of NC_073696.1, forward strand.
TGAGCCGTACTAATTTGGTGAAGCATTTCCTCTATCGCCGAAGTATGATTTATGGGTCAATGATCCCGTCGCACCTTCTCACTTAGCTATTGTCGAATGACAACATTGCCCAGGCCAACCAGTTGTGTCCATGTTTCAGCTGGCTGTCTAGTGTAATATGGCTCGTGGAGGTTTGAAATAGGAACTAGTTAGGGGAACTATGTTTGACGCTCTTTTCAGGTTGTCAACTCACCATTTGAAGATTTCAATTTTAGCTTTGGAAATGAAAACGCTTCATAATTTCAAGAGCAGAAATGCTATCCAATTATGTTTACAAATTTACATATTAAAATTCGACTAAAAATCGTTGATAAAATTCGGAGCGACCGAAAAATGCATGAACTAGAGGCTAAACGGTTCCCAATGAATGCTTATGACAGTTAAAACCATCTGGAAGGAAGAGAAATGCGATAAAGTGATTTTTAATAAGAGCGTAAATTACTGAAGACTATATCAAAAAAAAAAAAAAAACAGACAATTGTGAAGAACTTGCAACAAAAAGTATCACAACTAATTGGTCTTCAAATCATTGTCTCCAATATGTTTTTTTTTTCGAAGATATATTAACGTATGCCCATAAATCCAACAAAATTTGCTCAATTTGAAATTTATCATAACATGTAAACGGCTGGTGTCAGACAAAAGGTTTGTATGGAGTATTTAGTTGTAAACTCCGCGAGAGGGCTGATTTTAAAATATGATTTAATTATATATATTCAAAAGTTTTCCAAATTTTATGTAAAACTACTTCAAGTGTAATGAGAAGTAGAAAACATGAATAAATTGCTGAATGACGTTCAAATGGAAAACATAATTTCTATAATTTTTTTCATGAATGTATATCATTACGCAAGTAAAATGATAAAATCAATAATGTATACTTTTTCTTATATTTGTATTATTCATGTGATATTAGAGCAAATGTGATTGTGATGGTGAGATTTTAATACCCCATTGGATTTGATTTCTGGCTTTTTCAAGCGGTCTTTTCCCAGCCTTTGAATAACAATTGAGACCCACACTTAGCTCAAATAATTGTGTAAAAAAGATAAATAAAAAGGGACATCAATTTCGAGCCTAAAATTTGTTCAGCCATGAAACATCGCTACTAAAAGTTTACTATAATTAAAAAAAAATCAGTTTCGTTTGCATTTGAGTTCGCAAATATTTACCCAGCTGACTGCTGCTAAGTTGCCTAACCAACAGTTGCGCTATGATTGTCGAACGATGCGCAATCCGGCCGCAAAAAAAAGGTTACTGAGGAGGCCATACGGGACGTCTCATTCTGTTTATAATAAAGAGAGAAAAAGAGTAAACCTTTGCCCTCGGCCGTCCGCCCGCGTCGGCTGCTGAGGCGTGCCAGGTTATCCGATGATCCAAAAACTATCTTCATCTGGTAGATAATCTAAGATATCATTATTTTGCTTCACGCCGGTACAGCAGCGGCAGCAGCAACAGCATCGCTATGCTGATGACGGTCGGGTAATAATGGCTGGTAGCACAGCGGACGATAAACCCCTAACAACCTTTGCCCAATGAAATTGCCCTGTTTGATATCGTTATTTCTCCAATTTATTTTGCTCTGTTTGCAAACGGTTGTGATCATCAGACGTGGACAAATTATGTTTTGTCTGTTCTGCTGTGTTTTGTGCTGTGTCAATCGCAAATGCAACAGTTTCCTATCGGAGCGACGATCGAAGAGTGGAAAAGTTGTGTCGAGCCTAGAATGGATGATTCATTCAATCCCGGATTGCTCAACTTTGCCATAAGCACAAGCATAATGTTCTACTCCGGGCAACCTTTTGTCACTCATGATGTTTATATGCAAAAATAACACAGTTGTACGGGTTGTTGTTCTGATTGAGAAGATTAGTTCTCTCGGGATCGTGATTCGTGACTGCCGAGTTCTTGGCTGGCGACAGCCCGAGAGGGCGTTGGGTTGATTTCTGTGCTTGTTCCCTGACGGTTCTCGTTCAACGTGCTAGTTTACCACAAAAGGCCTTCTCTGTTATGCCGCCAACCAATCCGCGATCGATCTAATTAATTTCACATTTGCTCTACCTCACCCCCGTCGCACCTCCCATACTCTTGAAAAAAAAAACACAAATCTCGTTTGTTCCGCAGGGTTGTCAACAGCGGCGTGCAGATCTTTCGCGATGTAACGCCCACTCATCGCACCAGTATCGCATCCCGAGCGGATCACGGATTGAAACTGGTTCACTGTTGCGCCAGCTCCGAGCCTGGAGGAGGGGTAGCTGATTTACGATCACTGCTAAGCCTATAAGCCAGATCATTCGCGCTCTGCCGATAATTAGCCGGCTTGGTCGGGGTGCTAGAGCCTGCAGCACGTACCAAACTTGACAAACGTTTCGCAGTCGGAGTGGTGTGGGTCCTAGTTAGTGATGATATGTGTCAGGTCCATCGGTAACCGTAGCGTACGTAATGTTTCAAATTATGCAAATTACACTCAGGCTGCGTGGCACAAGATAACCGGTACTCTAATTATTATTGTTGGTGTCATAAAGGCATAAACTCGAATATGTATCTTCCTTCGGATTCAATGCGACGTTCCACAAGCTCTCTCTCGTCGCGACTCGATCCGGACCTATTAAGCCATATAGATGGAAATTTTAAATGGATCATTACTGTTGATACGTGGCTGATCCGCAATTCGCTCCGCAGCCCATCAAATAAATAATAAACGCATAAATATCTAATATTATTATCATAAAAATGAATAAATCAATTTAAGCCCCATTAGAGAGTCGTTGGTTTGGAGGATCGTCAAAAAATGTCAGGTGGATTTTACTGCTTTACTGCATCTGCTTTGTTCTGCTTGTTTGTTTCTCGAGAGTGGGTAACTTCGAGGGAAGAAATGTGGCAATTTATAATTGTCAAATATTGTTTTTAGTGTTTTTTCTGTAACATTTGAGTGTTCGAAATTTTTTTACATGAATAAAATTAAACCTAAATAAAGCAATCACATGCAACTAAAGATTAGGGGAAAAAAACGAACTGTTGGCTTAGACACGCTTCGAACAATTCTGTTTGTAACCGAATTTGCCATTGTTTAATAACAATAAGCAAACTAACCGATTTTCCATATTCCGTTCCACTGACTCCCCCGAGCGAATCGAAACCTCAAATTTTAGTTCCACTTTCCCACTTCCTCCGCAGCGAAACCGAAGCCGCCGCAGTTCGCCGCGTACCAGAGTCGCGCGCGATTCGACAGGCCAATTTGACGCACGACTAAGCTTGCGGCTGAAACAGAATCCCTCCCCCCTCAACCCCTCTCGCTGATGTACCTTCCCGCTCGTCCGTCCCGAGTGGCTTGCGGTCGGTTGGATTACGCAACTTTCACTGCGCTCCAGTTTCAACGCCCGATTTATTCGGAGCAGACCCACAAATCGCCGCTACCCAACCAACCATCAGTGAAATCCGAAGCGTAATAATAAGCGATCACGTCGCAGACCGCCCTGGCGGCGGCGGCGGCGGCGTCTACCCATCCAGAGAGTGTGTGTAAGCAAACTCGCGGGGCAGAGACCTAATTGAAATGCGACGATTGATCCATGAATAAGGTACATTTTTCAAGCGCAAGCTCGCACACAAAACTCCACCCGCAACTCTCGGATCGCGGAGACCGTGCGCGCCCGATCGTTTGCATCCCTTGATCAATCATAACCTCCGGTGCAGAAGGGGAGACCTAGGCTGCGTTGAGGCGTCAATCCCAACGGACTTTTGATTGACTTTAATTGACCTTTAAGAGTAATATAATTACCACTCTATTTATTTTGATGCCTTTATTTGTGACTACAATAATATTAATTCCTGCATGATCTTGCGCACCTTGACTGTGATTAGATTTTTTTTGTATGTTGGGGGCAATGAATGGGTAGAGGAAACTTCGATTGTGATGAATGGATTACGGGTGGAAAAATAACGACGATCAGCAAAGAAGCCAAGTTTGGGCCGACAAAAGTGTATATTTTTTTTTGGATCAAATTCACGTACATGAAACTTTGGATGGTCGAACGAAAAAAAAAAACTAGAGGAAATACATCAACCAGTCTAATCTCGTAATCGCACCCTAAGGCCTTTGGCTAACAAAGTTACTAAAAGTAGCATTCGACTTGTTTCCAACTTCGACGGGTGCGCAGGTTCGATCGTGCACCCGTCTCGCCATTTGTCCATCGAAAACCACGGCAACAAATTCATTATAATTGATAAATTATTTATCATTCCAATTTTGACACAAAGATTTATGTTTGCCGGGCTCCCTGTGCTTTGGGCTGCACTCGAGTACAGGGTGTTTGGCCAGTTTACTACTAGATTGGAGTTAAAATAATTTAGAAACGAAAAATTTTTGAACTTCATAGAAGCATCCAATTTTTATTTGTTTTCTTTAAATAATTCTTTAGAAAATATTTTTTAACAGTAAACACTCTGTATTTGAAGGCCTCCCCCGCAAATGGATTGTTACGCGATCGATCCACTATCGTTTGCGCTAGCAGTGAATTGAATCCCATATTGTCTAGAGTTCAACAGTGTCAGGCCACCTACCGGTAGCAGTATCGCGTACAATGAGATGATATAGGGTGGGTCTTATTTCGTGGGATGCATACGGACAACGAAGAAGATGGAACGCATAACTATATTTTTTACACTCTGAAGTTTCTCATAGCTTTTAGGAGTTGCGGTGGCCAAGAGGCAGTTTTTGGATTCAAAGCCAAAGATCTCTTATTTTTCTTTCAATATTAGGGTTATATTTATTAGGAATAGAATGTAGAGGCTGGGAGGCCCGGGGCATATATTTTTGTGGGGCCCTCTTTTCTTAAAACATGTAAAAGTAAGAGAATTTAAAATTGTTCTACTTATTCTACAATATGCAAAATGTGCCGAAAACAATATCGATAACGAATTCCCTCAACTTATCTAGTTGTTCGAGACCGCATGAGCCTCCCAGGCTAGCGTGCGATGCGATATTGTTTTTTATTATAATTCTTAAGTTAACTTAAGTGCGGAAAAATAGCGACCTATCCTGCTGAAACCCCAGAGAGAAAAATTTCTTTTTTCGATTTTTCTCGTGTCTTTTTCCAGCATTTTAATTCCTGGCATTAAAAACTTTATCGCTATTCTGTATTTCGATGCTTAATCATTTCGCTGCCACACGGTCGTCGTTTCTCCCACGGGAAACAGGGTGTCTAGTACTAGCACTTTAGTCTGATGGAGGAATGTCGTGAAAATATATTATTTCATACCATTCAACTTTCTTCGAAAAGCCGAAACTTTCGAGACCTACTGCTTAACGAAATTCGGAAAGTCGATTTTTATAGGCATTCTACTGTTTATGTCATGCGATAAACAATAATTCGAATGCTGATCTCGAATAAATAAATCACGCAATGATTTATTCGAACAATACGGGCGTTGCACGGTAATCAGGAAGCAAAATAATTATACTGCTTCGAGTGAGTAGTTTTCCAATGTCGTATAGTATATTTTTCTCCTAATGTAAGTTCAACTGTACGTAAAATCTCAAATATATTGTAGGCCCTGATGATGGTCTCAAAAAAAAAAAAGCCGAAACGTCGGTGATGAATCAATACATTTCATTAGACTACAAGCCGAAACATCAATCCTATATTTCAAACATAGTCATTGATTTAGGTTGCTCTCTCTCTCAACCTGCTTTTGTCTTTCAATGTTCTCAAAGTAAACATTTTTATTAAAATTCTTCTCAGAAGGAATTTCTGGTTAAGTTACTGAGGAGATGTAATAATACAGTTAATGAAGTGATGGAGTACAATGTGAGAAAGTAAGAATTAAATGCGATATTGCGATATGGAACGTATAACCGTTGGCAGGCGAAAATCATTTTTGATTTCACACCAGTATGTAACTTTCTTTGAACGAATTTGTAACACAGTGATAAAAATCTTCGGGCAAATTTTCCTTTGAGAAACTACTATCCATTTACGTGAATCCGGTTCCGGTTCTGCCAGTATCTTGATAACAGGAAGATTACAAACATATGACAATACTTTTCTATACAATAACCTAATACAAACGAACTATTAAAAGTTTTCAAGAGCTAAAAATTAAAAGTTTGTCTATTAAAATTGTACTCCTCTGCGAGATGACGGTTGAGTTCATGCAGGCCATAGGTAATCATTCTTTCCAGAAATGTGGTAATCATAAATCAGAGAATGTTTTATGTTTCGGTTAAAGCTGATTACGGAACACTCAGGGTGTCTAATCGACAAGACAAGAATCGGTGAAATGGTCAGCTTATAGATTTTAGTATCATCGGCATACAATTGTCTCAGCCTGGAGGCAATAGTCTGGTTACATCGTTTGTGAATAAGGAAAATAGTAGAGGTCCTAGAATACTGCCTTGGAGTACTTCAAAGTTGCTACAAAACCACCTAGAATCATTTATTTATTTATTTATTTATTTATTTAACATCACCATCTTCGACAAAATATCGCACAGACTGTTCTTATTCTATATTATTCTAACAACTAAACTAATCTACTAGTGCGGTCTTTAAAAAAATACCTAGACATGTTGAAATCAAATTTGTCGTACACATCGTTGAACGAGCGAATACATCTCTCCAAGGGATTGTTGTATCCATAGTTGGTTCGTGGTAGCGGGTAGCCAGAAGAGTATAGCTCCGGAAACGACGAGGAGGAACATTTATAGGCATTAGCTCGAGTAACGCAGGGCAATCAATTACTCCTTGAAGCACATCAAAAACGAAGAGACGCTGCGCTTTATCACGACTGACTGACAGCGATTCCAAACATATAAGCTGACATCTATCAGGGTAAGGAAGGAGCTCCAATGGGTCGCTCCAAGGGAGTGACCGTTAAGCAAACCGTACAAATTTCTTCTGCACGCGTTCAACTGCGAGGGTTTGTCTTAGGCAGTGCGGGGACCAAACAGGCGAAGCGTACTCCAGAATGCTGCGGACCAACGTGCAATAGAGTGACTTAATTGCAAAAATGTCCGTGAATTCAGAAGCGTGACGACGAATAAATCCCAGAACAGAGAAAGCTTTGGCAGTCATAGTCCCGATATGGTCGTTGAAGTTAAGCTCTTTGTCAATCGTTACACCGAGATCGCAGATAGACGAGACACGTTGGAGCGCTTCAGCTCCTATACTGTACCGGTGATAAACTGGATTGGTAGAGCATGTAAATGATATAATTTTGCATTTAGTATCGTTGACACGCATTCCGTTATCACCGCACCAAATCAGCAAAATGTTGATGTCCTCCTGAAGGGCAGTGTGGTCATCCGTAGACGCAACTACACGAAATATTTTCAGGTCATCGGCGAAAGAGAGTTTGAAAGAGGATATGAGTAGGTATAGATCATTCGCATAGATGTTGAATAACAGCGGTCCAAGAACACTACCCTGGGGCACGCCAGACGTGATACAAAATGAGTGGGATCGAGCTGAGTTTAGTTTAGTTTAAAATCCATTCTGGAAAGCCAATATGCTTCATTTTTTTGATGATGGTAGTGAGGGACGGTATCGAATGCTTTCGCAAAATCAACGTACACCGCGTCGATTCGCCTCCTCATTTCCATTTCCCGTGATAGTGTGGCAACATAGCACATCAAGTTTGTTGTAGTTGACCGATGTCTCCTAAAACCGTGCTGGCTGTCGGAGATGAGAGGTGCTGATGCCGTATATAGCACGTTGTGCACAAGTTTCTCGAAGACTTCGCCCAAACAACATAAAATGGAAACACCACGGTAGTTTGTTACTCGATTTACGTTGCCGGACTTGTAAATTGGAATGACAGATGCAGTTTTCCAGATTTCCGGGAACGTCCTTTCATGTAGCGATCGGTTGAGCAATGATGTAATTGGATCTGACAGTTCTGCACAGCATTTTTTCAGGAACAGCGGTGGAATGCCATCAGTTCCGGGTCCTTTTTTAGAGTCGAGGTTATCGATGGCAATCCTCACTTCGTCTGATGTAAACTGGATGCACGGGAGGTTGATGTCTTGCGATGGAATGTGGGCGAAACGGTTGTGAGGTGGTACTGGTGATGACTTACTAAAAACACTTTCGAAGTAAAGAGCGAAAAGGTTTGCTGCTTCCAAATTAGAGCTGGACTGAACATCGTTAAGATTTACGTTGGATGGAATGCGAGAAGATGATTTTCGCTTTTTCACGAAATCCCAAAAGCGTGAGGGATCCTGTTTTACACTAACCTGGATTTTTGATATATAATTATCGTGAGTGGCCTGTAGAACTGTATTATACAAAGCTTCAACATCGTGCAGTTTTAGTCTGTCGCTGTCAGATTTCGTTAGGAAGAAACAGTGGCGTGCTTTTCTTAGTTTGTTTCGCAAAAGACGAAGCTCAGGGGTCCACCAGGGTTGGTTGAAGGTAGAATTGAACAATCGTTTTTTCCGTGGAACGAAATCGTTACAAACTACGTAGAGCTGGTCATAGAAGGAAGTTAAAGCGTTGTCAACTGAATCGGTTTGCAGTACAGAATCCCAGTTAATTTCATTGAACGCCAGTTTCACCTGATCGTAATCACACGCCTTGAAGTCGAACAGTCGTCAAGCAAGATGCAGTTGTCAGGGCTTACGTCAATCAGTAAAACAAATGGCGTGTGCAGGGGATCAAGCCGTGACAGTGGCGTGGGCGGTTCAATTAAGTCCAGGTGCTCTGGTGAATTTGTGAATGCGAGGTCGAGAAGATTTCCATTAATGTTAGCGAAACAATTGACTTGATGGAAACCACATGAGAACATCGTGTCAAGAAGAAATTTTTTCATGATCGGTAGAGATATTTGAGGGAATGTAGCCGTTCACCTCGTCGTCAGATTGCCATCTCAAATTAGGAAGATCACCCAACGTCAATACGATATCGGTTACAGAAGCGCGGCTTAAAAGATTCTTGGCTGCATAAGCATGAGTCAAGTACATGTCAGAAGGCATTTTGGGAGCAATGTAAATAGCGATTATGTAGAGCGAACCATGTACCGACTTTATGCAAACCGCGACCTGCTCACGACACGAATAATTCGTCAGAGAGATCAACTCGCAACGAAGACGATTTTTTACCGCAATCAAAACGCCTCCACCGTCTTCTTCCTCACTGGTTAATGAGCTACGGTCACAGCGGAACAATGTGTAATCCGAAGTTATTTCGTTATTGTCGATGCTTTCTCGCAGCCAAGTTTCTGTAAAAACGAGCACGTCGTAATCGCAGCTAGTGAGCATTAAACGCAACTTGGCAATTTTTGTTCGTAACCCTCTTACGTTCTGATAGTACACTGTTAGATTCTGTGTCTTACCAGACTTCGAGTTAGAGAGCTTGCTGGAGGAACATGCTGCTGCGGCGATGATGTCTGTGGAACGGCAACTTGACGATGAGTGAGGCTGAGCTGACGGTGCACTGCTGTAATCGATAAATGTTACCGGAGAGGAATTGCTCAAATTGCATGCGTTGGAAAACCCCCTTTCCAAATTCGCACACAGGAACGGGATGACTGCTGGCCGCTGGCTGGAAGTGCGCGACTGTGACGAGAGGATTGGGGGCTTCCATAAGGCTTACAGGCATGCATCCCGATGTTGAGAAAGAAGTTGGCTGCGGTTGGTCGGCAATCGATGCACTAGTGGTGTAATAATTCAGCAATCCATAGTGGGCGTGATCGGGGAAGAAGAAGCCTGATGCCTCTTAAGTTACAAATTTGCTTTGGATCACAAGTACTAGTACACTAAAATCGATTTTTATGAATTTGTTTACGTTGATTACGAAATTGACACGTTTTATCTTTTGCGCGGATTTCTTTTATACACCATTCTGGATTTAAGCGTTTTTTTCCATACAGAGTTTTTATGCGTATCTCCCGCGTAAAAAGTGACTTTAGTATATCGATAATTCACATTATGCGACGCGAGGCTACACAAACAACACTCTTCGTTCTCACAACATGTTGTAAGAACAATAAGTGTTGTTTGTCATATCTCGTGTCGTGCACAAAACATCGGAAATACAGCATATCGATTGCTTCTACTATTTTGAAAAGTCAGATCAGCTAACATCTTCCTCCCTTGATCTGAATCCTTGCTAGTCATAGCACAAGTTTTCTTGACATAGGTCTATTTTTTAACTGGGGCAGGATCGCGTCGACCAAAAATTACAGCAATTTCAGGTCAAATGTGTATGGCGTACAAGATAAAGACCAAAAACCTAAATTTCTTCTCACAATTCCGACATTCTGAAAAGTTGTGATTTTTAGCAAAGCTGTTCAGAAGGTCAAGTACTTCTGGTTGGTGGGTGGTTGAATGCCGAATGCTACCGCTACGCGGCGCTAATCTGTAGATACTGATCGTATTTTGACTATTACTTATCACGGAATTCGTACTTTCTAGAGAGTTGCGGTCTACGGCCAATGCTACCGGTTTCATACCGAGAAATTCACGTTTTGAAATGATTCGTAAGACCTGATCGTATCTCTACAGACAAAAGTTGAAGAGGTTGTTTATAAGACACGGCCGCAGAGGCAACGTAGAATACGTCAGCCTGTCTTATGTTAATGTATTTCTTGGAATAGGTTTGGAAATACACTCAATTGGGGTTAATAAATTTAATAGTCTCTTTGCTCCAGATGACGTTTACCTCTGTAGCCGGCACCGCGGTTTCACTTGCTACCGTTTTCAAAACAAGAATGAAATTGAACTGTTTCGTGGCTGTCTTTTGTATCAAGTTGCACTAAGATATCTTAATTTAGGCAGTGGCTACGAAAAGGCTGTAGACAAGGGCAAATATTGCATTCTCCATCTATGATTTCACAGTTCAAATAACAATTTTCTGCATTTTACGATAGCGTAGATAATTTTACAACTGATTGCTGCAATTAGTAAGACTTGCGCGAAAAATTATGTGATTCAGGCTCACTAGCTCAGAAATTCTTCAGATAAACTTAGAGGTTAATTGTGTTTTTCAATGCCATTTATTGACAAGTGAATATTTTTTAAACATGGCAAATTCATTATTTAGTTCTGGATGATTTACAGTGATAATTAAGTTCTACATAAGGTGATTTATTTGCAATTCTGTATATATAAAATTTCAATCGCTATACTGCCGCACGTTATATAGCAAGCCACACACGCTATATAGCAAACCACGCACGCTATATAGCAAGCAACACGCGCTATAAACATGCACGGACGCGCTACAGACATGTATACACGCCATAAACATACACACACGCTATATAGCAAGCCACACACGCTAACCACACACCTTATATATTAGGGACACACGCTACGAATATTCACACACGTTTTGTGCACACACCCTACATACGCTGGATGATGGTGGCTTCTCAAACCACCTGGCGGTGCGAGGCTCTTTCAGTTTCGGGTTGTATTCACCCAACGATATCTGAATCGGATTACCGCTGGTGGGGTCCAACTCAGATCGAAGGGAAGCCGAACTGAAAGAGGTAAGAACTGCAGCTAACCAGAACCACCACCGCTGTTGCTCGCTGCTGCTGCCTGCTGCTAGTAAACTGATTTGCTTGAGGAGAAACAGTCTCTTATATGCTTATATGCCCGAAGAGTGCCTTCCCGGCTAACTAGGTACTCCATTCTGTCGTCCTTTTTAGGGAAAGGCAGCAAGCGACCAATCAAAAATCGACATTTGCGTTTCGACAATGCTCAACAATTTTCAATATTACAATAGTTTGAACAATCAGATTACAATTTTCTGTATTTGGACGGGTGCTTGAATGATTTTCCAAACGATTGCCGCAAAAATGACAGAAATCGATTGAAAACTGACTGGGTTAAAAGCGTTTGAAATTGGACAATTTTTGTGACGCTCTCGATGTTTTCGGTTTTGAAATTGGATCCCTGTATTGAAATTGGGTCCCTGTAACTGTTGCCGTAAGACGTATTCTACGTCAAAAACCAGTTAATGAATTTGCCCTACCCAATCGATTCAGCGATAAAAAATCTTTTGAGAAATTTTAATCCTTGAGTTAGAGAACATCTAAATGACGTGCCTTTTTAGAGTTTTTTTTGACCTCGGGGTTGGTGCCGCGTAGCGGTAGCCCTTTCACCATCGTAGCATTTTGTCACAAAGTCAAACCCCCCTCTAGGTAATTACGTAATTTCAAAACGACCACCCCCCCCCCCCCACTCCACCCGAATGACATTTTTTCGCAAATTTTCATCATCAAAAACATACCTTGTACTATGAATGAACGAGAGAAGACAAAAAAGTAATAAAAATGACCCTAAACAGACAAAAAAGGGATGAGAAAAAACATAAAAATCCATATTTTTTTATTATTTGCTACGTAGCTTGGCTACTCAAATTAGGGTACCTCCACTTTTTTCAAAAAATGGGTGATATCAAACTCACTTCAGAGTAATAAAAATGAGCGTGTCCAGAACAATATTGCTGAATACCACAACTTTTTTCTGTATCACGAGATACAGTGACATAAATTTTCCCGTTTTAGGCGATACCTACTAAACTTTTCGGGGTGTTGCCGATATTCAATGCAATACTTAGTGAAGCTATGCCATTTATTTTAGTTGCAACATCAAAAAAGTTAAGTTGATAAACCAATAAAGGACTTGTTCAACAGCTAAAAAGAAAATCGATTACCCGCCCCTTTCGCGAGCCTGCGCCGATTTAATTAATCCATTTACAATAACGCAACCGAAGCGTCCGACCGACCGATACGGATGGCACTGTGAGTCCATAAATTATCGCGAAACGTGGCCATAGCGTCGTCGCCGTGGCAAGTCCAGGTGATTTACTGCTGCTGTGATTGCTGTCAGCAGCTGCAGTTTGGCCGGCAGCGAAATGTGTCTCAGTAGGGCTCGGGTGTTATCAGCACCAAACCCGCTGCTGGGTCGCCGGGTAATACAAACGGACAACGCACGGCAGCCCGTCATGGGCAGTTTTGCAAGGAATGTTTCGCAGAACACGCTGCTGCCATAGCGTCACGCAATATCGCAGTTGGAGCGGAAAATGTGGCTTGCGGGTGAGAGGTCTTAATTTCGTACTACTGCTTCGGACGGTGAATAATTGACCAATCGAATTAAGTTGCAAAACGGTATAAAAGGGATAGAGTGATTGTTAGTATTAAATTTTATCGCAACGCAATCATAATTTCTGCCGAAGAATGAATGACTAATCTCGCAACATTGTTGGCTTCAATCTTCCTCCGAGTAAAATGGGGTTTCCGAATAGAGCATGGCTCTAATTGAAGTCTTTTGAGCCGGAGCTCCCCGGAGCCGTGGCCGAATACACTAAATATCTCTCTCGTGTAAACGGTTACAGAGGCAGCAGTGAGGCCTGAGCTTCTGCATGCTGCAGCTCAGATCTCACACATCATCATAATTGATATGCAAGACTAAAAGGTCGATCGCGATCGAGATTACCCCTTAACGGCGGCTGGCTGTATTACTGCTAATCAATACACGAAGCGCCGAGGTGAAACCTTTGCCAGCACGAAGCCGATGTTAATAATTAGAATCAGAAGTTGTGCAACATTGTTCACAGCCCGATCACGTCGCCCGTTCTGCATCCTGTACTGGAATGCTGTAAATTGTCGATCCGTGTGCGGAAAGCAAACCATTCATTCATACATCCATTGGCGGTAATATTCGCGCGCTTCAACGAAATGATTTCTTTATTATTAATTATTGTCGATCGCGTTGGCACAGCGCTGTACCGATTTTTTTTCTCTTACTTACGCAGGAAATCCGATTCGAACGTTGGCGTTGGAAATGATGAACGAAGTTGAGTGGCCACACTCTGTTCAAACTTATGACCATCACTGACTATTCGCACTATTGCCAAGGGAGGAATTTTACACCAATCCAGTCGTTGGCTGTCAACAGCAGGGTCTCACATTAAAAAGTATTTCTGAAAAATAAACATTTTTGCTACGAACTCCATAGACAAGTTAGCCTGAGAACCCTCAATTGCCAGCTGCTTGAAGTTGAACCGTCTAGACGTGCTAACCGCGAGTAGGACTGAACCTGTGTCGTAAATTCATACTTTTATGATCGTCCCCGGTGGATGGTAAATTAGACCATCGTTGTAGCCGCAACCAGCCAGGAAGCGACGACGAGTGTCGTCGCAGTCGAGCAATGTAGTTCGATAAGTCCTAGACGCAAGCGAATCCAGCCTAGTAAGTAGTGAGAACTCCTCCGTGGTCGATCATGGTAAATAATTTTAGCGTGTCGTAACATATAAATGTCACCAGCTGCTTATCAGTCAGTAAATTTAGGTTATCTAAAAATCATTAAATTATGCATAAATTATTTTTTACAAGCGAGTTGGCTGAAAAAAGTTTACTTCGAAAATATGAAACGATTTTTTTCATAATAATTTTCATAAGAATTAAAGAGATGAGGTAAGTGTAAATGTAAAGCACTCGATCCGTTGTCAATTTAATTCATTTGTCTAACGCTGACGTCCGCAACGTCTAATAGTGGACACAGCAAGGCGTACGTCCGCCGTCACGTCAATGGCCAGGGTGATCGCTATTTTTCAATTCCGGGACGCTGACGCTTACGAACGCACGCGAGAACACGCTGCTGACGCTGATGCTGACGGCTTAGGGCGGACCGACGACCGATCGTCACAGACTGTGCGGATGCGGACTTTATAACGCGAATCAAGAACATTTGAATAAAAGTCGAGCGTGCTGCGCTTGATTACTTGATATGATTTAGATCGCTTGACCGGCTGGCGATTAAAGGAAGAGAGCGAATCGAGATCGACAATGGAATATTTTAAGCTGTGCGCGAGTCTGTAGCGGGGCGTGACGACGTTGATCCTGTTACGATCCGAGGCAGTGACGAGATTGTTGGCTGGCAACTGATCGATATGGATTAACATTATGATATGATTTAACAGAGCGAGCTTCGAGATCCTCATTTGAGCTGGAATTCGATCTGCTGCCGTCATCAATTCTGGACATCCGCATGTTGCTGTAGCTCAATAGTCATCGTTTTTTTTCTGTATGGACTTCCTCACTGTGATCAGAATTTATTGTGAGACATCGCCGTCATCGTTTGTGAGTATTTTGGAAAATAAGGCAATTTTCTTTTTCTGAACTTGGACCCTGAAATTTCGATTTTGCTTTAGGATTCGGTATTTGGAATTTGGGACTTTAGACTTTAAACATAAGTTTTGAGATTCAGGATGAGTCTTCTGGTCTTTTTATGTGGGGGAACTGGGGGTAATATGCCCACGTTAAAAAGAATACGGCATTAGGAACTCGTCAATGCAGATTGTAATTTACAAAATACACGAGATTAAAGATAAGTCTTAAAAATCATTGAACTACGTCGAGATCGTGAAATTAAAAAAGATCATCGGATTTGTTTTCAGTTCCATTTAGAGCAAAATGCGCCTATGCGAGTACAAAACGCCCCATAACAAAGGGTCAGCCAGCGCCACAACGAAGAGGTAAAATACGCTGCCTTTTTAGATAACCACACACTCAGAATGACCCGGAATCACCGGGATAGTCTTTAATTCGATTTTTTCCGGATCTGAGGCATCTTAGAAAGTTTTTTCGGAGCAATGCAGAATCGAAACAACACTAGGGTCGAAGTTCAGAACGCACCTAAAAATTTAGACGCTACGAAAGGTCCTGGACTTGACAGAATAGCTCCAATTTTTCTCAAAAACTTGGCAGAAGAACTATCTACACCATTACAACACCTCTTTAATATGTCCCTGAAGAATGGAATTTTCCCAGAACTCTGGAAAACTTCATATTTAGTGTCAATTTTCAAATCTGGCGCTAAATCTGACATTCGTAATTATCGTGGAATTGCCATTATTTCATGCATTCCAAAATTCTTTGAATCAATAATTAATGAAAAAATCTTTCAGCAAGTAAAACACCAAATTACAACTCAACAGCACGGCTTTTACAAAGGCCGATCAACTACCACTAATCTTTTGGAATTCATAACTTTCACTTTTACTGCAATGGACAACGGCAACCACGTAGAAGCTCTTTATATGGACTTTAGCAAGGCATTTGACAGATTCGACATACCTTTATTGCTATTCAAGCTCGAAGAATACGGAACTGAAACAATTTTTTTTTTTGTAATGGCTGCAGTCATACTTATCAAATCGAACACAAACAGTCTGCTTTCAAAATCCTTTTACTAACCCAATAGAAGTAACTTCTGGGGTTCCTCAAGGTTCTCACATGGGCCCTCTTCTTTTTATATTATACGTAAATGACATTTCCTTTCTTCTTAAGTCACATGTGCTTGTATATACTGACGACATGAAGCTCTTTATAGAAATAATCAATGCAGAAGACTTCGAAATATTCCAGAATGAAATCAATGTATTCTACACTTGGTGCAACAAAAGTCTATTGCAACTCAACATTAAAAAATGTAATTCAATAGCCTTCAACAGAAAAACAGTAACACCACCAACAGACATTTTCTTAGGAAACCAACCAGTAGAAAAATGCAAAATCGTATGGGACCTAGGCGTAGTCTTAGACTCGTAACTTACATTCATAGAACATTATAACACAATAATAAACAAAGCAAATAGTATGCTGGGCTTTATAAAACGCTTCGGCCACGATTTTCAAGACCCATATACAGGTCGGACTCGATTATCCGGAGACTCGATTGTCCGGGGGCTCGATTAACCGGGGCTCGATTATCCGGAGTATTTTTTTTATTGTATTTCCATAACGTACTTTTGTCTTCCGGGTCATTGGGAAGTTCGGGGTTGTTTATAATTGTAGCGGTACAAGCCCCGTTCCGCTTAGGCAGTTCGTTTTTAGCAGCTTTCTCGTAGTTCCTTCAACCAATTCTTACTCAATAACTTTCAAAAGCAAGGTATTATGATTTTTGTTGCCAATGAGGGCAACCGCTATTGGTAAACCGGTTTCGGATTTATGGCAGGAACATATTCCTGCTATAATGGCCATGATCATTGCAGTACTTAGAAACACAAGCAGGCCTGTACCGGTCCTGTCCCGGATACTCTCGGATTATTGAACCAAAACTCATCAAGCGAACTTAACAACGACCTGAATTCCGCAAAGTAGTCCATATCAAGCGTCTAGGTCCTTATAGGTCACTCAAGAAATAGAAAAAAAGTAGGAGGCTGGTATTCAAGACACGACCGCATGACGTTGACTACCGTATTCTTATAAAAAAAAAATATTCCATTGAAGCAAATAGTAGAGGGAATTGCAATGCTTCTTTTACAAAACTTCTGTAACAAAATTTCGAGGCACCAAAAGGTACCAGTTGCCGATTATTCTCGTTTACTGGTTAGTCCGTCCAGAATTCCAGCCATTTTAGTATTTTGCAGTAGCCATTTATTACTAACAGCCACCAGCATAACGGGTGAAACCGGCACGAGATGACCGGTACTATTTTGTCTTTCCTCCTTTCAGCTGCTAACACCTAGCGCTGTCGTGAAATTAACATCAACACAAACATGCATTTTTGCAAGGTTGTTTCCGCTAGCAGCAGCATTTTGTAAAACAGAAAATTCAACTAACCGCTTCTATTATAAAACTGCGAGACACCAAAGGGAACCAGTTGCCGATTATTCTCGTTTACTGGTAGTCCGTCCAAAATTCCAGCCATTTTAGTATTTTGCAGTAGCTATTTATTACTAACAGCCACCAGCATCACGGGTGAAACCGGCACGAGATGACCGGTACTATTTTGTTTTTCCTCCTTTTAGCTGCTAACACCGAGCGTCCGTATGTATCCGGTACGGTTCAATAATGAAACTGATGGGGTGAAATGTTCGAACGATACGTTTTATACCAAGGCTTCGTCAGATAATTAGAAAGAAGGAGGGGCTACATAGATGATGGAATGGTAGAGACAAATGTTTCTTGAAAGCTGCGCCAGCCGCTGTCGTAATATTAACACCAACACAAACATGCATTTATGCAAGGTTTTTTCCGCTTGCAGCAGCATTTGGTAAAACAGAAAATTCAATTAGCCGCTTCTGTACCAAAATTTCGAGGCACCAAAAGGTGCCAGTCGCCGATTATAGTTTCCTGGTTAGTCCGTCCAGAATTCCAGCCATTTAAGTGTTTTGCAGTAGCCATTTACTACTAAAGCCACCAGCATAACGCGTGAAACCGGCACGAGATGACCGGTACTATTTTGTATTTCCTCCTTTCAGCTGCTATCACCTAGCGTCCGCATGTCACTGGTGCGGTTTTTGGAATCAGAATGATGGGGCGCCGGCCGCTGTCGTAAAATTAACACCAACAAAAAGATGCATATTTGCAAGGTTTTTTCCGCTAGCAGCAGCATAAACATCGGAAACAGAAAGTGACAACAACAATAACAACAAAGTCAGATCGCTTGTATCCGTTAGTGTCGACTGTGCTTGGGAAGAGAGGTAGTGATTGGCTGCGCGGTATGATTTAGACAATCGATATTAATTACCAATTTTTCAATAGTGTATCTCAAACAATAGTTTGTTTTTGTTACATAAATTTAACCGTAAAAGAATTTCTGATAGATTGATGCCAAAACCTCGAAAACCTGATTATAGATGACTGCAAAATAAGCGCTCAAAACCTGACCACTTTTCTCTGGTTTTCCCTGGTTGAATTACTAGATTTTCAAATTCAGGGTCCTAACTTCGATATAGACGTTAGTCAACGTCAAAAATACATGAGTGTTATTTTATTTCGTTTTTCCATCTTCGAGATGATCATTATAACAAAATTTATTATTACGTATGTATGTATGTATAAAAAACAAACACAACAAACAGTCTAGAGACAGTCACAACAACACAGCAAACAGTCTAAAGGCAGTCTTTAATTTTTTTCGTCGGCTCATGCATTGTGTACAATTTATTATAATAGAAAACTCACTGTTCTAGATGAGAGATATTAAAAATTTAAATAAAAAAAAATGGCTCGATTATCCGGAAGGTACGTTTATCCGGAGCGAAATGTTTTTCAAAACTCCGGATAATCGAGTCCGACCTGTACAATCAAACTATTGTATATTACATACGTCCGACCAATTTTGGAATATTGTAGCATTGTATGGAATCCATATATTGTCACACATGAAGAACGCATTGAATCTGTCCAAAAACAATTTCTTTTGTACGCGCTTCGTAAGCAAATTGGACAGTATTTCCCTTACCATCATATGAAGCACGTTGCATGCTTATAGACATACTAGCACCTAAAGAACGCCGCGAACTTTCAATGCTTTATTTTATCAATGACATTATTTCTCAACGCGTGCAATCTACTAAATTATTATCACAACTAAATTTTCATCCACCCAGTCGTCAATTAAGAAATCGTAAAATATTTTCGGAAAACTCTCACAGAACTAACTACTCAAACCATGGCCCAGTGAATCGCATGATGCGTAACTATAATCAGCACTGCGAAAATATCGACATCACCATGGGCAGAAATCAAATAAAAAAACGACTAACTACTGGAAATAATGTATAGAATATAAGAAAACATTGTATTATTATAACTGTAGTCTACATTTGCTTGACGAAATAAATTAATAAATAAATAAATAAATAAATAAGTATAACTGCCTTTGATGGACCACTTAGTAGCAAAGCTGCAAATTTTGCAAGAAAAAGTGTGAATATCTAAACTGAATTAAATATTTCATTATGTATAAACATGAAGTAACATGTTTTTCATCTTTTCTGCATGAAAAACAACTAGATAATACCTCTATTTTCTTATAATAAAAGAAACAAATCATCGTTTCAGTTTCCTTTAATGGGCCACCGTTTCCTTATTTGGACCACAACAATTTCCTAATTTGGGCCAGGTCTAAATAATACATCTCTTCAACCGTAGCTGCCGCTGATGAAACTAACTCTGGCTTACGCACTGAGAGTTCTGGATCTAGATCAACTGTAGACTGCACCCGTTCTTTCGTAACAGAGAACCCTTTACGTGCCATCCGAGTTATCCAGCGAACAAATGAGTCCTCTTCCGCGGCAGTCAATGCAGTTTGTTTACCTTTTCGTGGTTTTCCTGACCACTTGCTGCTTGCGCCTCCGAGCTTCTCTAGTCGAAACACCACTTTTTATTGCTTGAAGACACTCAGTAACAGCTGCTTCAGTATATTTTTTACCAATTTCCGGCGTTTTTCCCTTTTTAGCAGCAATTTTATACAATAACTCAATCATAACAAATTAATGGTAACTAGGGTACAACTACCTTGGATGGACCACTTCCATTAGTGGACCACCCGACAAATTAACTCAATTTACTTAATGTTTCTCGTAATTTTGATGCAGGTTAGCTGTATGAGAGATTTTCAGAAATTCCCCCAAGTTTTCGCATTAACTAAGGTAATTTGACGGGTGGTCCATTAAAGAAAGTAGTCCAACCAAGGCAGTTCTACCCTATGATTCGCGGCGTTATTTCGATAGTAGCTCTTTTCGAAATGAAGCATGCCGGAATAAGGAAAACAGTATTATTTCCACCCTTAATTGGGCCACTATTTTTTTCAATATTTCAAGTGTTTTTCTAGTAAAATTTATTGCCTTTCTTTTAAAGATACTCTTATCATACCCGTTCATCAAAAATCGGATTATTTTCGCTCGGAAAGTGTGATGTCAGTACAGTTTTTGGTAAAGCCATTTCCTATGAAAACGTTAACAAACCATGGCAAACCAGGTAGCTGTTATTAAAAGACATTTTTTGCAGCTTTAATGAAGAATATTATAGTAAACGTCTGTTGCAACATTTCTAATGAAGAACATTATGAAAGTTGTCAAATCAAAAATCAAAATAAGTATATTTATAATGTGTAATTTGGTGTAAGAAGTTTAGGTGGTCCACTAAAGGAAGTGTATATTGAGCAGATCTATCCTACGTTTTCACAAAGGTTTTTGCTTACCAGCGCAAACACGAATGTGTTGCTATGACAACTGTTAACCAGCGCATGCGCGAATATGCTGCTATGCGCAGTGCAACTAGATTGCCAATCTGTTTCATTAGTGCCAATTTGATTTATTATTAAATCGATGATACAAAACAATCAACTTTCAGAATGAACTGTTTTATTTTTTGGAATACCGTCATCCGGGGTGAGATTGTGCCAAAAAATGATGCTTTTCTGTTCTCAAGCTTGAAACGCACACATTTAAGCAAAGAATTCGATCCAAAATACACCAATGCATTCTAGAATGTTTTGTCAACAACTACAACAAATATGGTTAAGTTACAATAAACTATAATTTTGCTGAAAATACATGAACTTTGGCTCAATCTCACCCCTTCTATGGGGTGAGATTGTGCCAAAAACAAAAAGTTGAATTTAATACCTGTTAAATGAACAGTAGTGTGTCTACGAATAATCCACATGACTGACATGATAAAACAGTAAGTATAGGGACGACCATAAACAACGTGGACTATTAAGGGGCTTTAGGGGGTTGATCATGAACTATGTTTCATATGAATTATAAAAAAATGTATAGCTGGATCAAATTGATACATAGAGTAATTAGTTATGAGAACGTGGCTTATAGACAGTCTCTATACACATAGTGGCGTCTCCAGGTAGCCTAAAAAGGGAAAACGTTAGGGCATGAAGTTTGAGAAGGCTTTTCGTTTCAATTATTATGTGTCATGACGACTGTATATTCCATAGGAGATCTTAAAACCTCTGGAAACGTACCCACAACCCTCCTTCTTCGCTTTAAAAGTCATCTATTTATATATAATTGGTGTACAAAATTTTGTTACATTCCATAAGTAATATCAATCATTGAAAATTTCCATCTAACAATTGAGAACAGTAAGCTTCTCAAGCTTTTAGTCATTATTTCAAAGAATACCATAGTTAGACAACATACCTTATGCTGTGGGAAAAAAAAACATACCCTATGTAAACAATGCAAGTGTTTTGGTGTATACTGATATAATTTTGTCGTGAATGTGAATTCCGCACACTGTGCCGTTCAATATAGCTTGGCACAATCTCACCCAAAGAGCCGGCACAGATTCAATGCATAATATTTCCTCAACACATTGGAGACGACGGGTTGGTTAACGGCTGGGCAGTGCGTACCAGCAGTACACCCGTACTAGTTGGCATAAAATAGACCCCAGTGTGGTCCGAAGCATAATGCCCAGCAACTCCTATCCCTACCTCCACGTGGTACCGACTGGGATACGAGCAACCAAGGGAAGATCGGTGAACCGGTGGGAACTTGGTCGTATGCTGACAGGGAAGGGGGAGTTGCTCTCCTAGGAGGGCAGCTTGTCCGAGCGTCTGTTCCCCATGTTAGGGGCGGCTCAAACAGCGTCTGATCTGGAGCGGACGGCTGAATTATGAAATGCGGTGCCTCGCCAGCTACACCCAAGACGGCAGCCCCGTCGCGAGACTAGGCATCCGCAGCCCTAGTAAGGCAGCATGCCGAAACATTAAAATACTACGAACAATCAAGAATTGAATACGGACCGGAACAATTGACAACGACCTAGGCGACGAAATAAGGACGACGAATGGAAGCTCGGTACATGGAACTGTAGATCGCTGAACGCCCCGGGTGGCGACCGGATTCTGCTGGATCAGCTAGAACCCGCCACTTCGACATCGTTGCGCTCCAGGAGCTTTGCCGGAATGGAGAGAAGGTACGGAGGATTTGTGGCCGCAGGGCACAGTACTACCAGAGCGGCGGTACAACCAATGAGCTGGGTACCGGCTTTATAGTGCTGGGCAGGATGCAGAGTCGTGTGATCAAGTGGCAGACGATCAGCGACAGGTTGTGTTTGTTAAGAATAAAAGGTCGGTTCTACAACTACACTATCCTCAATGTGCACTGCCCTCACGAAGGAAGACCCGATGTAGAGAAAGAAGAGTTCTACGCACAGCTGGAGAAACTCTACGATAGCTGCTCGCGTAGAGACATCAAGATCGTCATCGGGGACATGAACGCGCAGATCGGTAGGGAAGAAATGTACAAGCCGGTGATCGGCCAACATAGCCTGCACACCGTGGCGAACGACAATGGCCAGAGATACGTCAACTTCGCAGCTTCCCGAGGACTGGCAGTTTGAAGTACCTTCTTTTCCCGTAAGGACATCCACAAAACCACCTGCAGATCACCTGACCAACGTATAGCAAATCAAATTGACCATGTTCTCATCGACGGCCGATTCTTCTCTGACATTACAAACGTACGTACCTATCGCAGTGCGGATATTGGCTCGGACCACTACCTAGTTGCGGTATCATTGCGCTCAAAACTGTCGACCGTATACCACGCACGACATCGCCGAACCCCGCGGCTCAACATCAAGCAGCTCCGGAACTCCCAGGCTGCGGAGGAATACGCGTAACAGCTTGAAGCGGTGCTACCCACAGCGCAGGGGCTGGGCGCATTGCCTCTCTAAGACGGCTGGTGCAGCATTCGCACAGCTATCGTGGAGACCGCAACGGCGACACTAGGAGTGGAAGCACCGAGTGGCAGAAACGACTGGTATGACGGGGAGTGCGAGGCAGCGGTGAATGAGAAGAACCGGACCTGGGCGATATACCTGGGCAGGTCAACGAGAGAGAACAAGGCCAATTACAAACGGGCACGGAACGACATGACCACGATTCTCAGACGAAAGAAGCGCTAGCAAGAGGATCGTGAGCATGAGAAGCTGGAGCAGCTATACCGTGCCAGTGAAACGCGGAAATCCTATGAGAGGGTAAACCAGTCCCGCAGAGGCTATGTGCCGCAAGCCGACATGTGCAACGACGCGGATGGGAACCTTCTCACGGATGCCAGCGAGGTGGTCGACAGGTGGAAGGAGTACTTCGATGGACACCTGAATGGCGAAACAGCAAACAGAAGCGGAGCAGGAACTGACCTAGGAGCACCAGCAGCGGATGACCAGCTCCCGATATTCACGAAGTCCTTTGTGAGATCGGGAAGCTGAAAAACAATAAAGCCGCAGGCAAAGACGGACTGCCGAGCGAGCTCTTGAAACATGGAAGAGAGGCGCTGGCTAGAGTGTTGCACTGGGTCATTTCCAGGATTTGGGAGGAGGAAAAACTGCCAGACGAGTGGATAGAGGGAGTTATCTGTCCCATCTACAAGAAGGGCGACAAGCTGGAGTGCCGCAACTACCGCGGCATCTCGCTTATCAATGCCGCCTACAAAATACTCTCACAGATCCTGTTCCGTCGTCTATCACCTTTAACCAGGAGGTTCGTGGGTCAGTACCAAGCGGGTTTCATGGGAGCCCGTGCCACCACGGACCAGATCTTCTCAATCCGACAGATCTTACAGAAATGTCGCGAGTACAACGTGCCCACACATCACACCTTCATTGACTTCACGGCGGCCTATGATACAGTCGATCGAGAACAGCTATGGCAGATCATGCACGACAACGGATTTTCGGATAAACTGACTCGATTGATCAGAGCTACCATGGCGCAAGTGATGTGCTACGTGCGTGTTTCGGGGATACTCTCGAGTCCCTTTGAATCGCGCAGAGGGTTGAGACAAGGTGATGGACTTTCCTGTTTGCTGTTTAACATCGCCCTTGAGGGTGTGATCCGGAGGGCGGGCATCGACACGAGGGGCACAATTTTCACAAGGTCTGTTCAGCTTCTGGGCTTCGCGGATGACTTCGACATCATATCACGTAACTTTGCGATGGCGGAGGAAACTTGCGCCCTACTGAAAGCCGAAGCTGGACGGATCGGATTGCGGATAAATACGTCGAAAACAAAATACATGCGAGCGAGAGGCTCCAAGGAGAACAACATCAGCTTCCCAACTCAAGTCTCTGTGGTCGGTGATGAGCTTGAGGTGGTCGATGAGTTCGTGTATTTGGGGTCACTGGTGACCGCCGACAATGACACCAGCGAAGAGATCCAGAGACGCATCCAGGCAGGAAATCGTGCCTACTTTTCACTCCGGAAAACACTTCGATCGAATCGAGTGCGACGACGCACGAAGTTGACGCTGTACAAAACCCTGATAAGACCGGTAGTCCTCTACGGGATCGAGACGACAACGCTTCTCGCGGAGGACCTTAACGCTCTTGGAGTTTTTGAACGGAAGGTGCTACGCACTATCTACGGTGGAGTACAGACGGACGACGGAGAATGGCGACGGCGCATGAACCACGAACTGCACGCGCTGCTTGGAGAGAATCCCATTGCACACCTGGCGAAAGTTAATAGGTTGCGGTGGGCCGGTCATGTCGTAAGGATGCCGGACGGCAACCCTGTAAAATCACTTCTCTTCAGCAACCCTGCCGGCACCAAAAATAGAGGGGCGCCGCGTGCACGATGGCTCGACCAGATCGAAGGAGACTTGCGGGTGATGAGACGCCTGGGGAACTGGCGAAACACAGCCCAAAATCGAGCAACATGGCGACAAATTCTTGATACAGCACGAGCCACCACGGCTCTCGTCAGATTGGTAAGGTGAGGTACATTGGAGACGACATCCTAACGTACCAAGTAAGCAGTAAGTTGATGTGATTTCTTGATCGGGTTGGTTTTCCTGGGAAATTGTTGGATAACGTTATTTGCGCATGTTTTTCACCCTGTACTTTGAAACATTCTTGAAGCGAAACAGTTCACTGATATTATCTATATTCCATTTTAAGTTGTGAATAAATATGTCATGTTTCATAAAGTATTGAATTCGAGGTATTGGGTTTTGGAAATCGTAAGTAATTTAACATACAAACATTTCACGTTTTGGCTCAATCTCGCCCCCGTGGCTTAATCTCACCCCGGCAGACGGTATTCAAACTGTTTTCGCATAGTTTCAACTTTGTGTAGACATAAATGCTAACAAAAATCGAAAATGTTGTATAGTATACAATAACAGAAATTGGAATGATATTGTTTGCACGGCAAGCGTGAATTAGTGCTTGTCATAGCGCATTTCGCCCCGTCTGAACTTGTTTGATGAAAATCGTTCAAATATCTCGAATAATAATTCGATTAGGTAATTTTATGTTGGCTCCTGAATACCAACACTATTGTTCATAGGAAGAGCAGCTTCCAGGTACGTGGTATTGTTTTTTGGTGGCGTAATGCCTTACGAAGACAGTGGTATGAAATGCAAGAAATAGAATTCAAAACATATATAGTAAGGTCGTTTTTACGCGTTTTTTTGAAGTAGAATACTTCTCTCAGGAAGTTCGGTTACATAGGGATGTGAAATGAAAATCTAAAACCGAAAAAAGTGAAAAATATGTCCAATTTCAAATGCTGATAAATCGGTTAGTTTTCGATGGATTTCCTTCGTTCTTGCAGCAATAGATTGGAAAATTTTCTAAGATTCTTCCCAAATGAAGATAATTGTAATTTTATTATTCAAACTATTGCACTATTGAAAACAGTCAAGCCTTGTCAAAACGGAAAATTCGACCTCTGATTGGTCGTTATATGATTGCTTCCCAAGCACGGTCGACAGAATCATATACCTTGCAATTGAAAACATGTTATTTAGCCTATATAAGAGCCTGTTTCAGCCGAAGCTGCTCATAATAGTTCTAGACAGCGACAACAGCAGTCGTCCTCCCTTAACAGCAGCAGTAGCAGTGCAGTGGATACCAGCGATAGCGGATAGCGGCCAAAGCTGGGGCATAGCAATGGATAGCGCACTGGTTGCAGCGGATTTAGCATCGATAGCAGCTGGGCCAGCTGATGCAGGAACAGCTGATACCAATGGCAGCGTATAGCGGTTACAACTGTGGCACGGCTACGAAAAGCGTAGCAGTTGCAGCAGGTATCAGCATCGATAGTAGCTGATGCAGTGAGGCACTTTAGTGAAATGCAGTCTCTGTGCGATAGAGGGCACTAGTAAATGCATTCAATGAAAAGTTGACTCATTTTGACAACACATGAGCCGTCTAGTTTTGAATGTTAAATAAGCTTTTCACTCAGGATGAAATAAAAACCTGATGATTGAAGATTTAATGTTTTCTCTTGAGTTCATTTACATTTTTAAATTTGTAAAAGTTATAAATTTTACTTTATCTTCGTGTCTCAGAACGTGCTGAATTATCTTTTCCTTCAGTCATGAGCAAGACATTCGAAAAAATTTTATTATATCAAAATTTAAAAATTGACAAGCCCCAACCATGACAAGCAACTTAGCGCAAAATTCGATTAATCTGATTATTCAACGTTTATTTACTAGTAAAAACGATTGACACGCAAGCAGCCGTGTTATTTTTCTTGTAAAAGTATTCTACTTCAACCTTGCGGTCGAGGCTTTGCACACAACCCTCCTGTGATTTTTTAAGCTGGTTGCTTTCCTCCATTACTCAAAAACGGTAAAAGATATCGACCTCATTTCAATCACGTTTTCCGTTTTAGGCCACGAGTGATCACTGATCATATATCAATTTTCAAAAAAATTCACAATTTTTGGTGTTGATACTCAAAATTTAAAATATTTCATTTTGGTCTCTAGATTGGCCACTGTCATATTCAAACGAGGTTTAAACGTTTTAGGACGTTTTTTTTGTGTTATATTTGCAACTTAAAAAATCACAGGAGGGTTGTATGCAAAGCCACGACCGCAAAGTTGAAGTAGAATACTTTTACAAGACAACCCGGTTGCTTGCATGTCAGTCATTTTGCAATCGAATTTGTTTCGTACCGCTTGTTACGCACAGTATCAACCAATCGTAATAAACATCACACTGCTGTGCAATTGTAACAGCATCAAACCTCAGTTGCAGTTTATTAATAACCATTCATTATGCTCTTCCAAATACATTTAGTAGCCTTGAAAAAGGCCGATTGCTGCAATTACAATTTTCATTCAATTTTTGCATAAATGCTTCATGGTCAGATATACCCGCTGCAACTGCTACGCTATTCGTAGCCAAGCCACAGTTGTGGCCGCTATACGCTGCCATTGGTATCCGCTGTCCCTGCATCAGCTGGCCCAGCTGCTATCGATGCTGAGATTCGCTGCAACTAGTGCGCTATTCATTGCTACGCCACAGTTGTGGCCGCTATCCGCTAAGGGATGACTGCTGTTGTCGCTGTCTAGAACTATTATAACGAATTCGGCTTTTTTTGGATTCAATATTCTTTATTTTTCTTACGGTATTTTCATTATACATTTGTTTTTTGAACATTGTGAGAGATTCAATTTTATCAACTTTTCAACTCTGATGTTTTTAATGTACTATAAGTGTTACTACTTTTTCCTTTTCTACGTACATGATTTACATTTTAATGCTCGGCATTAGAGTTTTAATTATTGAATAAATATACCTAGCTACTTATAAATAAAGCTCACGAATGAGCACCGCACTAGAGTTAAGTGCATTGTTTTTAGTGTTTTCAGCGTGTGCAGAGATTATGTTTTCGGTCATATCGATACCAGCTATTTGATGCACTTCTGATGTTCGGGTTCCGAAGGGTACGTTCAAGATCATTTTCAGGAACTTGTTCTGGATCCGTTGAATCTTTTGCAGGTGGGTTCTCGCGCAGGTTCTCCAGATCGACGAGGCGTATAGAAGCATCGGCAGGATGACCTGTTTGTATACCGTCAATTTATTCACGACGGATAATTTCGATTTTCAGTTGATTAGCGGGTACAACTTCTTCATTGGCACTAAGCTTTTCGTTACTGTTTGTTCAATGTGGGGGCGATAAAGTAGCTTATGATCATAGGTCAAACCAAGGTAGCGAACATTTGACGACCAGGGAATATCCACATTGCTCAACCGAATCTTTGTTGTCGGCACCAAACGTTGACTATTCCGATGTGGGAAGACTATGGTCTGAGTTTTTGCTGCATTCACACAAATTTTCCATGAGGTGAGGTAATTCACAAAGACGTTAAGCCCAGTTTGCAGCTTTTTATTTGGTTGATCTGTCTGCCCTCGTACATAACGGCGGTATCATCAGCAAACAGTTTGTTCTTCAATACTTTAGCCACACGCCAAAATGACCGTGAGCAGTTGGGCAAATTACGTAATTCGGCTGCAAACTGTCTGTTTTTCACTTCTCCAGACGTTCTTGAACGATTTTTGTCAGCTGTCTAGCGTAGAATCGGTGCCTAGGGTTGCGGGTACGTTGATATTGCCTTCTCAGCGAGTTTCGCAAGGAAATTATGCGCTTGGTGTTATCGTCGATTTGCGCAAACTTACGTGTCACTGGAACA
This sequence comes from Wyeomyia smithii, assembly GCF_029784165.1. NCBI lineage: Eukaryota > Metazoa > Arthropoda > Insecta > Diptera > Culicidae > Wyeomyia > Wyeomyia smithii. The sequence goes on from NC_073696.1 coordinate 9,976,531, forward strand.
AATGGGATGTAGCGGCACTCTGCTTCCTGGATGACGTCTATCATGGACTGTAGAGTACGATCAATGTCTCCAGTGCTGTTCAAAGTGATGTCCGCATCAAGATGGTTTTCAACATACCGCTGCAGCTGAACCCAATTTGCACGATGGTAATTTCTTCTTTGTTGAACTTGACGCCGCTCTACGTTAGCACCAATCTCGGCGATGACCGGAAGATGATCCGAGGAGAGCTCTGTTATGGTTTTCGGAATCGAAAATCGATCGGTGATGTTGGTCAGAAAAATGTCAAGCTTAGAGCCTACACCACCAGGAGAGATGTAAGTTGGCAATTCCGGATGAGCGGGATAGTAATATCCAGCTTCGGAATCTTCTACGATGATGTTACCATTTGAGTTGCACCTGGAGTCACCCCAAGCGGAGTGGCGAGCATTGAGATCACCTGTGATGACGAAATTGCCTCCTCTTCTAGACAGCTTTTGGATGTCGTTCTTCAATTTCACCGTGGTTCCATTTGCCCGTCGAGACTGCTTCGGACAATAGACCGCAATAAATGTGAGTGGTCCATCAGTGGTGGTAATTTAGGTTCCTACAGCTTCGACAAAGGTTGTGTTGAAACTCGGTAATGATTTGTATGGTAGTCCTCTCCTTATGGCGATTGCAACCCCGCCCCCAGCTGAGGTTGTGCGGTCCAGTCTGACTACCGAGTGTTCCGGCAGGCAGAAGTTTATGTTCGGCTTCAAATGTGTTTCGGTTATTGCAGCGACATCGATGTGGTGTGTGTTCAGAAAATGTAGAAGTTCTAACTTCTTGTTGGCCACAGAGCGGGCATTCCAGTTAAGGATTCGAAAGAATGGATCCATGACGGTAGTAAAAAGTCATCATGACCGCAATCTGTTCCTGGTTGGTGCGACAAGCCTTTGTTTGCTGATCGAGTTTAAGAAACAGCGTAGCTAGCTGTTCCATCGAGTACAAACTGCTACCTGCTGGGGGCATGCTGGCAGCCTGTGCATAACTCAAAAATCCGGGGGGGTCCCGGCTAGGAACACCACCAGTTGGAGGAGGTGGAAACGGCAACGTACTTGAAGTCGCTGGCGGGGTTGGTGTAACGCTAGGTTGTACACTTTTTCTATTCGACGGTCGCTGGCGATTGGCAATTTCACTTCGAATTTCGATAAATTCTGCTCGTTTTGGACAGGAACGGCTGTTCGTAGCATGCTCTTTGTCAGAGTTGAGACACTTGATTTGTTCGGCTTCCTCAACAAGACAATCCACTGTTCGATGCGGACCTGCACATTTCATGCAGCGACTCTTGATGTGGCAATTCTTTGTGCCATGTCCATAGTTCAAGCAATTGGAACACTGCGTGACATCGCGATGAATCGGTTTGTATCGCTCCCATTGCACGATGATGTTGAATAGGGCGGTGATTGTTTTTACTGTGCTCAGTGTAGTTGAACCCCTGGTGGTGGATCAGGTATAACTGATCACGATACGGCTTTGTTGTTGTTACTTATCATTTTGTATACTGCTTCCACTTCTAGGGTGCAAGCGACAAGCTCCGTTTTTAACTCGTCCAGTTCCAATTCCGGTAAACCACGCAGTACAACTTTGAATGGTTTTGTAGCTGCAATATCGTGAGTAAAATACTCCGCTTTTGTTTGCTTCAGGTAAGCCTCTACTGCCTTGTAATGTGGGGTGGATGGAACGACGATTTTGTAGCCGTCCGTGCATAGCCTCAGGGTAGCTATCAGCCCTTTGCTGATAAGTTCATTGAAGTGTTGCCTTAGTCCAGGCGGAAAACCTTTTACGTAGAAAGGCGGCATTTTCTCCTTCTTTTCCGTTTTCTCGGTAGTTTGGTCAGTCAGCGATGCAAACTTGTTAGCAGCTAGTATCTTCTTGGCGATTCCATCATCCTTTTCAGCAGGGTCACGAGGACGCTTATTGTTTTGCACCTTACTGGAACCCGTTTTTCCCATTTCGTTGGGACACGACAACGTACTGTTGTATAACGAATGCGATAGGTAAAATTAACGAAAGCGATAGGTAAACTAAAACTTTCAGTTGTTATAACAAACACGTCTGTATACACCAAGCGTGAGACGAAGAATGATGAGAGCGGATTCGGCTGAAACAGGCTCTTATATAGGCCAAATAGCATATTTTCAATTGCAAGGTATATGATTCTGTCGACCGTGCTTGGGAAGCAATCATATAACGACCAATCAGAGGTCGAATTTTTCGTTTTGACAAGGCTTGACTATTTTCAATAGTACAATAGTTTGAAGTATAAAATTACAATTATCTTCATTTGGGAAGAATCTTAGAAGATTTTCCAATCTATTGCTGCAAGAACGAAGGAAATCCATCGAATACTAACCGATTTATTAGCATTTGAAATTGGACATATTTTTCACTTTTTTCGGTTTTAGATTTTCATTTCACATCCCTATGTAGCCGAACTTCCTGAGAGAAGTATTCTACTTTAAAAGTCGTTTTTTACGTGGGCCCATACAAATTTGGAATGCATCCCCCGTGTAAAAAACGACCTTAGTGTATTTCAATTGTTGTAGGATTTATGCAGTTTAGAAAATTCACGTGTTAATAACGAAAAATAGAATCGATCAGCTCCTGTATTACTTTAAAATACTACAAGGTATACAGCCCTAGGGTTGTATGAAATGGTGACGTGGGACTAAACACTGTAATTAGGGGATTTTTTGTTACAAAATATACAGAGTCTGCAGACAGAATCAATGTGTTTATTTTCAGCCTCCCCTGGAAATCAATTTTTAGAATATATTCAACAACACTCGAAGAAATATCATTTATATTTGGCGATATTATGCCTTTAGTTTTTTTTTTTGTGCAAAAAAATATGTATTTAACAAGGCACAAGCATATCGTGCTTGTTGAAGAAGCACCAAGAATTTCTCATAATGCGTCAAAGTCAGAATTATCTCTATATCCTCAAAAACCAAATCCAATAATGCTTACGTTATCATAATGAATGGTTTTGTCTTATTTAACTCTAACTAAATCAAATCTATAGTATGGATATTACTTTCAAAATAATATGGAAGCCCTTACAAAGGTTCATCAATTGGAAAACATAAGAAAATATTTTGAACAAAATTCCTAACAAGTTCCAGCAAAAATGGTAGAAATCCACAATTACATTTTTATTTTTTGCTTGACAATTTTTTCATTTGCCTGCAACTACATTCGCTGTATAACGAAGACAGGAAATATATGTTTATTATGGTAAAGCTTAGAATAATAATATATCATCTAACAATTTTGAAATATAAAAAGAGATTCTGTACGAATCTTACTAAATAAACTAAAAAATCACAAGCATTTGCAGGTTCTTACTCTTCTATAAATGTATATATTTAGGAATTTACTCTTTCGATACTATCCGGTCACGATTATTTAGTGAATATCGAAGATAAAATTTAAAAAATATCCGTTGCAAAAATTTACAATTCTTGTTGAGTAATTCATGGCAATCATATTTATGAAATAAACTTTCAATCACCATCAACAGCAGCATTGTAGTTTTTCCTCAATTGCATACGAATAGAAATGTACGAACAAAAGTGTACCACTGCAATACGAATAGTACTGCTGCAGTACGAATAGAAAAGTACCAATGCAATCATAGACGACGAGAGACCTGCGGTTCTATACTCCACTGGTACTGTTGCTTTTACTGGCATGTTTTCTTTCAAGACATCAGTTTTTATTAGGTTCTACAGTACCTAACACGCAGGTTTAGAGATTGTTCAAGGATGGGTATTGTTTCAAACTTTTAGGAAAACTTTTACCTTCGAGACATCATATTAGTCTAAGCTCATGGAAGCAAAAATAAATTGACCTATTGGGACGGGGAGACTCTGTCAATTTTTATTTCGAAATTGATACAGGGAATATCACAGGGAACGGATGGTGTCCATTCACGTCGTCTGTGCTAGGAATGCTCGCATGTAATTGGTTCATTATTCGCGTAAATTTGTTATTGAAATTATTATCAATTTTACCGCTTAGCAATGAAATTAGAGTGATAATTAACACATTACAAAATTGTTATACATTTTATCTATCCAACAACATATTGGTTATTGTTATCCATCATGTGGTTATGCTGTTATTAGCGTTTGAAATCTGACGCAACATTTGCCCGTTACATTTCTAATTTTACAGAATGCATCCCAGTATAGTAAACAAAGACGTGTCCCACGTCAAAAGTAAGTATTTCATAAGATATTGCAGTGGCGCGTCTTGCCCCGACTGGGCATATTATCCCTATTGAAGTATTGAGAATAGAACATGGGATTGAGGATTGGAAATTTCGTACTTGAGACTTGAAATTGAAAACTTGTTACTAAACACAGTTAACAGTTAGTTAGGTTTCGAAAATTGAGCAGCAAATATTAAGCTGTTGACAACGTTTCCCCCGGGGAGACTGCAGTCAGTAGGTAATTAACAGTTCTTTTTAATTTATCATTGTCAGCTGTTCCCCAGTAGGTATGCACTAAACCGTTTCCATATGAGGAAAAGAAATGTACATAATCAATCACCAAAACTATCGCAAGTTATGCTTCTTACGCCTGGAGCGGAAAAAAAGACAGATAATTAACAAAAAAACACTAACTACACACGTGCGGTGTGCTCGAATACGCCTGTAGCAGATTAGAGACACCAGCAAAATGGGCTTGGTCGAGAATCAAACACAGTAAAGCTCGATTGATTAAGTGGTCTCTCTCTGGGACTTTTTCCTCTATTCCATCAGTATATAATTGCATCCACTTCTGGGCACAGTGTCATTACTCTACGTCAAAAAACAAACAGATTGATTCAATTATCACGAGATCTAAACTTTACGCCAACCTGGACCAAGAGAGGCGGCTTTCTTTCTGAAGCGGTGAAATATTTTGACCCTTCGGCTCTTTCATCATCAACCATCGCAGCATCGATTGTTGGAGGGTTGTGGCTGCCAGACCGGAGGGGCAAGCTTCGGTTTGATTTTCCTCATCCTTGCAGCAATCACGTGCGCCATAGAGCACGATTTTCAGTTCACCTTTGATTGATACGTGCCTAGACAGCGGCTGCTTCTGTGGCCGGATTGGTTTGGGTCCGAAACGTCGTCGTCGTCGTCCCAAAGGCGGAAGGTGGTAGCAGAGGCACGCGCGATTTATTGCTCAACCCGATGATGTTTAGCATCAGGTTAGGCCACCGCCGCTCGACCGTGCAACCACACAACCGGGGGCGGAAGCTTCTGGCCTGGTGAAGTGTGTCAAGAAAATTTTCCTCATTTCGATTGCCGCACGGCAGCAGCAGCAGCAGCAGCCACACAGCGATTATCAGCCGCTCGGAACGTCAGATTGGAAGCTTTGGTTACCGATTACCACCCTCTTAACCGCAGAAGTGAATTATTGAACGGTTCAGTTGATGCTAGTTAGCATTGATTAGATGGTGCAACGCAAATATTGCAAACCAATTATCTTCGATGATGATAATGGCAATGTTGTTGATTATGAGGAAAGTGTAATAAACATGTGGGAAATTTATCTACTTCGAGCATTGGTAAACACTACCAGCAGCGATGTTTACGGTTTGATTTATGCTGTTTAAATCATAAAATAAATTTTCTAACTGGCAACCATCACCGTTAATCATAACTCACAGCGGTGGTCTTCGATGTACCCTTTTCCATTTCGTTGAATGTTGCTTTGGGGCTTTCGAGCTGTAAATAATCGATTGTCCATTAGCATCTTTAATTATCACGTAGCCACAATCGGAAACAACATTTACTTAATTTATACTCGAAGAACATGTGCATCTCTCATTCCCTATCTATCTCTATGTGGCACAAAACAAAACATCGCGACGCTTCACGGTGTGCGCTATGATCACGAAGAGTGCTACTACTACTATTACAACTGTTACCGGTACGGTGCGTCCCAATCGCTACTAAATCCACCTGACGTTGATTGGATGTCGCGTCCCTTTTTCGCCACAATTGTCGAACCGAACGGTTCGCGTAGTGGGCGGGTATCATCGGTAAACCTCTCCCCACTACCACCGAAGCGAGTGATCAGCGCAAGGAAGCAAAAAAAAGCAGACGATAATCGAATGCTAATTATTAACATATTTATCTCCCGCTCGACACCGCAACAAGTTAATGCAGCATCACGCGGCTAGTACCCTCACGGGTGCCGGTCGCTCTTCACCCAGGGGCAACTGCAATTACCTAGACAACGAATGGCACCGAACAGAACAAACGAGAGTGAATGAAGCACCTGACGTGACTTCCACTTGACACTCTTCGGTTTTCTCCTACCATGTGGGTAGTGAGTGAAGTCGCATCGATCGACCCGACTAGTCAAGTTTAGTTTGCTTTTTTTCGTGTATGGGCGGAGGAGATTACTTTGTATACTTAGTTACTACCCTAGCAAGGTGCTAATTGAGGCTGGCTTATCTCGCCTGATCTCGATCACACGATGATGTACACTTTATGAACTGACACTGATGAGTGGTTGGTCACAGATCTGCGTTTGTTATGCATCAGAGCTAATTATCCGTGTGTTATATTCTGTGCGGTTTTTTGACATGTGATTTATCGGCGCAAATCGACCTCCGGTGACTTGAACGGTCCCAGCGACGAACCGAGCGAAGGACTCCCACTCGGAAGTCTGGGTCTGGGAGAGTGGGAAAGACAGCTAAGTACTTAGCGCCAATTAGTCTCGCTGTTTCCTTGCTAGGCAATGGTAAATTACTGTCGGTTGGATGTTCTACAGTCGGCCCGCTGTGGCAGTGAATCAGGAAGTGGAGTCATCCAAGTGCCGCGGTGACGTTGAACGATGGCTAGCGCATGCGTTCTCCATGTGGAGTATGAAAAGAAAATTGGATCAATTATTGCGAGCTTGGAAGCTCTTGGAGACCGCATTTTTGCTGGGGGAACCCTGAATGGGCGCTGATGTTATATCTTAATTGCTCGGGAAATCAACGAACGAAGGAGGGGTGCGATTCTTTCCCTTTTTTTCTGTCTTTATCTAGAATATTGACACGTGTTTGAAACAAGCGGGTAATTTAAAGTCAGCGAATCGAATCGTGTCGTATTTGGAAAATTATTTCCTTATACAATTAATACTCAAGAGGGAGTTACTAGTTTATGTTGAAAAGTGATGTGTCGAATACTTTGCTCTAAGAAAAATGTCTAGGAGAGGGTGGGGTGGAGGTGGGTTCAAAAATCGAAAAACGGGTTGAAATGATTATATTCAATATTGTGTGATTAATTGAAAATTTTAACTATAGTATCAATACTGATCTTTTTAGTAAAACTTAATCAATTAACGGAATAAACATGAGACGCGATCCTACGTGTAGTCTAGAGGAGAACTTTCTTATTTTTAATGACTATATAAAGATATTTTTATTTCTGTTTCAAACAGTAAATGTGGAGTTGACGCTATTAAATAGCTATTTAGCGAGGCCGAGTTATACATCTTGCGGCGGTGCAATCGGAGATTAGAAGTTGTGGGTTCGAGTTACACCTGCTGGACTATATTTCTCGTTTCTAATTAACGGTTTCCCTTGTTAGTAAATTTTTCAATTGTCAACTCCACATTTACTGCTTGAACTAGAGGAGAACTATGGAATGGCCATTTAACACAATCATTCTATTGGAAATTCTATGAGAGGAGGTCTAGGAGACTTTCAAGAGGGGGGGGGGGGGGCTGTGTGATGGTCTAAAGATCCCTAGATCAACATTTAACTGAACACTTCTCATATAGAAAATATCTACTAATGCTTTTGTTTACATTTTATCTTTGCGTCATTTTCATTTAGGACGATTTCAGTATCATTTTTGACCGATTTATGTGTCATTTTTGCGTCATTCCCCGTTTTTTTTCCCGCATCCTCTTTTGAATCTATAGCGTCATATTGGTATTGTTTTTGAGTTATTTTCTGAAAATTTCTGTGTCTTTTTCACACCGATTTTGTATTAAGCCATTCCCGTATTAATCTTTGAATGATTATTGTATCATGGTTTTTCTGTACTATTTTCGAAAAACTTTCGTGCTATTTCTAGTGTAATTCTTGCGTTGAATCTTAATGTTCTATACAAACAAGTTCTTCAAATTGAATGCTGCAAAAAAAACATAAGTGGATGGTTTTTCATTGATATCTTTTCTTGACAGTTTTAGGTCAGTCCGTAGCCCTGAACTTACAAAGTCCGCTTTGACGTGCGATTGGTCATGAGTTCGAATGCTAGTAGAATCAGACCATTTGTTGTAGGGTGAACTTATACGCATGGGTTTATTTTCAGGCTTCCTTCTATCCCCATACTTGGCCATTCTCTCACGCTAAATTTCAGAAAAAATTCCCATACAGTTGAATGAACAACTCTCCAGGTAGTTACAACTTCCGATGCTTTGCAGGGTAAGTAACGAGGCTATTTATTACAAAAGTTCACATCAATGGACAACGTAATTCTAATTCCCTAATATAAAAAAACGAGGCTATTAAACAAGAGCATTTATATTTAGTAGCAGAAAGGGTAAGAGTACGTAAGTCTTGTTACTCTCCGGTGACACAGTAAACTCGGTCTCTGGCCACAACGATTGTAACACTTCCTTCCTTTTTTCCCTTACCAACCGTGAGCACAACATTAAATTTTGGTCATGAAAAATTGCTCTTAATCTTTATGTCACTTTAGATAACTATAAACATAGATATAACCAATGTTGTTACTAAAGTTTTAAGTTTTGTTTTTTTTTTTTTTTTTTTTTTGTTTTTCCCATGTAAACTTTCTACATCGGTAATAGATACTCTATCTAAAATTGTCCCACGGAGAAATTGTGTTGGTCCAATACACCAGAATTTTTAACTCTCAACGACGTGTATTTTCTCGTTGAGCCATTTTTGTTTTTTTTTCTCGTGTTAATCCATCGTCATGTTATTTTTGTATGTCGAAGAGCTTCATACTGATAAAGCAGGTGAGCTGACGTTTCAACTGCAAAGTTGCAGAAGGGGCAATCATACAGAGAGCAGGGTAGTGTCCGGTAAAAACTCTTTTGTAGAGACGTAGTTTACCACGCTTTAGACCGAGAAGCTTCTTGGTTATAGCAGAGTAAACTGTTTAGTTTGTTTGCAGCCCTGTGCAGTGTGTCGAACAGTTGACATATTTCCATGACACCGCATCGAAAAGTACTGTTGCCTCTCTTGCAGACTTCGACAGCAGCGTTCAACTGTACGCTTCTCTATTTTCGACCTCTTGACTGTCACATTCTGCGAATGACAATAATTAGATATAACGCGACAGTTTAGCACAGTAATAAAATGGAAAATTTACAATTTCTATATAAAGTCAAAGCTGTTTTTGTGCGAGGGATAGGAACCGCATAAAATGAATCGCATAAAAACAAAATGATTTGAAGCTTCACGTGCAGCTATAGAACAATGTTTTCGAAACATTATTGAAAACATCTTTTCTTACACGGTGGATAGGGACCGCTTAAAAAAATTCTCAGTCAAAAATAACTCGAAAGTTGATGATTCTGATTTAGAATACCCAGGAGAACAATTTTAAAACATCTGATTGATAAACGTAACTTTTTTAACAAACGCTCCGTCGTAAAACTGGCTCGAATGGTATTTTTTGACGCAACACTTATGTAATGCGTTGAAATTCATTCCAAGGATCGGAAAAACTAAACGCCTGGAATTCTTGTCGGATGTGGTCCTTTTTCATATACCGCACGAAAAAAGTAGGCGCGTAAAAATTTGCACAAAAGAATGTCGTACAAAAACAGGTTTGACTGTACTGCCGCAAAATACACAGTGCAACAAAAAATTACTTTTTCTTCTGCCTTGGCTTCTATGCATGATTTTTTCATGTATTTTGACGCAAAAACAAACTCCTCCGAGTTTGAACACGTTTTACCTAAAGAGGCAACAGTGGCGCCATTTTGAATTTTTGAGAAATCGGAAATTTTCGATATTTAATAAGCCAAAAATTGTAAAAGTTTGTCCAACAGATCTTAAATCGGACAAAAACTGAGCTCAAAACGGTGATTCTACGAAAACGGTTTTGGCATGGTTTTAGTATATTTCCAAAAGCGAAGTAATATCGAGTATGTATGAGCATTAATGGTAATGCGTGAATGTCTAAAAGTGGTGGTCAAATTATGTCTTATATTGAGTAAAAAAGGTTCAAATCGAAATTGTCAGCAACAAGTAAATTTTGCCCCAATTCCCCTACAATACTAAAATATGTAAAGATACAATTACAATTTGTCTTAACATGATCATCCCCCTTTTGCGAGGCGGGGGGGGGTCCACTGTTGCCCTTTAAGGTGGAACGTTTTCAAACTTGGAGGAATTCGTTTTTGCGTCAAAATACATGACAAAATCATGCATAGAAGCCAAGGCAAAAAAATTGTTGCACTGTGATATCATCAATTTTGGATCTAAATACCTGTGTCGCTAGTTGGGATCTAGACTGGTTGTAACTCGAAACACGAATGCTTGTGAAAGCTACATCCGTTATACACTTATCAAGCCTCACCTCGCGAAGAGTTATATAATTTTGCCTTTTCAATATCCTCCCAACTCTTACTACTCATCAACTACATCAACTACACTATATACACTAAGGCGTTTTTTACGCGTGGGATACGTGCCACGTAAAAAAAACCGCGTAAATTCCGGAATCCGTGTAAAAAAACCGCGTTAATTCTGCAATCCGAGTGAAGAGAAACCGCAATCCGCGCAAAAAAAATACCGCGTAAATTCTGGAATCCGCGTAAAAAAATCGCGTAAAAAGCGACCTTAGTGTATAGCACATCGAAGATCAATCTTTTCTCTAACTGTATTAAATAACTTCATCGTTGGAATGTTCCAGTAAAGTTTTCAAACTGTGATCTTCATCACCGACGGGGAATGGGTAAACTTCTAAACTTTTTCTTTCGAAAAGAGCTCGCTGTAGCAAAAGTTTCATTCAAATTTAGCATATTTGAGCAAAAGTAGGATGATAAGTAAATAGATTCCACTTCAATTCGAAATAAATGCAGACAGCTACAGTCAATAACACATGAGCTAGAGATTGTCTTTACAATGACAACAATATAAAGAGAAGTAAGCAAGAGAGTCCATGCTGAATTCGTGGAAAAAGCAAGCGATAAAAGCAGATCGTATGAAACTTCGGGAGCGGCTACTGTCGCGTAGTGTTTCATTCCACAATGGTAATCACAAAAATCTTGCTACTGCCGTGTAAATGCTGTAGCATACCAGTACATTTCCCCAGCCTGGCCCTGTTTCCATGTTTTAAGTTTGCGCTTGACGGCGGATTTGGAGGTACCCTGAAATGGCTCAGGGTCAATCAATTCCTGCGCTGATCCTTGTCTTGCGAGGTAGTCAACATTTTCATTGCTCACGATACCACAGTGTCCAAGTACCCAATACAGTCGAACCTAATTCTGCCGGGATAACTCCCGTAGTGCTGCACTGCACTCTCAAACTAATTTGGACGCACATTTTAAGGACTTAAGTGCCAATAGTGCAGCTTGGCTGGACGAGAGAATGCCGATGAGTATATACTTCTGCTTGAAAAACAGTAACCCATATACCCATTGAAATAGTTTCCTGAACACTGAACCAATAAACTCCGGAGCCAGTGTTGAATCCTATTTTCAAACCATATGTACATAAGCATTGCGATGGAAGACCATCCCTGCTCCACATAAGGCGAAACACTTTATATGAAACGTCGAGAATGTTCTGAACTGCCATGCAGTCTGATATTGTGGTGACTAAGGGTGCGAATTTAAACTCCCTTAGAATGCGAAGATGACCTACGTAGATGATCGCCTTCGAAGATTGTTCTATTTTGCTTCTTTCTTTACATGAAGATGTAGAGTAGGGTGTCCCAAAAAAAATCGATGTTGAAAAAGTCAAGGTGCTCAGCCCTAAATTTAAAGATAATGTTTTTTACAGCATTTTTGTAGAACATTTCGACTTTTAAAAAAATTGTTTTCAGGTTGCCCAAATGTGATTTATGAAAAAATGACTTTTTTCAGCTACAATATATTTTATATTTTATATTTTTTTATTTTTGTGGGGTTACTTTCGAATATTTTGCATGGTTTGGTTCAGCATTTCATTCAGTTTTATGACTCCCAGAGCCTATTAAACATCACAAAAAAAAATAATTTTTCTAATAATTTTTAGATAAAACCCTACAAAACACAAATAAAACAAAATTGTGATCAAGAACTGAAATTTTAATTGCAAAGCGGGATTTATGACGAAAGTTTACATGCAAAAAGATACTTGATATCTAATCGGGGAGCAGAGATATTGGCATTTTTATATGTGATGGATTGTGATTTTAACAAATATGTTGAATTACTGTTTTATTTTGGGAGATAAAAAACAACAATGTTTAGAAAACAAATGTATTTTCAGATGGCTGATAACTTAGTAGAAGGTTTGAAAATTCGGAAAAATTTGTGAAAAAAGTTAGAACGAAAATTGTGATTTTTCGTGCCTTCTATTTGAAAACTCAATGGTGCTCGTAATATATGAGAGATAGAAACATGATGTCTTCGGTAAAGTTTCTTGTTTTAATATAACCTAAAACTTTGTCGAGGACACCGTGCGTCTATCTTATTTTGATTAAAAAGTAAATTTTTTATTTCACTCATAGGTGGATTTATCACCAATCTTTTAACATTAAAAGATGCATTTTTAAATATTCTGAAACTCCTCCGAACATACCTTATGGCTATAATCATCATTCGAATCACTATTTAGGAAATTATACGCACAAACGGTAAAATAAAATACTGTGCAATGGAGATATTGAGCTTTAGTGGCATTCTTGACAAAATGCATAGTTTTCTATTACATGTAAAAACGCCAATATCTCAGCCCCCCGATAAGATATCAAGGATCTTTTTTTATTTAAATTTTCGTCTTGATCCCGCTTTGCAGAAAAAATTTCAGTTCTTGATCAAAAAAAAATTTTATGTGTGTTTTGAAGGGTTTTATCTGAAAATTATAAGAAAAATTCACTTTTTTGTAATGTTCAATGAGCTCTGTGAGTCAAATAATTGAATGCGATGCTGAACCTAACCATGCAAAATATTCAAAAACAATCCCACAAAAATAAAAAAATATATGGAAAAATTTAGGAATCGAACAGAGTTGAAAAAAGTGCAAAAGAGTGGGTTTATAGCTGAAAAAAGTCATTTTTTCATAAATCACGTTTGGGCAACCTGAAAACAATTTTTTAGAAAGTCGAAATGTTCTACAAAAATGCTATAAATAACATTATCTTTCAATTTAGGGCTGAGCACCTTGACTTTTTCAACATCGATTTTTTTTGGGACAGCCTAATGTAGAGGCATGAAGATGTAGTAGACAGAGTATGGCCTCCAAAGCTGCCGTTGGTGTGATGCGCATGACACTGGTAATGGAGAGACAGACCAGTCTTTGAATTTTATTAAGCTTTGCGTGGGTTGTCACTTCATTTACCCTTGGTTACCACACTAGAGTGGCGTTGGTAATTCTTGGCCGTGCAATGGTTTTGTAGTCCAATTTAGCTTACTGCCCAGAAACACCAATTCAGGTTAGTGCCGTCTGAAGGCAGTTCGCCATAGTTGCGTCACATTTTTCGCGAATTATGCGGACTACCTCATCGGCATAGCCAACAATCTCATAGCCAAGCTGGGTTAGCTGACTTGATAGTGGATCGAAAACCAGCGACCAAAGCAGAGACAGCTGTTATTTCTCTGCTTGAAAACACATTCTGAATTCAGGTCCATTTCAGTGTTATCACCTCTAATTTTCAGGGGAGCTGTATTGATCGAAATGTAGGATTTGACAATAGCGCCTTTAATATCAAGAAAAGTGCATAGCAACGTCTCTTGATACTCCAGCGACTTTTTGATAAGAGTCACTATGTCATGAAGAGCAGTTTCCGTTGATTCATCAGGTAGGTAAGCGTGCTGATCTTTGTGTAGTGGCGAGTCCTTGAGAAACTGATTGCAGATATAGCTATCTGCATTCGCCATTTACTTCAGGAGTGTAGATCACTTCAGCAGCCTAGAGCCGGGGTGGCTCGTGCCGTATCAAGAATTTTTCTCCATTCTACTCGGTCCTGGGCTACTCGTCGCCAATTTCCTAGACGTCTCGATACTCGCAGATCCGCTTCAACCTGGTCAAGCCATCTAGCACGTTGGGCCCCTCTATTCCTGGTGCCGGTGGGGTCCTTTAAGAGAACCGATTTTACCGCGCAGTCATCCGGCATCCTCACGACATGCCCGGCCCATCGTTGCCTCCCGACCTTCGTCAGGTGTGCAATGGAAATCTCTCCAAGTAGTGTCTGTAGCTCGTGATTCATACGCCTACGCCACTCTCCGCTTTCGGTTTGTACTCCACCAAATATTGTCCGCAACACTTTCCGTTCAAATACGGCCAGTGCGCGTATGTCCTCTGTGAGCAGCGTCACGGTTTCGAGTCCATAGAGAACTACGGGTCTAATTCGGGTTTTGTACATCGTCAGTTTCGTGCGGCGGCGTATGCTCCTGGATCGCAGCGTCCTGCGAAGGGCAAAGTAGGCTCGATTTCCAGCTTGAATACGTCGTTGGACCTCCTTACTTGTGTTATTGTCGGCGGTTACCAGAGATCCCAAGTATACGAACTCCTCTACCACTTCGACGTCGTCCATGACCACCGTCCGTGGGAGGCGAATGTTAGTTTTTTTCGAGCCTCTTCCTATCATATACTTGGTTTTCGACGCATTTATTTCTAGTCCAATTCTGCTAGCTTCCACTTTTAGTCTGGCGTAGATTGCCTCCGCCGTCGCTGAGTTTCTTGTAATAATGTCCAGGTCGTCTGCAAAGCCTATGAGTTGACTACTTTTGCTAAAAATCGTGCCTCTCGTTTCGATGACCGCCCGTCGGATTACACCCTCAAGGGCAATGTTGAACAGTGTGCAGGATAATCCATCTCCTTGTCTCAACCCTCTGCGCGCTTCCAAGGGGTTCGAGAGAGTCCCCGACACGCACACGTAACACATCACTCGGTCTAAGGTAGATTTGATAAGTCGTGTCAGTTTAACCGGAAAACCGTAATCGTACATTATTTGCCTTAGCTGGTCTCGATCGACTGTATCATACGCTGCCTTGAAGTCCACGAAAACATGATGTGTGCGCACGTTGTACTCCCGGCATTTCTGAAGGATCTGCCGGAGAGTGAAAACTTGATCCGTAGTAGCGCGTGCTTGTGTGAAGCCCGCTTGATACTGCCCTACGAATTCTTTCGCTAAAGGAGATAGACAGCGGAGTAGGATCTGGGAGAGGACTTTGTAGGCAGCGTTGATCAGCGTAATGCCGCGGTAGTTGCTGCATTGTAGCCGATGGCCTTTTTTATAGATGGGGCATACAACTCCTTCCATCCATTCCTCCGGTAGTCTCTCTTCCTCCCAAATCCTAGTGATTACCCAGTGGAGTGCCATTGCTAGAGCCTCTTTTCCGTGTTTATAGAGCTCTGCCAGGAGCCTGTCCTTGCCGGCGGCTCTGTTGTTCTTAAGTGACCCAATTTCCCGTTCGATCTCCAGGATATCAAGAACTGGGACACTACTGTCGTATGTAGGCACTCCAAGGATAACTTCCCTCCCGCCTCCTTCCGTTGCTCCGCTATTGAGGTGCTCATCGAAGAACTGCTGCCACCTATCAACCACGTCCCTACACATATCTGGACTCGGTGTGTAGCCTTCACGGGATTGGTTCACTTTTTCAAAAAACTTGCGTCTATCGTTAGCCCGAAACAGTTGCTCCAGCTCTTCACGATCTCTGTCCTCCTGCTGGCGCTTCTTCTTCCGCAGAATCGTGGTCGCGTTCTCTCTTGTGGCGATGCTTAGATAATTTTTCCAAGCTCTTTTCTTCCTCTCCACCGCTTGCTGGCATTCCCCGTCAAACCAGTCATTTTGTCGGTTCGACGATACCACACCTAGTGCCGCGGATGTGGCCTCTTCAATGGCCGAGCGTAGCTTCCCCCATCCATCGTCGAGAGTCGAAGCACATAGCTCTTCCGTGGAAGGTAGTGCCTCCTCAAGTAAGCGCGCGTAGTTCTCTGCAGCGGGTTGGTCAACTGCCGGATGTTTGGCCGGGGAGGACGGTTCTGACGTGTGTGAAATACCGTGGATAGTTTTGAGTGCACATGTACTGCTACTAGGTGGTTGTCTGAGTCGAAATCCGCACCCCGGAGGGAGCGTATGTTTGTAATGTTTGAGAACAATCGGCCATCAATGAGAACGTGGTCAATTTGATTTGATGTACGGTGGTCAGGTGATCTCCAGGTGGCTTTGTGGATATCTTTGCGTGGAAAGAAGGTGCTTCTAATCACTAGGCTTCGGGAAGCTGCGAAGTTGATGCATCGTTGGCCGTTGTCGTTCGTGTCGGTGTGTAGGCTGTGAGGCCCTATCACTGGTCTATACATCGCTTCCCTACCAACCTGGGCGTTCATATCCCCGATGACGATTTTGATGTCCCGTGACGAGCAGCCGTCGTATGTTGCCTCCAAATGCGCGTAGAACGATTCCTTCTCGTCGTCAGGTCTACCTTCATGCGGGCAGTGCACGTTGATGATGCTGTAGATTAAGGAACGACCTTTAATCCTCAACAGACACATCCTCTCGTTGATCGCCTTCCAAGTGATCACGCGATCCTGCATTCTGCCTATTGCACAAAAACCCGTTCCCAGCTCGTTGGTTGCTCCACCGCACTGGTAGAACTGGGCCTTGCCTCCACGGACAGCAGATGGTGTGATGTACATTGAATGTAAGCTCACAGTTGTTAAGAGGAAAGAGAACTGTTTTCTCTTTAGGATGAATATGAGCAAAACAAAGCCTGCTTTTCACTTGCGGGTTTGCAAATGGGGAGTGGTTGAGGCATCAAGCTCTTACAAGCCGCCCTGCTGAACCTTAACTTTCATTGCAGGGTTGCGTTGAGCAGGTAGTGATGACGAAATTGGATTTTTCGTCTGTACACGCAAAAGTTCAAGCTTACATCATCAGATGTGTCCTCTCAAAACGCACACTAAATGCTCTGGCTATTCACAACAAATGTGTCAAAAGGATAACGCAACAGTTGCGTAATGAATACATTGACAAAGCCCGAAATCAGAATGTGTATATTATACACAAAATCGTGGTGTTTCGGTAGACTTAGGTTTTGGGCAAAGGATCAGTTTTGGGGCGCTCAAAAAAAGCTGGTAACTTTCGCGAGTCGGTGAGTATCAAAGGCTCGTGCATTCCTATTCACCGTCAGCAACCGAAACAGCCAATAGCGAGCCTTCTTGCAACAGAATTTACTGACGCTGGGGCCAATAGCGTGGAACCGAATGTATATGAATAAAACCAGAGTCATTAAATGCAAAATGTTTTAATTGTTATTGACCAGATTTATGATAGTGAATCGATCAGTTCATATTTGCATTTACCTAGTACCAAAATCATCAGTATAGATTACTGCTAGCATTGCTTTAACGATAGCTGCATTCTGAAAAATATTACCAATACCAGTACGAATCATCATGGCAATACTAGCAACGGTTAATACTTCAAAAGTGTTTGATTTTGAGTCGTCCAATACATTGAACATTCGCTAGAACACCAAATGTGTTATGAACAATACATATCCGTTGTACTGGTTCCGAAACAGTACAAAAAACGCTCTGGAAAGACGCATTATTGATGTGGCTACGCACAGCCCAACTTTTGCGTGTATCTTTATTGATTGCGTTGAGTAGGTGGTGATGACTGAACTGATCGTTCTTCATATACCTTCCTCTTCGTCGCAACAGAAGTTCCCTTCTGTATATAGGGCGTCGTTCTGCCTACCCGGCAAGCCTTACCAAACATGTAGTTTAGTAAGAAGTGCTGCTCGATCTCCCGAAAAAGTTCGATGGTTTTCGCTGCTACCTTGCGGTTCTTTACGCGAATCTCTAGCACGGACATACAATCGTCGTTCCGATTCTGGATGAATCGCAGTACCTTCTCGTCATCTCTGCGCTGTTCGAAAAATAACCTGCGAACAGGATCGCTTTCGGCAGGTTATCCGCGTGATAAACACGCAGTTGTGCTCCTTCCCAAGAAGCTAGGTCTGGGATAGTCTTCTCCAGCCACACAACCGTTTCGCTGTCGGCGCAGGCCAAGTAAAAATAGCCGTGTTAAAAATGGCAACTCCTGAGCTTAGCCTGAGTAGCAGACAGTCTAGTGCCGCAATTCGATCTAGCACCGAATCGTGCATAGTTCCAAGTTGCTCCTTGAATAGAAGTTTGGTGGGGTAGCCATCAAGGGTGATGGCGATAGTGTCTCGGGACCGCGGGACCATCGCCATTGCGAACCCGAGATTTTTTGTTCGCGCGGACGATCGGCGCTGTTGTTTGATGATGGGACGTCATCTGATCATTGCCGCTTAACAGTAACTTGACGACTTTGCAGGTCTGACCGACCAGAGGATCGAAAGGGCTAGCATTCTGTCTTCATCCCTTGGCCTTCTTTCAGGTGTGCCGCGTACCTGTGTTTTTGTGCCTTGGAGATACGCTTCACTTTCTCCTTACGGCGAGCAGGCAGACTAGAAATACTGTCAAGGTTAAACCCTGACTTCATCTCCTGGTCAAGTAGTGTTCGTTGGACTACTTCCTCCGTCTCCTGGTTTGTTGAAGTTGTTTATGTTGTTTATATTGTTTATATTGTCCATGTGAATCCATTCTTTTTACATAATAGCCATGAATAGTAGCTCTTACAACCATTCTCCTTGCAGAGGCTTTGGACCGTCTGCTTTGGTTCTCAATAGTTCAAGTCCATTCATACGAGTACTAAAGGATCAGTATGCACTTTCCATTATTTTTTCTATTGCTTTTGCGTTTTCAAACCATTTGTATGCCATTTTGTACTATCCCATTGTTGAAAAATTTTTGTGCCATTTCGGTATCATGTTTGGTATTATTTTTCAGCCATGCCCTGATTTTTTCCTATTCTTTGTTTTTTTTATACATATTAAATCTGTGCACTGTTTTGACGTGGGACTACGTCTTTCTTTACTATACTAAGGTATATTTTGTGAAAACTGAAATGAAAATGTAACGTTTTTGGTTGGCGGAATGGAAGATTTTAGATGCTAATAGCGCTCAAACAAGGTAATTATTTTTCCTATTAATACTTCAATTGGCATTTCTATGATAGTGACCATAATTTTATGCTAGTTATTTTTAGCACTGAGCTTGTTTTGCGTTTATTTGTAACATGGGACTGACCAAAATTCATATTTTTCTAATCAATTTAGCAACAAAAAGCTTTTTCTTGCGATTTTTTGAGAGCACCGGGTATGTGAAGAAGTTTTTGAGGTTTAAGCAAAAAGGGATGAAAAATTACATGACTCTGTTAGGCATTTATGGGCAGTTCATGTGGGTATTGGTATTTGTATGCTGTGGTTTATGACAGGTGTATGTGGTTTTTGTGAAATGTTCATGGATAATTGTGTATGATATTTGAACGTTTGATTTGTATTATATACAATGGCTAAGGCAAAATAAAAACTTCACATCCACCATAGTCCCACGGCAAGCACATACCCTTTTACTTTTTTGCCATTTGTTTGAGTATTATTTTTTTATCTCACTTTTGAGTGGTTTTTTTCGTATTGGTCATTTTTTGTACCTTCTATGATCTGTTTTTTTAATCTTTCACATGGTATATTAGAGCTATTTTCGTATATTTTGTTAAATCGTTTTAAACTCTACATCAAAGCTGCGTCTTACAGTATTTAAAAATCCTTTATATCATCTATTTATTTTTATTCATCTGAAAAAGAGACAGCTTTCGAATATAGATCATTCTTGTCAGTCTTGTGACACTTTCATGTTTCTTTTGAGTTTTTTGTGTCATTTCATGTCATTTATAGCCAACTATTATTTCACGAGCTATCATAATATCATATTTGTATCACCAAGCAAGTTTTTTTGTCACTTTTCGTATTTTTTTATCGTTATTTCGAGAACCTTTTTCCTTACAATTCATGCTTTAGCAATTGCTGTCTGAAATAAAAAGTAAACCAGAGCAACTATCACGAGCTATCACTTCTTGCAATGTTTCCTCGCCCAAACCGTGTAAATGAACTGACATCTCGCCATCGCACTATCAGCGGTCCATGTTAAACTACTTTATGCAGTTTCTTTCCCGGAGCGATCTGCTCGTATCCATGCGCACAGTTTGTATCATTATTTTGAACAAATCCGTTCGAATCGACACTCAACTCCGACAGTTTCATTTCACCTAACAACAAGCGAGCAATCCAATTCGCGTTTGCGTTGTACACCTTTGGGGCAAATATCGATGGCAGACATCATCTCGGTGTATGCAATGTTTCAGTTTTGCAGCTGGTCATCAGCGCCGGCTGATCTAGGCGCACCAAGCCACAGTCCGTCTCCGTTCCCGAGTGTGGGATCACGAAAATTGTAACGACTCAATTGGATCAGCAAACCCATCTAGGCATGGAAATTTGCTCCATCGAACACCGAAGCTTCGCAGTAGAAAACCCAAATGCAGATAAATTATGCATGTCAATCGTAATCAAACGAAAATCTCTCGGCTCTTCGATTCACAACAACGACAACGACGACGACGACGCCGGCAAAAGATTCCAGTTATGTCTGACATTTGATGCGTGACAAAAATATCTCGCGCTCTAACCAGTCTCCGGGCAGATTGCTGGTGCCGCAAAGAGGCCTTGTGATTCCGGAAGAGACTTCGCAGAGCGGTGCAAAAAGTCGAGCAACATAAATCTACATTTTTGCCGGTCGTTCATCTGCATACGCCGTGAAAGTTGGATGCTCCGACCGACCAACATGAGATGGCCAGTGGTAAACACAAACACACACACACACTCTTATATCCTCTTGATGTGAAATCGTACCGTTTGCTGCTGCAGTCTGATGGCTGCATTTTGCCACAGAGCTGTGATTAGAGTGAAAAAACATCACACATGCGAGTGCATTTAGCGCAGACGAAGACGACTAGCGGCGGCGCAAGCTGATGAATGCGAAGTCCGTGAGCCATGAAGAATGCAGAAAAACAATCGCACGGAAAATCGATCGAAGAAATTGACATCAGGAAGTAATTTGAATGGAAATTCTCTCGATCGCACGGCAGTGGCTGTGAGCTGAACAGCATCGGAGGATGAAGAGGGGCTATGAACATAAATTTTATTCAAATGATAGATGTTACTAGCGGATGGGTGATAATCGATGTGTGTAATTGAAGATCATTATTGCGATTGAATTCTTTGCAAACTGAAATGAAAACTAGGATCAATCCAGTCCAAACAAACGAAAAAAGGTCTTCTTTCATACCAATCCATTTGTCGAACGATCCATTAAAATTTTCAACGATCATTTGGCATTCCTGCCGGGAGAAACTCTCCATCGAATCGCCACTCGTCGTAGTCGTCGTCCGACATGCGGCCTTCGCAATCAGCCATAGCGGAACCACAAATTAGAGTCGAACGCTTTCACCCGTGACGGCTTAGCGGCGGTATTTCCACCCACCCACAGCTAATTGAAAATAGACCGCCTCCGTCAGACACACAGCGCATATATCTACATGTGAGTAAATAGTTACGATGCTTATACCGAAGCGCTCCATAAATCACCATACTGTGTGTTCGTATGGCAGGTTGCAAGTTCGGACACGGTCCAAAGGCGATTGGCTTGTGGGGAGATCCGTCCATTTTGCTACCAAGACTGGAAGCGAATTCACCTGTCTTGTGCTATTTTCCAACTAAACACTCATAAGCCACCGTTGGTCGACTGAAACGCTGCAGAGAGAATCGAAAGAGGAAAGCATCAAATTAGCATAATGATATTAATTAGCTTGCTAGCAAATGGTTTCGGATCGGTGAAGGCTGCCGACGCGAAACCTTAGCAAAAGCTAGTGTAAATAAAATAAAATGGCGATTCCTGATGATTTCTTCCCCCCATCGCACGCGTACCGACATTAGTCGTGAATTCCCGAATGGTGGGGAGTTGTTTCGGACATGCGATCCATCGAATCCAACCGCGTGCCGGCCGTCGTCGTCTTCAGCTCTTCGTCGGCAGAGAGGCAAAATCAAACAAAACGAAACTGAACAATATGTGGCATTGGATTGGAAGAGGAATAATTATGTATTCCAAACGCATCATCATCACCACCATCAGCAGGTAGGTTGAAGCATTGCTTTGCTTGCCTAGAGTTTTGGATCCTCCCCGCTTGGGTAAACCAGCGAGCGCGACGCGTTTGCGTGTGCCGCCGCCGCCGGTGCGATGGGTAAACACCTGCTGAATTTGAGCTTTAGCTTTTTTTTTTCTTCCACTTGATGAACGCTCGAACACTATTGGTCAGTTGCGGTCAGGCTGCGTGGAATGGAGACTATCCGAGGCCGGCACAATGCACATAAATTAGCATCAACTTTTCGATTCGCTGTCACGCTTTTTGCTTCGGTGTGGTAAAATATTTTGGTAGGGGTTTTTCGAAGCGGCGGAGAAGATTGATTAGTGTTTGTTTTTTTTCAGTTATGAAAGTTGAAATAAACAGGTTAAAATTTTTTTTTCGTTCTCTGCTTATTGGACAGTTTATGTGGGTCTGGTTTTATAATTTTTATCGGTATTTCGGCTAGCAACAGTCTTTCCTAGCTAGATTGAATTGCCCCAGGAAGCGAAGATGGAAGAAAATGTGAGCAATTCTTGAGTATAATCATTTTGGGAAACCGTTAAGATCAACGAAAATGATTAAAATGCGTATGCAGAATTGCGTACACAACGTTTTTTGCTATGAAGAGCCATTGTGACAGAAATGCAATACGGTATAACAATATTTGTCGTTTTTGTTTTGAAGGATTTAATGTTCTCTTCTACAAAAAAAGACGAACAGAATTCGAAAGCTTGTGTCGTATCATGATCGAACCTCGCAATAATATAATATAATATGCAATAATATGGATTATGGATTATCGAAATATGGATTAATAGCTCCTAATGTTTAACATTGTTTATTAGATAGGTATTAAACATATCAGGAACCAGTTTTGATAAAAAAAACCGTTCGTTAAGATTTATAAAAAGCCCAAGCATGAAGGGTTTTTGATACATTTCAAAATGCTTTGGAATTTAACATTGTCAAGACGACTTCAGGTTAAGAATTGAAAAAAAATGCACATTTTATACCTTCATAGGTTTTTCTTCAAATTAACATTTTTAATTTTTTGGTAATATATATAATATGATAATATCATGGGCGCAACTACGGGGGGGCTAGGGGGGCTGAAGCCCCCCTAGAAAGTGTTTAGCCCCCCCTAGAATTTCCCAGAAAATGATTGTATTCAATATATCTACATTCCATATTACTTATCAGAGCATCAAAATCAACACAAATTGAGATGTCGTCATTCATTGGCTAAGAACTAGTTCTGCACCCAGAATCGATTCTCAACCCTTGCTCTCTTACTCACCTTACCAGTCAGACGAGAGCTGTAATAACTCGTGATGTATCAAGAAGTCGCCATTTTACTTGGTTTTGGGCTGTGTTTCACCCGTTCCCCAGACGTCTCATCACTCGCAAGTCTCTTTCGATCTGGTCGAGCCATCATGCACGCTGCGCCCTTTAATTCCTTGTGCCGGTAGGGTTGCTGAAGAGAAGTGATTTCACAGGGTTGTCGTCCGGCATTCTTACGATGTGACCGACCCACCGCAACCTGTTGTCTTTCGCCAGGTGTGCAATGGGGTTCTCTCCAAGCAGCGCTTGTAGCTCATGGTTCATGCGCTGTCGCCATTATCCGTCGTCCGCTTGTGCTCCACCGTAGATAGTCACCTTCTGTTCGCCGATAGGCACCTTCTGTTCGAAAACACCAAAAGGACTTCCGTAGAGGACTACCGGTTATATCAGGGTTTTGTAGTTTTTTGTATCGAAGTGGTCATGTCCGATCATCACCGTGATAGGTGCGTACGTTTCTAATGTCTGAGAAGAACGGGCCGTCGTTGAGAACGTGGTCAATTTGTTTTGCTGCACGTTGGTCGAGAAAAGAAGGGGCTTTGGACTGCTAATCCGCGGGAAGCTGCGAAGTTGGTGCATAGCAGGCTGTGCGGGCCGATAACCGGCTTATATAAGTCTTTCCTTCCGTTCATGTCCCCAACGACGATCTTGATGTCTCTACGCGAGCAGCTATCGTGCCTTGCGGCCACAAATCCACCGTACCTTCTCTCCTTTCCGTCAAAGCTCCTGGAGCGCAACGATCCGAGATCCGGGTCGTTAAGCGATCTACTGTTACATGTACTGAGCTTCTAATCGTCGTCCTTAAGCAGGTATTAGACGACGCAAATATTTGCTATTTTTGGTACGATTTTTATTTGCACAAAATAAATTCTGTATTAAAAAATAGCAAATATTTACTTCGTCTAATGCCTGCGACGAAATAATCGTCGGCTGGGTTTTGAATTCTTGATTCTCCGTAGTATGTTGATTTTAGTATGCTGCCTTACTAGGGCTGCGATGCCTAGTCTCGCGACGGAGCTGCCGCCATAGATGTAGCTGGCGAGACACCGCATTTCATAGTTCAACCGTCCGGTCCGGATCAGTCACTGTTTGAGCCGCCCCTAGCCTGTCGGGTAGACGCGCAGACAAGCTGCTCTCTAAGGAGAACAACTACCCCTTCCTGTCAGCATACGACCAAGTTCCCACCGGTACACCGGTTTTTCCTTGGTTGCTCGTATCCCAGTCGGTACCACGTGGAGGTAGGAATAGGACATTATGCCTTGAACCACACTGGGCTCTATTTTAATCTAACTAGTACGGGTGAACTGTTAAAAAACACTGCCCAGCCGTTTACCAAATCTGGCTCTCCTCAATAACGAATCAGTGTTGCTGAAAGAGCTTGGCGTTGACGGTGTGTTCAAGATATTCAGTACATCTTCGGAGATTCTATCCCTAAGTGATTTGTTTCTGCTTTTACGATACTATTCTAAGCGTTATTAAATAAGCATATACAAACTCTTTTTTCTCTTTTTTAAAATGACATACATGAAAACTAGCCCCCCCCTAGAAATTTTCCTTAGTTGAGCCCATGGATAATATTTGAAAAACAAAAAACAAAACCAAAAAAATCGAGAAAGCTGAAGCGTAAAAAGAAAAAAAATGCTGTAGTAAAAAAGGAAATAATAGAAAATGATAGTAAACAGTACCCACACGCAAAAGTTGAAGTCTTGTACAATCATTGTGTCTTCCCGATTCGCACAAATGTTGCACAGAAATCGCACAATAAATGTGTCGCTTTTTTCTCAAGCGACGAGAGGAATTTCTCTCTCGCTCGTAAAATTTCCATGTATGTGCGACAAATTACAATTTGCAGGTTTCTCTTTCGCTTCTTTCTCGGTCCGGATTGCGACGCGCAAGGCGATATCTCGTTGCTTCACGAGATGAGCGAGACACCTCTGCTGTACATACTTGATACCAGTGTCTCTCACTCATACTGTCGGTGCGTGCTTGCTGCTATTCAGAGGAATGCATGAAGAAGAAAAAGTATCTCGCAAGCGTGTGTGCAAAAGACTTGAAAAGCGTAGCATATGTGTCGTCCTCAAGCAGAAAGGAGGAGAATGGTTTTGCTTCTCGCTCGCTTTGCAATGCTGCTTGATACCAGTTGAAACTGTTTAGGTGTAGTAGTTTGGAGCTGCCAACTACATTGGAGAAACGCTAGAGCATTAATTGCGTTATGCCCAACACGCAATCACTGTACTGGTTCCGAATTACATCAACAATTGCGCTAAAACCGCACAATTTTGTACTGGTTTCGCACCATCCAACTTTTGCGTGCAGTAACTTGCTCACTAATTGGAAAAGAGTTATATAGATACTTCCATAATGGTCTACTGCATCATTTCAATCAATATGATTTTTTTTGGCGATAGCGCAAAAAAATCTCCTGGTAATAAATAAAATATGAACCAAAGAAAAACGAATAAAGTTATTTAAAAACCTGAAACGTATTCGGGATCGCCATCTCAAAACGCTCAGCATGAGCATTGACGACCGCACACATCGTAGTTGCCCCTCCGTGATTGATTTGAGCTAGTGAAGTTGAACAGAGAGCCACATAGATAGTGTTTGAAATTCTATACTATCTTTAATGTGCAAAAAATCAATAACTCTTACTTTTTAAAAGATCAATAACGGCGCCGGCCACGTCCTTGTGGTCGTTAGGGAAAGTTAGGGGAAGGCTTATTTGTCCGACACAGTTGTTACGAGACCAAGTTCACTCCACGTATGTCACATGAAGGTTATTTGCATTGGTATGACAGAAGATAAGATCAGGTCAGGATTAATCATGGTAGGCGATGCAATCATATATTTTCTAATTTCCCAAGAAACAAATTTTGTTATGTTATCGTTATTTTATGTTATCGATTTAACAAATTTCTCAAAAATATTTGTCTTACTTCTTCCCAGTACAGATACCCCAAAATGAAAAGCGACATATTGTAATATATAATCAACATTTCCATGTCTTATAAATGTGAGTGGTTCTCTGAGATAACATATAAATTCGACATGCAAATTAAAATCTATGGTGAAACTGATGATTTTGCTCACGTATTTAAAAATTAACGCGTTATTCATCATTCTATATAGGTACTCGTTATTATTTGGAAACATCGGTGCAGGATATTTCCATATGAAGCAAATATAATTGATTGGTTTGTTTAAAATAGTCGCTATTTCAATCATCTCACTCGGATGCACACCACCAGTCAATAGAAAGCCTATATCTTTCGTGGAACAAAACGTACATATTTTTTAAGAAAAAAAAAAGAAATGTCGCAGAGTAGCGCTGGTTGAAATGATTCAGTTTAATCGAAGCGTAATGAAAGAATACATTTTTTATATTTCTAATTGTTTTCATTTTTTACGCAGGTTTACGATTTAAAGCTGTTACAATGTAAATTGTTACCGAAACATTCTACGGAATTTTTTTTCACTTTCACTTTGCTTTAAGATGATCGGTGAACCGGTGGAAACTTGTTCTCCTTGAAGGGCAGCTTGTCCGAGCGTCTGTTCCCCATGTCAGGGGCGGCTCAAACAGCGACTGATCGCCAGAACTCTGCTCAAACCGGCACGCGTGGGCATCTCAGTCAGTGAGCTGCGAAAAGTGGAGGTGGAAGTGCGGTGCGGTAAATCCTATCGCGAGAACGACTTTCAAATACCACATCAACTACAGTGGCGACCACAGAGGTGAACGAGGCGTCGGTTTCGTCATCCAAAAAAAACAGATCAAGCGTGTAATTAGGTGGAGGCCCTTCAGTGGACAGATTCTTCAATTACAGTCTAATCAATGCATACGCACCGATAAACGATAATCTTGAGCTGCCCGACAGATCAAACGTATTTTCGGTTGCTTGTGGACTGGTCTTTGACTGCCTATAGCTTCAAAGTTTGTGTTTTGTCAGTGTGTCTTTTAAAGATTACCTGGAAGTTAACTTACATCAGTCTTTCTCAAGACTACCTATTTCTTTCTTTCTCAATACTTGCAATTTGATATTATTTTTGAACTTTTTTCGTATCACCTGAAATGGCAGGACGAAAAAAGAAACCACGCATCGCTACGGGGAGGAAAAGAGAGGCATCTCTTTCTGAAACTAGCTAATGCAGTGAAAATTTATATGATATTCTGCCTGAGCAAGAAGCTGGCGAAATTGAAATGTTCGAAAGTAAAACTATTCAAAGTGAAATTTCTGTAAAAAAGGAAAAAATCCCACCTATTGTGGTAACTATTGCTTCTGAATTTAATATTTTTAAAAGAGAACTTATCAAAAGTTACTTATCAAATTGGCCGAAGAGGCGAATGCCGTTTACTGGCCCAAACATTGAAACATTGGAATCGTCTTATTCAGTATTTAACAGGAAAGATGTATAATTTTTTTACATATGATACGAAGAGCGCCAAGCCGTTCAAGGTCGTATTAAAAGGTCTCAGCAACGATCAAACCGTTGATGAGATCAAAATTGCTTTGACAGAATTACTTGGTATAGCCCCTACCCAAGTAATTCTGATGAAACAAAAATCACGAGGCGAAAACAGTCAGCGAACTGGAATTTCCCTTGTAAATTATTTAATTCATTTTAACCGCAGTGAGGTTAATAACTTAAAAGTTTTAAAAAAGCACATGCTATTTATAACGTGCGTGTAAAGTGGGAAGTTTATAGGAAGTTTGGCGGAGGTGAAAAGCATATCACCCAATGCCGTGTTTGCCAACGTTATGACCATGGTTCAAAGTTTTGTAACATGGAACTCTTCTCACAAAAAGGACACATGTTCTGTGAAAGAGAGTAAAAATTTTCGCTGTGCGAATTGTAACGGCAACCATATGTCGAATTTTTATCAATGCCCAGCCCGTTTAGCAATTGTTAAGGCAAGGCAAATTCAAAACAAAATTCTCCAAGCGTACCAGTGACGCACAGTTTACCTACTCCTTTGCATACCCGTTTAACATATGCACAGGTTACAGGTAGTTCGAACATTCTAACCGCCTAATGTTGGTTGTTCGAAAATGACCGCTAATATGGGTAGGCAAAACACGCTATAAAATAATTGTACACCTAATACCCCAGCTAATATTGCTACCGAAAATATTTTTTCTAATGTCAACTGCAAGGGCCTAATACGGCAGGTAAACTTTCTTTTCTGCAACAAGCAATGTTCGATCTTATGAACGCCATGTTGCAGGCAAAATCAATGTTTGAAGCCATTCAAACTTTACTATTAAAATTGTTTCTAATTTAAAATTTAGCAAGGATTTTAAATAAAACAATTAAAATATTAAATTGGAATGCTCGCTCATTGAAGGCCAATGAGAATGAGCTTTTTATTTTTTTAACAGTAAATAATGTGCATATTGCAATTATTACTGAAACATTTTTGAAACCTTACATAAAATTAAAATATGATCCCAATTACGTGGTTCATAGATATGATAGGATTCAGGGTTCCGGCGGTGGAGTTGCAATTGTTATTCATCGCCGAATCAAACATCGTGCTCTTCCCCATCTTGAGACGAAAGTTATTGAAACTTTGGGAATTGAAGTTCAAACTGAGCAGCATATTTACCATTTCAATGCACATGCGAGCACAAAAATTATTTTCAAGGTGATTTACAAAAACCCACCAGAAATCGTTCGAAATTTTTTATAATCGGCGATTTTAACGCTAACATCGTTCATGGAATAATTCTCAAAGTAATTCCAATGGCAAAATTTTATTCAATGATTGTTCTTCAGGATACTATTCTATTTTGTCTCCGAATAGTCCTACATGCTTTTCTTCTGTAAGAAACCCTTCAACAATTGATTTGGTGCTGACAGATCAAAGTCATGTATGTAGTGATTTGATCACACATGCTGACTTTGATTCTGACCATCTTCCAATAACTTTTTCTTTATCACATGAATCAGTTTTAAACCCTATGAGCTCTGTTTTTAATTATAACAAGGCTAATTGGGAAAGATACAAAACTTATATTGAGAGAAATTTCAATAATGAGCTTGATTTGCAAAACGAAGTGAATATTGATTCCGCTTTGGAAGCATTAAAATGTGCAATTGTTGATGCCAGGAATTATTCTGTTCCAAAGGCTCAAGTGAAATTTGATTCACCAATAATTGACGAAAATCTTCAACTTCTAATTCGTTTGAAAAATGTCCGCAGACGTCAATATCAACGTTCTCGTGACCCTGTTTTTAAAACTATTTATAAAGATATACAGAAAGAGATTAAACATAGATTTATTCTTCTGAGAAATCAAAATTTCGAAACTAAAGTTGAAGAATTGAAACCATATTCAAAACCTTTTTGGAAGCTGTCGAAGATTCTTAAGAAACCTTCAAAGCCTATTCCAGTTTTAAAAGATGGTGAACGTTTTCTTGTATCCAATGAACAAAAGGCTCAATGACTTGCTCAACAGTTTGAGAGTGTTCATTGCTCAAATTTGAATTTTGTGAGTCCAGTTGAAAATGAAGTCACACGTCAATTTGATTTAGTTTCTTCCCAGAATTTTTTACCTGCAGAAATAATTGAAACTAACTTGAATGAGATTAAAACAATTATTATAAATTTCAAAAACATGAAAGCACCTGGTGACGATGGAATCATTAATATATTTATCAAACTTCTCCCTGAGAGCACAATGGAATTTTTAGTGAAAATTTTCAATTGCTGCTTCAAAATTGCATATTTTCCCAAATTATGGAAAAATGCAAAAATTACTCCAATTTTAAAACCGGATAAGAACCCAGCTGAAGTTTCCAGTTATCGACCAATCAGTTTGCTTTCTACAATAAGTAAACTGTTTGAGAGAATTATTCTTAACAGACATCATCACACATTAGCGAAAATTCAATTTTTGCAGATAAACAGTTTGGATTTCGCCATGGGCATTCCACTACTCATCAATTGCTCAGAGTTACTAATATGATACGAGCTAACAAATTTGAAGGTTATTCCACTGTAGCTGCTCTTTTAGACATAGAAAAAGCATTCGACAGTGTTTGGCATAAAGGTTTGATCGCGAAATTGCAAACTTTTAATTTTCCAATTTTCCTAATCAAAATTTTAAAATATTATCTTACTGATCGAACACTGCAGGTTGTCTATCAGAATTCAAAATCTGATAGATTTCCTGTCAGAGCAGGTGTACCTCAAGGTTCAGTCTTGGGTCCAGTCCTGTACAACATATTCACTTCAGATCTTCCTGATTTGCCTCCAGGATGCACAAAGTCATTGTTCTGCGATGACACAAGCATTTCCGTAAAGGAAAAAGCCTTCGTGTCATATGCAGTCGATTGCAGAAAAGTTTAGATATTTTTTCTTCCTACTTGCAAAAGTGGAAAATCTCTCCCAATGCTTCTAAAACTCAAATGATAATTTTTTCTCATAAACCTAGGGCTTCTTTCCTCAAGCCAAATAATAATCACGTTGTTAATGGAATGGGGTTATTTTAACTTGGTCTGGCAAGGTTAAGCACTTGGGACTAATTTACGATAAAAAACTTATTTTCAAAGAGCACATTGAGAGTATACAAGTCAAGTGCATCAAATATACGAGATGTTAAAATCCTCTTATTAACAGGAATTCTAAACTTTGTTTAAAGAACAAACAAATTTTTAGACCAGCAATGCTTTATGCTGTACCGATCTGGTCAAGCTGCTGTTCAACAAGGGAGAAAACGCTCCAAAGGATTCAGAATAAAATTCTGGAAATGATTTTGAAGCGTCCTCCTTGGTTTGGTACACTCGAATTACATGGACTTACTGGTGTTGAACCATTAGAAACTATGTCAAATAAAATTATTAACAAACTTCGACAAAAATCGTTGCAATCCTCAATTGCTACGATAAGCTCTCTTTATAGCCAATAAGTTAGCATTTAAGTTAGTTGTAAGTTTACTTTCCTTTCTTGACAAGTAGGTTTGAATCCCTACGAATGATAAGTCCTAATTGCGAAAGCAAACAAATCCTAACAATTAAAATTACAAATTTCTAACAGTGTTGAGAAGTCACCATTTGTGATTGGACACACATACTCATTATTCACTAATATTTATCATGAATACTTAAGCTACTAACAAATCCCCCCCTTTAAAAAAAAAGCCGATAAACGATAAACCCGATAATGTGAAGGAGGAGTTCTATGAGCTCGCTGAGAAGGAGATATGGAGAGTGTCTAAGGCATGATATAAAGATGCTCATCGGGGACGCAGATGCACAGGTTGGATGGGAACTGTTCTTCCATTCGCCGCAGCCAGAGGAATGGCAATCTGTATCACATACTTTGCACACAAAGACATCCGAAAGCACAAGTGGCAACACCCCAATGGTGAAGCCTGCTCACAGATCGATCATATTCTGGTTGAGGCCTGCATTTCTTTGAGGTCATCGATGTGCGGTTCTCCCGAGGCCTGGAAATCGACTCAGATCACCATCTCGTAATAGGAACAATTTGCGCCAGGTTGACAAAATTATACAAGACGAGCACTTCTGTTGGACATCCAGAGGTTGTCAGCTGATGGAGTTGCTTTTGAGTACACTCGGAAAGTCAACGATACGGTCAGCAATACAGCGCGAGAGGTGTTGGGTACAACCGCAGGAACCACACGCGACACGTAACTCGATGCGGAGTGTCAAGAGGTGATGGACGGGAAAACCGGGCTCGTGCTCGCACGATGGTAGCAGCAAATTGTGTGATCTGCCAGATAAGGTAGAGTTATCGGCTAGAGCAACCGGAAAAAGACTCCATCAACGAAAACATTAAAATTGTAGGATTGACCGTTGACGAAATATATAGTTATTTTGATTATTCATAAATCCAAAAACTCTGTGATTAATTATAACCGAGAATTCAGTACGTATATCTCGCTTCAGACTAGAATTATCAACAATTTGTAGTTTTTGTTGTACCAGTCTCCGACGATCGGGGAAGCGACGTCACCCGGGATCCTACCTTACGACCCGTTCATTACCGGACCGGCGCGCACTGGGTCGAACCTGAAGTGCGGGAAAATTTAGTTCAAATGAACAGACAGTTTAAAGACCTGTTTGATGTCGTTCAGTTATCCAGCATCACAGGAAAGGTGCGATCTTCGTCGGATAAGGTTGTTGCATGTTGTACTGATGTACTCGAACTATTAAACTGAATTAAACATTCAAGACCAACTGCTGGTGATGATTTTGCAGTGGAAATAGGAATTGATAGTGGCAGAAACTTTTTCAAGATAACTTTATCTGTGATTCCCCCACAAGTTGAACATTTGGCTGACAAAATCTCGCGAAACAGTACGACAATATTTTTCCCGTTTGAACAGAACTATTGAAACTGCATGAGCTCGAATATCGGGTCGCCGGGGACCTCATAATTATAAATTCTATAATTGGGATAATGGACCACTCACAAAAGAACCCTTGTCCATATTGTGAGTCCTTGAAAAGTGAGCTCGGTATACGGACGGCATTTCTAAAACCAAAGAGAGCATTAATGTGAATAAAAATGTGAATAAAAAAAATCAAGTTTGGAATCGTAAATACGATCTGGAGGGCCCTCCAGAGACAGACTCCAGATTGGGTAGATTTGTGGGTGGAACAAGCACAGGTAAGGCACCAACAAATGACGTACGGATTGTCATGCACTTTTGGGCGCTGCTAAATATTTGGCAAACCATGCAGATCTTTTGGACTACGCTACGGTTAGCTATTCTACTAAACAAATTTTATCCAATTTTTGATTATTATCGCGATTTTCCGATTCTGGATAGCTTCAAAAAAGTGTACCTACCTACGATAAATACTTTTCCTTTTGTCTCGAGCATGGGTTCGAAGAGGCAATTGCCAGCAGCTGGGAAAAACCGCAACTTCCGTTCACTTTAACTACATCACTAAGTACCATGTACCAGAGTTCTGCAGAGACACTGAAAGAGGTCTTGGCCACCACAATGAACAAGCTTTTAAGGCTGTTCATGCATAATTTGACGTGATTTGGACACTGTACAATACACACTAGAAGAAACTTCTGAAACATTCCAGAAATATTTAAAAACGTAACTACCAATTGGTTTAACTCTATACGAAACACAATTGTTTCACAATCACTCTTTCTTATAGAGAAAATATAACGCATAATTTTCAAAACTTGCATGAATATATGTATACGTGTGTGAATATTTGTGTGTGTATGTGAATGCGTGTTGTGAGTGCATGTTTGTGTATGTTTGAGTGTGTGTTTGTAATAAAAAATACAACGAATTTAAATTCTTTTTCCCATCTTAATTCACAGAAAGCAACATTTAAATTAAACTAGAGCTACTAATCCATACAAATAACATACTTAAGTCGCTTTGGAGAGTTAAGTCAGTGGTGGATTATCATAATTGTAACAACCCCAATAAGTGTACTTTAGTATAAATTGATTTTTTTGAAATTGATTAATAATCACCCTAAAATCGAAATTTTATGAGATCCATTCGGTGCATATTTTTTTAAATTTAACCAGAGGTGTAAAATGACCTCAAGAATTGACCCTCATAATCGGATTTGAAGGACAATTTTTTTATAAAAACGGTCCAGCGGGGCACCGTGGCTGCCTCAATGTGTGGTAGTACTCTGCGGCCATGAGTGTTGGTCGAAGGAAGCCGACCGGTAGGTAGGTACTTCGAGTTTTCGAGCATAGGATCCTGCGTTCAGTACTGGGTGAAAACTGTAGAATGGAGTGTGGTGTACCAAGATAAAAAATGGCAGGTTGCAGTGGGCTGGCCACGTGTCACGAATGCCGGAGAAACGACCAGCGAAGATAATATTCAGCATATTACCCGACAGAGGTCGGTGTAGACGTATTCTGGATTCAGCAATGGGTCGGTAACGACCTGTCGTCATGAAAGTAAAATAAATATGCGTCTGTTGTAGCATTTTCGTGCTTATTGAATTTTATTCCACACACTTTACAAACTACGAACTCAAAAATAGGTTTCGAAAGGTAATGGGCAGAGTATTTTAGTAATATACTAGCTGCATGTACCCGGCCTTGCTCGTGTAAAACTTTCTACTTTTCATTTTTCTATATTTTTAAATGTTTTTTACCATCCTATCATTTCACATATTTCTTTCTATTTTAGTTACAAACTTGTTTTTATACCACAATTTTTGTTTCTACATCAGAAGCTAAAATAAATAAATTTGCAGGTGAGCCAACCCTCGAGCAAACGACATATAATTGACCATGGTAAAAACACGGTAATCTTAAATCTACTCCACATTGTTTGATGGATTGTCCCTGTGATTTATTTATAATAATAGATAATAGTAATAGAGCGATCAACGAGATTTTGAAGGCTGCTCACACTCATATAGATTGTCAGAGTATGCGTGTTGACAAAAGCAAAAATATTTCTTTTCTTTATGAGAGATCATGCAAAAAAACCAAACAAATATCAGCAGCTTCGTAGTCCGGAATAGCCTAAGCTCACCTCTGGTAGTGAAAATCAATGCTTGCTATGTCTTCTCGTTATACTTTTCTATGCAAACAATATGAATATCATCCTTATGGCTGAACAACAGTCTTCATGCATTAATTGTCAATTTTGAGATAAGGGGACTATCTTTTCATTTTCCTCAAGTTTTGAATCACTTCCAATGCATAGAAACAACCGTCACCATACCAAACGTTCGGAAAACTATTTTCGGTTTTGGGGAGTCAACGCTGATCCAGAAACCTAACATCAAGGCGTTTCAGATACCAGAGGTCGCCATCCTGAATTTGAAAATAGCGTTGGACAGCCGTTGTGATTTTCTGAACATAGTTCTCTTTCTAGAAATACCTACATTATTTAAACATTTTACTCAGTTTCACACAGCTTGGCAGAAAGCAGCGATCGCGAAATAGATTTCAAAATAACTTTTCAAAATAACGTTCATGTCTTTTCCTCTACTATAGCAAGCTTTTCTGAAGATGTAAGTCGTCATGTGGGGTTTCAAAATGTGTACCGGATATGAGTCATCTCGATACCGAAAACATACGTGTTGCAGAGCATATATTCGTTTTTCGCAAAATTCTGAAACCGGAAGTCGCCATCTTGAATTTAAAAAATGTCGCAGGACTTTTATTTCTCGTTTCTCGTTTCTCGTTTCGTCATCCTGGTTCCGGAATTACAAATGTTGGGGGGTTTGTAAACGTTTTTCACAGTTTCAACTTCTGGCCATGACCGACCGAGGGCATGAAAGTTATCGTACTCATTCAAAAAGTTCCCATAATGCACTATGAGACCTGACTTTCTTTCAATTAAACCCCCTTCCCTCATTAATAGTTATCCCTCCCCGTTTTCGACATATATTACAATTTCTGGAAATCAATTTCCGGCCTCCGGACATGACCCAAGGCTAGAAAATTATCGTATTCATCCATAAAGTTCTCATAATGCATGAAAAAATTGATTTTCTTATCAATTAAACCCCCTCGTTCTTTGATAGTTGCCCCTCCCTGTTTTCGACTTATATTCCAGTTCCAGGAAATCAATTTCCGGCCACTAGACATGACTAAAGGCCAGAAAATTATCGTATTCATTCATTCTTTTTTTTTTTTGGCATCACTGCATCGTTGTGTTTACGTGATTTTATTGCTCATTTTCGATTAAGTATTTTTACCGTTCTACCTTGCTGAAATATTAATTTGAACTTTCGTGCGTTTAATTGATCAACCTGTGATCGTCAGTAGAGTGAAGTACAGTGTCATAGTGCGAGATTTTAGGATTTTCGATCTCCAGTGAATAGTGCTTCTTGCTGGCATTGCTATTGTTTGGCTAGAGTAGCAGCTTAGCATCATCCGTTTTTGTTCGTTCTGCCTGCTTGAAGGCGACCTGATCCCCGCTAGTCATGGCAAAAATATGTAAAAAATGCAATGATGCAATTAATGGCATCGACTTTGTCACCTGCCGTGGATATTGTGGAGCAATGTTTCATATGAACAATTCGTGCTCAGGTGTCTCTCGTGCTCTGTCGAATTATTTTGCATCAAACAAGAAAAATCTGTATTGGATGTGTGATGAATGCGCAGATCTCTTTGAAAATTCACACTTTCGCATGATGTCTCGTCGAGCCGATGAAACTTCACCGCTCTTGTCGCTTACAAGCGCAATAGATGAACTGCGACAAGAAATTAAACAGCTTGCCCCCAAAACAACAACCGCATTAACACCAAACTGGCCTTTGCCAGGGATACGCCGAGCAAATAAGCGTCTGCGCGGACTTGATGGATCAGCCCGGGCCGTCAGTGACTCTCAGGTAGGATCTAAACCTTTAGGGGAGAGCATCGTGTCTGTCCCTACTAGTAGTTACGCTGATGAGAAGCAAAAATTTTGGCTGTACCTATCTCGAATTCGCCCGGATGTCTCTGTCGATGCTGTTACATCTATGGTTAAGGCCAATCTGGAAATCACAACCGAACCTACAGTTGTTAAGCTGGTCCCCAGGGGAATGGACACAAGTACTATGAATTTTGTCTCCTTCAAAATTGGTATCGATCCCGCAGTAAAATCGAAAGCACTTGAATCGTCAACATGGCCAGAAGGATTATTGTTTCGTGAATTTGAAGACTACGGTTCAATAAAATTTCGCAATCGTTCGGATTCGGAACATGGCACACCGCGTCAACAGCTCCCTGTGAGGACATAATCCACGCCCGACCGCCACCGAGACGCAATGTTTTGAGCCTTAAGGAAGCCCCTTACCCCCCCGATGCAGTCGCGTCTATCGCAGCCAGCCCTCATCTTAGTCGTCTCGGTCCTGTTATCGGTTGGGGGAACGGGGTTTTCCGACCCGCCTCACCAGGCAAGTATTGTAATTCGTGTGAACAGATTTCGTTTCCTGATTTGACGATGAATTTTAGCAACCATGAACGAGTCAGCAGCGATCTTACTACCACCTTTAGCGTGATGTCATCTACAACATCGGGACGCAATTTGCAAAGCTTTACGGAAGTCCCCCATTCGTCCGACCCAGTCGAGCCTCTTGCAGCCAGCGATCAACATAGCCGTCCCGATCCTGCGGTCGGAATGAGTGGTGGGATCTTCCAGGATGCCAGCTCCGGCAAGTATTCTACCGTTGACATTGATTTACTCTCTGAGGAGGCTTCATCTTCCAGTTGCGTTACTCTTCCACCATCTACGCCATCTGCACGTGGTACGATAAAGGATGGTATATCGATTTATTACCAAAACGTTCGTGGATTACGCACTAAAATCGACGAAGTGTTCATCGGTGTGGCTGAATCCGAATTCGACATCATCGTACTGACTGAAACATGGCTAGATGAGAAAATCTACTCAGCGCAATTGTTTGGCGGGAATTTTTCAGTATTTCGTTGTGACCGGAGTTCACAAAACAGCAACAAATCACGTGGCGGCGGCGTACTTATTGCTGTGTCAGCAAGATTGAGTGCATATATCGACCCTATTCCTATCTGTAACACGCTCGAGCAGATTTGGATCAGAGTGAAGCTACCGCATCAATCACTGAGTGTTGGCGTCATTAATCTGCCTCCAAACCGCAGAGGTGACCAAATTTGCATCAGGGACCACATACGTTCAGTAGAAGCAATTACCTCCAACCTTAGTCTATGTGATCTGGTATTGTTATTTGGTGATTATAATCAATCAGGTTTAGTTTGGAGCTTCCCGATGAATGCGCCACCAACAGTTGACAGTTTGAAGTCTCGTATATCTGTTGCTTGTGCATCTCTCCTGGATGGTTTTAGTGAGCAGGGCTTCGTGCAGATCAATCATGTTACAAACAGAAATTCTCGCCTACTTGACTTAGTTTTGGTCAATGAATGTACGTTCCCGGTTTGCTGCGTTCGGGAAACTGCTGAGCCATTGACTTCACTTGACGCTGACCACGCCGCAATCGAAATTACTGTTCAGCCCTCCGCACCCATTGAATTCGTTGAAACTCTGGACGAAAATAACCTGGATTTTGGTAGAGCTGATTTCGCGTCCCTCAGTGCGGCACTTATGCGTGTCGATTGGCGTCGCTTAGAGTTGTTCGAAAATGTTGACGATGCGGTCAATCACTTCACACATATTTTGAAACAACTGATATCAGACTCGGTACCTGTCCGCCAACCTCCTCGAAAGCCACCTTGGGGCAATGCACATTTGCGACGTTTGAAACGTCTGAGATCCTCTGCTTTACGTGCTTACAGTAGACTACGCTGCCCACTCTTCAAACAGCAGTTCAGCTTGGCTAGTAATAAATACCGCTCCTTCAATCGTTTCTTGTACCGACGATATACCTTGCACAAGCAAGCAAGCCTTCGTAAAAACCCGAAACTGCTCTGGTCATTTGTGACTTCTAAGAAAAAAGAGGAAGGTTTACCAGTATGCATGTTCTTAAAAGACGAAGAGGCCAGCACATCGCGCGAAAAATGCGAACTTTTTGCTGCGCATTTCAAGGATACGTTTAATTCGGTCATTGCTTCAGACGCACAGATAAACGCTGCTATCGAAAACACTCCACGTGATCTCCTTCAGTTGAATATCTTCCACGTGACCGATCATCTAGTTGAAAAAGCTATAAAAAAAAAACTGAAATATTCGTGTTCTGCTGGACCTGACGGGATTCCCTCTTGCGTTCTCAAAAAATGCATGGCTGCGCTTATTCGACCTCTAGTTATTATACTGAATCTTTCCCTTCAGCAGAAAACATTTCCAACGATGTGGAAGAAACCGATAATGTTTCCAGTACAAAAAAAGGAGACAAACGAAATATCGAAAACTATCGCGGAATCACGTCACTTTGTGCTTGTTCGAAGGTGTTTGAAATCATCGTCCATGAAGCGTTGTTGGTTTGTAGCTCTCAATACAGTGGATCAGCACGGCTTCTTTCCCAAAAGTTCTGTAGCAACGAATTTGACTCAATTTGTCTCTTTTTGTTTGAGCCGTCTGGGTGACGGGGAACAAGT
Organism: Wyeomyia smithii; assembly: GCF_029784165.1. Lineage (NCBI taxonomy): Eukaryota > Metazoa > Arthropoda > Insecta > Diptera > Culicidae > Wyeomyia > Wyeomyia smithii. The sequence goes on from NC_073696.1 coordinate 10,016,112, forward strand.
AGACGCTGTTTACACAGACCTGAAAGCTGCTTTCGATCGAATCGACAACGGAATTCTACTGAGTAGGATAGAGAAACTTGGGGTTTCTGGTGATCTCGTAAAATGGATTAAATCATATCTGACGGACCGAGATCTCTGCGTGAAAATTGGTTCGGAAGAGTCAGAATATTTCACGAATCTTTCTGGCGTCCCACAAGGAAGCAATTTAGGTCCCCTGCTTTTCACTCTGTTCATTAACGAAGTTTCCTCTTTACTGCCACCTGGGTGTCGCCTATTTTACGCAGATGATGTAAAAATATTCGCGGTAATCAAAGCCTTATCCGACTGTCTGAAACTACAACGCTTGATCAACGAATTTGAGGCATGGTGCACGAAGAATCTGTTGACACTAAGTGTTCAGAAGTGCAACGTAATAACATTTCACCGCAAGCTGAATCCAGTCTTATTCGATTACACCATACTTAATCATACATTGCAACGGGTAGCTCACATTCTAGGTGTAAAACTTGATTGTGCGCTAACTTTTCGTCCACACTTTGATGAAATGATCTCAAAGGCTAATCGTCAGCTGGGATTTATTTTCAAGATAGCTAATGAGTTTCTGGATCCTTACTGCCTTCGATCGCTCTACTGTTCGCTAGTGCGTTCTATCCTCGAGTCTTGCTCGGTAGTCTGGTGCCCATCACAAGCAAACTGGATCGCTAGAATCGAGTCTGTCCAGAAAAAATTTCTTCGATACGCACTTCGCATGCTACCCTGGAACAACCCGTTAGACTTACCCTCGTATGAAGCTCGATGTAAGCTACTAGGACTTGAAACACTCGAGCAGCGACGAGCTACTGCTCAAGCCGTTTTTGTTGCTAAAATCCTTTCCGGACAAATTGACTGCCCTGCAATACTACAACAGATGAACCTTTACGCACCCGAGAGACCACTCCGCACAAGAGACTTCCTGTACCTCGAGCCAAGCAGAGTGAACTATGGGCTGTTTAATCCAATTCGATTTATGGCCGCACAATTCAATGCTGTCTACGAACTTTTCGACTTTGGGATTTCGATTGATGCCTTCAAACGACGACTCTCTTGTAGACGACAACTATTTTAAGATGTTTAGTGTAATTATGATTGTAACTTAGATTTATTTTATCATTAAGACCATACATGTGTCAGATGACTTTACAAATAAATAATAATAATAATAATAAAAAAAAAAGTTTTCATAATGCATGGAAAAACTTGATTTTCTTATCAATTAAGACCTCCTCCTACCTTGGGGGTTGCCCCTCCCTCTTCCCAATATTTCTATGACCACTTCCTTTGTACACAGAACACATATGCCAAGTTTGGTTGGAATCGGTTCAGGCATTCGAGAGTTATGTTGGAACATACATACATACATACATACATACATACATACAAAACTTGTCTTTTATATAAATAGACTAGCTGAATGTACCCGGCCTTGCTCGTGTAAAAATTGCTGCTTTTTTATAATTTTCTATATTTCCATATATTTTTTTCCAGCCCGAGCATTTCAAATAATATTTCTATTTTAGTAATAAACTTGCTTATATACCACCTTTTTCGTTGATTCACAAGCGATGCGGAGGCATTCCAATTGGGTCGAGTGAGTTCAAAAATTCCGTTGGAAAATGGATTGCCTCATCAGCATCTTCGACGGTATCGATTACCTTACAATAAACTCAAATTACACTCAAATTACATAATCAATAGCCTAGGCTCATCTCTAATAGTTAAAATTATTGCTTGCTATGTCTTCTCGTTTTACTTTTTTTGTGTAAACAATATCAATATCATCGTTATAGTTGAACATCAGTCTTCATGAATTAATTAATAATTTGGAGATACGGGGACTATCTCCAGATTTTTCTCAAGTTTTGAATAACTTCCAGTGCAGAAAAAAACCTTCGCTATACCAAACGTTCGGACACCAATTTTCGATTTAGGGGAATCAGCTCTGACTTATGAACCTAATATCAGGGAGTATTTGAATATTTTTCTTCAGGAATTTGAAAATAGCGTTGGATGCCCGTTGTCATTTTCTGAACATAGTTCTTCTTCTAGAAATAGGTCGCTTTCTACGCGGCTTTTTTACGCGGATTCCGGAATTTACGCGGATTCCGGAATTTACGCGGATTCCGGAATTTACGCGTTTTTTTTACGCGGATTCCGGAATTTACGCGGTATTTATTTTTGCGTGGATTTCGGTTTCCCTTTACTCGGAATGCAGAATTAACGCTGTTTTTTTATGCGTATTCCGGAATTTACGCGGTTTTATTTTACACGGGTTCCGGAATTTACGCGGTATGTATCCCCCGCGTAAAAAGTTGCTTAAGTGTATTGACATTAGTTAACCATTTTACTTAATTTTCACAGCTTGACAGAAAGCAGAAAACGCGGAATTGATTTCTAAACAACGTTTCAATGTTACGTCTGAGCCTTCTTCTGTATTCTAGTAACCTTTCCAGAAAATGTAATCCGCCATGCACGATTTAAAAATTTGGGCCGGAGATGAATATTTGGATTCTGGAAGTCATCTTGAATTCGAAAATATACATATTGCAGAGCATATATTCGTTTTTAATAAAACTCTAAAACCGGAAGTCGCCATATTGAATTTAAAAAATGTCATGGGATTTTTAGTTCTGCTTTCTAAAAGATCCGGGTTCCGGAAATACCAATGTTTGGAGGTTTGTAAACGTTTTCTACAGTTGTATACAGTTTCCCAGCAACCAAAAGTCGCCAAAAACATCAGGAATCATATTCCGGTCCCTAGACATCAACTTCTGGCCATGACCGACCGAGGCCATGGAAGTTATCGTACCTCTTCAAAAAGTTTCCATAGGGCACTAAAAGACCTGATTTTCTTATAAATTAAGACCCCCTCCCTCTTTGATAGCTGCTCCTTTCTCTTTTCGACATCATGTTCCGGTCTCTGGAAATCAGTTTCCAGTCTCCAGATATGACCAAAGGCCTAAAAACCATCGTATTCATTCCCAAAGTTCCCATAATGTATGAAAATAGATTTTTCGATCAATTGAGACCCTCTCCTCCTTTGAGGGTTGCACCTGCTTCTTCACACTATTTCTATGACCACTTTCTCTGTACAAAGAACACGTATGTCAAGTTTGGTTAAAATCGGTACAATCATTCGAGAGTTATGCTGGAACATACATACAAAACTTTTTTTTAAATAAATAGCTGGATTGTAGGAGCTCTTATCTTATTTGATCGATTCCCCTAACTAAATTTTTATTCGATAATAGTTGAGCTTCAGCAACTTTTCCAAACATATTTTTTATCCAAAACGCTAAATTGGACGCTCCGTTATCAAATTATGCAAGAAACATGTCAAGAAATCGTTTCAAAAACGGATCAAAGCAGGTTGGATGTTTTGAAACACTTCTCTAGAAACATTTGCACGAAAGCCGATTTTCGGCTGCAAACAGACGTCACTACGTTTCAAAAAAGGCCATTATTTGGAAATATATGATCGATTTTCGTATGACGACGTCATTCCGATTCTGAAAATACCCTTATTGCCAAGCATATAATTCAATTATTAATATTCGCAGATTTCCAGAAACCGGAAGTCGGCAGCCCAAGTTTCAAAGTATCGTCAGATAACGATAACCGGTCCTTAAGAGTCATTTTTGCTCCGAAAACTGCAACATTGGGGGGTTTGTGAGTGTTTTCCACAGCTTTAAATGGCTTCCCAGAAACCGGAAGTCGCCATCTTGGATTGAAAATGGCATCGAACATCATGTTTCGGTCTCTGGACATCAACTTCCGGCCTCCAAATATGACCAAGAACCCGAAAATCATCGAATTTCAATGAAAGGTTTCCATTATGTATGAATATTTATTAAATCTAGAAAATCTAGAAAACCAGTCCACATAAGCACTGAGGAAGACTGTACGTCACAGTCGAAATATATATTTGCGGACTGAATTTCAATATTTATTTCCAAAAAATTAAAAAAAAAAAAAAATTAGTAGAGTATAACGGAAACCGATAACTATTTCTTTGATTGATGAATATTTATTACTTTTGACCCCCTCCTTCTTCAAGGGTGACCCCTTCCCGTATGCCAAGTTTGGTTGAAATCGGTTCAGGCCTTCGAAAGTTATGCTGGAACATACATACATACATACATACATACAAAACTTCTCTTTTATATAAATATATATATATATAAATATAATATAATATAATATAATATAATATAATATTATATAATATAATATAATATATTAAATATAAATATATATAAATAAATAAATAAAAATATAAGAAGATAAGAAGAAGAAGATAAGAAGATAGATAGATTGAAGATAGATAGATTGTAGAAGTTTTGATTGAATATTCGTTTCTTTTTGTACTCCTTCCTGCCCCTTAGGAATGATTATTGACCTTAATTTACTGAGAATTCAGCGAAAAAAGAAATTATTCAATAAACCACCGAAATTTACGGAAATATGTAACAACTGCCATTTTTTCAACCGTGAACTTAAGATTTTTGTACAATACTTAAGTCGTTTTTGTGCTTCTGATCATTTTGTTTAATTGTTCATAACTTCATGAATTAATTCCATTTTTGTCTTATGACTCACATTTAAAGTTATAAAGTAGGCAATGTATGTGATTTTTTAGAGGATGATAATGATTAACACGGGCTGAGGATGTGATTTAGACTTAGGAAAAATTTGTCCCGTCTGGACGAGGGAAATTTTTTCTAAGTCTAAATCACATCCTCAGCCCGTGTTCATTATTAGCATCCTCGAAAAAAGCATATACATTGCATACATTGTTCTTGTTATTTGATGTCATTTTTGAATAATTTTTGCATTTTTTGTTTCATGGTGGCTATTTCTTTTATTTGATATACTGTTGTAACCCCTTGCGCGACCTTGTGCTGGAACCCATTTCCAGCGAATATCATTATCAACATAGGTTTTTTACCTAACCTATATCTACCATTATTTTGATAGGTTTTCAGTCATTCAATGTTATTATGCGTGTCTTTTTTGCGTGCTTCTCAAATTTTGTCCCAGTTTTGTGTGATTTTTGTGTCGTTTTGTGTAAATCAGTGCCACTTATTGGCCATTTTTTAAATCATTTTTGATGTTATTTTGTGTAATTTTTGCATTATTCACTAATTTCTTCTAATGTTATTTGTGTTTTTAATGGATCTATTATGCTTAATGTTTGTCATTCCTGTGCATCTTTTTTGTCGGTTTAGAATAGGTTTAAAGTTTGAGTTTCATTCATTTTTTTTTGTTTTGTCACATTTTTTGCCGCTTGCTACATTTTTGACACAGTTTTATTTTGACTGTTTATGTCATGCCGGTTGAAATGCAACTAATTTTTATGTTATTTCATTATTTGTTGAAATATCTTTTGGTAATTTTCGAAACATTAAATGATGTTAAGGGAAATTATTGTATGATTTTTTTATTAATTTGTAAAATTTTTAAATTTTATTTTTATGTTCAATTCAAATTTGTATAACTTTAACATTATTTCTTCTGTTTCGTTTTCTTTTTTCATAATGTCTATTGTCCATTTGGTTGTTTGTTTTTATTTGAGACCTTTTAACCGTTTTGGTCATTCAAGTTATAGGACAGTTAATGTATATATTCAGTAATAATTTTATTTTTGTATCGAGGGACTCGGAATTGAAATTCGCTGAATTAAAGAAATAATTCTTTTACTTCGCGTTGTTTTATAATACGGAAAAAGCAAGAGGCTATTATCGAAATTTGTTCTACCGATTCAACAGTGATCAGTTTTCGCCATCGGAAGTACGGCTTCTTCCCGCGCCACGGAAACCATTCGTCACATTTTCTTTCCCAGCTCGAGGCTTAGTTTTCCGGCGTCGCTTTCGGTGTACGTCAAGCGAGATTTGAACGACCGATAGGCGGTGAACCCTGTGCAGCATGCACAGAACCTTCCAGCGAACATCGACAACGGGGTTCATTCCGCCGTCTCCACACATTTCCCCCTGTCTCAGCCGTCGCGGCCGATTTGTTTCTATTAAGACGTTGAAATTTGATCGAGATCTGACGACTGACAGGTCACCACCGTAGCAGCCACTGTTTTGCTGCAGCACGCCATCGCCGCCGCCGCCTTCGGTCCAAAACCCCGCTTCAAACGAATCAGGGAGGAAACGTCACTTCTGATGCTGAGGCTGAACCGAGCCCATAAAGCTAATTAGGTGCAGATGGTTGCAAATGTGTGCGTGTGTAGGTACGTGTTTAACTGTACGCATGGCGTGCGACGGAAAGCGTGCAGTTATTATATTGAACATAATAAATGTAACGAAGAAAAGGCTACCTTTCACTTTTTGACCTGGTTATGAATGGACTTTTTGACACTGATCATTAAAGTCTCATTCACTCACTCTCCGGCTCGGTGATCCTTTATGTTGGACAGCATCAGCGAAGCTCAAAAAATTTCGAAAGTCGATTGGAAATTATGTGACCCCCAGCTTCGAAATTTATTGGCGGTTTTATCGTTCCAGAAAGAACGAGGATCGCTTTAGCGCGTTGAAAAGTTTTGGAACTGGTTTCGTCGAACTAATAAACTGTTTCACCGTTCAACGGTGGCGTTCGTTCGCGTTGAAATGGATTATTTATAATTTAAACTGCTTAAGCTAGGATCTAATTAGCTGCGTTAGAATAGATTATGATATGAAATTTCGAAACAATCAGTATTGAGAAGATATTACGCTGACCAGCTGTAGGACGATCCAAAAACACATTATTCGCGCATGATTGAAACCAAACCATCAGAAATGCCTTGAAATATCCGCCCACACATTTCGGACAGAGAACGATTAGCTAACAACCACTTCGGAGCGTGTCACCGAACAAGCGAATTCGGTAGCCGCGAGTGGCATCGTAGTGAAACTATATTTTCTGTACCCCCATCGTGAAGCGACCTCTTTTTTGGTTAGACGAGTAACGTGAGCCGCTTGATTGCTGCGACAAAAACCCCGCTCCTCTATAGGTAGGATGTTTGTTACGCTTCACTTTTAAAATATCATCCCACCCGTAGAAGGAATTCGACCTCGGCTCGTCAAAATGTAATATCCGCGCCAGTTCTCCTACCGAATAGCGGGAACTGGAAGAAGCGGGAGGAGAAAAGGCCAAAACATGGTTCGCGATAGATCGCGATATGCTTGGTAATGGCAATAAGAGAACTCACGCTGTCATTAATAACGAGATGTCACTGATTTCAAGGTACATCGTGGCCGTCGCCGCCGGAGTGGCCAGCCTTGCGTACGAAGATGAGCTTTCTAGTGGGGCGGATTTTTAGGCAATCGAATTGAGGGGGGGAAGGAAACAAGTAAACATGGTACACACGCCGTCCGTCCGAATCGCAGCACGATGGATGTCGAGTTTCTAATCTCTTAATCTCCTTAGCGAACGACCGTGTATTGACTCCTTTTCGTTCACTGGCTTGCCCGTTTCATCACCGGCCCACAGACGGCGGGGTTTTTTTGGCTAACATTTAAAGGAATCAACTGTTTTAAAGTTCGTAAACAGCACGCCGTTGTTGTTCTGAGATGGACAATCGTAATCTGTAAATCATGAATTTTTAATTGGAAGATGGGTATCGAAACATCGAATTATGCTTGAGAGAGAACCGTTAGTTGAAAAGTGTTAAGCAAAATAAATTTTCATTGCAATCCGATAATTTTGTTTTATCATTAAATTATATAATTTTATCAACACCCGTTGGATTTTTAAAAATTCGCAGATCAAAAGTCGATTGTACAATGTAACAATTTATAAAGAATTCATGTTCTTGATGTAACTCGAACTGTTATCCTAACGATCGGAATCTTTGTGAAAACACCGTTAACGTTGCAACCTCCGATTCAGTTCATGATCGATACTATCAATAACCAGTCGGCATCTTTTCTAGTCGCTACGGCCGCTGGTGGCCATCCGAGTTGCTCTGAATGAAACTTAGTGCACACAACTTCGCACTGCAATATTTGCAAAATAAACACGCTCCGTAAACTGGTTCATTTATCTGAAATATAATACAAACAAAAACATTACGAAATAGTTTATAAAATTGAATTTCATAAATCGCAATCTCCTGAGCCTGGCTACCATCGGGGGGAAAAACGAAACTAACCGCTCTGTAGACGTTTGCGTTGGTAGGAGATCAAATTTATTTTTATAATTAAAATGGTCCATTCGGACTCAGGAAAGTGGAATGGAGAGTGCACGCGGCCTAATCCGGACTACACATTCTGGTGCGAATGCGATTAGCGTCCGATCCCATCCGATCCGATCCATGCGATGGAGCGGGTAACTCCCCCCCACACACACACACTGACTCGAAGCGCGGTAAACGACGCAAAGCGTCCAGCCAATCGGTTGTACTGAATCTTTGTACCGTACGTATACGAACGATCGCTAATTAAACTTGAATGATTCCGATCTTGATTTTGCTGCGCATCGTACAACCCCGTTGCATTTGTTGTTGGTACTCTCGCAAAATACGAGCAGTCTTCTGAGTTAGCTTTAACGTAGTTAAAATCAATGTAAGCTTATCTAAATGGAATACTGAACTTATTCGAAGCGCAAGCGATTAACTTACGTGGCTTTTGAGAAAACCGATTCACTTAATTCACGGCGCAGGTGCATGGAATTTTTACCGCCCATGTTTGCCTAAATAATTTCAGGAACTAAAATGCTGGCAATATGTGCTTCCATTTTCTACCCACGAACAAAACCGGCACTCCATTCAGACGAACGCGTATTGTTTTTCACACAATCAAACAATTATCACCTGGAAAGTGGAAAAATTAGTTCCCCGACAAAGAAAGGCCCCGAAACATATGTACTGCCTAATTGAATTAGAGCCCAATCCAGACGTCTCCCGTTAGGATCAATTACAACGACACCGAAACGGGTGGCGTGGGCTAATGTTTTTTCCCCAGTTCCATCGCGGTCACCGTCGAGTGAAGAGCTTCCCAAGATGAAACCATCAACCGAATGGACTACCATCATTATCATTACTAGCTTCATCAGGATAATTGTGGCAATCGACACTGTCCCACAGATGGATGCTGGGAGAAATCGCGACAAACGGTCCCTGTTCTTTCCCTATAATGCCGCCCAAGGTGTAAGTGCGCTTGTGTGCTTGTGTTTGCTCCATCTTAGAGTCATTATTACTTACTGTGGTTCACAGCTGCTTTGGGCCATTGCAGTACCGTTGGGTGTACCGGATCGGAACATTTTTATGTCGTACAATTTCGAGGGAAACTACAACAATCCGACGGCGCTGCACGTGTTTACGGAGGGATTTTTCAATTTTGTGAGTAAGAGTGATTTGTGATTTCAATTTTAGGAATTAACTGTAAATAACTATGAATTATAAAGGTATGGAAACTAGTGGATTTATATAAATGTTTTGCTCCAGGAACTTATTGAACAAGTTCAACAAGCGCCTCTTGGCATTGCCGGGTAGATTCTTCAACAAGTTGAATTTGATTCTATCTAACCCAGGCGCGTTATTGTTACAGGACAGAAGGGCAACTGAAAATTCTGCCATCGTGAAAGGTGATTCTATCGCGTCGTGGCCCGGAGACGCATCGCGAACAATGTTTTGCTCAGGAACAGAGTCCGGACATACTTTCCTGGCAAAATCAAATATCCACCGACTTGAAGACTCCTGGCTTTCGTTGACCGTTACGCGATTCCGCATTCTTCGGGCTGTGTTCCAAAGAGTGCTCATCGATGTCTCCCTCGACGTCTCGTTCACGAACCGACGCCAATATCCGCGTTTCTTTGCTTTAGCCAGGCCTTTAAGCTTGGTATTAAGCTCCGAATACCGTATATAGTCGTCGGGTATATCTCCCTTCTGGAAGGCCAAAAACGCGTCGGATCTTTGCGTGTAGACATCGGAGCACTCTTTGTCCCACCACGGAGTTGGAGGCCGCTCTTTGATCGTTACGCCGGGATATTTCTTCGTTTGGGCTTGCAACGCGGCGTCGAGGATTAAGCCCACGAGGAGGTTGTATTCTTCAAGTGGTGGGTGATGTTGAATCGACTCGACCGCTTTTGAAATCATTTCCTCGTATAACTTCCAATCGACATTCCGTGTGAGGTCATACGGAATGTCGATTGGTCGCATGCGAGCTGACCCGTTAGTAATTGAAATAAGAATAGGCAGATGGTCGCTACCGTGAGGATCGAGGATTACCTTCCATGTGCAATCCAACCGTAGCGACGTCGAACATAAGGATAGATCCAAAGCGCTTGGGCACGCTGGAGGTTTCGGGATACGTGTCATTTCCCCGTTGTTTAAAATAGTCATGTCGAAGTCATCGCAAAGGTTATAGATTAAAGAGGAGCGGTTATCATTGTAAGGATTGTACCCCAAGCCACACCATGAGAGTTGAAGTCTCCCAAAATCAAACGTGGCGAGGGAAGAAGTTCTATTAAATCAAGGAGCAGCCGTTGCCCAACCTGTGCTCTGGGAGGAATATATATTGAGGCAATACAAAGCTCTTTACCTTGTATTGTCATTTGACATGCAACAACTTCGATGCCTGGAATCGAGGGGAGGTTAATACAATAGAAAGAATAGCACTTTTTAATCCCTAGAAGTACTCCTCCATATGGGATGTCTCGATCAAGGCGAATAATATTAAAATCATGGAAGTTGAGATCAATATTTGAAGTAAGCCAAGTTTCTTAAAGGGAAAATGCATCGCATTTGTTTTTATTTATCAAAACTTTAAGTAAATCAGTTTTTGGTAAAATACTTCTACAATTCCACTGTAAGACAGAGATAGAATCCTTCATATACGCAGTTGAATTAGGCATCGAACGATACAATCGCGGCAAGGAGGGGCCGTTGGGCAGTCAACTGCTTCAAAAATGATCTAACTGTTGGGAGGAATGCTGTAAGAAAAATTTTAATTGGATCGGGTACATTGAAATTTTCAAAAACCCAGTCCACAATGTCAGAAAATTTCACTAATCCAGAGTTTGTTTCATCAACTGGATGTGCAAAAGGAACAACTGGGGTTTTAGATGTTCCTGGCAGTGCTGGGAACTCCTTCTGGGACTTTAAATTTGCCCAGGAGGAGTTTGCTTCGGTTTTTCCGCTGCACTGTTTGGTTTGGTCGTACTTTTCATTACACTTTGGGAAATCTTAGGACCTTTACGGGGAAGTTTAGGAGAAGAAACATTTTTCCTCTTCCTAGACTCCCCAGGATTGGCATAAGTTGTTCCCGCTGATGAATCGTCAGAATCGGTTTCATCAGAGGACAACAGATCAAAGGGGTTCGATGTTACGGTAGAAAAGGTCACGGTCTTCTTCAGCATCTTAGCATAAGAACGCTTTGAACGCTCCTTAAGTGACCGCTTGATTTTATCTCTGCGCTGCATGTACACCGGGCATGTGGAGAGCTCATGCTGGTTTTCCCCACAGTGAATACATTTTCAGCATTAACACTGCAAGAATCTTCCGCATGAGTCTCCCCACACTTGCTACATCGTGCCTTATTGCAGCAGTAGGCGGCTGTGTGGCCTAACTGCTTGCAATTGGTGCAATTCATAACACGGGGTACATACAATCGCACAGGCAGACGAACCCGGTCGATCGAGACGTGGCTAGGGAGTGCAGATCCGGCAAACGTAACGCGAAACGAGTCTGACGGAGTGTAAACTTTTTTACCGCCGACGAGAGACATGGACCGCAATTGCTTACAATCCAAAATCTTCGCCTGTGTTTCGGTATTTTTGAAGCAACCGGTTGCGTTTTTTAGGATACACTCGACAGACAGACTCGAATCGGTTATGACACCGTCGATCTCCACGTCTCGTGCGGGTTTGTAAACGCGATACTCGCGTGTGAAGAGCTCAGAGCAAGCGATAGCATTGGCCTGTGCCAGATCACTGACCACGACACGGAGCTTGTTGGGTCGGACCTTGGAAATTTCGGTCACGGCCTTGTACCCCTTCGTCAGGTCTTTAGACATTTGCAGTATGTTTAATCGCTTTGAATTCACTCCTGCCTTTGGACGAAAATAAACAGTATAGCTGCCCTGTTGAGATCCGTCCGGGTAAAGCCTGGGGCGATGGGGGACTGGAGAATGAACAGGGGAGGGGGTAACAGAAGGGTCAGGGTCAGGGGGGTTCGGGGATGGTGGCACGGGAGGCGAGGGATCTATATCCATCGCGCTAAATGTAGCGCACTAGCGAACTAGCGCCGACAAGAACACGTACCTCTTTACTTCTTCCTTCCAGCAGTGGTTGTCCGATCGTTCGAAGCTGCATCCAAAGCAGCCAGCAGCACCAGTACAGCAGCACCAATACAGCCACCAGCAGTGAGCCGGGTGTGAGGTCACTCAGCTGTCAACTGATGGCCTTGAACTCGAAAGATCTATTCACTGTGCACAGATCAAAACTGCAGCTGGTGTTTTGCACCAATACAGCCAAAGTTGCGAGCCGGGTACAGAACGTAGCGACACAACTCACAATCTAGTTGGCCTTTAGCGCGAATAATACACTCTTTTGTTTGGCTATTCGTACACACGGACCGGATTGTAATTGAACGACCACTTTGCACGTCCGTTTCTGTCGAGTGTTCGACGCGGAATGAGCAGCCAATGCTTGTTTCACTTGATCTTACAATTGTTGTTCACTGCGCTCCTCTTTGTCGTGTATCAACCGCATTTTTGGCGAACGTCAAATTCAGAGTCCAGGAATTCGTGTTGCGTGGCTCAGTGAATCCATTCGGCTTGGACAACCTACGGAATACTGGATTCGCCAGTGAGTTGTTCAAGCTCGTGATTCATTCTTCGCTGCCGTTCTCCTGCACGCTACCTGCAAGTCTTCTTCGAGCCGGTTCCACGTCCCGTTCCCGTAGAGAACAAGACTTCTTTTGAGTGTTTTGTACAGGGTACGCTTTGTATATGAGCTGAATCTTTTCGTAGATCGTGCTCGGTGATCTGGTGTAGTGATCTACCACCGTCTCAAATGTTTTGCAGCCTACGTCAGCGGCAATGCAGAAGGATTGACTGAATCGGTTAAAAATCATACCCTGCGTGTTGAACGCCGCTTGTCGCATGTTTGTCGCTTGGATCAGGCAAAACAGATTCTCGGAAAAGCCGTACTTGTCCATGATCTGGACTATGGACTCTGGAGGATCTGTCGTAATGTGAACATCTGGTTTGTTGTTGATCGGCCTTCTACGAAGCCAGATTGATAACTTTTCCTGGATCCATTTGCTGGTGGTGAGAGACGTTGAAAGATGACTTGGGAGAACATTCTGTATGCGGTACTGTACAAGTTACGAAAATAACTTGGATTCTCTCAATCCGTAATAAAATGCTGACTCGGTACATCGGTCACTTGGAGAAAGCAGAATCACGATAGGACCACAATCAGTTCTGAGAAGTGAGCTACCCGCGTTACTCGTTGTGTTTTTCTTTCCATACGCGGCGTGCTACAGAAGAATACATTGCTGAGAGTGCCGTAAATATCAGTAGTATATGATGCTGACTGAGCTTCATGCACCCATTTATGCTCATTACGATCCCCGCCATGTGGTTTTACCTCACAACAAGGGGTATATATTAAGAGGGAAATCAAAGAGTGGGCACCAGCACTCTTTTTTTTTTTTTTTTTTTTTGTTTCAGGTGGAGGGGAAATTTGCATCCAAACCCCTGAGGTGACCAACCTCAGGGAGTGTGGGGTTGGTTTGAATCAGTGACCGGACCCACTAAAACCCCTCCAGTCTCCAGCCCATAATACTCCCCGGGACCACCGCTAGGTATTGCTTCGGGGAGCGGCTTTTGTGCTCTGTGCACCCTCTTGGTTCTATAGATCTCTTTGCTAACTTAGCTAACTAACCTGGAGACTGGCCGTTAGCTAACACTGGCGTGTCGGTGGTCAACCTGTCGCCTGTTTTGCAATTCTAAAACTATTTGAGAGGCGGCTGTACAAACCGCCCTCCAAATGTTTGGGTCTTTACACATCCTCCGAACTAGGTTGTCCGGAGTGGTGTCTGGCCCGCTCACTACCATCATGTCGCTCCGCGCATGCACAAAACGAGAGCACACGAAGAAGACATGCTCAGCAGTTTCTTCCGCATCCGCGCACTCGGGACACATGGGGGACCCCGCATGCCCGAATCTGTGTAGATACTGCCTGAAGCAGCCATGACCTGACAGAATCTGTGTCAAGTGGAAGTTAACTTCTCCATGGCGCCTCCCGACCCATCCGGATACGTCCGGAATAAGTCGATGCGTCCATCTACCCTTTGCGGAGTTGGACCATTCCTGCTGCCATCTGATCATCGAGAATGACCTTCTGGTGCCTCGTATACCCCTTGTGTCACGTTGATCGAAGCATTCTACGTCCTCCTTAATGGCTATGCTGATAGGCATCATGCCGGACAGGACGCAGATTGCGTCGTATGACACTCTACGGTACGCGCTCACAACCCTCAGGCACATGAGCCTGTAGGTACTTTCCAGTTTTCGACGATGACTGTTGGTACCTAACGCTTTGGACCACGCTGGCCCACCATACCTAAGTATGGACGAAACCACGCTGGCAAGAAGTTTACGCTTGCTGCCATATACCGCTGAGCTATTGAACATCATTCGAGATAGTCCTGCAGCGGCCGTTGAAGCCCTCTTACAGGCATAGTCGACGTGACTCTTAAATGTGAGCTTATCGTCAACCATAACCCCCAAGAGCTTCAAGGAACGCCTTGAGGTAATGGTGCAGTCACCGACTCTGACCACCGCCTGTTGCTCTAATTTGCGGTTGTTCACAACCGTAACCTTCGTTTTATGGTGCGCTAACTCCAGTTTCCTAGAGTGCATCCAGTCTTCGACCTTGCGTATGCAGTGCGCGGCCGTCAACTCGACCTCTTCGATCGACTCGCCGTAGACCTCTAGCGTGATGTCGTCTGCGGAACCGACGATCACAACCCCTACAGGGAACTTTAGTTTCAACACCCCGTCATACATGACATTCCACAACACCGGGCCCAGGATGGAACCTTGCGGTACCCCTGCGGTGATTGGGACGCACTTTTGACCCTCCTCCGTGTTGTAAACTAGTACCCGATTCTGGAAATAATTTGAGATGAGATACTGGAACGTCGGACGTGAGACTCAGCAACCGGAGGCCAAGGATTTGGCTCGTGTCGTGGAAAGAGTCCCTCGATGATACGCTCCAGCATCGCTGGTGATCGCTCTGCAGGCGCCAACACGCCTTTGGTCTTCGCCATTACGACTCTGTAGGCGTTGCCCCACGGATTCGTATTGGCACTCGCGCATAGCCTATCGAAGCAGGCCCTTTTGCTCGCCTTTATCGCACTTTTAAGCGCCGATCTTGCAGATCCGAATACTACACGGCGCTCTACCCTCTGTGCATCGGTACGTGCACGTTGCAACATCCGTCTTGCACGGAGGCACGCGCTACGGAGGTCCGCTATCGCGTCGGTCCACCAGTATACCGGTGACTTACCATTCCTAGGTTGGAGGGTCCTAGGCATGGTGGCGTCGCACGCCCGCGATAATGTGGCAACTAATTGGTCAGCACTCGGGCGGAGCCAACTGCCCCCCTCGCGCTCTCTTCTCATTGCTTCTGCAAATACCTCGGCATCGAAATGCGATGTCTTCCACCCGCGGACGGTCGGAGTATTGGCTCTACCCGTCGCCTGCCGCCTCACGTTCTGGACTACGCTATAGCAGACAGACTGGTGGTCACTATAGATGTAGCCATCGTCTACCCTCCAGTTCACGATCAGTCCTGGGCTGGAGAACGTCACGTCGATGATCGACTCCGCACCATTTCTGCTGAATGTACACTTGGTTCCAACGTTGGCCAGATCAAGGTTGAGCTTTGCCAAAGCTTCCAACAAGATCTGACCCCTCCGGTTCGTGCGGCGGCTTCCCCACTCAACAGCCCAAGCGTTGAAGTCGCCCGCCACTACTAAAGGTGTTAGTCCCGTCAGCTCCATAGATAACAAATCGACCATCTGGGTGAACCTTTCGATAGACCAACGCGGCGGAGCATAACAACTGCAGTAAAACACTCCGTCCACCTTGGCAACCGCGTATCCTTCATTTGAGGTTGACACAACCTCCTGAACCGGGAACTTGCTGGTCGTGCATATGGCCGCCGTACTGGACTTATCTGCAACCCAATTACCGTTTCCGGGAGGAATGCAGTAGGGGTCCGATACGATTGCGATGTCCGCCCGCGACTCAGACGCTGCTTGGTATAGCAGCTGCTGTGCCGCATAGCAATGGTTCAGGTTCAATTGTGTCACCCTCACGCCCGTGGTTTCGTGGCCGCCTTACCGGCTGGGCACCGTGGGCCTCGCCTACATAACTGGTTCCTATCGGGCCCCTTGCAGGTCCAGGACTTGTGTCCTCCCTCGAAACACCTGAAGCAAACGTCCGGCTGCTGGAGTATGCTCAGGGGACATACTGACCAGCCAACCTTAAGTTTGGCTGTCTTCAGGGCCAGAGTTGCATCGGCCGATGCAAGCCGGAAAGTGGCCACCTGGGTCCCCGCTGGACCCTTTCGGAGGCGAATTACCTCAGTGGCTACTTCCACTCCGCACTTCTCCTTGAGGGCCTGTGCAATATCGCACCTCTCGGTGATTTCATCCAGGTTTTTGAGCTGGAGAGTCACCTCTGAGGTGAGTGCCCGAATTTGCACATCTTTCCCGAGGACCTGCTCGGCTACCGTCTTGTAGGCAGCGCCCTTGTTTTTAGCATCCTTACGGAGCTCAAGGATCATCTCGCCGGTGCGAGAACGACGGATGGTCCGCACATCCGCTCCCAGATCCTTGAGCTGGGTTTCGCCTCTCATTTTCTTCAAGACTTCGGAGTACTTGGACCCCTCCGTCTTGAGTATGAGGGCGTCGCCCCTGCTTCGCGCCTTCTTTCCCATTTTTGGACGATTTGTCGCCTTCTCGTCGTTGCGCTTGCTGTCTTTTTGGCGCTTCCTTCCTCCCACGGTAACCCAAGGGTTTCCCGTAGCTGCCACTTCGGCAGACTTTTCGGCGGACTAGGCACCAGCACTCTTGTACTCTTTAATCGGTACCTACCCTTTTGCCATTTCCTTAACTCGAGTCACACATAGATCTGCTTGTAAATGTGAGAATTGTTAGTGTTGGATGGCCTGGAGACTAGAAAGACGACAAAGAACTTTCTGTTATGCTAACTGTCATACCGAAAGGTGATGTGACATTTACACTCACGGTGAGTGCTTTCTAGTTTACAGCTTCTCTAGTGGAGTAGCGCACTCTGACTACTGACGATTTATTCCGTCGCTGGTGATTTACTAAAGTTCTCACAGTTCAGGTTGTCGTCTTTTTGTAGATGGGGTAGATAACTTCATCCATACACTCCTTCGGCAGCTGTTTGGTATTCCAAACCTACACAATCGGTCGATGCAGGAACTCGGCTAACTTGTCCGGTCCATCTCGGGGGCCTATATTCCAACCCTTTTTTGTTGGCCGTTTGTTATTTTGCAGCTGTTGGATGGCATTCTTAACTTCGCCTGTTATTGGGAGTGGCTTGTTTCCGTTCTCTGCTGCATTGACGATGTAATGTAAAACAAAGTCTGTGCGGAATGCGTCGAATTTCTGACGCGTCTTATGAAAGTGATTCAGCTGTTCTAGTACCTCAAACACCCCCTCTTCCTGGCGGCGTTTCGTCTCCAGTAATAGTTGGTTTTGCTGTCTCCTCTTCTGTCTATATCGCTCCTCGTTCTAACGGGTAGCTTGACGCAACATTAGTAACCGCGCAGCGAATTTTTTGTTCAAAACCATATATAGTACCGGTACTGAGTGTTTTTTGCAAATAAGAGTTTCGGGCGCATCTGAGCGTTGTGTTCCGAAGTGATATTGGCGCCTCGGTAGGTTCTGACATCGGTGATGTCCAAGAAGTGCCGACCATCTATCAATGCGTGGTCGCTTTACGAGTCTGTCTGATTTGGTGACCTCCAGGTAAACCGATGTTAGAGGTTGTGTTAGAAGGAAAGAACTACATTATTGTAGGTGGTGAAATTGATGAGTCTTAGGCTGTTTTTGCTGGTCAGCTGATACACACTGAACTTTACAATTATCGGTATGAACTCCTCCTCCTGGTGTCTTGGGCAGCGGTATTATTCGCGCTCCAGCTGCACGTAGAATTAACCTTTATCATCATCGGTGCTTTCGAAGTGAGGGCTTTTCATATTGATGATGCTGACGTTGAAGAACCGGCCTTTGGTTTTCAACTGGAACATTCGTCGGGTGATTGGAAGCTGTATCCAGCTGATGAGACACGACGCTGCATTGATAGATTTGTACTAGTATTCGTGTTTTGGTCGATTTATTTGACAATTTTAATTTCATCTACATGAAGTAACAACTAAAATATAGAACTATTGCGACATCCCAGACCTTGTAATTAGTTTACGAAAAGGACGTGGGGAAACATTTCTGAAATCAAAAAAATCTTCGACCAGCGTGAAGGTCATAAAAGCCGTACAAGGTCCGATCAACCCTATTTGTCAGTAAACTTGACGAACGAAGCCGTCTACTCGAGGCTCGAGGTGATGAAGCAAAGTCGGGTCATCAAGCTCATGGTTGAGCTGCTATGCTACGAAGGTTGCTTGTTGAATCTATCGCCGACTCTCCAACAACTTACAACGGTCTTTGTAGAATGGAAGATTATTAGTTGTACTCCAGGGTCTCAGAGCAATACGAACAAACCTTTATTGAACACGTTCTATTCTGTTCATCCAGCACAGACTATCAGGATTTCAGATGATCCATGCATTTTCAAGGATTGGTCAAACTAATGCACAATACAATGCTTTCGAGCAGTGTGGACCTGAAAAATCTCGAGCTTGTGCTGGTATTTCGGTTAATCCATAGATTCGTGCCTTGCAACTCGAAAACGATCTGGGAAGCAGCCTTATTTACTCTCAAGATGCTTTCCATGTCGCTCCGCACTTGTACAATTCAAGGGCAGGTTTCTGCCATACCCACACATCCGGGACAATTCCTGAGGGTATGAGATGTACTAGTAGTACGCATTGTCCAGCCCTGTACCGACAAACGAACATAAATACTACTGATTTGAAATTCAATAAAATAAATCGGCAGTGTAATTTTGATAGGTGAAATGGGTAAACTAAATAATTTTTGTCATGAAAAATGAGGCGTAAGGAACCGTTTTTAAGCCACGTGAACATATTTTAGTCAATTATTATGTCAACCACGTGCTTTCAAAACTGCATTTTTGTTTCTCTATGATAGGTAGCTACATAAATCTGTTTTGTTTTCAAACCTTCAGTGTATTCTACATTTCGGTTGCAAAAATCAGCTCAGAGATGCCATTGTAATTTCAGGAAACAAACAATAATCAAATTGTTCCTGTTCGTAAAACCGCAATACAGTTGAATCACAGACAAACAGACGTGCCTCTCGATAACGATTTCATCGACCAGAAAATAAACGATTATTTCGAAATTTTGCTTAGTGGCAATAATGCCGCTAGCGTCGCTATAAGCAAGCGTGCAGATTCATTATCAATGACAAAACCTAAATTAATCCACCTAGCGGTCAGACCCAGCCTTTCTCATTTAAACTTTTATTTGTAAAAATAGATTTACATGAACGCTTCAACCCATTTATTGTATATTCACTCTTTAGGTTCTAAAATATTGATGTTGCAATCTATACATATAAAAATGCAGTCCGGTCTATCTGTCTGATCAATATAGGCTCGAAAACTACCGAACCGATCAACGGGAAAATTTGTATGTAGGGGTTTTTGGTTTTTGGAGACCCCTCCCTCTTCTGGAAGGAAGAGGTCCCATACAAATGAAACATAAATCTCTGCATAACTCAAGAACAAACCAAGCAAAATAAACCGAATTTGGCATGTGGATGTTTCAAGAGGTAACAAATTTGTCCATAATAGTTGAACGCCCCTCCCTTTTCTGGAAAGGAGGGGTTCCATACAAATGAAACACAAATTTCTGCACATCTCGAGAGCTAATCAACTAAATGGAACAAAATTTGACAGGTAAATGTTTAAAGTGGTAAAAAATATGTTCATAATGTTTTGACACCCCTCCTTCTTTTCGAAGGGAGGGATGCCATACAAATTAAACACAAATTTCTGCACATCTCGAGAACTAACTTAGTAAACAAACAATATCGCATGCTAGCCTCCTGGGGGGCCTTATGCGGTCTCGATCAACTAGATTAGTTGAGAGAATTCATTATCGATATTGTTTTTGGCACATTTTGCATGTTGCAGGATAAGTACAACGATACACCGTGCCCCAGTGCTGAGTCGAGAAAATTTCCAGCTCGAAAAGATCCTCGACCTGATCAGGAATCGAACCCGATATCACAATTGTGTGAGAGAGCTAGCCGACCGACATCGCTAACCACAGAACCACGGGGACCACATGACTAATATAGTAAAGGGGACCAAATTTAGCATGTGAATGTTTTTCGAGGTAACAAATATGTTCCATAATCGAATTGTAAGATGGCAATTTTCCGGTTGATGCATTTTTTGATGCATAGAAACCAAACATTGACCCTGGACACCAAAATAACTAAATACCTCCCAATATGGGTATTTCCGGTGTCAGATTAATGCCAGAAAATCTGCTGAAAATGACCGAGTACCACCCAATATGAATATATTCCGAATTAAGGAGATGTACAGAAGCCAAAAGTCGAGAAGGTTGTTATTTCGAAAAAACCAGTCATTTCAAACGATTTGTTATTTGACTTTGATCATATCCTATGGCCGATTCGTCGTGCATTTGCAGACTTTAAACACATCGCAAGGAATCAATGAATTTGGAATGTTCAAATAGTACGATACCACATTTAAATTATGTTGAGCCCACATATATCGATCAAAGCAGGTATAGTTTTAAATAGTCTTTGATTTTTTTCTTTTTCCATAAATTTTGAGCCACATATCAAATTGTTATGAAGTTTGTTATTTGTCATGTCAAGTCATGTAATCTTTGAGATAATAGACTTTCGTTGTTTTATTAACAATTTAATACATAACGGTTGCTTAAGTTCGATTATAGTCAAATGAAATGGGAACGTATAGGGCAGCCAAACTTTGAAACCACGTGTTCAATCATAATTCATCTGATAAAAATATTGATCAAATCGGTTGTGTAGTTTCTGAGAAAATGAAGTTTCGTGATTTTCACATTTCGGTACATTACAGACGAAGTTACAGTTCGATTACGGTAAAATTCAGTAGGGTGTTATGAGGCAGCTAGACTTATTAGTTGACACTATTTTTTTGGAAATCGGGTCAGCCATCTCTGAGAAAAGTGAGTGAGTCCAAGTAGTCTTCGGAATATGTTCCTTTTCATAGCTGGATTTCAAATTTTTAGACATAACAGGCAAAGTAATAGTCCGATTGCAAATCAAATCAATAGGATCTTATGGGGCAACTAGACGTTCCATTTGACACTGATTTTATGAAAATCGGTTCAGCCATCTCTGAGAAACATGAGTGAGATTAAACAGTCTTCAGAACACGTTTCTTGTCATAACTTTTGAGCCACAACTTTAATCTTCATAGAATTCAAAAATTAAGGGTTTTCTAGGTAGCCCGTTCATTTGAAATCAATTTTGTTCAAATCGGTTGTGTAGTTTTTGAGATAATGATGTTGCATGATTTTTACATTTTACTACATAACCTATAAACTAAAAAATCCGATTACAATAAAATTTAATAGGATCTTATGGGGCAACAAGACCTTTCATTTGCAATTAATTTCATAAGAATCGGTCCAGGCATCTCTGAGAAAAAAGAGTGAGAATAAAAATCTGCACATACACACACACACACACATACAGAAAATGCTCAGCTCGTCTACCTGAATCGAGTGATATATGCCATTCGGCCCTTTGGAGCACTTTTATACTTTCGGTTTTGCAAGTGATTGCTATACCTTTCTAGGAGAAAGGCAAAACCGTTCCACGTAAATAAGTTAGTAGGCTTACATGGTGGCGCACGAGTGTAACGTTTCGAATGAGGACGAAGATTGTTCAGGATTTTTCTTCGAAAAAGCACGTCTGTTTGTCTGTGGTTGAATTATTGATTGAGTAAGGAAGACAACAACTCCGCCTGTTACGATTCTCTTGGTTCAGTTTAGCCTTTACGAATAGATTTGAATTATTGAGAACTGTAGCAGAGGGTCCAAAGCCCCTGTAAAGGAGGATGGTTGCAACAGCTCCTAACCATGGCTGTTGCGTAAAATCCAATGGTTAAAACCCCTAAGCTAAGGTGTTATGCGACCCGTGCCGATGGATGACGTGGTGGGGGGGGGGGGGTTTAAGAAATACCCAGCCTCTAACGGAGCCTGTGGAGTACCAGGGCACCCTTCACAGTAATTAGCCCTTACTGCATCACGCGGGTCACTGATGCAGCGGACTCTTCTTTACCCAGCGACTCGTGGGAATTTTATGAACGACAAAACTTCACAAAATTCGGCCACCGGCAGCCTTTCTTTGCCGGAACCCATGGACTCATCGGAGCGTAGTCCAATAAAAACAAACGCACCGGGCAGAACGGAGGAGATGGAGCATGAGGATGATTTCAACCTCGACAGCGAATCGCTGGACGGAGGACCCTCTGCTTCATCCTTAATCCTACTTTCTCCACAAGGGAATGACGAAAGTCAAATGGACTTAGTTCCCGGTCCACAGACAAGGCCCGATGACGAAGGGAAACCCGAATCATCGGCACCCCTTGTCAAGCGACTTTCAAATGCGCAAAGGCGGTGACTGAGCAAAAATCTTCGCTCCGGTCTCTCGTACGAAGAAGCCAGGAAGCTGGCCCTCCTTCCAACAGAGCAGCCTGCTCAATCGAACCAAGTTGCCGTCAAGCGACAGCGGTCGGACGACTTGGTGTCCCCAAACACCAGTACTAAGTGTCCACAGCCTAAAAAACTGCGGAACGGCACTGGTTTGGGGTCATCGGGTTCGAAGCCGCTCCCGAAGGCCACATATAGGGACATGGTGGGAGCTATAAGCCTTGCGGTTACTTCTGCTACCCACCCCAGCTCCCTACTCACAACGGACCAGCTTCAGGCTGTCCGGACCTCCATCCTCGATCACATTGCGGACCAGGAAAATCCAACCACCAAGCCCAAGTTTAACGGTTGCCATCTAAGAAATGGCTTCCTGCAACTTGCCTGTGCCGACAACGACACAGTGCAATGGTTGGAAAGGGAGGTACCTTCTCTCGTACCATGGGAGGGAGCACAACTTCGTGCATACCACATGAAGGATCTGCCGAAGGCCAGACGGTATGTCGGTTACTTCGCGGACAGTGCGAACTCTCCGGACGAGAAGATTTTTCGTTCACTCCAGAATCAGAACGACCATCTCTCTACCAAAATGTGGCGAGTCTGTAACCGCAAATTGGTAAAGACCTTGGTCGAACTAGTTCTGGATATTGACGAAGAATCGGCCAAACTCGTTGAGAGTAGAAATAATGAACTGCACTACGGTTTCGGCAAAGCACGCATCCGAAAGGTAAGCGGAAGGCCGAACGTCACAGGCAGGAAAGACTCCGTCGCAATGTCAGGGAAGGTACGCGCAGGATGCTCCCCCGTGAGTGCCCTGTCACCACCCAAACAACGCAACCCCGCGGCTGCTCGGACGGTTCCGCCGAAGACTCACAAGAGTGTGAAGCATCAACCACCGAAAAGTCGCACCCCCCGGAGTCAAAAACCGCCACAGTGTGCGCGACGACCTTCTGTTGCCAATCGACTGCTGCAACCGAAGCCGAACAGTGAGGAAGAGCAACTTCCATCAACCAGCCAAACCGCTGTTGGCAGCCGTCAGCCAATACCAGGATCATCTTCCGATCCGGACAAAGACGGCAACTTCACTGCAAAGTGAGCAGCCTTCGCTGCTTGCAAGCGAATCTCCATCACGCAAAAGGCGCCTCGGGTGTTCTTTGCAGGAGATTCGCCAAAGAGCAGCTAGCGGCTGCTTTCATCCAGGAGCCGTGGATCAACGAATCCAAAGTTCTCGGACTTAACGCTCCTAACGGAAGGTTAATCTACTGTGACACGAAGTCCAAACCAAGGACTGCAATTCTGCTAAATAGAGAACTAAATTTTTTACCTATTACAGAATTTATCCAACGTGACGTCGTTGCCGTCACGGTTGAAGTACCGACAACCAGAGGAAAGCAGGAAATGGTTGTCGCGTCTGCCTACTTCCCGGCGACCAAGGTGATATCCCGCCACCCGAAGTTGCTGCGCTCGTGCGGTACTGCAAGGCCATCAACAAGCCGTTTCTGATCGGCTGCGATGCCAACGCTCACCACCCGATCTGGGGCAGCTCGGACACCAACACCAGGGGTGAGTACCTACTTGAATACCTTACTTCTAACGATGTCAATGTATGTAATGTAGGGAATAACCCCACTTTTATCAACGCTATCAGACAGGAGGTCCTTGATCTCACTCTGTGTAGCGCCTTTATTTCTGAAAAGATTAAAAATTGGCATGTCTCCGATGAAACTAGTTTGTCGGACCACAGACACATCGTTTTTAATATAGAGGCTAACGCTCTGAAAAGAGAGCTGTTCAGAAATCCTAAGAATACAGATTGGGAATCCTTTAAGGGACACCTGATCGATTCACGAACTTTCAGTTACAGCAACATTCGAAATTCAGTTGACCTGAATTCGGCAGCAAATGTTCTACAAAACAGAATCATGGATGCTTTCGACGCTAACTGTCCACTAACACAGCGGTCAGTATGCCGTGACGTACCCTGGTGTAATGATCAACTTAGTGACCTTCGTCGGGAAACTAGGCGGTTGTTCAACAGGGCGAAAGTCACGTCTAACTGGGACGACTACAGGGCGTCCCTCACTAGGTACAACGCCGAGCTACGCAAGGCTAAACGGAAATCCAGAGTTAGTTTCTGTGAAAGAATCCAAACTCTGCCGGAAGCTACGCGGCTCCAAAAGGCGATGTCCAAAGACCATATTAACGGTTTAGGAGAGGTGAGGAAAGAGGATGGATCCCTCACTGTCACTACCAAGGAAACGCTGGAGGTTCTTATAAACACCCACTTTCCTGGATCGACAGAGACCGAAGAACTGAATAGTGATGGGTCGTGACAGGTCAATTCGAGACATATGGCGTCTCGGGAGTCCATCCTGCTGGCCCGTCGACTGTTCACGGAAGCTTCAATAGGTTGGGCTCTAAGCTCATTCGACCCTATGAAGTCTCCTGGTCCAGACGACATACTACCCATCTTTCTACAAAAATCGGCCGCAGTTATCATGTCCGAACTCATCAACCTCTTCAGAGCCAGCTTTATCCTGGGCCATATTCCGGATAACTGGCTGAAGGTGAAGGTAGTGTTTATCCCCAAAGTTGGAAGAAAGGACAAAACCCTACCTAAAACTTTCAGACCCATAAGTCTGACTTCATCGCTTCTCAAGTTGATGGAGAAAATGATGGATAAATATATCCGTGATAAGTTTCTTAAAGACTCCCCGCTGAACAGGAACCAACATGCCTATCAAAGCGGCAAGTCAACAGAAATTGCTCTTCACAGCTTAGTGACGTTGATTGAAAAGTCCCTAAGTTATCAGGAGACGGCGCTATGAGCCTTTCTTGATATTGAAGGGGCATTCGATAACACGTCCTTTGCATCAATCGATATGGCTCTTTATAATAAGGGATTCGACCACACTTCAAGGAGCTGGATACACGCAATGCTCTCTAGCAGAGTGATCACAGCAACCTTGGAAGATTCGTCTGTAACAATGTCAGTGATCAAGGGATGCCCGCAAGGAGGAGTTCTCTCGCCCTTGTTATGGTCACTAGTTGTCGACGCATTTCTCAACAAGCTTTCACAGCTTGGTTACGAGGTCATTGGATACGCCGATGACATCGTCCTCATCGTCAGAGGTAAAGATGACGCAACTCTGTCGAGCCGAATGCAAACGGCTCTGAATACCACCATGTCATGGTGTTTACAGGAGGGTCTAAACATAAACCCCTTAAAAACAGTCCTAATTCCATTCGGCAGACGAAGGACGATCTCCATCACTCCTCCAATACTGAATGGAGTTAGACTGGGCTTCAGCAATGAAGTCAAATATCTCGGAATTATTTTGGACAAGAAACTGAACTGGAACTGCACAACTGGATCATGCCGCTAAGAAAGCGATCTCAGCGATCTGGGCCTGCAGAACTCTGTTTGGTAAGGCCTGGGGACTAAAACCAGACTTGGCACTCTGGTCTTACAAGACCATTGCCCGACCAAGAATCACCTATGCTGCCCTAGTGTGGTGGCCTAAGGTGAACGAAGTGACTGCGCAAGCCAAGCTCAAAAAAGTTCAAAGACTTGCATGTCTTTCGGTTACCAGCGCTATGCGAACAACTCCAACTGCAGCCATGGAAGCTATGCTTTGCCTACTACCTCTACATCTTCATGTGAAAAAGGAAGCAGAGCTCTAAGGTTGCAAAGGAGGAAAACCATACTTGAAGGGGACCAAATCGGGGGAAAATGGCCCACCGTTTTTCAAGCAGAGGTATATG
Source organism: Wyeomyia smithii (assembly GCF_029784165.1). Classification (NCBI taxonomy): domain Eukaryota; kingdom Metazoa; phylum Arthropoda; class Insecta; order Diptera; family Culicidae; genus Wyeomyia; species Wyeomyia smithii. Next base: position 10,042,764 of record NC_073696.1, read on the forward strand.
CCATTTATATCTGCGCAAAAATATGTCTGCAACGCAACTACAGACATGCGAAAATCGGTATATTCTCGGACAGTCAAGCAGCACTACTAGCACTTAAGTCCGTCAAATGCGCTTCCAAACTTGTTTGGGAATGCATTGAAACTCTACGGGAACTTTCCCGACAGAATTCAGTTTTTCTGTTTTGAGTGCCCGGACACTGCGGAGTCGAGGGTAATGAACACGCTGACTACCTAGCAAGACAGGGATCAGCTCAGCGGTTTATTGGTCCCGAGCCGTTTCTGGGTACGTCCATTCCCGCTATCGAAAGCGAACTATTAACTTGGGAAAGGCTAGAAATAGTATCCCAATGGCAACAGGCACAGGGTTGTAGACAAGGCAAACAGTTTATCTATCCGAACCCTGGAACCGCCAGAAAGCTACTTAGTCTAAATCGTAGTGACCTGCGGATAATCACGGGACTCCTCACCAGACACTGTCCCGCTTTTTATCATTTAAAGAAAATCGGTGTAGTGTTGAACGACACCTGCCGATTCTGCAAATCTGAACCAGAGAGTTCAGAGCATTTGCTTTGCTTTTGCGAAGCTCTTGCTTCCTCTAGGTACAACTTCTTAGGAAGTTATCTTTTAACTCAATACCAAGCATGGAGCTCCAATCCCAAGCAGGTCATTAGTTTCATCAACTATGTTGTACCTAATTGGGGTACAGGTTTACAACAAAACAGTTCTACTCCATCAATGAGTACGAACAATCCGTAACCTGTGCACAGCAATCGGGGCCCGCCACAAAAGACAATCAGCAAGAATGTCGCAGTGGCATTTCAGTACCCAGTGCCCTTCAGGCATACAGAGAAAAAAAAAAGGAAGACAACATTTTTATGAAAAATCTGATGCGAGTAAAACGTTTTTCGTATATTGACTGACTTTTATTATTCTTTATTTTTCACCTCAAGCGTATAACCAGTATTTTTTGTATCAAAAGTATGTCAAAAAGGCCATTGAAATGTTGTTATTTCACTGTGGAAAAACTCGTAATTTAATAGCCTCAGGAATTTTTAAAAGCAAAACATTACTTTTTTGATTGTCATAACACTCATAACGGATGTTTATTTTTTTTTTCTTCACATAACATTTATTTGACACGGCACAAATACAATTTAATGTTTAACGGCGCCAATTATATCTGATGACTCAAAAACTAAAGCAAATTTTTTATCCTCGCTGCCGACTACGAGCTGAAATTAAGTCTAACTTAAAACTAGCATGGGATTTCCAATCAGTGTTTTGTTGTTCAATGGTCGTCTGATAATCGTCGAATGGCATGTAAGGATTCGTTCTGCTGAGCCACGATGTCGTGAGTTGGGACAGAGGCTCGTAGTCCTTGGGTCCTGGTTCTATTGTGCGGGGTCTGGTTGCTGGTTTTGTGCTTAAGGTTCAAACGTGTTCTTGTCGTTTTGTTGGGAGTAGACGGAGGGGAACGGGACTAGACTGGGGCGTGGATGGATTTCAGGAAAACGTATATAAGGGACATGTAGGATAGGTCACGGCTCGCCAAGACATCACGAACAGGAACAGCCGGCTGTCTACCCTCGGCCTGCAGGGAAGCTATTAATTTAGACCTGGCGTCACGGTGTACAGGGCATGACCAAACCACATGCTCTATGTCGTGATAACCTTCACCACAGGCACAGATACCACTTTCCCCGAGCCCAACACGACGGAGGAGCGCGTCAAATCTATAGTGATTGGACATAAGCCGGGACATCACGCAAATGAAATCCCGACCTACATCCAACCCCTTGAACCACGGGTTCGTCGATACCTTGGGGATTATGGAATGTAACCACCTTCCCAATTCCCCTCTGGTCCAAGCATTTTGCCAACTGATGATCGTATTCTGACGTACAAGTGCGAAAAATTCATTAAAGGCAATTGGTCTTTCATAAATATCACCGTTTGTTGCGCCCACCTTAGCCAAAGAGTCCGCTTTCTCATTACCCGGTATCGAGCAGTGAGAAGGGACCCACGCTAAGGTAATCTGAGTAGATTTTTCGGATAAAGCACTTAGATGTTCCCGTATTTTCCCCAGGAAATACGGAGAGTGTATAACGGATGTTTATTTCTGACTAAATTTAGCGAAGATATGCGCAATAGTGTTCAAAAATTTATTAAAAATTCGAAAAAAAGCTCAAGTACAGAGCAAGTACACACAGTTTGGATAAAATTTCGTCAAAACCATATTCTCACAGTGAAAACGAACAGATGTGTGACTTTTTATGAACTTGTGAATGAATATTGTACTGATCCAAATCGAATCGTAAGGTAGTATTTTTTTTTTAATTTTCAGTTGGAAATTACTAAGTGCTCAGTCTGCATACCACAAGTGCATACCTTGTGTGATGTATTTCATAACAACATTTGATGTATTTTATAAGAATATTTTGAACGATTTTAAATCATTTTTTTTTCTCAATAATAATTTAGTAAATATTTTGAGAGTCAAATTTTAAGAGTAGGGTAAAATCTATGATCAAATTCTCAGTTCTGTAGATTCTTTATTTATTTATTCTCTGAAACATTTTGGATTTCCCAACTTCAATCGGTTTACCAGATCCTAGTCATTATTTTTAACATTAGGACACTGGTTTTTTGACATCAAAAACCAGTTGTTAAGTATTAGATAATACAAGGATTTGTCACAAATTCCCGCGCACTACTAACTATAATTTATATTTCTTTTTATCATCTTCGTCCAGATGAGTTTCGTTTTATTTATGTTTTGTCCAAGCGCTTGTCAAATTTTGCTAATACGCTTCTCTAACAATAAATCGCCCATGAATTGCACCGGTTTTCTGTTACAACAATAATAATTTTTGACTGAATAAAAATAAAATAAATCTGTTTGGTGGTGATAATAAAACATAAGTAAGAAAAACAAGTCCACCCCCTTACGTGGCCAATTGACAGAAGCGGTTTGTCAAGTCACTGCTAATGACCACGTGACTTGGAGACGGCCTTAATGGAAATTGTAGGACGCACTTAGACGTAAATTGATTCGATTTCCCCAACTTTTCGTTATTAGATTTGGTAGCTGAATAATAGTTTAAAATGGGCAAATATTATACGGTATGAGTATTTCCGGAACCGCGATGCGGTGTTCAGGGGACGAAAATAGACCTTAGTCTATATTCTGAAATAAAAAATTGCTAAAGGAGCAGTAAGCTTTGAGAAATGCTTTAAAATTTTGAAACCAACCTAATTGTTTACAACTTGATGAAATAAAACGAAATTTTCAGAGCGATACTCCCATCAGTTGAAACTCAGAAATTAGCAATCGATAGTTCCAGTTCTCAGCCTTACATGGGCAAAAATCTTGGCATAAAAGATTTATTGGCTTAAGATTCTACAAACTTTAATTTTTTTGTCGGGTCTCGGTAATTTATTGCCGAGAATGGCACCACTGAGTGCTCGGTTAAAAAAATGACAGCTGTCACATTGTTTCGTAAATCTCGGTTCAGCCTAATAGAAGTTTTGGCAAATATTACCGAGTTGAAATTTCAGCTAGGTGAACCAAGATTCACGAAAAAAGTGACAGCTGTCATAATGTTTTAACCGAGCACTCAGTGGTGCCGTTCTCGGCAATTAATTACCGAGACCCGGCAATACATTTTGAGTGTGTAGATGAACTCTTTTCAAAGATCGTGAATGTCCACTAATTTTCAAGAGCCTTTTGTAATAGTGCTTTTCTTCATTTTAATGCGGTAGGAAACTTGTGTCATTTTCCATGCTAAGGGAAGTAATATGCGAATACAAATCGTGTCGTAATTACTTGATTTTCGCACGAGTTAGTACTAGAATTTGGCCTATTTCGCTTTTTTGAAACGTTAATTTGGGCACTTACTAAAACAACGTTGTACGAAAGCATAATCGGTGGTAGTGTTTGATTTGTAAAATGACACGTGTAATTAGCACAAATTATCACGATATCAAGCTGTGTCTAATGCTTTTGGATTAGGCGTGAAATCGTGACATTGTTGGCACTCAGTATGCGAGATTTGTAAAGTGAATATTCATCAGAGCCGGTGTTACTAATGTTGTTTGGGATACTCCCAAAAACCTACATCCGTTCAACGCTCTCGTGTTCACTGGAGTGGTGTGAAATTTCCCACATCAAAAGCTTGTATGTTCTAGATAAATCGGTTTTTGTCGATGGCTTGCATGCAACAAATGAAGCAAGTTTTGAATATCTAGTTCCGAAAAAAAAACGGGTAAAACGGGTTTGTTCGATTAAAGCTTACTATAGAAAGTATAATTGTGGTCCCCGTGGTTCTGTGGTTAGCGATGTCGGTTGGCTAGCTCTCCCACACGGTTGTGATGTCGGGTTCGATTCCCGATCAGGTCGAGGATCTTTTCGAGCTGGAAATTTTCTTGACTCAGCACTGGAGCTACAACATGCAAAATGTGCCAAAACCAATATCGATAACGAATTTTCTCAACTAATCTACCATAGTTGATCGAGACCGCATTAGCCTCCCAGACTAGCGTGCGATATTACTGTTTGTTTTTTATTCTGCAGTGGATTATGCGGATTCACATTTCAAACATAAATTTGAAAAAGTCGGGATAGAATTGTTTCCCCAACCGTTTTGGCAAAGATTGTCATTGATCGTTATTATGGTGTTGAGAAGCTCTATGAAAACATTTGAGGTTTTGATTTTAGATTAGTACGAACAAACAATTTAAATTACTTTCTATTTCTAAGGATACAAACAATAAATTAGGCTACAGGTGGTCTAAATGCTAGAAAACCGTTAGACAACAATTTAGGAGATGATCTTCAGCTGCAAGTGACGTACTGGCTGCTCAAGGGCACATTTTGTCATGATCAACAGCTGTTAACTATTCTAACAGATTACCCGTGCTGTTGTGATGCTTTTGACGTTCAAGATCGAATGATTATCACTTGGGAATGGAACGAATAGCTCTCCCCGCAAACGAATATATAGGTCAAACTCAGTTCCTAATTCAATTAGTAACAATTCGCCGCACAGTGGAATAAAAGTGAAAATCGGTGCATTTTCTGGTTTTTGTTATTTTGTTTAAAGATGTTTTGAAATATTTTTACATTCACAGAACAGTAGAAGAAAATCTAAATCTAGGTTTTAACTTCGGAATAAAAGAAAAAGTACATGAACAATCTTACATTTTTCGGCATCAGCAGTGTAATTTAAGCTATCTAGGAAAGTCCAATGCATCCACGAGGAGACATGAAGCCAACGCAGTTTTGCTGAGACAGGAACGATCACAACTTTAATTCGATCAATTCGGCACAAAATATTGTTGTAATAATCCTCTATTTAGAGATTAGATGTAAGAAGTGAGACCCTAAACAAATAGCAATGTAACTCAAAAATGGGTAAGTAAATTTTTCGATACATTACTTTTCTAAAATAATATCTTGCCATAATTTTTAGGTGAACAGTTTTATAGACAAAGAAAAATATGTGCTTTGCTGATATTATACTCAAGCTCCAAATAACTTTCCCTAGAACAGTCCTTGAAGCTCTGTGAGCAGGTAGAATCCACCATCGTTTTTGTTGGCTTGCAGATCGCTTGCAGAGAATTCCACTATTCGAATAAGCAGCGATTTTTTCGTTACCGTTTCTGTATCCTGTTTCTTTGGTCTTCTTAAAATTTAATGGGAAATTTTGTCTTCCCATTGTAGGAGCTTTTATGATATTCATCATATAAAAACTGTCAATGATGAAAAAGCAAATATTGCACGACAAGAATATTCTATTGGACTTGACAAATTTCAATTAATTTATGTTTTATTATTACTGTGCATTCTCTATTAAATATTGCAATATTTTTTTGATCACAAAACTTCAGTTTACTTCTACTTTTGCTTTTCAAAATAAAATTACTTCACACTTTTTGAAAAACTTATACGGCAGTTTTTTAGGTGCAATTTCTGCTGAATTATTGCCTCCTGTAACGCAAAAAGTTCGATACATAACATTTTACGCGTGTCCCAAAATACTGAGGCCATGATTGTTTCTCCTGGCTGTTGTGTTTCAGACGTTTTACACCCACTCAAATGACGCCTTTTGACTCTAAAACATAGTGATGATTTCATGTCCAATTCATTTTTATGAACGCACCGTCAGCCGGGGTGAGATTGTGCCATACAAACCCATTGTTTATCCCATAACGATCACAAGATTAATCTTTCTTAAATATGTTTACTCGAATACTTTCCCGAGAAATACTAGTCTTCTGACCCGGAAAAGATTGCAAACAAGTCACGGGTTGGATGACACAATCTTACTCCGGCATACGGTACTCTGAAAGCGATCCAGAACATCGATTCGGTGCTGTTTTTGTTGTAGGTTGTTCCGTACTTGTACGGAAGTTGTCCTTATACTGAAATTTCAGGGCACAATTTCGAACGGAGCGGGTTCTAAAATGATATAATTTATATGGAACGGATATGGATATGGAATTAATATAAGCCTTCTACAAGTTAGAAAAAGAATCAAGATAAAGTTGTAGAAATTATAACATCTCTAAAATGTTTTCACAATATCTTCAGCAGTAAACCCAAGAGGAAGAAAACAATTTTTGAAATCAACGGTAATACAGAATACTAAAAAATATACCCAGCATTCTATACCGAATTTATTCAATGTTTTTCGATTGCAAGTAGAAATTGAAACAATAATTTTACCCATGAGAATCCCACTCATAGTCGTTTTTCTGTTTTCTAAAACTTTAGGACAAAATTATTTTGACAACAATGTAAACTTTTATGTCCACAGTAACGTGTCTCGCAACAATAACTCTTTGATTTTTTTTCCCATCCGGAAATAATTCCCCCTTCACGACATCACAGTTCACGACTTCACACATAGCCCAAAAACCGCTCCGTTATTTTGACTTGAGCCAATGATGAGCCATTGTTTTGTCAGTTTTGTTGCGGTCATCAGTCGTTAAAGAGCTCCCTAGTTTCTCCCGGTGTCTGTCCATGATGAAACCATTACCCAAATGTGCTACGATTATAGTCGCTATCGTCATCACTGTACAAACAATCATCGCAATTGAAGCTCAAGTCCCACCGTCGGATGAGGCGCACAGTCGCGGCAAACGTACGATAGTTTTCCCCTACAATGCCGCCCAGGGTGTAAGTTAATGGTGGAATGATTTCGGAAGTCATCAAACTGGTTAATGTCATATCATACGCAGATGATTTGGGCAATTGCGGTTCCATTGGGGGTACCGGATCGGAACATCTTTCTGTCGTACAACTTCGAGGGTAACTACAACAATCCGACTACGTCCAACGTGTTCACGGAAGGTTATTACAATTACGTGAGTAGGAGAGTTGGATTCGGTTTCACACAAGATTTTTCACAATCGTTTCGTTTTAGATTAGAGGAATTGCGCCTCAATTGTTGACACCAAACATCTTCATTACCCGATCCCTGCAAGGAGACGCGAAGACAGAAAATCAGAAAACTGCTACCAGTGAACGAGCTCTTCGTGCTGTTTCTGAGGCCCCCAGAAAATTTATCACACGAAAAAACATATATCATGCAATCGAGGAACACTTGATAAAGTAAGAGGAAACAAATCTCTCTGTGAACTATTCCTAATGTTGTAATCTCTATTCCAGAAACGGATTCAATGGCAAGAAATGCATTCTGCGAGCGATTTGCGATGCTGCTGAGCTGCCGATGGCAGAAAATAATGGTCTGGTGGGAGATTTAGTGCACATCCTGTTGAGCCCATCCACTTCCGAGGACGAGCATCTGCCTGCCGAGTTCTACAAAGCCGAGCTGCTGGGCCTCGAGGGTCGCTGTCAAAAGTATCACAAACACTGCAAGCACGATATTCTTGAATTGTTTAGTTTTATAATGGAGTGAAGTACAGGAAACCGTTGTTTTTGTTCTTCCGTGGGTGCGAAATTCACATTCCAAGTCTGCTGACGCATTCTGTTTATATTTTCACGAACTTTCATCCCAATTTGAGAATTACATTCCTTTATATTTTTTTCAGATCAGAGGAATTGCTCCCCCTTTGGAAACACCCCCAATCTACATTCACCGATCCTTGCAAGGAGACGCGGAGATAGAAAATTCGACTTCTACGGACTCGGCTCCGGACAATGAATTTGTTGTTACTGCGCAAGTGCCACAACTAAAGGCAACTGGACGCGCAATGCGTTCTCTTCCCAACTTCCCGAGGAAGTTTTTCACCCGTAAAAAGATATATCACGCAATTGAGCAACACTTAATCATGTAAAAAGAACCTTATCACTCTGTAGCCTGTTTCTAATATTTTATCATTCGTTCCAGAAACAGATTCAATGGTAAAAAGTGCATTCTTCGGGCGATTTGTGATGCTGCTGAGCTGCCGATGGCAGACAACAATGGTTCGGTGGGAGATTTGGTGCACATCCTTCTAAGCCCATCCACTTCCGAAGATGAGCATCTTCCTGCCGAGTTCTACAAAGCCGAGCTACTGGGCCTCGAGGGTCGCTGTCAAAAGTACCACAAACACTGTAAGCACAATATTCTAGAACTCTTCAGTTTTGTAATGGAATGAAGCACAGGAAAATCGCCGGTTTTTGTCCTTCCGTAGGTGCGAATTTCACATTCCATCACCACCCAATTAAGACTGCCTGGTGCCTTGTTAGGGTAGCATTTTATTCATTTTTTGATGAACCTATTTCCCAACAAAGGCCTTTTGCGGTTGTTCATTAAGTGATCTCCGAAACATAAAAGGCATAATAAAGCGGCACAGGCTGGAGCCACGCCGCACGCTGGTCTCGTTTTTGGCTTGATTAGGTATGTCAGGCGTCGTTTTACAATGTAGAAGTAATATGAAAATAAATCAAGTTATACTTGGCAGCCGAACGCGGTGTGCCTTTGGAATGCGTGTCTGTGCGTGACCAGCGCGTCGTGTTGTCAGTCTGTCACAACCGGTGCATCGTAAAAGCGAAAATTATCAAGTAATCCTCCGATGAAAATGCTGAATGCGCGGCACGGTCGTTAAGCGTCAACATTTGGGACAACATAATATGACAACCGGAGTTCTTCTAACAAGAGGACCAAAAACAAAAAAACTCAAAGGTCAGTTGTTGTAGAAAAAATACAGATTGGAAACAAACGTTAAATGATCTGTTTTTTTTTTTAGCAAAATCAATGAAAAACGACTGAACGCCTTAAATCGCTTTATTCAGTCATCTCCGGTGCGGCGGTAAAATGGTACGTACCCTTCAATCATCGCACAGCCAGCAAAGTAGCACTATCTGCAAGGAAGTTCCATAACATCGTCGCTGTGGCGGCCCAGAACTGGATCACAGAGCAAGAAACCAGTCCGGACTGGCCCATCCACGACTTTCGATTTCAGCTCGGCGAACGGTCGCAGTCAGGCAAGCAAGCAAGCAAGCAAAAACACATCACCGACTGGCGTGGCACTGGTCAACTGACATACATCCATTTTTGTTTTTCCAGCATCCCCATGCTCCCCTGTCCTGCTGCCGCTGACCGCAACGCATTCTGCCATCCTTCCTATGAACCTCCGAACCGATCCGATCCGATCCTCGCTGCTCCTTGATTGTTGGCTGCGTGATACGATTGCGAGTCGGCGATGGAGTCCAACCACTTCATCTATCTATTTTCATAAACATCATTATCGCGCTGGAGACCCCGCCCCGTGCCTTTGGTTGACCACGCCGCAACAGCAGCAACTAACAGATCTGTCTGATGCGGACGATCGAAGCACATTAAATATTGCATAAAAAACGAGAGCACCACGATGACGGTGACGACGACGACGACGGCGTTGGCGACGAAGCGGCGGCACACGGAGATGTATTGCATAATCCGGTCAGTGAGGCTGCAACAAACGAGACCAGACCGGTGGAAACCTGGAATGAGCCTAAGGAGCGGTCCGGCGGAAAAACTAGTTATGGATTGCGCGGGTATCGTCTCTTTCGGTCTAATAATTATTGCTACCCTTTATGAAGCTGCTAATGGGCAGAAGGTGTGGGTGAAAGCGGAGTGTAAAATATAAGTGCGTGGGGCCACAGTTTGTCACATTTAAACTAGAGCAGAAGGTAAGCGAACCGAGAAAGACGATTTGTCTTAACTAAGTTAGCACGGTGGTTCTAAATGAAGTGAACACCGATTGACTCAGTCAAAAATGTCCGAAGTTATAAAAGATGAAAATCTGAAAAAATAAACGTGGTGTTTAACTAGGATCTTCTTCCGCCATTCTCCAAGGGAGTAAACTTGGATCGCTTCTTTTCGGTTTACCTTTTAATTATGTTACAGCTTATCTTGGAGTAGGATGTAAGTTGTTCTATGCTGGTGATTTGAAGATTTTGGTTGGAGAAATTTACGACTGTTAAACGCTGTTGAATATTTTATAAGATTGGAATCAAGTTGTATTGGATTGGTATTTTGATGAAAAATTGACTTTCGGGCCGCATCAACTAAGATTTCTCATGAAAGTATCAAACTTTTGTTTGTTCTCTGCGTTAGTATGACGTGCTCCGTATACTTTCTTGAACAGATGGGCTGAATCTCTCTTTGTATGAACAAAAATGGAATTGTTTTTGTCGAACGAAGAAAAAGAAACCAACAAGTAATGTAACTGTCTTTTATCAGAACGTAACAAAGCTTCGTATAAAAATCGAAGACATGTCTTCAGCTATCATGAATCTGGAAAACGAATGGAAACCTGGTTAAACAACATAATTAATTCTGTTTAACTGCTTGGTGACACCTATGCCGTCTAACGGAATAATGGAGACTCCGTCTCCAGAAGAGAAAGAGGGATTGAGGTGTGCTTATCGTAGTATCTACTAAGCTCTGCTCTTCTAGGTTCACACTTCGTCCACAATAATATTGAACATTTATGGGTGATTATTTACCACTCTTGTTTGTTCATTTGTTGGTCATTTGTTGAGAATTCGATTCTAATATACATAGCTTGCGACTATTATCTGCTTCTTGGCGATTACCACAAACTGAGCATAATGTGGACAAAATCTCTTTCTGGTACTGGTCTCGGATGTTAGATGGCAATAACGACAACACAGAGTCGTTGAAGCCTACTCTACCCAACGGAGAAATCCAGCTTTGTCAAATGGTCTACACCGCGAACGCTTACGAGCATCTGTATTGAGACGTTATACCGCATTAACTCTCATCAACTGTATTTCTTCATTCTGTGCCGAACACGCATCAGTATAGGACGTGTTTGGTGATCGCTCCGATAGAATATAAAACAAAAGACGCGCGAGCAAGTGTTGGCATTGTTTGCCTGGTCGAGTGAAGGTTCAAGGTCGCCCGCCTTTGTGCAACTGTTTCGCATCGTGGCTGTTTGCTGGTGCGTAAGCCGATTTGGCTAAGTGATTTGTGCTACAGCAGTGGACGAGAATCTCAACACAAAGGAGGAAAAAGAAGAAGCCAACAGTTGACAGCGAGTTGTGTCGCTGTGCTGAGTGATCACACACCCGGCTCGCTGCTGGTAGCTGTTTGGAGCTGCTGTATTGGTGCTGCTGGCTGTAACGGCTGCAGCTTCGACCGTTCGGACAACCAACCCTGCTGAAAGGAGAAGTAAAGAGGTACGTGTTCTGTCGGCGCTAGTGCGCTAGATTTAGCGCGATGGATGTAGATCCCTCGCCTCCCGTGCCACCATCCCCTAACCCCCCGACCCTGTCCCTCCTGCCAACCCTTCCTCTGGTAATTCTCCAGTCCCCCCTCGCCCCAGGCTTTACCCGGACGGATCTCAGGGCAGCTTTACTGTTTTCTTTCGGCCAAAAGCAGGACCGAAATCGAAACCGTTAAACATCCTGCAGATTTCGAAAGACCTGACGGAGGGGTACAAGGCCGTGACCGAAATCTCCAAGGTCAGACCCAACAAGCTCCGTGTCGTGGTCAGCGACCTGGAACAGACCAACGCTATTGCTCGCTCCGAGCTTTTCACACGCGAGTATCGCGTTTATATACCCGCACGAGACGTGGAGATCGACGGTGTCATAACCGATTCGAGTCTGTCGGTCGAGTGTATCTTGGCAAGCGGTTTTGGCTGCTTCAAAAATGCTTTGTGTCACGACGTAAAAGTAAAGATCATAGATTGCAAGCAATTGCGGTCTGTGTCTCTTGTCAACGGCACAAAAGTGTACACTCCGTCAGACTCGTTTCGTGTTACGTTTGCCGGATCTGCTCTCCCTAGCCACGTCTCGATCGATCGGGTTCGTCTGCCTGTGCGATTGTATGTACCCCGTGTTATGAATTGCACCAATTGCAAGCAGCTAGGCCACACAGCCGCCTACTGCTGCAATAAGGCACGATGTAGCAAGTGTGGAGAAACTCATGCGGACGATTCTTGCAGTGTAAATGCTGAAAAATGTATTCACTGCGGGGAAAATCAGCATGAGCTCTCCACATGCCCGGTGTACATGCAGCGCAGAGATAAAATCAAGCGGTCACTTAAGGAGCGTTCAAAGCGATCTTACGCTGAGATGCTGAAGAAGACCGTGACCACTTCTACCATAACATCGAACCCCTTTGATCTGTTGTCCTCTGATGAAACCGATTCTGACGATTTACCAGCGGGAACAACTTATGCCAATCCTGGGGCGTCTAGAAAGAGGAAAAATATTTCCTCTCCTAAACTTCCCCGAAAAGGTCCTAAGATTTCCCAAAGTGAAATGAAAAGTACGACCAAACCAAACAGTGCAGCGGAAAAACCGAAGCAAACTCCTCCTGGACTTGCAAATTTGAAGTCCCAGAAGGAGTTCCCAGCACTGCCAGGAACATCTAAAACCCCAGTTGTTCCTTTTGCACATCCAGTTGATGAAACAAACTCTGGATTAGTGAAATTTTCTGACATTGTGGACTGGATTTTTGAAAATTTCAATGTACCCGATCCAATTAAAATTTTTCTTACAGCATTCCTCCCAACAGTTAGATCATTTTTGAAGCAGTTGACTGCCCAATGGCCCCTCCTTGCAGCGATTGTATCCTTCGATGCCTAATTCATCTGCGTATATGAAGGATTCTATCTCTGTCTTACAGTGGAATTGTAGAAGTATTTTACCAAAAATGGATCCATTTAAAGTTTTAATAAATAGAAACAAATGCATTTTGCATTTTCCCTTTGTGAAACTTGGCTTACTTCAAATATTGATCTCAACTTCCATGATTTTAATATTATTCGCCTTGATCGAGACACTCCATATGGAGGAGTACTTTTAGGGATTAAAAGTGCTATTCTTTCTATCGTATTAAACTCCCCCGATTCCAGGCATCGAAGTTGTCGCATGTCAAATGACAATACAAGGTAAAGAGCTTTGTATTGCCTCAATATATATTCCTCCCAGAGCACAGGTTGGGCAACGGTTGCTCTTTGATTTAATAGAACTTCTTCCCTCGCCACGTTTGATTTTGGGACACTTCAACTCTAATGGTGTGGCTTGGGGTTCCCCCTACAATGATAACCGCTCCTCTTTAATCTATAATCTTTGCGATGACTTCGACATGACTATTTTGAACAACGGTGAAATGACACGTATCCCGAAACCTCCAGCGCGCCCAAGCGCTTTGGATCTATCCTTATGTTTGACGTCGCTACGGTTGGATTGCACATGGAAGGTAATCCTCGATCCTCACGGTAGCAACCATCTGCCTATTCTTATTTCAATTACTAACGGTTCAACTCGCATGCGACCAATTGACATACCGTATGACCTCACACGGAATGTCGATTGGAAGTTATACGAGGAAATGATTTCAAAAGCGGTCGAGTCGATTCAACATCACCCACCACTTGAAGAATACAACCTCCTCACGGGCTTAATCCTCGACGCCGCGTTGCAAGCCCAAACGAAGAAATATCCCGGCGTAACGATCAAAGAGCGGCCTCCAACTCCGTGGTGGGACAAAGAGTGCTCCGATGTCTACACGCAAAGATCCGACGCGTTTTTGGCCTTCCAGAAGGGAGGTATACCTGGCGACTATTTACGGTATTCGGAGCTTGATACCAAGCTTATAAGCCTGGCTAAAGCAAAGAAACGCGGATATTGGCGTCGGTTCGTGAACGAGACGTCGAGGGAAACATCGATGAGCACTCTTTGGAACACAGCCCGAAGAATGCGGAATCGCGTAACGGTCAACGAAAGCGAGGAGTCTTCAAGTCGGTGAATTTTTGTTTTTGCCAGGAAAGTATGTCCGGACTCTGTTCCTGAGCAAAACATTGTTCGCGATGCGTCTCCGGGCCACGACGCGATAGAATCACCTTTTACGATGGCAGAATTTTCAGTTGCCCTCCTGTCCTGTAACAATAACGCGCTTGGGTTAGATAGAATCAAATTCAACTTGTTGAAGAATCTACCCGGCAATGCCAAGAGGCGCTTGTTGAACTTGTTCAATAAGTTCCTGGAGCAAAACATTGTACCGCAGGGTTGGAGGCAAGTGAAGGTGATCGCCATCCAAAAACCAGGGAAACCAGCTTCTGATCACAACTCTTATAGGCCGAATGCAATGCTATCCTGTATCCGGAAATTGATGGAGAAAATGATACTCCGTCGTTTAGACCATTGGGTCGAATCAAACGGTCTACTATCAGATACTCAATTTGGCTTCCGCCGTGCCAAAGGGACGAATGACTGTCTTGCGTTGCTTTCTACAGATATTCAGCTAGCCTATGCTCGTAAAGAACAAATGGCATCTGTGTTCTTGGACATTAAGGGGGCTTTTGATTCCGTTTCTATTGACATTCTTTCGGGTTAACTTCACCGACAGAATTTTCTCCAATTTTGAACAATTTTTTGCACAATTTGCTGTCCGAAAAGCACATGCATTTTACGCACGGCGATTTGGCAACTTTTCGCATTAGCTACATGGGTCTTCCCCAGGGCTCATGTTTAAGCCCCCTTCTTTACAACTTTTATGTAAATGACATCGACGAATGTCTGGCAAATTCATGAACGATAAGACAACTTGCAGACGACAGTGTAATCTCTGTTACAGAAGCCAAAGCTGCCGATTTGCAAGGACCATTGCAAGATACCTTGGACAATTTGTCTGCTTGGGCTTTACAGCTAGGTATCGAATTCACTTTATGTGTGTGAGTCCTACAAGTGAATGGTTATTCTATCGTCTCTGCAAATTAAAAACGTTTCGCCAGTGAAAACTAACTTGTCGAAAGTCGTATGTTTGCCAACTGTGTAACCTGTGGAACACGCTACTGCACAGTTATATTGCATCGCACTTATATGCAATATTTAGTTCCATTTTCGGTGAAATAATTCTGCTCACTGCGAATCGAAATTAGATTCTTTTGTCGTTTGCGCCTCTCCCGCACCTAGCCGTTAGCGGCGCCGGTAGGGAGACAAGAGGCACACAATGATCTCCGTTGCCTGCAATGTGTGCACAAAAAGTATTGATACTGAGAGTGATAGAATATTTTGCTTCGGTGGTTGTGATCAAATTCTACACTCACGATGTGCGGATTTGAGCCAAGCTGCTGCTACTGCTCTCCGAGAAAACAACTCGTTGCGTTATATTTGCTTTGGTTGCAGAAAAAAACAAACTACTTTGAATGACATTCAGAAGCAGTGCTCTCAGCTGGTGGCCAAGGTAGATAGTTTATGCGAGATTGTAAACAAACATGAATCGATGCTAACTGGTTTATCTTCTGCTGATCTCAAAAAGATCGAAACTACGATTCTGCCTAGTATTTTGTCTGCTATCCAAAAGGAGTATAAAAGCAATTCGCAAGTAAATAATATTGCTAATGATGATGAGACTTCACAAAAATGCAGTTCTTCGAATGCAGCCACCAGTAATGCTTCATACGCTCAGGTTACACGCAACTCGGGAAGCTCGTCACTTAGGAAGGGAAATGATGCTGTGATTGATCGCGCACCGGTTATCTCTAATTCAAACGCTATCACTGTTACCTCTCCGGATACAGGTGGACTGTTGCGCTCAGGCAAACGACGTATTATAACGCCCCGTACAAGAACCACTAACACTTCGGACGCACTACTAGCATCCGGCTCCGCTACCCCCGTTAGCCAACATACGAAATCCAATACCATTACTAATATTGAGCAAACCGTTTTGTTTAAACCCAAAGTAAATCAGCCCGCTGAAAAAACTAAAACCGACATTTGTGCAAAGTTCGACCCAATCGTGTTCGCTGTAAAAGAAGTGCAACTTAGACAGTGGGGTGAAGTTGCGGTGAGGTGCGAATCAAAAGATATGGCCATAAAGCTTTTGAATGCTGCTACGACAGCTCTCGCGGATGGATACAACATAGAGGTGCAAAAACCATTGAAGCCCCGGGTCAAAATTATCGGCTTCTCGGAGAGCATGAATGAAGAATGTTTGCTGGCAAACCTGAAAAAACAAAATAATTTGATCGATACATTTGATCTAAAAGTGATTCGAGTTATAAAAAACGAAAAGCGTACATTTAATCAGATGTCGGCTGTTATCGAGACAGATGCCTGTGGGTTTAAGATACTCATGAAGCTTCAGCGTGTCAACCTTGGTTGGGAACGATGTAGAATAGTTGATGCAACTGATGCCCTCCGTTGCTTCAACTGCTCGGAGTTTCGACACAAGGCAGCGGTTTGTACGAAACCAGCTTGCTGTCCGAAGTGTGCTGGTAATCATAAGGCGGTGGACTGTGATGCAGAATTTGAAAAGTGTGTCAACTGCCAATTAGAAAATGCAAAACGTGTCTGTATTAGTGATGAACTGCGCGACGTTGCGCATGCTGCATGGAGCAACGACTGTCCAATTTATCGGAAGCGTCTGGCGAGAGCGAAGCAAAGGATCGATTTCTCGAGTTAGCAATCAATTCACAGTTATAGCTCGTCATCAACGAGGGATGTTAATACCCAGCTCGATAACCCGGCTGGTCCAGGTAAATTATTGACCAGTATATGTCCACCCGAAGCAAAAAAAGATACTGCACCCGTTCTCAGTGGAACTCAACTTTTCCAGCTCTTCTTGGGCGACGTTCAACCCAACGATTCGCTACCGGAGGAGATAACTCAAGCTGCAACCCGTCCTGCACCAGGCGAGCCGCTCAGTATTTTTTACCAGAACGTGAGAGGCTTAAGAACGAAGATAGATGACCTGTTTGTCGCTGCATCGGACCAGGAATATGACGTCGTAATATTTACAGAAACGTGGCTTAACGACACCATCAACTCTTCTCAACTATTTGGACAAGAATATACCGTGTATCGCAAAGACCGAGACCCAGGCGCAACGGGGAAATCCCGGGGAGGCGGTGTACTTATAGCACTGAAAAATACGCTTAGTTTTACTTTGTGCGCAAATTTGGCCGATTTCGACCTCGAACAGTTGTGGGTAAACATCGAATGTAATGACAGATTAATCTGTTTGGGTGTTATATACACACCCCCGGACCAGTCCAGGAATACTTCGATCATGGAGAATGTTACTGCCTCCATATCTAATGTTGTCACGACGAACGATCTCCGTATCGATCATCTTTTGTTTGGCGATTTCAATCTGCCTGATCTATGCTGGCGTACAACAGGCACAGGTTACGCTTACTCCGAACCCTCTGAATCGACTTCTCCTAGCATTACCTTTATTGACAGCATATCTGTGCTAAATCTTAAACAGTTGAACGTAGCGAGAAACTGTTTAAACCGTACGCTTGATTTACTGTTCGTGAGCGAAGATTTGTTACCAATGTGTACTCTCGTTGAAACGCATGAAGCTCTAGTACCAGTTGATCCATTGCATCCTCCAATTCTAGCGACTTTGAAATGCCTGCCCCGTATGGTTTTCACAGAACTCAACGATCACAGACGGCTGGATATTTCGAGAGCGAACTACGCGCAGCTGAACGAAGCACTTTTAACTGTTGACTGGGCAACGTTGTACAACATGCATGACATCGATGAAGCAGTTCAGTGCTTCACTACCACTCTCACGCAACTTTTTACAGAGCATGTTCCCGTCTGTCGCCCTCGCCCAAGCCCGCCCTGGACTAATAACTATCTTAGATACCTGAAACGTAAACGCGCCAACGCTCTTAAAAAGTTTTCCAACAATCGTAACTTGGTCACCAAAAGAAGGTTTCACTACGCCAGTTCTAAGTACAAAAGTTATAACCGCGGGCTATATGCTCGTTATGTAACACGAAAGCAGAGTGCACTGAAAAAGTTTCCCAAGCGCTTTTGGACTTTTGTAAGCGAAAAGCGGAAAGAAGCAGGTTTACCGTCAAGCATGTTTTTGGGAGATGAAAATTCGACAGACGCAGACGGCATATGCAACCTATTCGCTAAACAATTCTCCAGAGCATTCGATGAAACGACAGTTAGTCAGGATCAGACTGATTTGGCCATTAGGGACGTACCAAGAGGAGCTCTAAGTATGAACATCAGTGAGTTCTCGGACGAGGATGTCATGAATGGTGTCAGAAAACTGAAATCATCTACCAGACCCGGACCGGATGGAATTCCTGCGATAGTTCTTATCAAATGCGCCCGGGCCATCTGCGGTCCGCTGCGCTCCATTTTCAATAAGTCGCTTGCACAGGCGGTATTTCCGGAGAGGTGGAAAAAATCCATTATGTTTCCGGCGTTCAAAAAGGGGGATAAGCGTGATGTAGCAAACTACCGTGGTGTGACTTCGCTAAGTGCAGGATCCAAACTGTTTGAGATCCTTGTTGGCGATGAATTGTTTCGGTCAGCAAAATCATATATTTCCCAGGACCAACATGGGTTTTTTCCGGGGAGATCGACAGCGACAAATTTGGTGCAGTTTACTTCTTTGTGTCTAAAGTCAATGGAACAGGGATTTCAGATCGATACAGTCTACACCGACCTAAAGTCAGCATTCGACAAAGTTAACCATCGAATTCTGTTAGCAAAACTGGACCGTCTAGGCGTGGTAACGAATGTCACTAAATGGATAGAGTCGTATTTGACTAATCGACAACTGAGAGTCAAAATAGGAACTTCCGAGTCAGCTCCGTTCAGCAACAACTCCGGTGTCCCCCAAGGAAGCAACCTGGGGCCATTGCTATTCTCATTATTCTTCAACGACGTCTGTCATGCTGTTCCTCAAGGTTGCAGGTTAGTCTACGCCGATGACTTCAAAATTTATTGGCTGGTGAAGACACTAGACGATTGCCGAAAGCTGCAGCAGATCATCGATATCTTCGCAGACTGGTGTGAGCGAAACTTTTTAACCATAAGCGTGAAGAAGTGTATGGTTATATCGTTCACTAGGAAAAGAATACCTGTCCACTGGGACTATCGCATTGGAACTGAAGGGCTGGAAAGAGCTAAGGTCGTGAAGGATCTTGGTGTCTTGTTGGATTCCGAGATGAGCTTTCGTGAACACTACGCCTACATTATCAGTAAAGCCAGCAGAAATTTGGGATTTATTTCCCGATTAGCCTCTGAATTCCGTGATCCCTATTGTTTACGCTCACTGTACTTTAGTTTAGTGCGATCCATACTTGAAACAGCAGCTATAGTCTGGACACCTTTTCACAACGTCTGGATCAGCAGAATCGAGAGAATTCAAGCGAAGTTCGTAAGGTACGCCCTGCGATTTTTACCCTGGCAAAACACTAGCGATCTTCCATCTTACGAAAGCCGTTGCCGCTTGCTGGGTATGGATACGCTGCAAAAGAGGCGAAAAATCCAGGGGACCATCTTTTTGGCCAAGGTCCTCTCAGGAGACGTAAGTGCACCATGGATTCTTCCTCAGATTAATTTGAACATTATTCCTCGACCACTGAGACAGCGAAGCTTCCTGCGACTCCAACAACATCGGACTGACTATGCACAGCACGAACCAATAAGACATATGTGTTTTCTGTTTAATTCATGTTATCATTTGTTTGACTTCAATGTTAGTGTTAGAGTGTTTCATGATCGTGTAACAAATTTTACCTTCTAACCATTTTTAGTACGTAAGTGTTCATGTAGACAAATATGTCCGATGAATGTAAATAAATTATAATAATAATAATAATAATAATAATAATAATAATAACTTCACTCCGGAGAAGACTGAGATAGTAGTTTTTTTCTAGGAAGCATGAACCTGCTCAGCTTCAAACACAATTTATGGGTAAAACGATTTCTCAGGTTTTGGTACACAAATATCTTGGTGTCTGGTTCGACTCTAAAGGCACCTGGGGTTGTCACGTGAGGTATCTGATGAAAAAATGTCAACAAAGAGTGAATTTTCTTTGTACACTAACCGGACAATGGTGGGGAGCCCACCCAGGAGACCTTATAAGGCTCTACCAAACAACGATACTGTCTGTTATTGAGTACGGGTGTTTCTGCTTCCGCTCCGCAGCAAACACACATTTGATCAAACTGGAGCGAATACAATATCGTTGTTTGCGTATCGCCTTGGGTTGCATGCAGTCGACCCATACGATGAGTTTGGAGGTCTTAGCTGGAGTACTACCATTAAAAAACCGCTTCTGGAGCCTGTCTTCTCGCATTCTTATTAAATGTGAGGTCTTGAACCGTCCTGTGATTGAAAATTTTGAAAGGTTAATCGAACTTAATTCTCAAACCCGTTTTATGACATTGTCTTTCAATCACATGTCCCATAATATTAACCCTTCTTCGAATATTCCAAATCGTGTCGACTTATCAAATACTTCTGATTCTACTGTGTTTTTCGATACATCCATGATAGAAGAAACTCGTGGAATCCCGGATCATTTACGCGTGCAGCAGATCCCTAAAATTTTTTCCAATAAATATCGAAACATCAACTGCGACAATATGTACTACACTGACGGATCACTTCTCGATGGGTCCACTGGCTTCGGTATCTTCAATAACAACTTAACCGTGTCCCATAAGCTCGATAATCCTGCTTCTGTTTACGTCGCAGAATTAGCTGCTATTATGTACACCCTAGGGATTATCGAAAAAATGCCCACGGACCATTATTTCATCTTTACGGAGAGTCTCAGTTCTATTGAGGCTCTTCGATCGATGAAAGATGTTTAGCACTCTCCGTATTTCCTGGGGAAAATACGGGAACATCTGAGTGCTTTATCCGAAAAATCATTTCAGATTACCTTAGCGTGGGTCCCTTCTCACTGCTCGATACCGGGCAATGAGAAAGCGGACTCTTTGGCTAAGGTGGGCGCAACAAACGGTGATATTTATGAAAGACCAATTGCCTTTAATGAATTTTTTGCATTTGTACGTCAGAATACGATCATCAGTTGGCAAAATTCTTGGACCAAGGGGGAACTGGGAAGGTGGTTACATTCCATAATCCCCAAGGGGTCGACGAACCCGTGGTTCAAGGGGTTGGATGTAGGTCGGGATTTCATTTGCGTGATGTCCCGGCTTATGTCCAATCACTATAGATTTGACGCGCATCTCCGTCGTGTTGGGCTCGGTGAGAGTGGTATCTGTGCCTGTGGTGAAGGTTATCACGACATAGAGCACGTTGTTTGGTCATGCCCTGTACACCGTGACGCCAGGTCTAAATTAATAGCTTCCCTGCAGGCCGAAAGTAGGCAGCCGGCTGTTCCTGTTCGTGATGTCTTGGCGAGCCGTGACCTATCCTACATGTCCCTTATATACGTTTTCCTGAAATCCATCCACGCCCCAGTTTAGTCCTATCCCCTTCCGCCTACATCCAACCAAACGACAAGAACACGTTAAGACCCCGGATCCGGAAACAGCAACTAGACCCGCACGATACTCTCAGGTCCCGAGGGAGACAACCCAATATGCCAGTCCGTAATATCTTGGCCAAGCAGCGAAACAAATTTAATATGCTGCTTACCTATGGCAATGAAAATCATCAAACAGCAAACCTGTGCTTTTAATGCAAAATATTGTAGCCTTAAGTTACATTTAGTTTCAGCTCGTAGTCGGCAGCGAGGATAAAAAATTTGCTTTTAGTTATTAAGATACTTTAGAAAGTAAGCTACCAGATATAATTGGCGCCGTTAAACATTAAATTGTATTTGTGCCGTGTCAAATAAATTATAGATGAAGAAATAAAAAACCCCACAAAAATAAAAAAATATATGGAAAAGATATGACTATTATTCATGTTCTAGAGTCAAAATAAGAGGGTTAAGCAACGCAGAGTAAAGGCAAGCGTACAAATCTAACAAAAATCTGATGAAATGTTGTGCGGTCAAAATTGTGAAAGCGGTTGGTTCTCCAAATTAGAACAAATTTTCCACAGCAGATGCTATTTTGGGAAGGTATTTATGATTACAAAAATTTTTAGGGCCATAACGGTTTGCTTAATCGATGAATATTTTGAAACTCAGCTTGGAAAATAGCTTCAGTTGATGGGTTAACACTGATGCTCACCAAATTTTTTTCTTGCTGGTCTCAGATCGAAAATCGGTAGTTGCAAACACGGTCAAAATTGCATTTTTCTGATATAATCCAAGATGGCGGCCAAATTCAAGATGGCGGCCTGAATCCTGATCACTTCAAATGAAAGCCCTTTCATTCCTCTTTACATAAAAGTGCTACTTGTAGTACTTTACACAACGAATTTGAGAGATATAGCTCAAATAATACATCAAGAATTGCTAAAATTTTAACTTTTCTGAAAACTGTTTCGCCCTTAGTGACCAAGGGGTCAACAAATTCGATCCAACAAAAACGTTCAGTGGAAAGCGGATGAACATTTACGAGAACGAATGTCGCAAATTCGGGCAGAACGATATCAGCAGGAACGAGATATACATGCAGCAGCAAATCGGCTTAAAAAGCAGCATAACCACGGTATGCATCGTCGAACTTCATCAAACTCCAACCGTAGAGCTAGAAGAAATGCCATAAATATACGATTGAAACGTGAAGCTTTCAAATACGACTGTACGATTGACTATAGCGAATTATCATGTGTTACGATAGAACCAATGGATGTGGTATGCCAGTATTGCAAAGCACTAAAATTTAAACAGGAACTGGACTGTGTTGTGCAGGTGGTAAGGTCAAGTTACCACCGTTGATCTAACCACCAGCGCGTTCTTTGCTTTACGGAGATTTACCATCAAGAAGTTTTCTAACGAATGCCAAAAAATACAACTGTTGCTTCCAAATGACGTCATTCGATGCGAATATTGTCGAAGAAAGGGATTTAATCCCTTTAAGTTAGGGTTAGGTTTAAGGTAAATAAATCTGAACATATAAAAATGCAGCTTTGTCTGTCTGTCTGTCAGATCCATATAGGCTTGGAAACTACTAAACCAATCGGCGTGAAACTTTGTATATAGAGGTTTTAGGAGCCGAGAAAGGTGACTAAAATAGTTCGAGACCCCTCTCTCTTCTGGAAGGGAGGGGTATCATACAAATGAAACACAAATTGCTGCACATCTCGAAAACTAACCAAGTAACTGGAACCAGATTTGGCAAGTGAATGTTTTTAGGGGTAAAAATATGTCCATAATAGTTTGACATCCGTCTCTCAGCTGAAAGTGACCAAATACCAAAAAAAATGGGTATTTCCGGAATCGTAATGATGCACTGGAGCCACAAATCGACCTCCGACACCATTTTAAATTGTAAGATGGCAACTTCCGGTTCCTGGAATAAAACCTAAAATGGCCTACTTCTATTGAATATGAGTATCTTGGGAACCAAAATGATGCACAGAAGCTAAAAATTTATCACAGAAACCATTTTGAATTTAAAGATGGCGACTTCCGGTGTCTGGCAAACAGCCGAAAATTACCAAATACCATTCAATATGAAATTTCCGGAACCAGAATGACGCCCAGAGGACAGAAATTAATTTCACATGCCATTTTGAAGTTCAAGTTGACGGCTTTCGATTTCTGGAAAACAGCCTGAAGTGACCAAATACCACCCAATATGAGTATCTCCGGAACCATAATGATGCAAGGAGCTGAAAATTGATCTTCAGACACCATTATGAATTATTAGATGGTAACTTCTGAGAACCAGCCGAAAATGACCGAATAATACTCAATATGGATATTTCCGTGATCGAGATGATGCATAGAAATCAAACATTGACCCTGGACACCATTTTGAATTCAAAGATGACCACTTTCAGTTTCTGGAAAACAAGCAAAATAACCAAATTCCACCAAATATGGGTATTTCCAGTGTCAGATTGATGCCAGAAAAGAGCTGAAAATGATCGAATACCACTTAATATCAATATATTCAGAATAAAAGTGATGTACAGAAGCCAAAAGTCGAGAATGTTTTCATTCCGATAAAACCAATCATTTCAAATAATTTGTCTTTTGACTTTGATCGTATCCTATGGTCGATTCGTCGTGCATTTGCAGACTATAAACAAATCGCAAGGAATCAATGAATTTGGAATGTTTAAACTTATTTAATTAAACACAAAAATGGGCAGGACGAAGTTTGCCGGGTCAGCTAGTTTTATATAAACTATAATACCTACTGAGTAGACCTACTGGCAAAGTCGCATACCTTCAAAGCAAAAAACTTAGGAAAATGCCAATATGCATATCAAACAAAACAAAACAAAACAGAGTTCGAAGTTCATTTACAAAATGCCAAAACAGTCGCTATCAACATTCAGTCGCATGGTCTATTGTTATGCCGACCAACGAGATTATCAAAATTGATTTAAAAAAATACTGTTCAGGGTTTGCAACATTCGTCCAAAAGCTAGTAAAATCATAAAAAAAATTCTAAGTTTATTTGCAGAATGCCAAACTGATCACAACCAAAATGCGGTTATCGTGGACTGCGTGTTGTAGGTTTCCAACTTAATTATTCGAAAAAGTGTATATGTACAAATATTTTTTTGACCGAACTGCGCAAAGCTTTTTGACAAAATGTTAAACTAATAACAATGTGTGGTCAGTGCGGACCCATGTTAGCTCGACTCACACGAATTGAACATAATCATTCAAAACAGTACACTATTCGTTCAAAAGCTACGAAATCATAAATTGAATTTTAGTTTCAGGTTCATGAATCTTGAAAATAATCCTACTGCGCACACATGCCGCCGCCGAGCAAATATTTGAAAACACTGCAACACTTCGCATCGACTTCATCACGTTTCGACACACACACACGCAAGCAAACTTCAATCGGAGATAACACAAGCAACCATCATCTCTCTTCACACTTCACACGCATCCATCACAAATGTATAGAATGCATTAAACACCAATAAAAGCAATATTATGACAAATATATTTTTGGTAATTTTGGTATTTATCTGGGCAATTGGTTGCTCAATACAGTGATTCTCGTAAAAGGAAATCACCGCACTGTCGGGATATAAAATCAAACCTCCTGTCTCTCAAATATATCATGCGAAGCTCGTTTATACTAACATGTGCTAACGTGTCAAAGCAAAAGCCAAAATTCACACATACCACTCTGGCTGGTGGCATAGTCTCACACCATTTCGTAAATTTACTTACTCATTATTGCACAACTATTTAACTCTCTAATTTCATTCCAATTAGTAAAACACTGTTCAAAAAGGACTATTATAACACAACACTCTCTCATCTTTTCCCTCGCACCGCTCAAGTAAAGCACGCATATATTTTCACAACACAAATATCTCGCCATTTTCTTCAACACCGCCAGGATCATTCACGAGTAAACAACACCTTTTTGGCCAATTTGCACTTCGATTGATAAATTATTCACAATTTTTCAAGCTTCACCTACGACGTTATTGATAAAGCGATTTGTTAATGAGAGTTTTTTTAATATTTATCAGAGATAACCATTAATAAATCCAAAAAAACGGAAGAGCAATTTGCGTAGACAACACTGGTCGACAAAATGGAAAAAAAGTGCATTCCAAAAGCTTGAACCAGAAAAAAATGAAAACTTACAGCTGTTCAGCCATTCCTATAAATTTTGGTGCCCCTAGTCATTACCAAAAGGCGTCAACTTGCGTTAGAGTTAGAGTAAATGCTCGCCGGACGTTATGTTTACGAGAAAACTTTTTTGAGTCTCTTAAAATAGTTAGTGGCTATAATCTTCCTTTATTCCGCTTTAAGCTTCTGGAGTGCCCCTGTTTCCTCCGGTGTGTAATTTTCCAATCGATTGCTGCAAGAACAAATGAAATTCGTTGAGAAATAACCGACTTAAAAACATTTGAAATAGAGTTAGATGTTCATTTCACACTCCTATGTAGTGGAACTTCCTGAGAGATGTTATTTCACATCATAATGTTTATAAATAAATTTTTAGTTTACTATAATACTGAGTCAAAATTGCATGTTTAAAATTATTTCAAGAGGGTCTCCTTACCAGCAACTTGGGTAGCTATGGACATGACAAAACCAATTTAATAAAAAAATTTAATCAGGGGGTGTTTTTCGGCTTCGCAGTCTTTCAGCAATAAAACGAATTAATATCGCTCTTTCACCAACGTTTCGGTGTATATTGCACCTTCATCAGGGAATCCTGAATTTAGAAGACAAGACAATATAAAATTACAAATTTACACAACAAATGAAATCACAAAACTCTTACAGAACATAAATCGTTTTTGTCATACAAGCTTCGGCATCAGCCGAAACGTTGGTGAAAGAGCGATATTAATTCGTTTTATTGCTGAAAGACTGCGAAGCCGAAAAACACCCCCTGATAAAATCCCTCAGTCGATAGCATAAATTGTAAAAAAATTAAATCGGTGTTGATTTTAGAAGATTTTTTTTAACAGGAATGCACCATCTTCACGTTGAAATGTTATCAAACCGCAAACATATTATTACTGGGGACTATTTGAATATTCTCTTTAGCTTTTTACAACTTTCACAAAGATATGAGAAGTTGTCATTCTGATAATTAGAATGGCTGCAGACACTGGTTATTTTTCCGGAGAAAAGTTCCCGTCTCCAACAAAAGCGATGAAGTTTTGAAAATGATCGCTCTCGTACTCGGAATAACTTCAAGATAATGAAATGTTTTCCAGGTTCAGCACTCCATCGTATACTCCGCCAAGCGTCCCGGCTAAACGACCATAACTTTATTGATAATTGATAGTTTTCATGGGCATATACTATTTTGTTGTTGATAAACTGTACGATCAGAAAATTATACCTTCATGAAATTAAAATATTGCTACATTACTTAAACTTTGAAAAATAACACTTAACACTTAAAAAAATACACATTACTCATATTTCTCAAGCAGAAAGGTAGATAACACATTACGCAACTTCCTAGATTCCTGAAACTAGAAGTCGGCACCTAGAAAATGTCATCAGACATCACTTACCGGTATCTTGGTTACACTTGGTTCCTGAAATACCAATATTGGGAGGTTTTTGAATATTTTCCACAGTTTCATACAGCTTACCAGAGACCCTCCAACAAAAGTTTGAAGTTTTGGGACCTCAAAATTAGTATTCAACTCCATTCAACCTAATGTAATTTATCGATTTCAAAGTTGCAAAAGTACCAATTTATGAGTTAATCCACTCAAAACTAACATGAGTAGAATTTTTCTATCGCACAATAGATTTTACTATCAAAGAAAACTTAATGGTATTTGAAATCAAATATATTCAACAAAAATCGAATTTCTCTGATAAAATCCCAGGTGATGATTTCGAGGGTAGCGTAGGTACATTAAACCCAATCGTACGTTTTAATTACCGTATTTCCACCTTTCCCATCATTGTGAAAATCACTTCTGTAGCCTGTTTTCCTGTCTGTTAGCCACCGTTGTTGCTAGTTATTGATGATCGTTATCGGGTCCTTCGTTGTACGTCAGCCCCGGCACGGCGAGGAAAAAAGCCTTCAAGATGAGGCTTCTTCTTGGTAAGCGCAATCGGAGGGAAACCTCTTTGGAGGATCGATGAGCGATGCCATCAGTTCACTTTTTCTTTCAATCATCCTCTCGGCGTTCGAACTGATGCGGTTAGGTTAGGAAGCAACCGTATGGGATGATAATAGGGAAAAAAAGGAGATCAAGTTGCACGAGCAAAGCTATAAAGCGGGTTGGCAATGTGTAGCAAAGCCACGCGAGTTGCATTGATTATTATTGATTCCGCACTGTGGGCCGTTGCGGTTTCAGGCTGCTACGTGAGCATAAATAGTGAAACTACCGTCATTCGGCCAATCCAGTTCGGAACACACAGAGCTTTGCCGTCAGTAAAATCTGCACTGTAAATCTGTAGACGAGCTGCAGCTGGATGGTCCCCCAGAGACTTAAAAGGCCTTGGCGTTGTCGGCTGGAGGTCGGAAACAAGGGCGCCCTCTTGCTGTGTGTTTTCTCTACTAATTCACGTGTGTATGTGCGGCTAGGGCGAATGCACTCGGCATGGACGATTTGCCATTATTTATTTATTTATTTCAGCTTGATTACAACATTTCATTTTCTTAGTTGCAAATTTCACTTTCCACTGCTAATCTGACAGCTGAGCTCTTATGCGATGAGATGTTGGTTTTGCTTTGCGCGAGGAAGACGCTGTTTAAATGCAGCAAAGCCATCCGGAATCGAACCGAACCGATGTACTGTGTGTGACACTGAAAGCCTATCATTTTGAAAAATTAAAAACAAGCACTCAGCATCCAATTAAGCGTGATCAAGACTAATTGCTTCGACCATTGTCGAAATTGAAATCAAACCGCAGTGGAGGAACAATTGTAGCAGATAAAGCCATAATGTTGCAGTTTGGAGTTACAGCTGCAAATTGCCACAAAATATCAACTCAAGGGTTCAGTGTGAAGCAGCTTTCCAGAGAAATTTCGAGACTCCGATTACAAAACAGCCTCATTAAGCTTCGGTATCAATTATCAGTTATAAATTGTACCGTTGATGGTTATTTAATTTCAATCAATTCTTCTCTCTGTCCGCCATTAATTCACTCTATCTTCGAAAATAAAAAACGAAAAAATATCATAACGATCTGAAACGGACCCTTTCCCAGTGGATTCGCGGTAGGATGATTTCGTACGCCCATAGTTGCAAGGCAACAGGTCCGAATTCGGCGTTCGCGAGTCGGAACGACAAAATGCGATATTAATCCTTTATCAAAACAAATTTATAACCCCGCCATTATTACGGCAATAAACGCCAGCAGCGAGCGAAGGAGTAGCGTAACGAAGCGGGAGGATTTGCCCATAGGCTGATGACCTTCTGCTGCGTGGCCAGAGATAGCAATCAAAATCCGGGTGTTTAATTAAAAAATTATCATTACGGCAAATTCAGGTGCTCGTGTGCCTGTTAGTTATCTTGTCAAGTGGGATCTCGCTTGCTCGGCTACCGACGGAATTGTCTTATTGCTATGGCTTGTAAGTTCCTAATTGGCTAAGTGTTTTTGGTTGATTTTCATTTTGGGTATCATTTCCTTCGGGTTCATTACAATGTGACGTTGGAGGGGCTGCGGCCGAATGGAATTCTCAGGACCTCATGACTGTTAGCATCTCGTCAACTACCAAAACTTTAAATAAATTTTTGTACCCATCTGCGCCAATTTTTGTTGGTTTTTATCAAACAATTATTTTTCGTATGTTCAATCTTATCTTTACGTAAATGTGAGAGATTATTACTCTGTGTCGCTCTTTCACATTGAAAAAAAAAAAAAAAAAACAAAATTAGGAAAAAAATTCAGCCGTTCTCGGTTTAAACTAAAAAAAAATCCCAGTCGGTTTCGATGTTTTTAATGTGGTTTGATGAGTTTTTCAACTGAATTTATAAGTTTTTTGCCTTTTCTGGCCTTAAACATGGTACATTTCAGACCATAACTGTGGAAACGTTCACTTATATTACTACCTTTGAGAGTGTCAAAAGCATTTTTCGCTGTCGAATTGTTTGCATTTTTCCGAGATGTTCCTCTTATTAATTATTAATATTTCCTCTTTTTCATACCGTTAGAAGCGGTTTGTTTTATAGTCCTAAACTGGGATAGTTATTTAACGATTTTTCTAGCAGATATGGGTTCACAAACTTAGTCGATAAAGAGCTGGTTTCGTGAACCTCTGCCAATGAAGAAAGGGCTGGGTATATGAATGAGTTATTCATTCCACCCAAGTCCAAGGCTAATGCCTACTCGGAATGCTCGTATTGCACCAAATGCGGATCGAACGATATTGACTGGATTCAATACAAAATTTGCGAGCAGTGGGTCTATTTTTTATAGGCGAACGTGGATGAGTAACGACTGGCCGGTTATCAACAACTAACCGCTCCTAAAACGTTTAAGACGTGGTCTAGAACTAGAACCGGATCGCCGGACAGGATTTTGACAAGAGCGAGTGAATCTTACTGAAGTCAATGTGGATTTGAGAGTGAGGCTGACTCGGGAAGCCGATATCCGGACACTTACCCAAATTCAATGAAACCCTAGAAACATGTTGTTCTCAAACAGACTGACAATATAACCAGGGCTTGTGGCTACTCTGGTCGTAGTACAAACGAGATAGGAAGAAATCACTACTGCGATTATTCACAGATTCCACCACTGGTATTAGTAACATGCAGTGTTGGAAATGAGACGAATATGACGTAATCGTCGTTTAACACTTGCGTACAATTTTTTACTCGTCTTTCGCGTTCCATCTTGGATAACTTTTCTATGCGTGTACAATCCTGACGAAATTTTCACCACTAAGTAAACAAACCTTCCAGATCAAAACGCTGTCAATAGTTTCTCGCTACGACAGCTAGAGGCACTGCAGTAAATAAAATGAAACGGCCGAATATTGAGTGGAACAAACCTTAGTAAGGCTATTCTTCGCTTTCATTATCATGCAATACTATCTATCAGAGATGCCTGATCTATGGATTTCTGCTCAAATTCACGGATTTTCTTTAAAAAAAGTTTGGCATATCAGCTTGTGAAGAAGAAGGAAGAAAAAGAAGCATAAGATCTGGCGTTGAAAACTGCTGTTTGCGTAAATTTTAGGTTTTGAACATAGAAAAAAACTCTGAGTGGGTGTACCCTAGAGTGGCCATTTTTGTGACTTCATGCGATTTCTATGAGCGCCGAGCGGAAAAAGTTTCTTTTTCACTCCAAAAATAAGCCATAAAAATTTTAAGTTGATTCGAGTTCATTAAATGGACCCACAAAACGCTTATATTTAAAAAAAAAAATAGATTCTCATGAGAACTTTTGTTTTTTACCTCGTTGTGATGTTTTTTGCCTTAGTTTTTTAAAATATTTGTATATTTTGCGACGAATTACTCTTTAATTATAAAATCATATCATTAGGGACATTCACATATTACGTCACGTTAAATTATAGCAATTCTGAGCACCTCCCACCCCTGAATAACGCAATTTTGCTTGAAGGCCTCGCGCAATGGAACTCTTCGTTGAATACCTCCTTCTTCTCAGTACGTTACAAAATGAATGAATGACCTCCCATATTCGTTAGAGGTTTTGAAACTGCCATTCAGTGATTATATCCTTAATCATACTTCATTGCAGCAACTGCGTGAAGTGAACCGCCACAATCGGATTGATGAAGCAAAATTATTGAAATTATTAAGAACTTTTTGTATGGATTTAATGTTATTTCTAGAGAAACATTTCAAAAGGTCCTATCTGCTTTGATCAATTTTTCGATTGAACACTTTCATTAAACCACCACAATTTTTGAAACACTATTTATGACAGGTTATTTGCACAATTTGATAGCGGAGAGATCACTCAAGCCTTCTGAACGAAAACCACGCTTGGGAGAACTAATGAAGCTGAACCATTACCAAAATGAAAAGACGCTCCAGAAAAACGATGAAAGCAGATAGGACCTTTTGAAATGTTTATCTAGATTTTGAGTACTATTATTATTATTATTAATATTTTCTATGAAACAGTTCAGCACTAGTGATCTGAATGCACTAAGACGGTGAATTTTATCAAATACGATCGGTAGATCCCCTGTTGATCGAATAGCAATTCTCATGAGTTTCAATAAAAGTGCAGTGCACTTTTATGCATATATTTCGCATGGCAAAAGCATCAGACCATAAACACTTTTCTTTAAATGTTTTACAAGAGCATCAAACGAAATCAACTCATTCACAGCCAATCAACTCACTCACAGCTTAAATGATCCAAAAGCTCTGATCATTGACCATAAATTGCGTTCAAGACATGTCCCTGTTGGTAGTCAAACTTTACATTCAGGTGTTTTTCGGATGTACGAGTGCCGTCTAATGTATTACTCAAGTTATGAATTTTCTACGTGATTCTTTCGCTTATACTGAAATTGATAGTCGTCTCAGGCGCTGTAACTGAAAAGATGAAGAATCGCTTGTGGTATTTAAGCCCAGAATAAGTTGGATTGGCTTGATATCCCGTTTGAAATTTGTTCCGTCTCCCCACCAAAACTAACCACGACCAATCAGCATCAAGCAGCATCTCTGCGAGCCACCGCAGCTGCTATAAATGAACCCTCTGAAAGGGAAAGCGTTCATTCAGTTTTTTTTTGTCGCGCAACCATTCACATCGTAGCAGCAGTAGCAAAAGACCAAAGAAGAGAATAAATAGTTGGTAGCATAGCAGCAAAGTTGTTTTTCCCGCATTCTTCTTCCTTTGGAGCTGAGCAAAAGGCAATTCCCCCAGTTCTTTTCAGGACTAATTAGAATTAATTTTGAGCCAATTGCAAACTCCGTTCCCCTCTGGTGTTTACAGTCCACCACAAGACGTTCCAGTGCGAACAAAATTAAACAATAAATGATCGGCGATTAAAAGCGAATGGTCCTTAAAGTGAAACGGTATTGGAGCCACAAACAGCCAATTTCGAATCACCACTTCAAATTTTTAGAAGCACAAGACTCGGAAATAGATAATGAATTCCCTGTGAAAACGCTATTTGATGTTTGCTACACCGCAGCAAACATGAAATAGCGTTTTCACAGGTGACGCATTAACTGTTACCGAGTCTTGTGTCTTTGAAAATTCAAAATGGTGGCTGGAAGTCGGCCATTTTTGGTTTCAATACCTAATGTTAAATTTATGAAAAATTCTAACCGTGTTTGAACACATAATCAAGACGAATTTCAGTTTATATTGCATGTTGTTGATTTATATCGAAAAAATACACACCTCATTCAAAATAGGAACTTTTTAACAAACACCAAAAGTTATAGATTTTTTTAAACCTAAATTAGGATGATAATATTACTGTTTTATGAAAATACAAGTGTTTTTTTTTTTATTCTCGCTTATTTTCCGTCGGTCTAGTTCCGCCACTGTTGTGGCCAATCACCGACGCCCAGGGAGGCGACTCCACACCCAGGACCCCAACTCACGACCCGTTTATTAACGGACCGGCGCCAACGGCTTTACTTCCTCATGCGATGGAAGGCGTGATCCCAGAGATTTTTCGCCTCAGAAAATCTCCCGGTGTCGGCTAGGATTGAATCTAGACCAGTTGGGTTGGTTGTGAGTGGATCACGCCACCTGACAACCATCGACACCTATGTCGGCGGTGGGATTCGAACCCAGGCGTCGAGCGTTGTTGGCGGAGACGTTACCAACCACACTAGGCCCCCGCTCTTTACAAGTGTATTTGAACACGTTTATCGAGTGATATATGTTAAAAAAAGAAAAAAGTCCGAACAAGTGTCATGTAAATTGATTTCTCAAATATAAGCGCTTTGTGGGTCCATTAAATAAACTCCGATCAACTTCAAATATTCGTGGCTTATTGTAGAGGTCAAAAGGAAACTTTTTCAGCCCGGCGCTCATTAAGATCGATAGTTTCAAAAACAGGCATATGGGCACTCTAGTGTACCCACAAGGAAATTTTCCGAGTGGGTACTACAACCCATTTTGTTCCTGTGTGGACTCATCACTGCGACCATAGATTAGATCTATTGTGATATTGCCCAGGTGTTTCCTGTACTCCGCACTTCATATTATTGGCTGTATCACTATTGAAATAAGTATTACGCTTATCATTCATATCCGTGCTTGTGTGTAAGTTTCACCTTTCCGTTTCAAGCTTACAATTCCCTGGAGAGAACTTCCATACGGTACTCACACCAGTTTTATTATAACAGGGACTTATTTTTGTTAGAAGGAGAGTCAACAGAGGTACTGTAGAATTCAGATTGAAGGAAGGGTACTTGGTGGGAAGCCTGAGAACAAACCCATGCTAAAGTCCGTTGGCAACCAAATGGCCTGATTCTACTAAGATTCGAACCCATGACTACCCGCTTACCAAGGCGGACTACTACCCATACTACCCACGTCAACCACCCAGGTCCAGTTATTGTTGCACCCGAGGACGATGAGAACAGTAACGCAATTCTCAGATGTTTACAGAGCATTCCTCTCCTAAACTTCCCCGAAAAGGTCCTAAGATTTCCCAAAGTGAAATGAAAGTTACAAACAAACCAAACAGCGCTGCGGAAAAACCGAAGCAAACTCCTCCTGGGCTTGCAAATTTAAAGTCCCAGAAGGAGTTCCCAGCACTTCCTGGAACATCTAAAACCCCAGTTGTTCCTTTTGCACACCCAGATAATCAAATAAACTCTGGATTGGTGAATTTTTCCAACATCGTGGACTGGATTTTTAAAAACTTCAATATACCTGATCCAATTAAAAATTTCCTCACAGTACTTCTCCCAACAGTTAGATCATTTTTGAAGCAGTTGACTGCCCAATGGCCCCTCCTTGCAGCGATTGTATCCTTCGATGTCTGATTCATCTGCGTATATGAAGGATCCTATCTCTGTCTTACAGTGGAATTGTAGAAGTATTTTACCAAAAATTGATTCACTTAAAGTTTTGATAAATAAAAACAAATGCGATGCATTTTCCCTTTGTGAAACTTGGCTTACTTCAAATATTGATCTCAACTTCCATGATTTTAATATTATTCGCCTTGATCGAGACACCCCATATGGAGGAGTACTTCTAGGGATTAAAAAGTGCTATTCTTTCTATCGTATTAACCTCCCCTTCCAGGCATCGAAGTTGTCGCATGTCAAATGCCAATACAAGGTAAAGAGCTTTGTATTGCCTCAACATATGTTCCTCCCAGAGCACAGGTTGGGCAACGGCTGCTCTTTGATTTAATAGAACTACTTCCCTCGCCACGTTTGATTTTGGGAGACTTCAACTCTCATGGCGTGGCTTGGGGTTCCCCTTACAATGATACTCGCTCCTCTTTGATCTATAACCTTTGCGATGACTTCGACATGACTATTTTGAACAACGGTGAAATGACACGTATCCCGAAACCTCCAGCGCGCCCAAGCGCTTTGGATCTATCCTTATGTTCGACGTCGCTACGGTTGGATTGCACATGGAAGGTAATCCTCGATCCTCACGGTAGCGACCATTTGCCTATTCTTATTTCAATTACTAACGGGTCAACTCGCATGCGACCAATTGATATTCCGTATGACCTCACACGGAATGTCGATTGGAAGTTATACGAGGAAATGATTTCAAAAACGGTCGATTCTATTCAACATCATCCACCGCTTGAAGAATACAACCTCCTCGCGGGCTTGATTCTCGACGCCGCGTTGCAAGCCCAAACGAAGAAATACCCTGGCGTAACGATCAAAGAACCGCCTCCCACTCCGTGGTGGGACAAAGAGTGCTCCGATGCCTACACGCAGAAATCCGACGCGTATCTGACCTTTCGGGATACAGACGATGCCGACGACTTTAAACGTTATTCGGAGCTTGATACCAAGTTTAAAAGCTTGACTAAGGCAAAGAAACGCGGATATTGGCGTCGGTTCGTAAACGAGACGTCGAGGGAGACATCAATGAGCACTCTTTGGAGCACAGCCCGAAGAATGCGGAATCGCGTAACGGTCAACGAAAGCGAGGAGTCTTCAAGTAGGTGGATATTTGATTTTGCCAGGAAAGTATGTCCGGACTCTGTTTCTGCGCAAAACCTTGTTCGCGATGCGTCTCCGGGCCCCGACGCGATAGAATCACCTTTTACGATGGCAGAATTTTCAGTGCCCTCCTGTCCTGTAACAATAACGCGCCTGGGTTAGATAGAATCAAATTCAACTTGTTGAAGAATCTACCCGGCAATGCCAAGAGGCGCTTGTTGAACTTGTTCAATAAGTTCTTGGTGCAAAACATTGTACCGCAGGATTGGAGGCAAGTGAAGGTGATCGCCATCCAAAAACCAGGGAAACCAGATTCTGATCACAACTCTTATAGGCCGATTGCAATGCTATCCTGTATCCGGAAATTGATGGAAAAAATGATACTCCGTCGCTTAGACCACTGGGTCGAATCAAATGGTCTGCTATCAGAAACTCAATTTGGCTTCCGCCGTGCCAAAGGGACGAATGATTGTCTTGCGTTGCTTTCAACAGATTTTCAGCTGGCGTTTGCTCGCAAAGAACAAATGGCGTCTGCGTTCTTGGACATTAAGGGGGCTTTTGATTCCGTTTCTATTGACATTCTTTCGGGTAAACTTCACCGAAAGGATTTTCTCCAATTTTAAACAATTTTTTGCACAATTTGTTGTCCGAAAAGCATATGCATTTGACGCATGGTGATTTGGCAACTTTTCGAATTAGCTACATGGGTCTTCCCCAGGGCTCATGTTTAAGCCCCCTTCTTTACAACTTTTATTTAAATGACATCGACGAATGTCTGGCAAATTCATGCACGATAAGACAACTTGCAGACGACAGTGTAATCTCTGTTACAGGAGCCACAGCTGCCGATTTGCAAGGACCATTGCAAGATACCTTGGACAATTTGTCTGCTTGGGCTTTACAGCTAGGTATCGAGTTCTCTCCGGAGAAGACTGAGATAGTAGTTTTTTCTAGAAAGCATGAACCTGCTCAGCTCCAAGCACAATGATGGGTAAAACGATCTCTCAGGTTTTGGTGCATAAGTATCTTGGTGTCTGGTTCGACTCTAAGGGCACCTGGGGTTGCCATGTTAGGTATCTGATGAAGAAAAGTCAGCAAAGAGTAAATTTTCTTCGTACAATAACCGGATCATGGTGGGAGCCCACCCAGGAGACCTTATAAGGCTTTACCAAACAACGATATTGTCTGTTATTGAGTACGGGTGTTTACACATTTGATCAAACTGGAGTGAATACAATATCGTTGTTTGCGTATCGCCTTAGGTTGCATGCAATCGACCCATACGATGAGTTTGGAGGTCTTAGCTGGAGTACTACCATTGAAAAACCGCTTTTGGAGCCCGTCTTCTCGTATTCTTATCAAATGTGAGGTCTTGAACCGTCCTGTGATTGAAAATTTTGAAAGGTTAATCGAACTCAATTCTCAAACCCGTTTTATGACATTGTATTTCAATCACATGTCCCAAAATATAAACCCTTCTTCGAATATTCCAAATCGTGTCAACTTATCAAATACTTCTGATTCTACTGTGTTTTTCGATACATCCATGATAGAAGAAACTCGTGGAATCCCGGATCATTTACGCGTGCAGCAGATCCCCAAAATTTTTTCCAATAAATATCGAAACATCAACTGCGACAATATGTTCTACACTGACGGATCACTTCTCGATGGGTCCACTGGCTTCGGTGTCTTCAATAACAATTTAACCGTCTCCCATAAGCTCGATAATCCTGCTTCTGTTTACGTCGCAGAATCGGCTGCAATTCAGTACACCCTAGGGATTATCGAAAAAATGCCCACGAACCATTATTTCATCTTTACGGAGAGTCTCAGTTCTATTGAGGCTCTTCGATCGATGAAAGATGTTAAGCACTCTCCGTATTTCCTGGGGAAAATACGGGAACATCTGAGTGCTTTATCCGAAAAATCGTTTCAGATTACCTTAGCGTGGGTCCCTTCTCACTGCTCGATACCGGGCAATGAGAAAGCGGACTTTTTGGCTAAGGTGGGCGCATCACTTGTACGTCAGAATACGATCATCAGTTGGCAAAATTCTTGGACCAGAGGGGAACTGGGAAGGTGGTTACATTCCATTATACCCAAGGTATCGACGAATCCGTGGTTCAAGGGTTGGATGTAGGTCGGGATTTCATTTGCGTGATGTCCCGGCTTATGTCCAATCACTATAGATTTGATGCGCATCTCCGTCGTATTGGGCTCGGGGAAAGTGGTATCTGTGCCTGTGGTGAAGGTTATCACGACATAGAGCACGTTGTTTGGTCATGCCCTGTACACCGTGACGCCAGGTCTAAATTAATAACTTCCCTCCGGGCCGAGGGTAGAGAACCAGCTGTCCCTGTTCGTGATGTCTTGGCGAGTCGCGACCTACCCTACATGTCCCTTATATACATTTTCCTGAAATCCATCCATGCCCAAGTCTTGTCCCATTCCTTTCCACCCACATTCAACAAAACGGCAAGAACACGTCGTAGACCTCGATTTTGGAACCAGTAATTGAACCCCACACGAACTCGCCAGGAAAACCCGAGGCCTTTCTTTATATCTTGGCTCAGCGGCACACACCATATGACAACTTGAACACCAGCGAACAACAACAACGAACCAAAACCAGCAACTAGACCCCGCACAATACCCTCAGAACCCGAGGATTACAAGCCCCTGTCCCAGCTCATGACATCGTGGCTTAGCAGAACAAATCCATACATGCTGCATATTCATTCGATGATCATCAGACGACCATTCAACTACAAAACACTGATTGAATAATACATGCTAGTTTTAAGATAGACTTAATTTCAGCTCGTAGTCGGCAGCGAGGATAAAAAATTTGCTCATAGATTTTAAGTCATCCGATATAATTGGCGCCGTTAAACATTGAATTGTATTTGTGCCGTGTCAAATAAATGATTTGTGAAGAAAAAAATATAATAACGAACATTTGTAAAAACAACAGGTTTTGATAAAAGCGAAAAATTAGTTAGATTTATTTCAGAACTACTTCATTTCAGGTTTTGTTATTATAGCATATTCAGATTCAATTTTGTTATCAAAATTATATGGAAAAATACAAAATTGTATCAAAATATGTTATTAGTATCTCGCGTTGATAAAATTTTGTAATTTTTTAGTTATCCTCTTCTGATCGGGTAACCAAATAAATGGAACCAAATTAGGCAGGTGATTGTTTTGGGGGTAACAAACATGGCCATAATGTTTCGACACCCCTCCCTCCTCTGGAAGAGAGGGATTCCACACAAATGAAACACAAAATTCTGCACATCTCCAGAAATAATCAAGTAAATGAAACCAAATTTGATATGTTAAAGTTTATGAGAGCAAGAAAAATTTTCATGGTGATTCGGCACCCCTCCCTTTTCTGGAAGAGAGGGCTTTTACAAATGAAACTCAAATTTCTTCACAACTCAAGAACTAATCAAGTAAATGGAAGTAAATTCACCATGTGGAGGTTATTGGGAGCATAGAATATTTTCATAGTGATGACAGCCCTCCCACTTCTGGATGGAAGGGTTTTTCTAGGAATCAAACACAAATTTTGGTGGTGATTTGACACTCCCTCGGAAGGGGAGAGAGGTCTCCCATACAAACAAATATTTCAACCAGGTTTGCCGAAAAACAGCCTAAAATGATCGGGTCGATGCACATGAGCAAAAACACGACACCAGACGCCATTGACGCCAAGATGGCGACTTACGGTTTCTGGGAAACAGCTGAAAATGACCAAATACCACCCGGAATGGGTGTTTTTTCAAACAGAATAACACTCAGAGGCCAGAAACTGTCTCAAAATTCCATTTTGAAATTCAAGATTGCGACTTCCGGTTTCTGAAAAATGGCGGAAAGTGACCAAATACCACCCAATATGGGTATTTCCGGAATTGTAATGATGCACTGAAACCACAAGTCGACCTCAGACAACATTCCGAATTGTAAGATGGCGATTTCCGGTGTCTGGAAAACAGCCGAAAATGACTGAATACCATCCAATATGGGTGTTTCTTAAACCAGAATGACGCTCAGAGGCCAGAAATTGTTTCCAAATGTCATTTTAAAATCCAATATGACGACTTCCGGTTTCTGAAAAATAGCCTAAAGCAACCAAATACCACCCAATATGAGTACACACCGGAACCAGAATGATGCAAGGAACTGAAAATTGACCTTCAGACACCATTTTCAATTATGAGATGGCAGTTTCTGGGAAACAGCCGAAAACAACCGAATACTACTTCATATGGATGTTTCCGTAATCGAAATGATGTATAGAAGCCAAGCATTGACCCTGGACACCATTTTCAATTCGAAGATGACCACTTTCAGTTTCTGGAAAACAACGAAAATCACTAAATACCACCCAATGTGGGTATTCCTGGATTAGAGGTGATGTACAGATGATGTTGTCATTCCGATGAAACCAATCATTTCAAACGATTTAAACAAATCTCAAGAAATCAATGAATTTGGAATATTTAAAATCATTAATTTGGAAACAAAAATAGGCGGGACGAAGTTAAAGCTAGTGACATAATTAAGATGATAATCAATGACATCTAGTTAAATATTTTGACGATCTTCCAAGATATTTTCTGTTTTTTTTTTTTTTTGTTAAGAAAAAAAGAGTGTTTTGAATTCAGGATAAAAGAGCTAAACTTGTATTGATCATTATTTATATCCGCCTCTGCAGAAGTGGCAAACACGAAAAAAATTAGAGTCACTACCATTCATTGTTCGCAAAGTTCGACTAACCATCCGGATGGTGATGAATGAACTCGAGCCCTTCAACACTATCGCAAGAAGAAGAAAAAAAGTAGGAGGTTGTATCCAAGACACGACCGCATAAATGACGTAGAACTACGTACACTATTAACAAATGCATTGAGGGTTTCATTAGTAACCTAGTAACACAACTGGTTTCATCAAGGTTTCATAGCGCTTTTTTAGCCTATTGAGCGCTATAAAACGTTGATAAAACCAATATTTTTACTTGGGTAATGAGTTATAAAGTCTATTAATGAAGGGTTGTGAATTTCGTGAACCGGATTCAGCAGTTAGCAGAACGTGCCGAGTTAAAAACCATACACAGCACACACACACACACACAAATCATACCATATCATAGACACACACACATCATACCATATCATACAGACACACACATCATACCATATCATCATACCATACACACATCATACAATATCATACACACAGCAAGCAAGCGACCAATCAGAGGACGTTATTTTTATTTCAACAAGCCTTGACAATTTTCAACTGTGCAATAGTTTTGCATTTGAGCAGATGCGTATATAATTTTCCAATCGATTGCTTTAAGAATGAAGAAAACCGGTTGAAAACCAACCAACCTATAAGCATTTGAAAAGGGACAAATTTCGTCCCAGTTTTTCAATTACTTGTTTATTTGTCTTGAAAAAGGGCATTTTGCTGTTCAAAATCGGTTGCTGATCGCAACCTTTGTGCCCCAACAGTGGGGGAGTTAAGATACCCGGACAACATGCACTGTGGAAGCTATTTCACCTTCTGTAAATTAGACGGCCGCGACAGATGTAACTGCTAGAATCCACACAGAATGCTTGCTTACGTTGTCAAAAATTATTAACTTTCAATGACTTGTTTATTTGCCTTGAAAAAAGGCATTCTGCTGTTCAAAATTGGATTTGGTGATGACGATCTTTATGCTGCCCCAACAGTGGGGGAATAATGGCAGTCTGGCGAGGCACGCTGAGAAGAACCGCGCTGCTACTGAGACATGGTGACCAACCACAGCGCAAGTGGTTTATTTATTTTGAAGGCAGCCACAGGCTCAACCCGCTGTTACTTCTGAGTGCTGTATCTGCTTCTACTGCTGTCAACGTTGTGGACGGTCCATCCAGCTCACCTTACGACTAATGAATGTAGCTAGTTTTTTTTTTTTTTTTTTTTTTTTGACTAAATGTTCAATGTATTTCTGATTTGTTAATTGGTAATTTACAATAATTTTACAATGCAAGTGTTTTGCTTCAATGCATTTCAACTTTGATTTTTCTTAATTTTTGTTTTTGTTGCTTATTTTACATATTTAAATTATAGTATTAATTGTTTTTGATGTTTGAACATCAGGATTTAATTATTTAAAAATATTCTACCTACTTAACCTACTTATTCTACTATTTACAATGTTAACCTAAAGTTCGCGGATAATGGCGTGTTCGGAGATGGAGCACCTCCCTCCGTATTTCGTGCAGTACCGGTCGAATTGCACTGCCAAGGTTTCCAGGTTCGCGAGCTCGTGTACCGCGCTTGTTCTTGTCCAGGGGGGAAGGTTTAAGATCATTTTTAAGATTTTGTTTTGGACGCGCTGGAGCCTCAGCCTGTGTGTCCAGGCACAGTCCTTCCAAACTGGTACTGCGTATTCCAACGTGGGGTAAATGATCTGTCTGTAGACAGCCATCTTATTCTTCAGACACAATTTCGAATTCCTGCAAATCAGGGGGTACAATACCCTGATGAGGATGCAGCATTTGGTCACTGTCTTATCGACATGTACCCGAAAAATTAGATGACTGTCCAGAGACAGACCAAGATAGACCACCACGTTGGACCACTCTATAAGGGAGCCACCGAACCGTATCCTGCAATCGTCAGCAGGAACAAGCCTGGACGACCTCGAATGTGGGAACAAAATGACCTGGGTCTTGGCCACATTGATCACAATTTTCCAGCTGGTATAGTACTCATTCAGAGCATTCAGGCCTCCTTGCAGTTTGCGTGTCAGAGCGCGGATGGTGCGACCTTTGTACATGATCGCGGTATCATCCGCAAATTGTGACAACACTCCACCTCCCGGGAGAGGTGGGATGTCCGAGGTGTAAATGTTATACAGGAGTGGTCCTAATATACTACCTTGGGGCACTCCTGCATCGATGTTTAGTTGCTCTGAGCACACATTGTGCAAGGAAACCCGAAAGGCTCTGTCCGAGGGATAGCTTTTGATGATTTTGATCAAGTATAACGGAAAATTGTGTCGATGCAGCTTGTACACCAGGCCATCATGCCACACATTGTCAAAAGCCTTTTCAATGTCCAAGAGCGCCATTGCTGTCGTCTTGGACACCGACTTGTACCGCTGGCTGATGTTCGTAACTCGATTGAGCTGATGGATGGTGAACCTGCCCTTGCGGAAACCAAACTGTTCCTCAGGGAGGACACCATTCTCATCGGTGAATGAAAGCAGGCGGCTCTGGATCGACTTTTCAAACAGCTTGGAGAGGGCAGAGAGTGGGCTGATTGGACGATAGATCTTAGGAATAGAAGGATCTTTCCCCGGCTTCAGTACTGGGATGACTTTAGCTAACTTCCACATTGAAGGGAAGTAGCCAAGCTCCCAGCACCGGTTGAAAACACGTGCTACAAAAGCAAATGTGCCGTGGCTCAGGTGCTTGAGCTCGAGGTTAAATGTGTTATCAAAGCCGTACTTCCTCTGGGACCAAACTGTTCGAATTGTCGACCATAGTAACTCCCTCAGAAACAGCCAGCTCGAAAGGGCTGACGATGTTTCGCCCCAAATTGTGTGACGACACGAACTGCTGCCCCAGTGCGTTCGCCTTTTCAACAGGTGTTATGAGTAGTTCACCTTCCCCGGACGGAACAAGCGGAGGAATGGGTTATGGTCTCTTTTTCAAAATTTTGGTTAAGGACCAAAAGGGTTTTGAGTTTGGTGGAATCTGGCGGAGCTTTTGGCAAAACTCGTGGTTCCGCAGATCTTGAATACGTTCCTGGATAACCTTGGTCAGTCGGTTGCTCATGGTCTTCTTGGATCGGTCACCAGTTCGTTGGTACTGGCGCCGATGGATGTTGTGCAACCTTATGATGTGTTTAGTGGTGCTGTCGATATGGAGGGCGGCACTCACCTGAGTTTGCTGTACTGGGACCGCTGAGTCACGTGCGACGGCAATCGCACGCTGGAGTGTGTCCAACGCCTGGTCGATCTCCGCTGGAGTGTTCAACGGGTGGTCGGTGTTGGTGTTCTCGTCGACGATACGCTGAAACCGGACCCAGTCGGCGCGATGGTAATCTCGCCTGGGCTGATTGGCCACCGTCTCAGTAGTGGCACCTAAGGTCTGCACCACCGGATAGTGATCCGACGAAAGCTCCTCGAACACCACTGGAACCTCGAAGATTGCCATGTTGGACAGGAATATGTCCAGGACAGAGTGAACCCCGGACCGGGAGATTCTGGAAGGGCACTCGGCAGC
The DNA here is from genome assembly GCF_029784165.1 of Wyeomyia smithii. Classification (NCBI taxonomy): domain Eukaryota; kingdom Metazoa; phylum Arthropoda; class Insecta; order Diptera; family Culicidae; genus Wyeomyia; species Wyeomyia smithii. Next base: position 10,086,891 of record NC_073696.1, read on the forward strand.
AGGCGACGCTTGATGTTGTTCCTCACAGCGATGGCAACTCCTCCGCCCCCGGCATTGATCCTGTCTAGTCGTACCAGCTGGAAGCCCGGAAGGAAGATGTTAACTTCCGGCTTCAGATGAGTCTCCATAATGACGGCAATATCGACCTCCTTCTCGCCAAGGAAATCGAGAAGCTCAACGTGTTTGTTCCTTACAGAACAAGCATTCCAATTCGCAATAACGAAGGGCTTATGGTCCATTGTTGGAGATTAGGGCGACGGTTGCAGCAAGCTGCTGGCTGTGGGTTTTATATTAACGCTGGATTTCGAATGCAGCGGAGATGATTTTGACTAGTTCCTCTGTTGATAGTGGAGGGTCGTCTTCAGTAGAACCAGCAAACGTCCCAGAAGTAGCGCCAGCGTATGACAATCCGGGAGTCGGGGTGGGTCCTTGGTTTGAGAGAGCAGCAGCGGCGGCGAGACGGGGCTGCGCAGAAAATTTCGCAGCAGGCGTGCTACGACTCGGTTGACTGCTATTCGGGAGCGGAAGCGGCTCCAACACGGGGACCACATGTCTGGTCCGGATCGGTGGAAACTGATCTGGTGTATGAGCCGGGGGAGGCTTTCGATGACGTCCGTTCTGATTGGCTGTTGACGCTGCCTTACGAATGCGAATAAATTCCGCACGCTTCGGGCAGCTACGGCTGGTGGCACGATGGTTTTGGTCACAGTTCGCGCATTTCGGCTCGGAGTCATCAGGTTGAAGGCAGGTCGAAGAGCGATGCGCCCCAGCGCACTTGTCACAACGCGGAATCATTTTGCAGTTTCGTGTACCATGGCCGAACCACAAACAGATGGTACACTGGGTTACGTCACGGTGTTGAGGACGATACGGTTCCCACTGGATGATGGTGTGGAACAGATGTTTGGTGTTACGCAGTGCACCAAGAGTCGTGCTTCTCTTAGTGAAGTGTACTAAGAACAGCTCGTCTCGGTAGGGGTCGTCCTTGACGGTTTGGGATCGACGATTCATCGGGAAAACCGCTTCCACTTTAAAGCCAACCTGCTCAAGCTCGGCTTTCACTGTCGATGCAGCCAAAGCTGGCAAACCTCGTAGTACCACTTTCAGTAGCTTCGTTGCTGGGTTGTCGTGCGTGTAGTAGGGCACCTGGTGCGTGGCTAGTAGATCGCTCACTTTGTTGTACTCCTCCATGTTGGAGCACAGGATTTTGGTGCCTTTGCTACATTTTTTGTAGAGAGGCTCCAACTGTAGCTAGTTTTTCCAGAAACACTTTTTTATAGCCGAAGGGTGCTACGTAATAGGCCACGCCTTTCTGTTCAGTTTTACCATTCTCTAATGTTCTTTAGACGAATTATTCCACAATTCGCATTAGATTTTTGTATACAGCGAATAAACACCGATGTTGCTCTCACACACGCAACGGTTTTAACCCGTATTTTATTGCGGTTTGTTGTAACATCAAGCGATTTCGTTTGCTCTTTGTTGCGTGTTGCATCATGTTGCAACTTGGAAGCTGGGAGACGACGAAATTCTGTTAATGCTGATTGATAGAATCGACTTTATATCAGTACTGCATATTCGAATTAACTGCCTTTGTGAATGCGTTCTAACAGGGCAGTTTGTTATTCAAAATAGGTTATGTTGATCGCAGCCTTTGTGCTGTCCCAACAGTGGGGGTAATAACTAAATAAACTACAACAGAATTTGATTGCTAGGATCCCGCGAAGAATGTTTGCTTGTGTTGATGCTAGGAAATTTTCACCCTTCAATTACTTGTTTATTTGCCTTGAAAAAGGCATTTTGCTGTTCAAAATCGGTTGCTGATCGCAAGCTTTGTGCTGCCCCACCAGTGGGGGAGTTAAGATACACGGACAACATGCACTGTGGAAGCTATTTCACCTTCTGTAAATTAGATGGCCGCGACAGTTGTAACTGCTAGAATCCGCACAGAATGCTTGCTTACGTTGTCAAAAATTATTAACTTTCAATGACTTGTTTATTTGCCTTGAAAAAAGGCATTTTGCTGTTCAAAATTGGATTTGGTGATGACGATCTTCATGGTGCCCTAACACGGGGGAATAATGGCAGTCTGGCGACACACGCTGAGAAGAACCGCGCTGCTCCTGAGACGTGGTGACCAACCACAGGGCAAAAGCTGCTACTAAGGAAGGACGACTGCTGTTGACAACTTGTCGCTGTCCAGAACTATTATGAGCGGCTTCGTTGTTGTTGTTGTTTAAGTTTATCTGTATTTTTATGCATTTGTTGGGTATCTTACATGTTATTACAAAGTTCAAGTGATTTACATTACTGTTTACATCTTTGGTGCGTGAGTTTTGGTTACTGTTTTGCTATCCTTTTTTAATTACAGAGAATTTTAATCCAAAGTTGTTCACTTTGGTGGCGTTTGTTTGAGAAGGAAACTACTTAAGACTACTATTTACAGCCTTAATCTAACTTAACCTACTATATACAAGCCGCTTATTAGAGCGTATTCTGAGTGCTGACATTTATGTACAAATTTAGTTTTGGTTTCTGTAAATTTGGCATCTACTCTTGGAGTAGCTGCTTTTTGGTGGAGGTCTGTGATCCTGGTATCATAGGGACAATCGAGAATCATCCGCAGTATTCTGTTTTGTGCCACCTGGATTTTGTTCCTGTGAGTTTGTGCACATGACTCCCACACCGGAGCTGCGTAAAAGACCGCGGGGGCAATTATTTGTTTGTAGAATGCCAGTTTGTTAGTTCTTGAGAGGCGAGATCTGCGACAAATTAGCGGGTATAGTGACCGAATCAAAGCTGAGCACTTAACCAGTGTCCTCTCCACATGCGATCGGAAAAGAAGCTTCTCGTCGAATAGCAGTCCAAGATAGGTAACTTCGGAAGACCACTCAACCCCTGTACCGTTCATAACCACAACGCATGATGGAGGGGGCTTCAGTTTGGGGGATTGTCGATGATGGAACATTATTGTTTGGGTTTTGGAAGCGTTGATCTTGATTTTCCAGGTGTTAGCATACTCGACAAAGGCGTCTAAGCATCGCTGAAGTTTGTTGGAGATCTCACGAGGCATTCTTCCCTTGACGGCAATTGCAGTGTCATCTGCGAACAGAAAGAGCATGCAGCCATCTCCCAGGGAAGGAATGTCGGAGGTGTTAATGTTGTATAGCAAAGGGCCCAGCAGACTGCCCTGCGGGACCCCTGCTGGGATGGAAAAAGTATTTGATAAACAACCATTCAGCGATACCCTGAACGACCTCTGCCGAAGGTAGCTGCAGATGATTTTCGTCAAATATGATGGAAAGTTGAAGGCACAGAGCTTGTATACCAGACCGTCATGCCAGACATTGTCAAACGCCTTTTCGACGTCCAACAATGCCATGGCTGTGGACTTGGATACAGCCCTGTCCCTTCTGATGTTGTTCATCACCCGCACCAGCTGGTGCGTGGTGGAGTGACCCTTCCTAAACCCAAACTGTTCCGGGAGTAAGATGTTGTTTTCCTCAGCCACCTTCATCATGCGGTTGAGGATCAGTTTTTCAAACAGTTTGCCCAGCGATGAGAGTAGGCTGAACGGACGGTAGCTTGATGCTAACGTCGGATCTTTCCCGGGTTTGCGGATCGGTATGATCTTGGCTATCTTCCAAATGCTTGGATAGTAGTGCAATTCCAAGCATCTGTTGAAGATAGAGCTCAACAACAGGTGAACCCTGTTGCTGAGCTTTTTTAAGACCATATTGAAGACCCCGTCAAACCCAGGAGCCTTCATGTTCTTAGTACTCATCAGCGCTGAGCAAACCTGTTCTGCTGTGATTTTATGTTCTTGAGGAACGGTACAGGGGGAGTTTTCGAGGTCGCGGACGCACTGCTCGACCTGGTCTTCCATTGGACTAGCCATGGTCGAGCCAAGCAAATGCGATGAGGCAATGTGATCGCCTACCGCATTTGCTCTCTCGACAGGTGCAACAAGAAGCCTCTCTCCGACCCTGAGGGGAGGAACTGGTTTGGGGTGCGATTTCAGCACGTTGGATACTTTCCAGAATGGCCTGGAGCGGTTGTCCAAACTTTGGACTAAGCGTCCGAAATTTTCATTCCGGAGTGAGACCATCCTGGAAGCAATTTGCCTATTCAGATCGGTCACCTCGAGCCTAATGTCCAGATCCCTGGTCCTCTGGAACTGGCGTCTACGCACATTCCGCAGTCTAATTAGCAGCCGGGTATGGGAATCAATAGCAAGGAACTTACCCCTCACAGGAACACGTCGCACACACGCCTCGTCGGCCACGTTTATGGCTCGTTGGAGACCCTCCAATGCCTGGTCGATGTTTTCCACGCTGTCGAGCGGCGGCGCCTCATCGATGTTGTTGTCCACCATTCGAGCAAAGCGCTCCCAGTCGACATGATGGTAATCTTTCCGCAGACAGCTGGCAGGAGCAACACCGATCCCCACCTCAGCAACGACAGGTTGGTGGTCTGAGCTCAGATCGTTGTGGGCCACTGGTTTGGAGAGCTCGATGTTGGCCAGGAAGAAGTCCAGGGTTGAAGGGTTCCCCGCTGGGGAGATGAAAGTCGGCTCATCCGGAAACTGCACCGTATAAAACCCATGCTGCGAGTGTTCGAAGAGTTGACGACCGTTCTGATTCTGCCGATAATTTCGCCAAGCCTCGTGCCGAGCATTTAGGTCTCCCCCAACGACGAAGCGGGAGTTGGTCCTGGTGATGGTGGCCAGGTCGTTCTTGAACTGCATTGCTGTACCGTTGCTGATACTACACTGGCGAGGACAGTAGACGACGATGAACCGGATGAACCCGGTAGCTGATTTGACCTCCACACTAAGGGCCTCGATGATGGCGGTGTGGATGTGCGGCAAGATGTTGTATTTCATCCCTTTTCTAACGATGATCGCTATACCACCCCCCCTGGAGTTGGTGCGATCGAGACGGATGATGTTGTGATCCGGCAGCCAAAAACTGTCGCCGGACTTCAGGTGGGTCTCTGTGAGTAGACCCACGTCCTTGTTGTACTTGCGGAGAAAGTCAGCAAGCTCAATGTTTTTTGCTCTAACAGAGCAAGCGTTCCAGGTGACGACGGAGATGGGTTTAGGATCCATATTGGATAATAAATTTACCGAGCACATGGATTTGCTCGGGCTTGTTGCGACACGCACGAAGGGCATTGGTCATGCTGCTAAAAATTTCTAGCAGCTCATCCGCAGAGTACTTCTCGGACTCAGCGCTCGGTGGTGTTGTTGTGGGTGGACGCCAGTAGCCAGGGGGGGGAGGCGACCGTTGACCGGCTGACCTGCCGGATGGTGAGTGTGGAAGGTCAAGTTGCGTACGCGTACTTGGTTGCCCTGCTTGCTGGGATGAACGCAGAGGAGGAAATCTTCCGCCCTGAAGACCGGTGGTTTGTCTTTCTTCCTGCTCGGCTGGTTGGTTGACGACGCCTGCTTGCGGATATGTTTGAAGCTCTCCCTTTTCGGGCACTATCGATCAGAGCTCTGGTGATCACCGCCACAGTTAGCACACTTAAACTGTACCGCACCAGCATCGTCCACAGGGCAATCCGACGTAGAGTGGTCCTTGGCGCAGATGTTGCAACGCGGTTTGATGTTGCAGTTCCGGGTACCGTGACCGAAGTTGAGGCACCTCTGACACTGCGTAACGTCTCGACGGCCTCCTCGATAGGGCTCCCAACGGATGATAATGGAGAACAAAGAGCGGATGGCTCGCAAAGCGCTCAGTGTAACTGTCCCTTTTGGGAAATGAACCAGAAAGAGGCAGTCCGGGTATTTCCTTTCATTTTCATTCCTGCGTTTGATCGGATAGGCAGCAATTGGGGCCAATTTGTACCGATCCTTGATTTCGGCACCGATCAGCTTGGGGTCGAAACCTGGCAAGCCTCTGATGACCACCTTGAATGGCTTTTCCCCAGGAATGTCGTGGGTGAAGAACTCAGATTAAGAATTTTTCAAAAACTTCGTGGCCTTCTCAAAATTCACCTTCGTGTGGAGCATAACCTTCGTACCGATGCCGCATAACTTATATTCAGCTGCTACGCCCAGCGATGCAAAGTCGCTAATGAGCTTGTTGAGAGGAACGTTTTTCACTACCAGCGGGGGAAGCTTCACTTTCACCGTATTGGGGCTGGCAGAATCCGGAACATCAGTCGGTCCGCCAAAATCTCCAACGTCGCTAACGTTTGTCACCGTGTCGCAGTCAGCCACACTTTTCGAAGTGCAACTGCTTCCGCCTGGTTTCTTCTTTTTACTGCCTACTTCAGCAGCAGAGTTTTGTTTCGCAGGGCTCGAGCCTGCTCTTCTCTTTTTTTTTGACATCACACAGCGATGCAAGCGATGAGCTGTCGCACAAAACGGAATAAAATTTTTAACGAACAGGCTTTTCAGAAATAGAACTGTACTTCTCAACAGTCTGAGAGCGAATGTGTGTATGAGCGGCTACGACTGAAACAGGCTCTTATATAGGCCAAATAGCATGTTTTCAATTGCAAGGTATATGATTCTGTCGACCGTGCTTGGGAAGCAATCATATAACGACCAATCAGAGGACGTAATTTATGTTTAAACAAGGCTTGACAATTATCAATAGTACAATAGTTTGCATAATCAATCAACAATTTTCTACATTTGGGTGGATGCGTGTATAATTTTCCAAACAATTGTTGCAAAAATGAAGGAAATCGGTTGAAAACAAACCGATTTATAAGCATTTAAAAAGGGACATATTTCGTCCCCTTTTCGGTAATAGTTTTCCTATTTACATCCCTATGTGGTAGGCTAAAGAAAAACGTAGCTCTACGTCAAAAAACAAGCTCCATGTGATAATCAGCTGGCTGCTTATGGTCGGTGCCCCTAATTGAAACAGTTTTCTGTTAATAGACGTGTACACGAGATGATTTCCACCGATCGTTACCGGGTGGTATCTTCGGCGGCGGAATCTGGTGTGGAAAAACCTTGCACAAACCCTGGGAAGTTACAAAACTGCATCAGCAGCAAAAAGCAGAACGACTAAAACAAACCATATATGATTTATGAAATTGCAGCTACCACTTAGTCTTCAGCCCCGTTTGCTATCTGATGCGGTGCGCGGTGATGTACGCATTGGAATTCGTAGTCATCCTCTGACTAGCAGCTAGGCAGAGAGTTGATCGTTGCTTTGGTCGGCGGCGGTCGGAAAACTAGCTTCCACGCCGCAGTGTAGAGAGTAGAGAATTCAGCAAAAAAAAAAAAAAAAAACAAACTCAAAAACAACAACCGTGAGTTGCCAGATGGCAGTAGCAGCAATTCATACGGACGGACGGTAGCTGCCAAGATGGTTTCTTCATCGTCACGAAACTGGTGCAAATCGGCGGTGGTGGCGCACAAGAATGTGTCTCAAGCATCTCCAGGAGCAAAACACTGCTGCATTGCGCCTCCTCGTACTCCGCGTGTAAGTTCAGGGCGAGAGAAAGAGATCGCAGAGGTGCAGGGCATAATATAAACGTAAAGATAATTACAATGGTAGTCTTTCGCAGTCAGTAGTGCTGGATTGCTCGAGTACACGGGTGGTGAGATGCGGGTATGATGGTGCGAGGTGACTTACATGATAAATTACGTAACCACGCGCGTATCAGCTTAAATAGCATGTAATTAAAAGAGAAGCACAAACAACCGGCCGACCGAGCGACCGCCAGACCGGCCAAACCAAGCCAAGAATGGTCACCATCTCTGCGAAGCTTAGTCAGCGATCGTCATACGAGGTGGACATTGAAGAGATGAATAGCAACTCCGTCACGCAGGGGATCGCTGTCCATCCAAGTGGGATTAGCGTGCGGAATCTGGCTTATTTGTGCCACCACTTGAGTGACGTTGATGGGGCGAAGATGTAATTTGGGATGGCGCACGTCTCTGCTGCAGACGGGATGCAATTGCGCGAGCTGTGAAAAGCAACACTTTTAGAGCTGAAGATGTGAAGATCATGGGTAGGAGCATGTACGTGGGGTTGCGTTTTGTTGAAGGTTAACTTTAAAAGGGTCCAATGGGAAATTGAAATAAGGTTAACTTCACCAGACCATTTTAAAAATGTCACAAACAAGCTCACTTTCCGTTGAATAAATATCGATCCGCTGCGCACAGCTGCGAACAGGTGTGACAGTCATTATAAAAATATAATAAAATTTAACCTGTGACTAATGGACAGTATTTATTCAATTACACGATTGAACAACAGATTAAATCTCGAAATAAAAATGCTGTAATCACCTTATTAGAATGTAAAACAAAAAATTACATTCAATCCACAACTGAGATTTCCGGTGGGATACTAGAATTTCACACGTCACTTTTATAGGCCACCGCTAGTTGGACACTTGGGCCGTAATCACCAGATTACCTAAGAATTATTGCGGTAATCTACAAGTGAAAAAGCATTAACAAGAACCATTAAACGGCCATTTGCTAGAGCAGTGTTCGGTTTGACGAGATTTGATTTACCATCGCAATAACTATCCGTATTAATGCTCCAATTTGACCAGAGATCCAATTCAGTTCTCATTATGCCACTCAACGGTTAACGATCTACCGCCCCATGCCTCTCAGTGCGGCGCCTCCGCGGATGTTCCGCGGATCCACGGCGGGAAGCTGCTGGACATAATAATGATCTACCGCTTTTGTAACAACCATAAACATGTGGAAACTGGTGAAAATACGAGTCGCATAACGAGATCGCGAAACTGCCATCCGAGCCTGCCAGTGGGCAATTTCACTATTTATGGCAAAAAGATGATGTAGCAGGAAAATCTTTTCCCCGTGAGTGCAAGTGGCCACGACGTCGACGACGAACCATTCCGCCGAGGTTCACAGAAGATGGCCGCTGCAGAAATATTCGACAGAGACAGAGCGCGAGCATAAACCCATGTTTTACGACAAGTGATCAGAAACGGTTCATATCCGAGTGCAATCGATGTTATATGATACCGTTTCGAAGTTCCCAAGCGCGAGAAGCAACAAGACAAGGCACAACTAGTGCAAAGCGCCGCACTGCGCTGCTCGGTGGACAATAAATAATGAAATAGAAAGTTTTCTGCTTCCTTCCGCGGCGAAGCAATTAAATTTGCTGCTGCAGTTGGATGCGCGTTGCATCTCTCCGGATTGCACATTCAGCATCCCGCAAGAGATCGATTTAACCGGAGAGTGAAAACTGGTTCACCACCTGACGACGACGACGACGACGACGATTTGACGGTTGGAGTCCGAACGGGAGTGTGGTTCTAATTGAATCACCTCATCATCGATCGGGCGGAAGAAGGTTGGGAAACACAGTCGAGGTAATCCCCTAGGGGCATTTCTTCGGAGCGCAGTGAATCACTTCTTGATTGCGCCGGTACGCGAATGCCCCTGCGGTGGAAATTCATTCATTAATCACGAGGAACCGCGTGCATCTCGGTGTGGCGCACACATTCGCGCCAGGTGAATCCCGTGCGCGAATGGGTTACGCGGATTCGTTTGCACCGAGCTACGGATGTGTTTACGCAAGAAGCTGCAGAAGCTAAGATGCATGCCACCTGCGACGCGTGTAAGGATGGCACTCGCGGTGCTTGTTTAGATCGCAATTACATTCAAATGGCGACCGTGATGAAGATTGTAACTTATGCTAGGCATGATAGTGAAACATTGTGTAAGAATTTTTCTAGAAAAGTTGCGTCTCCATCGTTGGTGAAGAAAATATTCGATGGTGTCAGTCGTTGCTCACGTTGGCGAACGATCGTGAGGTTCGCTGATAAATAGTGCAACTAACAAGGAAACCTAACCAAACTCTATATCGGCTTCGACAGCCTGCTCTCGGACAGCTTGTCGAAGAAACCGACACAGAAAACCCGGAGCCTTTCCCCTGATCCCTAACTAGCTGCAGTCATGTATATATTTCTTCTGCATCATCACTTACGCTAACAGTTTTTTATCAATTTACTCTAGTTTTCACTTTTCCTTTAAGATGTAGTTTTTTTTTGCTCGCTAGCGTCTTTTGCTCGAAGCCGTTCGCTTATCTATATCTCCTGGCCTGCATAAGCAAGCATCGAATGAATAAACATATGAATATCTGACCGGGTCGAGAAAGAGAAGGACGTGTTAGCAGCTTTTCCCTCAGTGCGGTGCGGTGCGGACCGACCGACGGACGGTTGGGTGGCATAGTGATGGGTGACTAGGAATCTTTCGCCGCCGCCGCTGTCCGCACGAGCTTGTTTTGCTCGTCACTAAAACAATTTCAATGTATCGTGGCGGACCTCCCCCGTTGCGTTACTAGCTGAGGCTGATCGCTGCATGGTCCCATCCCGCGAGGTATCGCTTTTCTCGCTGCCCGCGTGTGATGCTATCTGCTGGTTGGTGAAGTGGATCGCGTGAGTGTGTTACAGTTTTCCTCCTCCGCCGGTTGAGAGCATAAATTTGCACCGTTCCCGGACTGGAGTTGCCAGTTTGGTTGGCTTTTCGGAGATTATCTACAGGTTATCAATATTAATGAAGCTCTGGGCTGAAGCACTGTAGAATGTGTTGCATAGGAGCGCGAGAAATCAATAGTTGTTGTTAATAACTGGAATAACAATTCGTGTGGCTAATGGAAGGACATGTGAGAATAGGCCAAAAAAATTTTTTTTTTTTCAAAACTCCCCCTTATTACAAAAGCACAAAAAAATTTACTCCAAAGTTAAAACGAAAAAAAATAACAGATTATAGCGTTTCAACTATTTTTTGGCGAATTTTGGTGTCTCTAGCGAGCTCGGAAGTGAGTCAAAAGGCAGCAGAATAATATCTCACTAGGTTGGTCGCTTCTACGTTTGCTCATGGGAAAACTTCATTTAAGCCTCTCAAGAAGATAAAGGCCAAAGGAGCGTCGAATTCGAAGAATTGGTTAAAAAGCTATAGTTTTTTTTTTTATAGTTTGAGTTAGTAAGATTTTCAACACAGGTTTAACCTAGAGCTACAAATATATCAAAAATTATAGATTTTTACCTGTTCCTGTGAAGATTGGTGCCCTTAACCAGCTCGAAAGGGCGTAAAGTCTTCCGAGATTACGGGAAAGTTTTCCCGTAAGAAAACGTACAAGTGACGAACCTGACAAGCAATTACTTTGCTTGACGCACTTTCGAGCTCGCTAGAGGGCTTAAAACTTGCAAAACGGTAAAAAAATAAAATTTTAGAGATTTATCCCATTTCAGCCTCTAGGGATAAACCTGTGTAGACCAGTGTTTAAAGCGTCATCTTTTTTTTCATTGCATATATGCTTGTTACTGGCTATTGGTGCTCAGATAATATAGGGGAATGAAGAATAGAAAGTATGCTAAAACGATAGAAATAAAATGAAAATTTGGCCAAGAGAAGCAACAACAGCAAACTATTTTTACAATCACACTCAAAATTGCTAACAAACCTGATGTTAAATCGCTGTAGAGTTCTTGACAAGCTCATAAGCGGCCAGAATGAATTTAAGTTGTCCAAATAATATTCAAAATCCTTAATATTTTTAAAGTTAGAATAAGAAGAAATAGATTTTCACCAGGTATTTAGTCAAAATAATAAAGCAGAAATAGAAACGAAGAATATCCAAATTAGCTTAACATATCTGGAAGAGCATTTGGAAGGATACAAATATAATTCCAACAATGGCTAAACCATCTGGAACCTCCATTGCACGTTTCGTCTTCCTCATAGGTCCTTTAATAACTGTGCAAATTTTCTGATCGATCGGTGGAACCCTATTTTTGCGCCATCTTTAAGTTCCCATAGGATGTGGGAGAATCATGTGTTTCGAAACTTATTCTCCATATTGGTTCTTAAAATTATATTGATACATGATATTTGTAGGAAGTTTTTCTAGAGAAAACTCCTCTGAAGAGCGCAAGACACGACGCTGCTTGTAGAAAAAGTTATTTACCTCAAACTGATAGAATATCTGGTGAACGACTCAGCATGAAAATGGAAGAAGAGTCTGCTAGTTTTTACTTCTAAATATAGACGAACTTTTGGCTGATCCGGCTTTGCAGATAACAATGGCTCACTGAACATTTCAGAGTTAAAGATCCGTATACAGAACAGAAAGAACTGTTTTTGCGCTGATTGGCCTGTCGTTGTCGCAACATGTCAAAGAAACAATAGTTTAATTGACGATACTGAAACCGTACAGCTACAAACCGATTCCGAACCGGAGACTGCGAGATGCACCAGAACGCAAGCGCTGTAGAGTGTTTTATGACAGCGATAGTGAGTAATATGAATTGAGAAAAATATATCAAATAACAGCATTTTTTCCGATTTCGCGATTCCAAGAAAATTACCTATTATATGAGAATATCAGAAATTTTAGAACAAATAAAGTAAACGCGTAGAAAACCGCATAAAAACAATGCGCCTAAAAGAAGATCCCTGTGTACTCCAAGTTTCCAAGTGTATTTCAAATTTCAAATTTAGTCCAAATTTGCTCTACTCCAAAAAACATCGAAACCTGCTAAAAGTAGACAAAAAAAGGGAGAAAGTGGTTCTCGAAATGCCAAAAAAGGAAAGCTAGCACAGAATATGTCCGGATCGAGCAACGAATCCCTTTTAATCGACATTCAACGGGCCGGTAGAAGCCAAGTTGCATGTTCAATTTTAATTTTAATTATAACTCACCAAGACGTTGTAATTAAAAAGTTTTATTTATTATTAGTGTGTTTTTTTTGTATTTTTTACCCTGACCTTTCAAGCAGACACCCAAACCTAAAAATTGTAAAAAAAACCTGAATCACTCGAAAACCGGTGAAATATGCCATTTGATATCTAAAGTTAGACCTGATATCAAAGTACGACGCTCTTGAAAGCAAAAAATGGCAGAATACCGAAAATAATTCACAGTTGAAAACATCTACAATGATTAACATTTTAGGCTCACAATTGTCAAAGAAACGTTTGTTCTGGATAGAAAACCGGTTAATCGTCCTTTGATCATAATTCCAATTCCTTAAGGCTAAACGCTATCGAATCCACAAATGGCCGACTTCGAGCCACCACTTCGAATTTTCAGAAGCACAAGACTCGGTAAAAGTTGAGGCCTCACCTGTGAAAACGCTATTTTATGTTTGCTGTGGTGAAGCAAACATAAAATAGCGTTTTCACGGGAAACACATTATCTATTTCTGATTCCTGTGCTTCTAAAGATTTGTGTTATAGATTTTAGCTTATATAGGGTGAGGGAGGATATTTTCGGCAGAGATTAAAATAGAATCTCAAGGGTTTGGAATAACCTACGGAACTAACTTTATTCAGTATAGTACAATGAGATGAGAAGAAGCACCAGGCACAAAAATTAGTTTCGTTGGTTGTTCCTAACCCCTGAAATTCAATTTTAATCATTGCCGAAAATACAGTCGAATCCCCCTATAACGACAACTTATATAGCGACAAATCTCTCTATATCGACATTCTCAATGGTCCCTTCTACTTTATATTCATTAAAAATATTCGTGTTATTGCGACATTTCCCTATAACGACGGTCCCTTGCGATGTCGCTATAAGGCGATTCGACTGTACTCTCCCTTGCTATAAACGCTTTATTTTCCAGTAGTTTTCTCTAAGTTCACTTTCAGTTTTTCAGTGACAAATAATACCAATAACCGATTCGAGAAACTGCGTATTCTCAGAATGGTCATGAGTTCAAATCTTAGTATAATCAGGTCGTTCGATTTCAAAGAGACTTCAAGCATGGGTTTATTCGCAGGCTCTCTTATCAATACTAACTTTGATCATGTCCTTACGCTGATTTCTGAAGAGAAAAAAAGAAACTGAAAAATTCAGAGCGACACAAAGTTGAGAAAAAATTGAGAAAGCATGAATATAACCAAAACATAAACCTTAAAATTTGAATTAAAACATCCTAGGCAATTGAGGAAAATATCATCTAGAAAACCAGCAACAGCAACAAAAAATTTGCTCCAAATCCCGAACTGAAAAAATGGTCGATTTTAGCATTTTAATCATACCGTCTGCCGGGGTGAGATTGTGCCAAAAAAGGATACGCTTTTGTTCCTAAGCTTGTAATGCACACATTTAGGCAATGAGTTTGATCCAAATCACGTCAATGCACACTTAAATGTCTAGGAGTATACTAATATAATTTTGTCGTAAATGTGAATTCCGCACACTGTACCGTTCATTAGAGCTTAGCACAATCTCATCCCAAAATGGCTCGAAAAGTGTACAGTTTGGAAAAACATTTTTTTCTGAGCCGACACAGGTTCAATGCATAATATTCCCTCAACACTTTGGAGACGGCATCCTAACGTACCAACTGGGCAATGAGTTGAAGTGGTTACTTGATCGGGTTGGTTTGCCTGAGCCTGAGAAATCTCAAGTAAATTAACATACAAACATCTCCCGTTTTGGCTCAATCTCACCCCCGTGGCTTAATCTCACCCCAGCAGACGGTACTTGAATTTTGGTGCCCCTAGCGAATAGAAAATAGTAGCTCGTCAAAGTGCCACATAAGTAACTGTTCGCTGGTTTCGTCGATTTATGTTTGCTGTAAAACTTCATTCAATGCTCTAAAGCAAGTTTCTGAAAATGACTGCATATCCATGACAGTAAGTTTTCAACTAATTCGGCTGTCATTGCATTGCACAGCTATCCCTGCTCCCGGTACATAACCCGACAGTAACTGACAACAGCACACACATGCAATGGCAAATGGGCTGTTATTTTTCATCACCTCATGGCAGTTAGTTCTTCCAAGCTTTCGCTAATGACAGCCTATAATCCTCGACATCCTTCGGCACGAATCCGAGCGGGATTATGATTGACGACAGTAAGGCCGATGCTATAATAAAATAGAGATGCAAAGCACGTTTTTTACGTGGGGAATAATATCAACAATGGAACCACATATGAAACGGTTTGTTTTGTATTCAATATGCCATCGGCCTAAGAAAATGGAGAAACGAAGAAGTGCGAGTCGATGACAACCGCAGCCGATCAGCAGGCTGTCAATGCCGCAAACCAAGCCAACAGGACATCCTCGAAATGAGCAAACTAGGCTGGCATGTCCGAACGAACAAAATACATGCGCAAGAATGAGCTGTCGTGTGCAACACAGGACAGTTTCGTTGCCTTGTGTAAGCTGAAGCTGTATGTGAGCTCTCATGAATAACTTATTCATCAGGCTGTTGGAGTGAAAAGAGAGAAAAGTCGTCAGTATAAAGTCGCTCTACAGTCTTTTTTCTAAGCCTGCTTGGCAAGAAGCACCAAAATTCACAAAAATTGTTATAGCGCTATAAGCTTCTTTTTTTTCACTTTGAGCCCTAGGGCAATACCTGTGTTGACCAGTGTTATTTTTTTTTTCATGTTTGTTACAGAACGATCAAAGTAATTTTCTATTGAAAATATTAAAATTTCTTCTCAATATTGAAAAGAAGGCTGAAAGAATTTTATATTATCGGTTGCAACGATGTTCTTGAACAGTAAAAGTTTTTTTATTTTAATGAACGTTTAAAAATCTCTCAGGATTTTCAAATTTCGCATATATTCCGTCGGTCTAGTTCCGCCACTGTTGTTGTGCCGATCACCGACGCCCGGGGAGGCGATTCCACCCAGGACCCCAACTTACGATTCGTTGATCAACGGACCGGCGCCAACGGCTTTACTCCCTCATGCGATGGAAGGCGTGATTCTAGACATTTTTCGCCTCAGAAAATCTGCCGGTGTCTGCAGGGATTAAATCTATACAGATTTATCCGGATTATCCGGATTTTTGAACATGTGTCCAGGTAGACAGATTTGATGCTCAATTATCCATTTTTCATAAATGATTCAGTATTTTTCCAGATTTTATTTTTGCTTTTTCCAGATTTTTGAAAAATTGACCTGGCAAATGTTGGTTGTGAGTGGATCACGCTACCTACAACCATTGACACCTATGTCGGCGTTGGGATTCCAACCCAGGCCAGCGGCGTGATTAGCGAGATGTTACCAACTACACTACGTATACACTAAAGTCGTTTTTTACGCGGAAGATACGTACCGCGTAAAAAATAACCGCGTGAATTCCGGAATCCGAGTAAAGAAATTCCGGAATCTGCGTAAGAAAAAAATACCACGGAACTTCCGGAATCCGCGTGAAAAAACGCGTAAATTCCGGAATCCGCGTAAAATAAAACTGCGTGAATTCCAAAATCCACGTAAAAAAGCCGCGTAAAAATGCGTAAAAAGCGACCTTACTTTAATTTCTGTTGTAAAATATTTTTATCATTTTGAAAGCCATAAAAGAAATTGATCCCGAATCAGGCTTTGAATTGCCAAAAAAACCCTTTGTATTCAGTTTGGCTCGCGTGAAACTCAGTTTCTGAAGGGCTTACATTGTAGAACTCTAAAGACCAGAAAACACTAAGAGAAACAGAACGAACCATGTTAAGCTTAGACACTTAGATTACGATAGACTATCTGATATAAATGTTCAAAACTTTTTTCCAACACTAATAACATAGCGCTTTGGAAAGAATGTGGTGATCCTGAAAAGATTTTATATGACATGAGGGGTCGACTTTTAGCCAAGTTATCATCGCGGTTTTGGAAATACTCGTATTAGATGGTGCATATTTGATTTGAAAATAGCGTCTGGGATCGAGTTTTGGCCCCTGTGCATCATCTCGATTTGGAAAACACTCATATTGGTAATTTTCCAGCTTCAATTTCAAAGTGGCCTTAGGATCATCTCGAAAGCAGACTCTTTTATAGCCCCTTAGTGCTCGCCGATACTAATAGTAACGGGGCTAAAATGTGACCGTGTTCGTCGCACTATCTGCTAGTAAAGTGATGCTTGGGTCGTAGCACACTTCTATATTTCAAACAGTGAATTACCGGTTAATTTGATATAATATACTATCCGTACTAGGAAAAGCATTATAGAGCTCAGCACTGATTGGTCGAAATCGGCGTTTCATCAGGGTAATTTCCAGTAGTACAATAGTTCTCATAATCAAATTACATTTTTTTTTGCATTTGGAAGCATGTGCAGCTAATTTTTCAACCGATTGCTACAAGTGCTAAGGAAATCAGTTGAAAACTAACCAAGTGATAAGAATTTGAAATTTAACATTATTTCTTCCCTTGTTTCAGTTTTAGATTTTCATTTTACACCTTCATAGACCTTTCTCAAAGTCGTAGTTCTACGACAAAAATGCTTCTAAAGGCTACAAAAGAATAAAAAAAATCCAAATTTAACCCAGAATTGCAAGAAAATACTTATGAAGGCAAACAAATAGGTCCCAGAAACCGCTCAAAACTGTGCAAAAATCCGAACAAATGTGAACAAGAAAATGATCAAGGAAGAAAATGATTAAACTTAGAATAATGAAAAAACGGTCAGGAGAGACCAAAAAGAAAATGAGCTCAGAATTACGATAGAGCTTCTTTGAAAATCAGGAAAAAAAGAACGTGATTCAAATTCAGCTCAAAATTGCGAAAACAAGACTTCAACAGGGCAGAAAAAGTTAAATTTAAAGAGGATTTAACTAACTCTCAAAATTACGAAACAATTCTTCCATAGGAAAAAAAAGACTGGAAAATGAAATTTCTAACTTGAATCCAGAGTAACGATAGAGCACAAGTCAAGAAGAAGCCAGGAAAGAAAACGATCCCAAATTCGACTCAGAATTGCGGAATAACGCTTCTCAAGACTAGAGTAACATGATTTTAAATTGAGCTTAGAATCGCGTAAAACATTTCTAAAGACCAGGAAAGAAAATGAATTACAATTACTCAGAATTGCGAAAAAATGGTTCAGCAAAGGACAATGATATCAGAGCCGCAAGCAATAGTTTCTGAAATTTTCATTATATCATATTTTCTGATACTATGAAGATCAAAATTGAACAATTGATAGTTTTAGAATTTTTAACATAAATTTTAAAACCAATAGTGGGGATAACCTCAAAAGAAATTTAGAATAAATTCGCTTGGTATGGTTTCAAACCAAACAAATTTTGATGCAATATTGGCCATAGTGATTAAGTTAAAAAAAGGCCAGTACAAGATAGAATAAACAAAAATATCATATTTAGACCGTTTAATCGGTTGCAATGGTCACACTCTTTTTGTTAAGTCAGTGTACAATTGGCGACTGGCTTTGCCCCTAGCAAGTTCGCTGGCCCTTTTCTCATCTCTTGCAGTGAAGCGTTTTCCATCTCCATGTTTCCGGTAGCCACAAACGGCATTCCGTAGCTAGTTAAATAATTTATTTTCACTTTTCTTTATGCCGTACTCACTCGACCCGCACTAGTGTTAGTGGTTGTTAGTAATAGTAGTAGCAGCAGTAGCTGCATCAGTAGAAGCTACGCGTCTTCACTATAATTAAGATTTCTGCTTCATTTTGCACTAAACCATGTCAGGCGAGTTGATGGAACGGAGGTCTGGTGGCTTTTTTTTTCTCTACAGTCACTCTAACGAACGGCCAGGTAAGGTGTTATGCTTAAGGAGCAAAGGAGCAGAAAAACTTTACCAGAGCCCTCCGTCTTCCTCACCCTTAAACAACCCGGCGATGATGACAACAGCGCTGCGGTGGCAGTGGCCATACCGTGAGGCAATATCCAACCCGGCCCAGCTGACTGACTCTTATCGGCGACGTTTTATCTTCCAATCCCTTTCGGGCTACATAAGGTATTTTAATTGTATCGAACGGCACCGGCATAGAAAGCAAAAGTGTTGACGGCCAGCCGTCATTTGTCGAAGGGACGCTCGAATTTTAACAGGCACGAAACTGGAATGATTGAATTTTTATGACGCTGGTTGGTTGATTTCGAGAAATTAAAACGATTGATTGGAGCTGGTCAACCAAAAAATGATGTGAATTCGATAAGTTTGATTGGATTTTAGATGGATTGATTACCAATTCCATAGCTTTAGGTTTTTTTTTCGCTACTGCCGGTGGCAAACAAATGCAAAATTTAACCTTCCCAAAAACTATCTATCCATCACTTGATCTTTCGCGACGCGACGGAATGTTGAATGTCTCCGCTCAAGAACAACTTAAAACAAAGAACCCCGAAGTGGCTCGATCGTTGATTGATGGATCGTCAAGCTGAAGATCGACGTCGTTATAGTGACGAGATTTCAAAACAAGCCTCGAGATAATTGCCGAAGCGAAACTCTTCACGTGTTCGCCTTCTATTTAACTGATCCAGTTTATTTTATCACAATGCTTCTTCGAATTGCCGGATCACGGGGCTTGGCGCGTAAAAGGCGTCCAAGATCGCGCTCGAGTGCGTAACATCTCTCGTATTGCATACTCGCCGTGCTGATCTACAAGTGACAACGAAAAAAAAAAAAAACGCCCAAGGTGCTTCAGATACGAGCCACCAACCACAGCTGGCAAGGTTACCGCGTCCGTCCGGGTGATTACAGCAACGGGGACATTGGACTGCCGCTGCTCCACTGAAAGTGAACATTGCGATCGGGTATGATGTGTTGCGTGTTTCACGAGTACCCTCAGGCAGGAAAGGTGAGGTACCACGGAGCTCCACGGCTGTGGGAGGTGGGGGAGGGTTGTGAAGCGGGTGAATAGCCAAAACCTTGTCAGCTGTGCTGCCAACGGCGGCGATTGTGACGAATTCCTATTCTGTTGGAGCTCGAAATGAAGTGCGAGTTATTTCGGTGGCTTTGCGGCTCAATGTTATTGACCAATGGTTAGAATGCTAGAAGTTTGCCTCTACTTTCCCTCATTTCAACTAACTTAGAATCTACTAGAATAGTCGAAAAAAAATTGCGTTGTTAACTTATGCACACACACTTTCCCCCATAGCGAAGCCAAACTAGCATGACGTCGTATTTGCTGTCTGCGGTCAGTGCGGGGGGATGGTAATGTTGATTGAAAAGGGAAATTTATGAATCCGTACCATCTCCGGCGCGTCCGGCTAATCGTCGGAGACTGGTTTCGGTTGATTGGACATCGAGCGCCCGTACCAAACACTACTAATGTTACCAGAGCGCGCCAGCTCGAATTGCATTTTGCACATTTTGCGCACGACCGCCGTTTCTTCCTTCTCCGCGGGGCCCGCGGCGGCATTTCGCTAATGCCAAACGAGAGCGAGAAAATGCATCTTCAAAGTCGTATAATTACCAATAATACATCAAATTTCTCCTTTATTGCCATTATCTTTCTCCCCGGCTTCTTTCTCGCCTGTCGCTTCCAATCAATTTCATGTATTATTTACATTTTCCGCTGCTTTGTTTGCTAGTAGGAGAGAGGGAGGATCCATTCCGCTTCACGTGTCCCAATGGCGATCGGGGAGAATGGTTGGAATTCGTATCTTCCACAGCCACAGCCAGCGTTGAAGAGTGTAGAGCAGCTGCACACCAAACGGATCATCATCATACGTTTGCTCCCTGTTAGATGGCGTTTGCTGCAGTGCCAGGAGACGCAAAGGGTGACCGTAACGAGTGCAGATAAAATCAGCTTTTTCTATATAAGGTGTCACTGATTGTGATGCGGTTTTTGTGTGTTGTAATTTTTTATCGTTATGTTTTTGTGCCGGCCAAGGGGCTTTCTTAGTCCTTCACCACATCATGCCTTTCAGTACTGAGTCGTCTTGGACCCAGCTGTTTCGTTTGGCTACCGCAGAATGCCCTGCTTGTGCTTCTAATGATTTCAGCTTTTTTGCCGGATTTGGTCTTGGCGCAATGCGATTCACTTCCGGTTTGTATTTTGCTGATTTGAAAAGTTTAGTTGCTAGTCTTAGAGAGGTTCAAAATATTCCGAAGTTAAAGTCGTTCTACTGATTCTGCTGTAAATGAGTATTTTTGATGTCAAATGAATTTTTATATCGAAAATATAAACAAAAAAGCAATCGTTTGTTAAGTCTAAGGGTTTTTTGATATTCTTATCCATTCATATTACGTTTCTCTTCAGAAAGTTTTTTATTTCTTCCATTTCTTCATATTGTTTAGAAAGATTAATATAAATTGAATAATAATAGTTGTTCCATTCATCATTCTCCATTTCACAGAAGTTGCAATTTTGTAATTTATATACCTGTAAGTGTGTGAGTAACACATTAAATTTTTTTTAGTTTTACAGATACAAATTTACTTTGTTCGGCAAAGTTTTGGAAAATTTTATAGGAAACAACGTTGTCGAAGACACCAGATTTCTATCCCGTCATTCAAATGGACTATTGTGGAGTTTCATATAAAATGCCCTTTAAAGTCAAAAGGCAATTTACTTTAATTTTCCCATCAAAAATAATTAATGGAATAACTTTGCAAAAGACACTACGCTTTTTTGGTCAATTTAATTGCGATCATGTTTTTGCAGCTTAGGAAGCAGTGTGGACCGGTCTTTAATGTTGAAAAAATTGTAAATTCCGATTAGTGTGTCGCCTTCCTTTAACTTGGTTAACAGCAAATGTAGAAATAATAGTTTCCCATTAGCCTCCTTTCCTACGGTGAATTTAATTGAATGGTGCTGAGAGTTGAAGGTTCGTTCTAGGTAGTGTTCTTTCTCCGGTTCGAAAACTGCATCGACATAACGGCTTCACACGTGTGGGTGAAACTGATTGTTTTACGCAAAGTCGCTTATGAAAAGATTCGCCAGGAGAGGTGAGAGCTTACTTCCCATGCCCAATCCAAAATTTTGCTTGTAAAACTTGCCTCTGAATGGACGTGATTAGGTAGTGCCCGACATCGGGAACAGTGTCCCGACATCGAAGGACACTAAGCTCTCACCTCATCTCAGTTTGAAGTTGCTCCACGGAATCTAGTGATTTTTATACACTTATCTCATGTATTACAAAGTATTTTTTTTATTTAATTCACCAACCAAGCCGTCATTTTCGGGATCGATGTGTGAATGTTTGAGAAAACAGGTCTAATACCAACCGGATTCTGATGAATCTTCGGCAGGTCCGCTACCATCGGGTTGGGGACGTCGAATTGCTTTACGAGCTTTTCTTCTCCCACCAAGCGAGTTATATTGTGTCTAGTTTGGTTGGCTTCTTCAATAATTCCATTCAGAATTCAATTTCAATGAAAGACAAAAAAAAGAAGGAAAATATTTAACCAGAAAAATAAAACATGAATATAGGCTGAAAAAAACTTAAATAATAAAATGAAAGAAATAATATATGAGAAAAACAAAAGAAACAAACAATAAGAATTATAGCAGAAAAAAAGGCTTACACAGAAGATAAAAAAAATCAAATAGAAAGAAAAATATCATGACCTGCTGGGTATGGGGCAGGCTCCAGTGGGCTAGACATGTAGCAAGAATGCCTGAAGAGAGAGCCGCCAAAACTATCTTCAGTAGAGAATCAGAAAGAGGCCGTCGTCTCCGTGGTAGGCCTTGCACGCGGTGAATGTGCGCGGTAGAAGAAGACACACGTTCTGCTGGTGTACGAGGAGGCCCAAGACATAAGAAGCTGGACATCTCTAATTCGTTCGGCCCAAGACCGGTGAACGGTCCGTTAGCCAAAAAAGTAAAGTAAAGTATGTAAGGAAAATGATTTGTTTAACTGAAACATGATAAAAGAAAAAAATGAAAACTGAAACAGTAGAAGAAACAAACAAAAATAAGACAATAACAAACTTCAAATTCAAACAGGTAATTCAAAAGAATTCAAAATCGAGTTTATTAAGAATATAGCAGAAAAAATAGCAATGAAAAGGATGAAATTGGAAAAAAATCAAAAGAATTCAAAATCGAATTTATTAAGAATATAGCAGAAAAATAGCAATGAAAAGGATGAAATTGGAAAAAAATCCAATAGAAACAAAAAATCGCACGAAGTAACTTTAAATTTGAGAGAATAGGAAAAAGAAATAAAATTAAATAAATCGAAAGAAGCTAACAAGATGATAACGACAAAAAAATAAAGATGAAAGCGTTTTGACAATTGGAAAAAGGTGAAAGGTAAAAATAAGAAAGGGAAGGGTAGAGAGTAAAATTAAGAGAAAAGAGGAGACTAGAAAAACCGAACGACGAAAGATGAAAAACGAAAGAGGAAAAAGGAAAGAGGTAAAAAAAAGAGTTAAGAGGAAAGAGGAAAGAGGCAAGAGGCAAGAGGAAATAGGAAAAAAGAAAGAAGAAAGAGGAAAGAGGTATGAGGAAAGAGGAAAGAGGAAAGAGGAAAGAGGAAAGAGGAAAGAGGAAAGAGGAAAGAGGAAAGAGGAAAGAGGAAAGAGGAAAGAGGAAAGAGGAAAGAGGAAAGAGGAAAGAGGAAAGAGGAAAGAGGAAAGAGGAAAGAGGAAAGAGGAAAGAGGAAAGAGGAAAGAGGAAAGAGGAAAGAGGAAAGAGGAAAAAGGAAAGAGGAAAGAGGAAAGAGGAAAGAGGAAAGAGGAAAGAGGAAAGAGGAAAGAGGAAAGAGGAAAGAGGAAGAGGAAAGAGGAAAGAGGGAAGAGGAAAGAGGAAAGAGGAAAGAGGAAATAGGAAAAAAGAAAGAAGAAAGAGGAAAGAGGAAAGAGGTATGAGGAAAGAGGAAAGAGGAAAGAGGAAAGAGGAAAGAGGAAAGAGGAAAGAGGAAAGAGGAAAGAGGAAAGAGGAAAGAGGAAAGAGGAAAGAGGAAAGAGGAAAGAGGAAAGAGGAAAGAGGATAGAGAAAAGAGGAAAGAGGAAAGAGGAAAGAGGAAAGAGGAAAGAGGAAAGAGGAAAGAGGAAAGAGGAAAGAGGAAAGAGGAAAGAGGAAAGAGGAAAGAGGAAAGAGGAAAGAGGAAAGAGGAAAGAGGAAAGAGGGAAGAGGAAAGAGGAAAGAGGAAAGAGGAAATAGGAAAAAAGAAAGAAGAAAGAGGAAAGAGGAAAAAGGTATGAGGAAAGAGGAAAGAGGAAAGAGGAAAGAGGAAAGAGGAAAGAGGAAAGAGGAAAGAGGAAAGAGGAAAGAGGAAAGAGGAAAGAGGAAAGAGAAAAGAGGAAAGAGGAAAGAGGAAAGAGGAAAGAGGAAAGAGGAAAGAGGAAAGAGGAAAGAGGAAAGAGGAAAGAGGAAAGAGGAAAGAGGAAAGAGGAAAGAGGAAAGAGGAAAGAGGAAAGAGGAAAGAGGAAAGAGGAAAGAGGAAAGAGGAAAGAGGAAAGAGGAAAGAGGAAAGAGGAAAGAGGAAAGAGGAAAGAGGAAAGAGGAAAGAGGAAAGAGGAAAGAGGAAAGAGGAAAGAGGAAAGAGGAAAGAGGAAAGAGGAAAGAGGAAAGAGGAAAGAGGAAAGAGGAAAGAGGAAAGAGGATAGAGAAAAGAGGAAAGAGGAAAGAGGAAAGAGGAAAGAGGAAGGAGGAAAGAGGAAAGAGGAAAGAGGAAAGAGGAAAGAGGAAAGAGGAAAGAGGAAAGAGGAAAGAGGAAAGAGGAAAGAGGAAAGAGGAAAGAGGAAAGAGGAAAGAGGAAAGAGGAAAGAGGAAAGAGGATAGAGAAAAGAGGAAAGAGGAAAGAGGAAAGAGGAAAGAGGAAAGAGGAAAGAGGAAAGAGGAAAGAGGAAAGAGGAAAGAGGAAAGAGGAAAGAGGAAAGAGGAAAGAGGAAAGAGGAAAGAGGAAAGAGGAAAGAGGAAAGAGGAAAGAGGATAGAGGAAAGAGGAAAGAGGAAAGAGGAAAGAAAAAAAAGGAAAGAGGTAAAAAAAGAGTTAAGAGGAAAGAGAAAAGAGGAAAGAGGAAAGAAGAAAAAGGAAAGAGGAAAGAGAAAAGAGGAAAGAGGAAAGAGGAAAGAGGATATAAGAAAAAGGAAAAAGGAAAGAAGAAAGAGGAAAGAGGTATGCGGAAAGAGGAAAGAGGAAAGAGGAAAGAGGAAAGAGGAAAGAGGAAAGAGGAAAGAGGAAAGAGGAAAGAGGAAAAAGGAAAGAGGAAAGAGGAAAGAGGAAAGAGGAAAGAGGAAAGAGAAAAGAGGAAAGAGGAAAGAGGAAAGAGGAAAGAGGAAAGAGGAAAGAGGAAAGAGGAAAGAGGAAAGAGGAAAGAGGAAAGAGGAAGGAGGAAAGAGGAAAGAGGAAAGAGGAAAGAGGAAAGAGGAAAGAGGAAAGAGGAAAGAGGAAAGAGGAAAGAGGAAAGAGGAAGGAGGAAAGAGGAAAGAGGAAAGAGGAAAGAGGAAAGAGGAAAGAGGAAAGAGGAAAGAGGAAAGAGGAAAGAGGAAAGAGGAAAGAGGAAAGAGGAAAGAGGAAAGTGGAAAGAGGAAAGAGGAAAGAGGAAAGAGGAAAGAGGAAAGAGGAAAGAGGAAAGAGGAAACAGGAAAGAGGAAAGAGGAAAGAGGAAAGAGGAAAGAGGATAGAGAAAAGAGGAAAGAGGAAAGAGGAAAGAGGAAAGAGGAAAGAGGAAAGAGGAAAGAGGAAAGAGGAAAGAGGAAAGAGGAAATAGGAAAGAGGAAAGAGGAAAGAGGAAAGAGGAAAGAGGATAGAGGAAAGAGGAAAGAGGATAGAGAAAAGAGGAAAGAGGAAAGAGGAAAGAGGAAAGAGGAAAGAGGAAAGAGGAAAGAGGAAAGTGAAAAGAGGAAAGAGGAAAGAGGATGGTGAAAAGAGGAAAGAGGAAAGAGGAAAGAGGAAAGAGGAAAGAGGAAAGAGGAAAGAGGAAAGAGGAAAGAGGAAAGAGGAAAGAGGAAAGAGGAAAGAAGAAAGAGGAAAGAGGAAAGAGGAAAGAGGAAAGAGGAAAGAGGAAAGAGGAAAGAGGAAAGAGGATACAGGAAAGAGGAAAGAACAAAGAACAAAGAACAAAGAAGAAAGAACAAAAAACAAGGAACAAAGAACAAATAACAAAGAACAAAGAACAAAAAACAAAGAACAAAGAACAAAGAACAAAGAACAAAGAACAAAGAACAAAGAACAAAGAACAAAGAACAAAAAACAAAAAACAAAAATAAAAGAACAAAGAACAAAAAACAAAGAACAAAGAACAAAGAACAAAATACAAAGAACAAAGAACAAATAACAAAGAACAAAGAACAAAGAACAAAGAACAAAGAACAAAGAACAAAGAACAAAGAACAATGAACAAAGAACAATGAACAAAGAACAAAGAACAAAGAACAAAGAACAAAGAACAAAGAACAAAGAACAAAGAACAAAGAACAAAGAACAAAGAACAAAAAACAAAAAACAAAAAACAAAGAACAAAGAACAAAGAACAAAGAACAAAGAACACAGAACAAAGAACAAAGAACAAAGAACAAAGAACAAAGAACAAAGAACAAAGAACAAAGAACAAAGAACATGAGCCGACCTGATTTTAGGCGGTTACAATTAATTTCCATTCTCTTCCAAAGAAGGATTAAGAAAAATCCTAAATGGAAAAAACATCTTTGGAAAAACTTGTCATTAATATGCATGGACAAGATGATGAAATCATTTCTCTTGTCAATTTGTTTCAACATCGCAAGTGTTGAAACTTGAAATTCCATCCACCACTCATGTTATGAAAATATGAAAAGTGGATCATAATCAAAGAAGGTATTGTTTTGATTATGGAGGCAAAAACAATACCTCAGTTATTAAATCGAACGCAAGTTCGAATGTTTTAAGTTTATATTTACAGCAAAAAACTCCAATTCGCGGATGTTTAATCAAAACATGCAACCGAGCGGATTTACGAAAAAGTCAACAACGATTGCATCAGCCGTGCACGGGCACGTTCGCGAGGAAAGAGACGGAAGAGCGGCCCGCTCTCGTGAGAAGACGACGCCGCGGGAAAATTCGGAGTGACCGGAGTAGCGGCGAATACTTAAGCTGGGACTTCAAGGAAGTCCGGGGTCGTTATAGTGATACCCCTCGTGAGGCAGGTGCCTACGTCGTTATAGATAGTCCGCGGTTCGTTTAGGTGTTAACTCTTAAGTTTTATTCCGCGAGGCAGAAGTGATGCCCGTTGTTTAAGTTTCGGTTTAGTGTTTAAGTGATTTAATATTTTTTCAACTTAACTGATAGATTAAAAGTAATTAAAATCGAGCAGATGTAGTGCAGTTAATCAAAGGACATATCACATCCAGCAGTAATAGTGTCTAACCACTCGGTACGTATTCCGCTTCATTGGTGACAGCGCAAAAGAGCCTGAAAAGATAGGCTCAGGTGCGCCGTTTTCTGGCTGGGCCAGTAGTGAAAAAGTAGAAAAAACTTACGTGCTTAAGTGACTTTGACGTATCGGAAAAACAGACCCAAATCAACGAAAGTGAATGCCACGAAACGTGCAAGTCCAATATTTCTAAGGGCTCCTCCTCGAAGATGGTCGAAACCTAAAAGAACAAATAAAAAGGATTAGAAGAAGAAACAGTGAAAGTGTTAGAGGAACAATAATAACAATCCGAGATCGACTGTTGACCAGTGTTACGCGAATTCAAGTTTTCGAAATCCAATCGCAATAGATCCCACGGACAGGGAGCAGCTCACAGGGCACTGGAACCAGCAACAGGATTCAACCTACAAAAAAAATGAAAATAAGGAGCATTTTTCTTCTCGTTAACCTATTCTGGTTAACGAATGGTGGATTCATTTTAGAGGAACAACACGAGCCGTTGATAAGAATGGGCACATACGTGTTGAAGGTAAGATTCCCGGTATTAGGATTAGAAGAAGGAGGGAAGGCCTTATTAAAATCTAAGGCAGATTATAATTATACTTGTGTATTATTACAAAAAATAATAAAAAATACACATTGTAATGTCATGCTGAGTGATTTAGAAATGGCATTCAACAAAAGCATGGATATGAATAAGTTCATAAAAGAATTTTTTCCATCCCGAAGAACTCGTGGTTTTATAACAGCCATTGGAGGTATGGATTCTGATGATAGAATTCGGGTGGATATAAATCTGGACAAATTAAGAAGGAACGAGGAATCCTTGGTCTTATCACTAGATCATCAAACTGCGACAATTGATGCTATGTACAAATTTGTAGACAGCTCAATGTTGCATATAGATGATAAGATGAAAAACGTGATGAATACGTTCAACACATTAGGGAAACTGGTCCAAGACGACTTAAGTTTCGCTAGTACATATAAAAAGGCACTACAACTTGAGTCGGAATTAATTGAAATTGGATTTAGAATTCAATCTTTAATAAATGACTTAAATAAACAACAGAATATTATACTACAAGTCTTGCTTAATAAAGACAATAGTATAACATGGTTTATTCAATTACTAGAGCCAGCAATTTTGTTGCAAATATTAAAAGAGGCTGAAAGTAAGATCAAAGGGGGCCTCGAATTTCCAAGAAGACAAAATAGCGGAATATTGTCAGAGATTTTGAGAATAACGGATGTATCCTTTAAAACGGAGAACAACCAAATGTTGTCAATTGACCTGAAGATACCGTTAGTTTCAAAGAGGAAATTCAAAGCATTTAAGGGAAGTTTTATTCCACAAATAAATGGAACTATTATCATGACCATTAATTTGGATCGGAATATAATAATTGAGGAAATTGATAACTATTGGGGATTCCTATTAACGGAAACTCAATACGAAAACTGCAAAATATACATGAATTTTAGAATTTGTGAATTAAAACTGAAGGAGGAAAATTTAACTTCAGAAAACGAGTGCCTATTGAATCTCAGATTCAGAAATTCAACAGAAAATTGTAAGATTAAACTTCTGAGAGTCAATCACGACGCTTGGTTTGAAACCGAGGAGTCAAATGTTTGGGAGTATGTAACCCCACAAGAAGTTGAAGTAAATATTTTCCATGGAGAAAATAAAACAAAATTGATTGTTAGGGGTACAGGTCGAATGAGGCTAACCCCAAACATGAGGATTCAAACAAATAACACAAAAATTTGGTATTCAGATACTACAGTATCGGATAACAAAGCATTAGTAAACACAATGAACTACAAAATAATGAATTTTACGTGGGAAGAAAGTACAATGCATTTGATCCCAACATTGAGTGGAAATTTCTCTAAAGTTTCATTCTATGATCGAAAGAAGCTTTTTGATTTAGGAATCGATGTTGAAGTTCTCAAAAAGCAAAGACCCTTCCTAGAAAATTTAATTTATTCTCCACTTTCATCAGGCTGGACTATAGCTAGTATAGGGACTGGAGCAATAATTATGTTGGCAACGTTGATAGTACTTTTTATTTGTTGCTTTAAAGGGCAGATTTCTTGCCCACAAAACAAAAAGTACGTCTCTTCATATTCCAAGGAAAGGAAGTCGAAACCTTTTAAACAAAGGAATCCAAAGGTTTCAATTCTGAAAAAACCTCGTTCATCACCTCCAAAGATACCGTTGAGAGGACAAAAGATTACCCATTTAGGGCCATTGATCGACCCACGGGAACCGAATTCAGACGCTGAGATGCTTAAAAGGAGGAAAGATATTTTCGCCAATCCAAATTTAGAACATAATGGAGAAATCATGCTCATGCGTGAATTAAATCCACAAGCGAATTTACCAGCAATTCAAAAATTAGAAGAAGAATATATGGAACCAGATATATTTCAAACCTCAACAGGAATAACAAATGAAAGCGATATCCAGGGGATATCAGAAAATAAGACAATTATAAAAACACAAACTAGAAGACCACCAGTCAGAATTCGGTGGTAGAAAAAGTTGATACAGAGCGACAACCTACAGCTAATTATAACATAATGCGTTCGCCAATAACAACAAAAAAGCATTTGAATGAACCGAAGAGCTGGAAATCCAGGATAAGTAAATGTCTTGTCAAAGATTGTCAAAAATGTCTGCACGTAATAATGTCAAATAGATGAGCACTATAAAAGAATTAAAAGGGGAAGAGGAAACATACCTCCCATAAATAACGCGAAAGAGTAAAACTTTGATTAATTAAATCGGAAGAGACCCCACATTATTTGAAAGAAGGGCCTTTCAAATGAAAATAGAAGAAATGAAATATTGACCTAGAGCGGATAAAAGTTTCCCTCGTTACAATCAGTATCCCATGGGAAATGTTAAATGAGATCGTACTTACCGTTCGACAATAGTAAAATTGAACATTGTCGATAAACTGAATTTTTTTTTTACGATTTTTTATGTTTGAATGGATAGTGAATTATTGGACAAGGGAACACTACCTAGAATGACTGTGATTTGAATGAAATAACAAGGGAGTAGTGACCCAGAATGGTAGTTATTGAGTATACGAATTGTTAATTATATTATATACAGCAATGTATTAAGAATTTATTTTACTCATTTCTTTTTGCAGACAGAGCAAATGAGATACGAACAGGCCTATAGCCTAGGAAATTGAGGTAAATATATATAGAAAAAAAAAATAAGAATTTAAATCCTGTTTGTAGTAGTCAACAAATACTTTTGACACTACGTAAAATGTATGCCAAGAAACATTTAAACAAACGAAGAGGACTAAAACATAGGGTAACGCCTCAAATTACAAATATGGAAAGACCGAAAAGACACGAAAATTATGAGATACCACAAAGATTAAAAATTTTGTTGGAAAGACCAACAGTATCTCTGGAAGAACAGATAAGACATTCCTGGAATAAGGAAGACTGTTCTGAAAACATATTTGTAGAAACTAATGGTCTCACAGCCCATCGAACTTATGCAAGAAACAATACTGATTGCATAAGAGGTAAAGTTGGGTTCACAAAAGGTCTCCATGTATGGGAAATAACATGGCCTAGTGAACAGAGGGGGACACATGCATACGTTGGAATAGCAACGTCTGATGCAACCTTACAATGCATGGGTTATCAAAGTCTATTAGGACTAGATAGCAATTCTTGGGGCTTTGACATAAACAGGGGCATGACGCTTCATGATTCAATCATTGACACGTACCCGAAAAAACAAAATGGTAGAGAACGAAAATCTTTTGAAAAATTCAAAATAAAGTTCGAGACTATTAAAGTGATACTGGATATGGATAAAGGCACACTGAGCTTTTTAGCCAATGGCCAATACTTTGGAGAAGCCTTCGAGGGTCTCCAAAATAAGACACTATACCCAATAATTTCAACAGTTTGGGGCAGAAGTGAGGTAAAAATGGAATATTTAGGTGGTTTAGAGTCTAAACCAATTACCTTACAGGAATTGTGCAAATACACAATCTGTAAAGGAATGTGTTCAATACATTTCAAAGAAAATGTCAAACTTTTCCAATTACCAAAGTCAATAGAGAACTATTTGTGCCTTCAAGGAAAGGACTTTTGGAAAAGGAGTCTGAACACAGACAGAAAACATGAATGCACAAATTATTGTGTCACAAATAACACGATTGGGCTCCGAGTAAAAGACGTGTGAAAAAAAAAAAAAAAAAAAATTATGGATTTACACACATCTGTCAGCATATTTTTTTTTAGATATATAACTATGTAGTATGATAGAGTTTAATTTTAATAGTACATAATTATTTTTGGGATTATTCTACATTTTATTATACAATTATTTAATAGAAAACAAAATGAGTATATTTACAGATTAATCCTGCCTAAAACCTCAAATCAGGGGGGGTTTTAGGTCAACAGCAATTTACCAGGCGATCCACAGAAGACGAGAAGGAAGATAAACCAGAATGGTGAATAGAAGGAAGGTAAAACAGAATGATGGTATGGTGAGTGTAGATTGCTGCTATACGGTAATGCAAGTGTAATTTTGGGTTATCCTTTTCGGTATTAAATACTTGCATTGCTGTAGACCTTTTTTTTTTTTTTTTTTTCATATTTCCAATATTTTTACTTTTAATTTGGTATAAGATTTTTTGGCTTAATTATTGACAAGAGGGGTGAATTATCATGAATTCTCAAAATTATATATTTGTGAGAAAAATATTTTTCTTGACTCTATATTTTGAGTAAGAAAATGGAAATATTAAAATTAAAATTGTTTTCATTATTAATAAATATTAAAGACATATATGCTTAAATGGGAAAACATGAAAAAGGTATCAAATTGGGAAGAAGTTGACAATAGGAGAGAGTAGAGAATAGAAAAAAAAAAAAAAAAAAAAAAATTTTTATTTAAAGTTTATTACATTAATTAATCATTTGAAAAAAAAAAAAAAAAAAAAAAAAAAAAAAAAAAAAAAAAAAATTATTATAATATAAATAAAATACACTAAAATTAAAAGTAAAGTAACATACAATTTAAAATATTCAGAGCGTAAAGATAGGGATATAAAGTTAGGAACTAAGACTAGGGTCAGACAGTAGGAGAACGATAAAAGGATCAGTACTCACCGAACGGACGGCGGAGATAAAAGACGGATGGAGAGAGATGAATCTAGAACGGATTCAGTAAATATATATTTGACTGAATCAGAAATTAATATAGCAGTTGAATAAAACAGAAGAGAAAAGCAGTCTTTCATCATCAATCAAGAAAGATGTTTAAGGAGATAAGACTATTCTATCAGCTAGGAGAAGCCGGATAAGTCATTATATACACACACTTTACACCACTTGCAATGGGATAGACCTGAAGAGCAGGATCGATGAAAACGGGTTTATGTCTTCAGGGAACAGGAAGAATCCCAAATTTATCGGCAGGATTATAAGTGTAGAGAAACACCAGATCAAGTCTTAGGACTACGTGCAACAAATGATCGGTGTTATATCCGAGCATAAAGATTAAAAGCTGTAACATCTAGGATATATCTCAACAGAATTCAGGACTTAGGTCAACCAAGAAAGATCCTGAAACAACAAATATTCTTCGTGTTAATGGGACGGATAATACCAAGGAAGGAGGATAGACAGGAGTGGATAGAGGAGCGAACGAAAGGGGGCGGACGGCTCTCAGGAAAGGAGAAGGAGAAGGAGTACGGAATAGTATGGATAGAACAGTAGTAGCTAGGGAATAGAGTAGTAGGGTACAGAGGCAAAAGATCTTTCATTTCCAAATTATCCAAAAATCAGGTTCCTTCAAATTTTTTTTTTTTTGTAACCCATGCCAAATACTTTCATCATGTTTTTAATGAATTGCATTAATTAAAAACTCGATCAGTGGGGGTTTTATGAGCCGACCTGATTTTAGGCGGTTACAATTAATTTCCATTCTCTTCCAAAGAAGGATTAAGAAAAATCCTAAATGGAAAAAACATCTTTGGAAAAACTTGTCATTAATATGCATGGACAAGATGATGAAATCATTTCTCTTGTCAATTTGTTTCAACATCGCAAGTGTTGAAACTTGAAATTCCATCCACCACTCATGTTATGAAAATATGAAAAGTGGATCATAATCAAAGAAGGTATTGTTTTGATTATGGAGGCAAAAACAATACCTCAGTTATTAAATCGAACGCAAGTTCGAATGTTTTAAGTTTATATTTACAGCAAAAAACTCCAATTCGCGGATGTTTAATCAAAACATGCAACCGAGCGGATTTACGAAAAAGTCAACAACGATTGCATCAGCCGTGCACGGGCACGTTCGCGAGGAAAGAGACGGAAGAGCGGCCCGCTCTCGTGAGAAGACGACGCCGCGGGAAAATTCGGAGTGACCGGAGTAGCGGCGAATACTTAAGCTGGGACTTCAAGGAAGTCCGGGGTCGTTATAGTGATACCCCTCGTGAGGCAGGTGCCTACGTCGTTATAGATAGTCCGCGGTTCGTTTAGGTGTTAACTCTTAAGTTTTATTCCGCGAGGCAGAAGTGATGCCCGTTGTTTAAGTTTCGGTTTAGTGTTTAAGTGATTTAATATTTTTTCAACTTAACTGATAGATTAAAAGTAATTAAAATCGAGCAGATGTAGTGCAGTTAATCAAAGGACATATCACATCCAGCAGTAATAGTGTCTAACCACTCGGTACGTATTCCGCTTCAAACAAAAAAAAATTGGAAAATGGCTCTGATTTCACCATACAACTCTCGAAAAATATTGTTTTCAATAGGATCTTTGGCAGACACCGCTTTTGTTACTAGTTAGAGTGCTGCTTAATGACGATTTGGTTCTTGGGAGAAGACCCATCAAATATATATGCTCATAATTTTCAGTTTATACGTCCTACAGGTCAGACTCGATTATATATTGACTCGATTTTATATGATTCGATTATATATAAAATTGTATATAATCGAATCATAAAAAATTTTTTTTTTTCAATATCAAATATAACTCACCTAAAGCAGCAATGTCGTGTAAGGATTGTCCAAAAATACGTAACGCTTAGGGGGAGGTAGAGATCTGACAAAGCGTCGCAATCAATACTGAAAAATTTTGAAGATCTATACAAAGAGCGTTACCTAGAGGAAAGAGGGGGTCGAAAATTGTTTTTATTTACGGTACGTAATTAATGGACGTTCATTTCAGTCCAATATGACGTAACGCGACATTTTTTGACCCAAAACGTTGATTTTTGAGCCATAATGTTTCAAGTAAAGTAAAGCTGATCTAAAACAGAAATATCGCGAGGGAACGATTACAAATTATGCAACGCTTAGGAAACGGGAAAGAGTGTTGGGTTGGTAAAGTGTTGCAACTCATACGGAAAATTTAAACAAAAAGCATGGCAAAGGGGGAAAAGGAGATCAATAATAATTATTCTTGCGTTACGTTATAAAAAAGCGCTTCCTTATTGATTCCGATCAAATGTTACATAACGCAAGCAGGGCTGAGGAATTTTTTTATGCCTGGTGTGCTGAGTATTGGAAACATGCTAGACAAAGTGGTGAGTGCATTAAGCTTCGGCATATCAGGCATCAGGCTCGCATTGCTGATGTAATTCCATACGTAAGAGCAGATTGTCGAGTGTTTCAGCGAAGTTAAATCCTGCGGCTCCGGTGATTTTACGAAGCTAAATCCCTCAGCTTGTGTGTAGGCCGAAGCTTCATGCACGCGGTAGGAGATTAGCATTGCACACGCGCACCGGTGAATTTGCTTACACATCACGCAGTGCAAGTTGCAATACACGCCGTGTAGTGTTTCTATGCAAAAGTGTCACCCGTGCAGCACGGTGTAGTGTTCTTGCCATGGCTGACTGCAATAACATTAAGAATAACTACGAAATCTATACATACATATATTTTTGTAAGAAAGGTTTTTTGCGACTTTAAAGGGGTTAGTCAAAAAAATCCTACTTATTTATTCAAAAACAACAAAATATTAATGCAAAATAAACAAAATAATTTTTTTTTCTGATTCGATTATATATAGGATTCGATTATATATAGTGACAATTTTTCGGAGACTGTATATAATCGAGTCCGACCTGTATTCTGAAAATATGAACTTTTCGAATTCTTTTAGTCGATCTCAATCAATAAAAACTGGACAAAACAAGACAACGATTTTTTCTCCTCATTGTTTGTTATCAGAAAAGATTGTTTAGTGTCAAGACTTGGAAGAACACAACCAATTTTGGAGCAACTTCTACGCACTGCGTTTTCAAAAATTTCTAACAATAACCAAATATTTAATTTACAGTATTTGACATGGTTTGCTGTTGAAATCTCCAAATTTGAACAAAATTTTGAGTTATGCCAGTGTTGTACGAAACCGACGTCATGACATTGAGCTGAGTTTTATAACCAACGCTTTATGATCCGAAAAAATAACTGGTGTCCACCTGAAATCCAAAATTTTTTCGTGGAGATCATCAGATTCGTTAAATCGATCAACGCCTAATGAACATCCGCAACGAGTGAAAGTTGTTTTCTTTTTGTGAGACACGACAGCCACACCTCGTAGTTTCAAGGACTCGACTGTTCTTTTCAGTTCATTCTCCAATGGAATCAGAATGATCGGTAACGGAGTTGAAGTCGTCGCCGAGGACGATGAATTTGGAAATAGGCTTCTTCAAATAAACGTTGTTGTTATTCGTAAAGAATTCCATCCACTTTTTCCAGCTGCCCGAACGCGTATTAATGTTATTCATATTTATATCAACAATACCAATAGAGGATATTCTGCTGTTCGGGTCGAGAATAGGATACTGAGCATTAAAATTCTTTTACCCTTGTCATTAACACAGACGTTATGTGTTAAAATGAAGTTAAGGTTTTCGTGACAAACCTTCTGAGCAAATACAATATTCAAATTTAGCTTGGAACTATTCTAATAATTTAAATCGAATTCTTCTTGTTTGAAGCCGCCTCACCAGAAGAATTTATTTTTCAATTCTGGATAAAACACTAGTTCCTGACAAGAAAATGCCGCTGGAATCTCACTTGTGGTTTTTATATGAGTCCCAATGTTTTCTATGGCGCGCCAGTCCGGAAGATGAAGTGCAAATTTTTGTTATTAACGTCGCCATGTTTGGGGCAACTAGTTCTCCCTGCACAGCACAGTTCATAAAGAACAAAAACGCACTTGATTACGCAGAACTTTACCCCAAAGCGGTAGATGCGATTATTATGAACCACTACGTCGATGACTTTCTCAGCAGTGTCAATTCTGTGGAGGAAGCCGTACAGCTCGTCCGGCAAGTGCAGCTAATACACGCAGCCGGTGGATTCGAGTTCGGAAAAATTCTATCCAGCTCACAGGAGGTGCTCGATCTACTCGGGGAGACTGGTACGTCTGACAGCAAGTCACTCAATTTTGAGAAGGAACGGGTCTACGAGCGAGTCTTGGGCCCATAGGTCTTGGGCCCATAGGTTCCCAGGGCGGATCACTTCACTTTCGACCGAACAGGGCTGGAAGGAATTTTAGAAGGCGGAATGATTCCAACGAAGCGCCAAGTTTTACGCACAGTTATGAAATTATATGATCCGCTGGGATTCGTAGCGCACTTTGTAGTGCAAGGAAAAATATTGAGGTAAGAAATCTGGCGAACGGGTACTAACTGGGACGAGCCCATATCAGAGTCTTTGCACAACCTGTGGAGTAGGTGGATCGAGGTGTACCTGACGATCAGCGAGGTGAGGGTTCCCCGATGCTTTCTTGGTCATCTTTTGCCGGAGGAAATCGACGAAATCGAACTACATGTGTTTACGGACGCGAGCGTAGCGTCTTGTGCTTGTGTGGCCTATCTGAGGATGTCGTATAGCGGAGGCGGCTGGTGTTCGCTGGTTGCAGCAAAGACAAAAGTTGCGCCACTTCGGGCGCTCTCAGTCCCCCGCTTGGAGCTTGAGGCTGCCATGATGGGATCACGCTTGTTGCAGAAAATTCGTACGGCACTTACCCTCAACATTCGAAGACACTTCCTGTGGACGGATTCAGCTACAGTGCTCGCATGGCTCCGCTCAGACAGTCGTCGATATCATTAATTCGTTTCTTTCCGGGTTGGAGAAATTCTTTCGCTCACCTGCGTGGACGAATGGCGCTATGTACCATCGAAGCTCAATGTTGCGGACGACGCCACAAAGTGGAACTCGGGACCTTCATTTGACCCAGAAAACCGTTGGTACCAGGGACCACCGTTTCTACGAAACCCAAAAGAGCAGTGGCCTGGGCAGTCAGTAGTGGAGGATGAAGCGGATGTAGCATGCGAAGAACTACGTTTAGTAGGCGTACATCAAGCGGCCGAGGAAGTAATTCGCGTCGAGCGCTTTTCCAATTGGGATCGTTTGCTTTTTTTTTTCCTGTATGGGCTTCCTCACTGCGACCAGAATCGTAGATCTATTGTGCGATATGCCCGGGTGTCTGCTGTATCCCGCACTTCTGTTAATAGCAATACCTCTATTGAGAAGTGGCATGCTTATTATTATTGTTCATCAGTGCTTGTGTGTAATGTGCTGCTCTTCCTTACACGCTTACTGTACTACTATACCGATACTCGTTCCTCTTGCCAAATATCACCAATTATAATTCCCTGGAGAAGTTTCGTCGTGCGTCTGGCCAGTTTTATTGATAAGAGGGACTTATTTTTTGTTAAGAGGAAGTCACGCAAAGGTATTTGTAGATTCCAGCGTAAAGGAAGGGTAACTGGTGGGGAGCTTGAGAATAAACCCATGCTTAAGTCCTTTTTGACATCGGATGGCCTGATTCTACTAAGATTCGAACCCATGACCATCCGCTTGACAAAGCGGACTCTGTAACCTTGCGGCTACGCAGCTCCCCTCGTTTGCTTAGAGCGATGGCTTATGTTCACCGGGCAGTCAGGATCTGGAAGCGAACTCTAGGGAGAAAAAGTCGACGGCATGTCCTGGATCAGGAAGATATCGTGAAGGCGATGGAAACACTTTGGCACCAAGCACAGAGTCAGGCTTATGTGGAGGAGGTTCACGCGCTAAACCATGGTTGCAGCGTGGGCAGAAGTAGCCCACTGTACCCCATAGTTCCGTTTATTGACGAACACGGAGTCGTACGCATCGGAAGTCGGATTGGAAGCGCACCGCACATTCCCTACGCAACAAAGTATCCCGTAGTGCTGCCGAGAGATCATCGCATTACCTTCCTTCTGGTTCAGTCGGTTCATCGCCGGTTCTTGCATGCTAACGGAGAAACTGTTTGTAACGAGCTGCGACAAGAGTTTTACATCCCGAAGCTTCGGGTGTTCGTGAAAAAAGTAAGTCGAAATTGTCAGTACTGCAAGGTGAAGAAATCAACTCCCCGGCCACCATTGATGGGACCTCTGCCGAGAGTACGCCTAACCCCATTCATTCGGTCATTCACATTCGCCGGTGTAGATTACATGGGACCCCTCGAAGTAAGAGTTGGACGATGCGTCGCAAAACGGTGGATTTGTTTGTTTACATGCCTCACGGTGCGAGCAGTCCATCTGGAGCTGGTCCACAGTCTTTCGTCTGCATCTTGCGTGATGGCATTCAGAAGATTTGTAGCCAGGCGGGGAGCTCCACAGGAGGTATTTTCGGACAACGGAACAAATTTTGTGGGAGCCAATCACCAGTTGTCAGAGGAGAAGCAGAAAATTCGGGACATTGTTCAAGACTGCGCCACCACATTTACCAATGCAAATACTCAGTGGCATTTTAACGTTCCTGCGGCTCCGCATATGGGAGGACCATGGGAACGCATGGTGAAGTCGGTGAAGGTAGCGATGAAAGCTGTGTCGGATAGCACACGTCACCCTAGCGACGAGGTGTTGGAGACCATCATGCTGGAGGCCGAAGCAATTGTCAACTCACGACCGCTGACTTATGTTTCTTTGGAGGCAGAAGACGACGAAGCGCTCACACCAAACCACTTCCTTCTATACGGACGGACTGGGTTTAAGCAACCGATAACTGAACCTGTTCAGGGAAACATTCTGCGAGACAGCTGGAAACTAGCGCAGCATATCATCGACGATTTCTGGCGCAGATGGGTGCGGGAATATCTCCCGATGTTGACGAGGCGAACGAAGTGGTTCGAACCAGTGAAGCCGTTGAAACCAGGTGATCTAGTCGTGATCATCGACGAACAGGCGAGAAACCGATGGGAACGAGGGCGTGTACTGGAGACGTTTCCAGACAAATCCGGGCAAGTTAGACGTGCCACAGTGCAGACAGCTAGAGGAGTGCTTGCTCGACCCGCGGTAAAGCTGGCGGTACTGGACGTCACCGGCAAAGAGGATACGGGTGTAGTGACTCCGGAAACGGAAGTGGTTCACGGGTCGGGGAATGTCGCCGAAACCCCCCGTTGCGGCGAAAAGGGGGTGAACAACAAACCGTTTCATATCGAGCGAAAAGGGCCGAGCGAACAAAATGACAATTAGGATGTAAACATCCGTAAACGTCATCGTTTATTCAGTTTCGATAGCAAGTGAAACCGCATATCAGTCGCGAGTTTATTAAATTAAGTAAATTTAAACAAATAGTCGTTCCAAAGTCCGGAACAATATTAAATTTATTACTACTCACCACGTAGTAAGTGGTATTCATAAAGCAGGTTAAAAGGCGAAGGTACGTTGCTGAAAATAACTATAAACTTATACTTACCCGTAACTTAACCTAAAACACACAGGAAATACCTACCGCTAATCGTTGTTCATCGCTGGTGGACCTGAAAAGAGAAGAAATAGAAGGTTGCCTGAAAGGTAGAAAGAATTAGTAGAAGGATTTCGGATATAAAAAACCAAGAAACACTGAATAAGTAAGAAATTATAAATTATCTTTAACACTTTATTAGAACCTAAAATATATTACAGCTTTGTAGCTGCTAAGTAAGCAACTAAAAAGACGGTGTTTGTTTCGACGTCGGGAACACTAATCAATTGCAATGTAGGCTCGAAGAATGAAAAAATTTCATCGTTTTAGGGTTCTGTGGTTCCCCATCAAAGCTGCATTTGCATTGTTGTGAAAGCTCCGATAAAATAAAAGCTCCAGTGTAGTAGCACTGTCACTCTGTTGTTAGACAAAAAGATTGAACACAATATCCGAGGCTATCTGTCCAATAAAAATAGTAAGTAGTTTCGCTTCACTTGTGGTGTTCTCAAATTCGTCTAAGGGGTGTCCCTTTATCTCGCATGACGTCCAGATCTCAAGTGAATCTCTATCACAAAGCAATCGGTTAAAGCGGTTAAAACCTCAATTTACTGGAAATTCAACAACAACAAAAAAATTAAAACTATGATTTAGCAGCATTCACCGAGATTTACGAAAAAATGTGACAGCTGCAAATTTTTTTAACCGAGCACTCAGTGGTGTCGTTCTCCGTAAATTCTAACTATACTAAATAAAGCTTACTCCTTGTTTATTAAGTAAACTCCACTTTCAGCCATATTTGGTGCATTCTAAGACGATTCACTGTTTGACTATTTCGTTTGACTATTAAATGAGCACCAATTTCACAATCCATCAAGCTCAAACATACACAATCACCAGTCAACAGAGCGTATCATCTAAAAACAACAAATCAGAAAAGTCGAGATACCGCAGTGTCCACCGGTATAAATACAAGCAAGTTCGTACATACATATAAATAACAAACAAACCTACACGGCGCAAAAAGACACCCTTCCCCGTTGTTCCGAGTGGCACGATAGGACTTGTATGCTGATATAGCCAAACACAGCAGCAGCAGCAGCACTAGCGAAAGTGACGGTGACGCTATCAACTCGTGGGCAGTGACAGTACCGGGGCAGTGCGGAGCAGAAGGCGGAGGCCCGTGTTGCTCATTGCACACTGAACGTGGCCTAAGCTGGCCTGGTGCCCCATGAATGCATCGCATCTGGCCAAATGACGACGACGGCGCATTAAAGGTGCTTTTTTTGTGCGGCCAAGCTTCTCTTGTTTATCTAAACCAATACATTCTCAACCTCAAAGTCGACTGCACTGCGCAGAATATCCAAAACACCCAAGGGCGGTAAAAATCTGCTGAGGGATCCACTGATCCTAAATGTTCCTAGATCAAAACCGACACAGCCAATCCTGCTCGAGAGCCACCCTAGCAGCAGCGCACAAATGCAATCTCTCAGCAGCGCAGATCGGGTACAAGAGAAGAAAAAAAAATGTAACGCGCAATCCATTCCATTCTTGGGTGTGGTAGGAGAAGATGAAATACTTTTACCGTGTGTTGGTGCTTCACTACTGGGTCTCAGCCGCCTGACAGTCGGGGTTCCTTTCAGTGCAGCAGCCGGACGAGTTTGCTCTCGTTTGTCACTACTACTGCCCGCCATCGCCGGTGCCAACGCCGCGCAACGCCCCGCGCAAACATGCGATAGCGAATAAGTTTACGGATCACTATTCAAAACCCGCACACGACCCGAGCCCATCGTCACCTGCCCCGGTCCACAGTGTGGTTAGCTTTCGAAGCCCCAGCATCTCGGTTCTGAGCAGTAAATACTCCAACTGTCTGAGTGGATGGGGAGTTCGTGTCTAAGAGACAGAGAGAGAACCCCAACGGCTCCCTATAATTGCATGTTATCGATCGTGTGTTCGTTCACGAGGCCAGCCGGTCGAGCGAAGCAGCAAACAACTCTTCAACTGACTGTTTTTTTTTTTTTTGATAGCCTCGAGCAGACGAACTTGCGAGGGCAGGTCACAATTTGATTCAATATGATGCAATCGTTATTAGTTTATTCGATTTTCTAGACCAGAAGTGTTTAATGAAGCGAATAATCGATTTAAATAAATTTAACGAAAGTGTTAACATGAACCGCTTCCAGCGGATGAGCTTTCAGGAAGCCAACATTTCTTGGCGATGACCCTAATTTCACTGCTCAGTGCCGGATCATAAAAAACAAACACAGGAAATTGCAAAAGACTTCAACGGTCGCACACACTGGTTTTTAAGTGACGAACCTAATTTTCCGTAATTCGGGTGGGAAACAAAAAAATGAACCTTCTAAATCCTGTTACACATGTGGTTCCGAGCGATTAATCACATCACGGTTTTTCTTCGCTTCCCAGTGTCTTCATGGCCGGTCATCATCAGCTGTGGGCCGGTCTGCCAAGCCTTCGCATTCGCATTCCTTCGACACGCCGGCCGTGACTGTTGTCAAGCGCTACTCTCTCATAACGATCTGCAGGTTCACGAAAAAACAAAACAAGCAAGAGATACAAATAAAAACAACAACGGATGGACGACCGAAAAAGCCCTCCAGTTTAGCTGGTGCTTAACTAGAGCAGCAAAACGGCAGCCGCGACGACAGAGCCCATCATTGGCGAAAGCATTTCGGAATGGTTTGAGCGCTTTTTTTTATTTTCTCTCTCACTTTAAGCTGATTGGGATTTTTTTCTGGCTGTACAAGTTGTGTTGTCTTTTCTTCCCCGGTAAGCCTAATCGCCACGAGTGAGAAGTCAATTTTTAACTTCCGTTACATGTCATTTCGGTGTGATTAACTGGTCGACCGTTTGGTTGCTTCAAATTTAGACGCGCTTTGCTTGAGTAGCTGGACTTGGATGGCGGATGTGATGCAAAAAAGCAGATCAAAACTTTCATGTTAAAGCGTGTGAATACAGACTTTTACAAAGTGAACATTTAATATGCGCTTGAAAATTGCCGCTCCTATCCTTTACAGGAATCGCAACGTAAATCAAATGCAATCCACGTGAAGCCGCAAAGCAACGTTTGATGCTGAAAATCACATCATTATCGTCATCGAACGCGTCCTACTGTTCGCGCAGTCGGCGGAAATCAGATTCCCCGCTCGCTGCGTTTAGCGATAACGAGGAAGAATACACATGGCTAACAATCCCATGACGTGATGTCTTTTCGCACCAATGCACAAAGTACCTTGCTTTAAGAGCATGTGAAAAATGACCAACTTGAAGGTACGCTCGCTCAGGGTATACCAAAAATGCATCAACACCAAACACGATCGGCACGATCGCGCGACGGTCACAACGATGCGCAGCCTCGATCCCGGCCTCCAGCTGATGCTTAAGGTTGACCAATTTGGAGCAGCGAAAGCGCGAAAATTTTGCCCCGAGAGAGGAAGGAATGGTGCGCAGTTTTTTTTTTGTGGTTTGAATCAAATCAAATTAAATTGTGACCATAAAATCATCGGATCCGGTCTAGCGAGAGTGCGGCTCGGATTGACGGGTGGAAAGCAGGAAGGGGAAAATATGCAGGAAAACGGAAAACTCTACGGTGCTGCGACGGGAACGACGACACGGTCGTCGTTTCAGCCGTCGATGACACTCTCGGCTCGTTTCGATGCACTA
The DNA here is from genome assembly GCF_029784165.1 of Wyeomyia smithii. Taxonomy (NCBI): domain Eukaryota; kingdom Metazoa; phylum Arthropoda; class Insecta; order Diptera; family Culicidae; genus Wyeomyia; species Wyeomyia smithii. The sequence goes on from NC_073696.1 coordinate 10,130,274, forward strand.
ATTTATAGGTAAGACAATGATCGTGTTATGCGTTCTGCATGATCATCTCCGGTGATGGATGAATAAGCAGGCAGGTAGGCAGGCTGATGGCAAGCGGACGATGAAAGTGATGGATACAGCAGTGGGTTGAAATGTAAAAGAAGTGAATGCGAGTTTAAAACTTTGATTGTGTCTTCGTTATTGAGAAAAAAAGATTGAAAAATGTTCGGTTTTCGAATCTTACTTTTTGAGCATATGAGCAAAACCCGTGTCTCCAACTCAAGCCTAGGTAATTATTCCTGAATATTATCGCTTAGTTTTTTATCAATTTTCTATCCTGTTCTCAAACTTTAAACAAATAGAGATAAAAGAGGAATAAAACTGTGAAAAATTTCAACAAAAAAAAAAACGAATTAAACTTCCAGACAGAAGCGACCTTAATGCCAAATAAATCAAAATATAACTTTTATTATGACATGTCCTACATGAAATTATTTCTACAATATTACCTAAACTTAGTCTAAACTTGAATAAGTTAGAACTGAATTGAGATAAAGTTAGTGTGCGCACCGACGAGCAATGAGAACAATCCTTGCGACGAATCATACCCCGAGCCGATGGACTTTGGTATCAAATGTCAACGGGATGGTGAGTGAGCGAGTAGGTAAACAGATAAACGTATAGATGAGAAATGATCGGTGAGGGTTAGATGTAAACAATAATAAACCATTACAATGGGTTAGTTAGAAATAAAATAGTTAACTGGAAAGAGCTGAAACGTGGTGTATTACAGCGAGTGAGTGGATATTTGATAGATTTGCTTATAGTGGTCAGTGAATTCCTTTGAGATTTTTGTAAAAATCCCATCGCTTATTCAAGTAAGTTGGAATTTGTGCGGTGAAAATCGTTAAATCTAATAAATTTATCTTGGAATACCGCAGGCACCCAAAAAAGCTAACACCTAGAAAAGGGTGAAATATATATATATATATATATATATATATATATATATATATATATATATATATATATATATATATATATATATATATATATATATATATATATATCGCTCGAAAAATAAAAGAGATTTGGAATCCTCATTCGACCTGAAAAGAAAGGATTAGTAGGGGAAAACCGTAAATGTAAGTAGTAATGTAAAAAATCCTGGAAATGCGATAAAAAATATTAATAAATATGAATTTAGTTTTAAGCTGCTACAAACAAAAAGTACTGCTTTAAAAATTGGTGATTGCGACTGGTCTGAACATTTCTTAAAAATTTACGATGCTTCGACCAATCCCTAACCCCGATCCGGAACAGTCAGAAATGAAATGTGAGGTCTGCCAAAGGCAGGATGTGGATGAATCGGAGACATTATTTTGCGATCATTGCCAGCGATCGTTTCATATTGGTTGCTCTGGCGTCTCAGGAGAAGTAAGCGACGTTTCTTGGTGTTGTCCTGAGTGCGTAAACGGTGTTGGTGATGCTATGCTGCAAGAGGAGATTAAAAAGCTCGAAGAGGAGAAAAAAAGGCAGAAGCAAAAGCTTGAAATGGAAAAGATTTTACACCGCAAGCGACTGGAATTTCAACAGGAGATGTTCGAGATGCGCCAGCAACTGGAAAAAGAAAAGCGGGAAATGGAGCTGGAGTTTGAAAAGGCGCAAATGGAAAAGAAAATCGCCGAAGAGGAAGTTCATCAGAAAAAACTCGGGAAATTGCGTACGGAAATGGAGGAGAAGCTGAAACAGCTAAAACTGAAAGGGAAGAAAGGTGCCGTTAATGAAAACAGTCAAGATGGAATTGATGAGGCGGATAAAAATGGTAAAAAGGAAAGATCAAAGGAGAAAAGGCAGAAGGAAGTAAAGTCGGAAACGTCGAAACCAGAAAAGAGAAAGTTCGAAAAGGAAAAGTCGAAGAAAGGAATGCTGGGCAAGACGGAACTGATACCTGCTGAATTTCGAGAATCCTACCAGAAGCACTCAACCCCGAAAAAGGCCGGAAAACCGGCGACAAAGACGACAGGAAGGTTAAGTCTGTTGGACAGTTTCACGGAAGAGCACAGTAAGAACGACACGCCGTTCGGACATCCCGAGGTTCCGAAAAAGAAGAAAAATAAGAAGACGGCCGGTAAACCGGATGAAGAGGAATCGGAGAGTGAAAACGAAATAGAAGAAGAGTCTCCGGAAGAGAGCAGTGAAGAAGAAAGTTCCGAAAACGAAGAAAAGGACGATAGTTCTGACTGCGAGGACGAATGCTCAGAATGCTCTGAGGAAGAAGAAGAAGAAACCAGTTCCCGTGTGAAACACCATCAGAAACCGACAAAATCTCAGCTATCGTCGCGTCAGTTTCTGTCTCGGAAGCTGCCAACTTTTTCCGGTAAATTAGAAGAGTGGCCACTTTTTATAAGCAGCTACGAGACAACGACAAAAGCGTGTGGTTTCTCAAACGTAGAGAACTTAGCGCGTCTCCAAGAGTGCCTAAAAGGAGAGGCACTGGAGGCGGTTCGAAGCAGACTTCTACTCCCGAAGGCAGTGCCGAAGATTATCGAAACCTTGCGAATGCTGTTTGGTCGTCCAGAAGCGCTTCCCAACATGCTTTTATCGAAGATCCGCAACGCGCCCCCTCCGAAAGCAGACAAACTGGCAAGTTTTATTAGCTTTGGGGTACTTGTTCAGCAACTTGCTGATCATTTAGAAGCGACTGGGTTAATTGCTTATCTGGTGAACCCGATGCTCATCCAAGAGTTGACCGACAAGTTGCCCGCAGGAACGCAGATGGAATGGGTGCGGTATCGTAGGAAGTCGGCAATCGTCACGCTAAGCACATTGTCAGATTTCCTGTCCCGTATTGTGAAGGATGCAAGCGAGGTCACGTCGATGGGAGAATCGTCTCGGTTAAAGGAACTGAGACCAGAAAAGGGGAGATCGAAGCGGGAACAAGAAGGATTTGTGTACGCTCACGGTGGGGCAGAGCAGAAAGTGCCACCACCGAAGGAAAGGACACCGTGTAGCATTTGCGGAAAAGTAGATCACCGGATCAGGAATTGCGACAGATTCCGCAAACTTCGACTAGCTGATCGTTGGGCAGCTGTGGGACAGTGGAATTTATGTCAAATGTGCTCGAATGAGCACGGAAATTTCCCGTGCAAGCTGAAATTCCGTTGCAACGTCGAAGGCTGCAATGAACGGCATAATCCACTTCTCCATCCGGAGCGATCAGCGAATTGCAATATTCACACCATTATCCCGAAGACATCTATAATCTTCCGCATGATGCCGGTCACGATGTACTGCGGAAATACCGTCGTGAACACGATCGCATTTCTGGACGAAGGGTCCTCTTACACACTGGTGGAAAAGTCACTAGTTACCAAACTGGGAGTACGTGGATCGATCCAACCACTACGAGTGACATGGACAGCCGGAGTATCCCGGGTCGAGAAAAACTCACAGAGAGTGGATCTGATCATCTCCGCCCTAGGCTCATCGCAGCGATTCAACATAAAGAGTGCGCACACTGTAGAGAGCCTGAAACTGCCGCAGCATTCCCTATCCCTGTCGCAGATCGTGAAGCAGTATGCACATTTACGTGGTCTACCGATAGCCGATATTCAGCAAGCCGCACCGCAAATTCTCATCGGTTTGAAAGACATCCACCTGTACGCGCCGATAGAATCACGCATAGGTCGACCGGACGAGCCAATAGCGGTCAGATCGAAGCTTGGCTGGACGGTCTGTGGTCCAACGGGCACCGGAGCATTGGACAGCGCAACCATCGGGCACCATTCGTGCAGTGTGTTGTCGAATCAGGAGCTCCACGACCTTCTTAGGAGCAACTACACAATGAAGGATCGGGGATTTCAGCCGCGTTGCTGCCTGAAGCAGAGAAAGACAGAAGGGCTAGGGAGATTATAGAGAAGACGACTGTGAGAGTGGGAGATCGGTTTGAGACAGGCCTGCTATGGGCAGAAGACGACCCCAGTTTTTCCGATAGTTATCTAATGGCAGTGAAGCGTCAGCAGTGTATGGAGAGAAAAATGCAGAAAGATCCTGAACTGTACGACAAGGTTCGCAACATGATTGCCGACTATTCGGTGAAGGGTTACGCACACGTAGCCACACCGGCGGAGTTAGCGGAGTTCGACAGTAATAAGGTGTGGTACATTCCCCTGAACGTTGTCTACAACCCGAGGAAAAATAAATATCGCTTGGTGTGGGACGCAAGAGCAGAAGTTGGAGGAGTCTCACTGAGCTCGAAACTTCTGAAGGGCCCGGACATGCTAACCGCACTCCCTGCGATACTCTGCAAGTTCCGTGAACAGAGATTTGGTTTCGGCGCAGATTTCAAGGAGATGTACCACCAGATGTTGATGCGGACAGCTGATAAGCGAGTGCCACGTTTTTTGTTCCGAAATGATTCCTCGTCGGCACCGGTGGTGTATGTCATGGACGTAGTGATATTCGGTGCCACCTGCTCGCCGTCACTGGCGCAGTTCGTTAAAAACCGGAACGCAAAAGAGTTCGCAGAACAGTTCCCGGAAGCAGCAGAGGCTATCGTTTAAAATCACTACGTCGACGACTATTTCGACAGTGCCGAAACTGTTGAAGAAGCAGTGAAGCGGGCGCAAGACGTGCGATATGTGCATTCTAAGGGTGGATTCGAGCTGCGGAATCGGGTGTCCAACTCAGAAACATTTCTTGGAGCTATGGGCGGGCAGAAAACTGATCAGTGCGTGCGATTCTGCGAAGATAAAGAAGCAGATTACGAGCGAGTGCTGGGAATCGTGTGGAATTCGGCCAGCGATGAATTCTCGTTCTCTACAAAGCTGAAGGACGAGCTTGTTCCGTATCTTTCCGGTGAGCGACTACCGACAAAGAGAGTAGTCATGAGCTGTGTCATGAGTTTCTTCGACCCGTTAGGATTGTTGTCCTCCTTCACGTTCTTCGGGAAACTTTTATTCCAGGACTTGTGGCGAAGTGGCTGCGATTGGGACCAGCAAATCGATCGAGAGTGCACTGAAAAATGGAATCAGTGGATCGCCAGGTTACCCGAAGTAGAGAAAGTTCGGATTCCTCGCTGGTATTTTCAAGGTGGGCAGGTCGGCCAAAAAGAATACAGCAACATACGGCTGCATGTCTTTGTTGACGCAAGCGAGAACGCCTACGGTGCCGCGGCGTACTTCCGGATCGAGACGTCTAGCGGTCCAGTGTGCTCTCTGGTGATGGCACGATCAAAAGTGGCACCGTTGAAGCATCTGTCGATTCCTCGCCTGGAGCTGCAAGCGGCCGAGCGAGGAGCTAAGCTTGCCAATTCTATCGTCGAAATGCATTCTCTGGAGGTAAAGCAGCGATACATCTGGAGCGACTCAAAGACAGTGCTGTCGTGGATCCATTCAGACCATCGCCGGTATAAACAGTTCGTCGCTTACCGGATTGGCGAAATCCTTAACCTCACGAAGCTGGACGAATGGTGCTGGGCTCCAACAAAGATCAATATAGCTGACGCGATGACAAAGTGGACGAAAGAGCATAGCTTGTGTTCTGATGGACTGCGGTTCCGTGGTTCAGATTTCCTCTACCAATCGGAGGACAAGTGGCCGAAGCAGGACAGAATCACGCCGAACGTTGCAGAAGGGATTTGGGCTTGTCTCCTGTTCCACGATGTTGCAGTAACAGACCCGATGGTGGATGTTCATAGCAGCCAGCAAAGAAGTCATGAAGCAGATAGCAATGGATCTTGAAGACACCTTCACCGATGCCAGAACTCGGTGGAACTTCAACCCGCCAAGCGCACCTCACATGGGCGGGGTCTGGGAGCGGTTGGTTCGCTCTCTCAAGACTGCACTGAGCGTTCTCAACGGTGGGCGAAAGCTGACCGATGAAATTCTGATGACTACACTTGCGGAAGCGGAAGACTTGGTCAACTCGAGCCCTCTAACGTACGTGTCATTGGACCCAGGAGTAGATGAAGCCCTGACGACGAATCACTTCATTCGGGGCGTCGGCCCACAGGTGGAACATGCCGTTCAACCAACAAGCGAAGCAGAAGCTCTACGTGATCGTTACAAGCGGTCGCAATCACTAGCGAACGCGCTGTGGAAACGGTGGGTCAACGAGTACCTGCCGTCCATCAACCAGAGGACGGAGTGGCATTCGGAGTCACCGCCACTAAGCCGTGGGGACCTAGTCTACGTAGCTGATGATACCATACGGAAGAACTGGGTACGTGGCATCGTCGTCGAAACCATCCCAGGCACGGATGGAAGGATCAGGCAGGCGATAGTCAGGACTGCCAAGGGTGAATGCAGGCGGCCAGTAGTGAAGCTCGCGGTGCTGGAAGTCCAGGATCGTAAATCTGGATTGGAGGCATCCCCACCAGAGTTACGAGGAGGGGGTATGTGCGCACCGACGAGCAATGAGAACAATCCTTGCGACGAATCATACCCCGAGCCGATGGACTTTGGTATCAAATGTCAACGGGATGGTGAGTGAGCGAGTAGGTAAACAGATAAACGTATAGATGAGAAATGATCGGTGAGGGTTAGATGTAAACAATAATAAACCATTACAATGGGTTAGTTAGAAATAAAATAGTTAACTGGAAAGAGCTGAAACGTGGTGTATTACAGCGAGTGAGTGGATATTTGATAGATTTGCTTATAGTGGTCAGTGAATTCCTTTGAGATTTTTGTAAAAATCCCATCGCTTATTCAAGTAAGTTGGAATTTGTGCGGTGAAAATCGTTAAATCTAATAAATTTATCTTGGAATACCGCAGGCACCCAAAAAAGCTAACCTAGAAAAGGGTGAAAAATATATATATATATATCGCTCGAAAAATAAAGAGATTTGGAATCCTCATTCGACCTGAAAAGAAAGAATTAGTAGGGGAAAACCATAAATGTAAGTAGTAATGTAAAAAATCCTGGAAATGCTAAAAAAATATTAATAAATATGAATTTAGTTTTAAGCTGCTACAAACAAAAAGTACTGCTTTAAAAATTGGTGATTGCGACTGGTCTGAACAGTTAGGGTGGAGTTGAAAGAATTTTGACGTGGAACTACGTCTTTATTTTCTATACTGGAGCGCAATTTGTAGAATTGAAAATGAAACAAGCAAATGTTGCGTCAGATTTCAAACGATAATAACAGCATAACCACATGATGAATAACAAAAACCAGTATATTGTTGGATAGATAAAATGTTGAACAATTTTTATCATTATTATTTGATTGCTAAGCGGAAAATATTGATTAATAGTATCTAGGACAAATTTACGCTAACAATGAACCAATAACAAGCGAGCATCCCTTACACAGACGACGTGAATATACACCAACCATTCCCTGTGATATCCTCTGTATCTATATCGAAAAAAAATGACAGTTTCTCCCCGTCCCGTAGACTTATTTGATGTCTCGAAGGTGAATGTTTTTTAACAGTTTCAAACAAGCCGTCTTCCTTCCTTCTTTAGGTAATTAAAACTGATGTCTTGAAAGAAAACATGGAACATGGTGAAAGCAATAGTACCGTACAGTGTATGTGGAGCAGCGTGTCGTAGGTCTCTTTATAATTGCAGCGGTACACTTCTATTCGTACATTTCCATTCGTGTGCAATCGAGGAAAAACAGCAATGCTGCTGCTGATGGTTATTAAAAGTTTATCTCATGAATATGATTACCATAAGTGGAACATTTTTGCAACGGTTATAAGTTATAAGTTGTTTTTATTTCATTTTATCTTCGATATTCACTAAATAATCGTGACCGGCATAAAATCAAAAAGTTAATTCCTCAATTTACAAACTTTTTAAAGAATAAAGGCCTAAACATAATGGATACGTTGCGGCTGTGTTTGCGGAAATTTGACAGTAAGCCCATACATTTTCTGTCAAATTAACGTCCACGCAACGCAAACGTATCCATTGTGTTTGGATCATAAGAGCCGGCGAATGCTTGTGAATTACTGGTCGATTTACTAAGATTTATTTTCTTAGATGATATTTTTGTTATTTTTAACTTAACAATTAATAAAGTATATGAGCTGTTCTCGTAGTACAGTGAATTTATCTTCCTTGGAATTGTTGATTGCTACGATTTTTTTTGGAACTGGTGATAGTTTTATTTAACATACCTTCTAGATCAGACACCTACTATTCGATTTCTGAGACTTTTTTACACAAAATAAGATATAATTTGACTACCACTTTAAAATATTAGCGAATTACCATTAATGCTCAGAAATAATCGATATTATTTTGCTTTGTGAAATATACTAAAACTATGCCTAAACCGGTTTCGTAGAATCACCGATTTGAGCGCAGTTTTGTCCGATTTAAGATCTGTTTTTTTTTTTTCAAAAGATTGGCAAAAAGATGCTAATATGTGGACAAACTCTTAGAATTTTGATATTTGGTCTCAAAACAAAATGGCGTCGAAAAAACCTCAAAAATTTCCAGTTTCTCAAAAATTCGAAAAGGCGCCATTAAGTTGAAATATGTTCAAACTCGGGAAAATTTAGTTTTGCATAAATAAACACAAAAAAATTATATAGAGAAGCCAAGGCAGAAAAAAAGGTCAATTTTTGTTGCGCTCTGTAATTCAGCGGAGTTAAAATCATCAAAAGTAAACATCAGTCACCCCCTCCTCATTCTTACTACGCTAATGACGAGTAGTAAATTCGCAAATACAGCACTTCTACTATTGCTATCACTCAACAGTTTGTTAATTTTTGACGTAGAATTACACATTACGGCAATATTCTAGAATAAGGGTGCAAATTGTAATACCGAAAACATCGAGAGCGTCATGAAAAATATCTAATTTCAATTTTTTGCAGCAATCGATTACAAAATTGGAAAAGATGCTATTGTACTATAAAAAATTTAAATTTTGTTTTAAAAGGAAATTTCGACCAATTGGAGCGGAAAACAAGGCCAAATTCCACTCATCATGGATTTTTCCTAAACCAGAATGAATCCCAGAAACCGCAAACCAGCTCAATACGGCATTTTGATGTTCAAAATGGTGACTTTCAGTTTCCAGAAAACTGCCAAAATATACCTAATAGGGGTATTTTCGGAATTGAGATAATGCACAGAGGCAGAAAACCAACTTCAAACGTTTTTTATAAAACCAAGGTGGTGATTTTCGGGTTTCTGAGAACATCCAGAAATGATCAAATAGCTTCATTATTTCTGTAATAGTAATGATAAACAGAGGCCACGCAGATTTTATTACCATTTGTAAACCCAAAATTGTGACTTCCGGTTTCTGGGAAACTGCGAGAAAGACAGTTGAAGAAGAATATTTACTGACATTTACCGCTTCCAGACCATCATTGAGCACAATCGAGTGTATTCCCTAATCTGTTGCAAAAAAATACACAGGTTTGGACACGCGGGGTCCCCCAACAACAACCAACACGCCAGTGGTAGCTAACTACCAGTCTCCAGGTAGTTAGCTAGGAGGTTATAAGAGTAACGCACAAAAGCCACTCCCCGACGTAACACTTAACCGTCGTTCCGGGAAGACCAGGGCTGTAGACTGGAAGGGGTTTTAGTGGGCCGGGAAAGGGCTAGTAGGTGTTTGAGGGAGTGTGACCACCCCAGCATCTCTCCCTCCTCTAGTCTCATCCCCACACCCTGACAACTCACCTCAGGTATCTGTTCGCAGATATCCCCGCCACCTTAGAAAAAACTGCTGTCACTACAAAAAATATTCAACTAAATAAAAAATATTTGCCCCTCCCCCCAACGCAACACGGAGTAGCTACGGCTCTGGTGGGCAGGCTTGTCGTTTCTCCTTAGAGAATCACTAGCGTGTAGGTGAACATCTTTCACTGTGAAAAGAACCGCTCTTAAATTGATGAGCAAATCGACACACTTGCTTGAAAAGAGCAGCAAATCGTGTTTACTTGAGAAGCTTGTGAAAATACTACAAGGTATACAGCCCTAGGGTTTGTATGAAATGGTGACGTAGGACAAATATAAATACTGATTTTAACTCTTGTTTACACTTGTTTGTTTACACTACGCCTGTGTGTATCTCACACAGGTATAGAGGCTCCTCTTGCTATCGTGTTAAGAACAAGAATGAAGTTGAATTTTCTACAATAAGTCTTTTGTATCGAATTCAGCGTAGATTTTCGCAGTGAAGGCGTGGCCACGCAGTTTCGAGAAAGAGAAACGAAACAAAACACCTTCGATACTACTGAATTATTGTCATGAGCACCAAAAGAAAGTATGCGCTTTTCTGATGCGAAAATAACCTTGATTCTAGATTAACCAATCTGCGTTATCGATATTGGACCGATAACGGTGTTTGACTGGATGCAAAGGAACAATTGAACCGGAAAATCACCCAATTTAGCAGTGAAATGTCTTGAAATGAAGATTATATCTTGCTGCGATAAACTATTCATAGGCAACACTACCGTTTATCTTTGGTGCCCTGGTTGTTATTGTAAAACCGATTATTGAGAAATACATGAACATTTCACACTAGTAGTAGCTGTGAAAATTCTCATAACTCATATCTCCAAGCATTCATAGTTCTGAAAGAAAAACGATTACATAATTTTCAACGCTGATGATCGCTCCCCCGGTAGCAATGAATATTTTGCTTGACCGCAAATAATAAATTTTCTCTCTGCTGCCCTCCGGTAGCTGAGTCAGCAAAATATCCTGAAGCAAACTATGCTATATGTTGCTGCCGTATGCAAAATAATGGTAAAGTGTTCCGCAGTGCCTGGAAGTTGATCCGTATGCAGCTCTCGTTTCCTGATGTCACCTACCTCGAACAGCGCCACTTACTACCGTGTAAAGAACAAGAATGAAACTGAATTTTCCACACGCAGTCTTTTGTATCGAGTTGAGCGTAGATTTTTGCATTGAAGACGTGGTCACGCAGTCTCGAGAAAGAGAAACGAAACGAAACACTTTGTTGAGTCACAATTTGTAGGCGTTGGAATATATTCTGTACGTGTTATTGTTATCCGTGCTCGAGAAGCAAGCTTTTCCTTGGAACTTTTTCCCCTTTTTCAACACTAAGCAGTAAAGCAGCAATGTTGTAATGTGTAAACATATAACATATATCAAACAATTGTCACACATTTTATCTATCCACGGACATATGAAATGTAATCTAGTATATAAAATAAAATCGTAGTCCTACGTCAAAACACCGTGGAGGAATCTGATATATCTCTTCTGAGCGATAATATACTGGGAAAAGCTTTCTCACACGAAATGACATTACGCACAATATATATATTAGTGTTTTGAGCGTACATTAGATGAGAGAAGCTCTAGGTTGGAGAGTAGATAGCGTTTTTTGTCGAGTTAGCGTTGCAACTCACAAAAAAATCGAGGCGTCCGTCACGTGTGTTTACATCGCAAACGGGTTGTATTTTTCATTATTTTCGCCAAATATTTCGAGTAAATTCAATATTTTTAAATTAGAAAGGAAAAAGGCATCTCTTACACACTCAGCAGCAGCTTTACGGCAAAAATTATTTTTTGGTGTTAAATTGTTGTTTTCTACTGTAGATCATTTTGTCATAAGAAAAAAGGGTCGTAATGACAATGCGCTGTCTATAAACTGCGTAAACTGGAGTAAATCTTATATTTTTTCGTAAAACAAAAATAACTTGTCAATGTAAACAAATAAATTACTATATTAATTTTACGTTTCCTAAATGTGTTTTGGACCAAATTGCTATTGCACACAAAGAATTTCGTTCATAAGTCCCTCAACAGTTCAAAAAATGCAAAAAAAATAAAAATTTTCAATCATCTCTTTCTATAAAAACACCAGGGCTATCAGGCACACTATCAGAAACAGTGCTTACACGTGCTTACATTTGATGTTTGAATTTGAATTTGAATGGAAAACATCAAATCCAGAAGTTGAATGGACCAACAGTAGAGATGCCAAAACTATTTCTTGTAAATCCGTAAATTCTCCGGATTTTTTCTCTTGGTAGATTTTCGTACATAATTGGTATGTAATTTGATTGCACCAACAACTAATGTTTTCAATTGAAATCGAATTGTGGGAGAATTTCTTCTGAATTTATCAAATATCTTTACCCCGGGAAGGTAAACTGAGAAAAATCCGCGGATTTCCTTTGATATTTTTCAAAAAGTGAAACAAATCCACAGATCTGCCAAGCCTGGCTGGAAGTTCAACACTAAACTGCTGTTAGTGAGAACCCGCAGACCGTCATTTCCGGGATATGGCCACGAGCGCGAGCTGCAATGATGAGAACGCCGAATAAAACCAGCTTCGTTGGATTCATATTGATCTTTAAGAGAAAACAATTTTCTCCCCTCTTAACTCACATTAAATGTGCATCACATCATCTGCTGTTGAAAGAGCGCAGAGTAATAGTTTCTGTGGTGTATGAACGCTCTTTGACAGAGCAGAAACCCAGTTAACTCTAGTAAATAGCTCATCCGCACACGTAACTCATGGTGAGTTCTGAATCTTCCTAAAATTCAAAATCTGTTAGGATGTGGCTTCAACGTAAATTTGCATGTTTTGCTTTTTGACCAACTTTTTCTTTAGTAGCTAAAAATTAACGAAAACTACTCTATGTGAAACCGAAAGAGAAAACAATTGTTTATCCCTCGAACACGATGGCTGTGGGTGAAAATGAACTCTGCGGTTGAAATACTTTCCAACTGAATGTGGTCGTTTACTCACACTGTGTGAGAGAAAGTCCAGTTCTCCAAAGCATTAGACCGGAGTAAATGTGAACAAAAATCAAGAGAATAGATGCGAAAAACCGAGCAAAAAATCGAAGCGTGGATCGTAAACATGAAGCGAGCGTGGCAGAAATTCGGTCTCATCAACTAGAAGACAACTAGAAGCCTAAGGGAAGGTTGGGAACCACTTTGAGTAGCAAACGCTTGTATCCATGGTATTACGTCTGCGGAATCTAATTGCCAAGCGGTACTGCAAGGGCCGACTTGGAAAACACGTGTACGAATTGAAAGAGATTTTCGACCGGTTATCCGAGGCTGGACTGAAGCTGCAGGTTGCACTTGTCCTAAGCAGTCTTCTCAAATCGATCATCACTTTGACGACTGCGTTGGAGAGTCCGACGGACGATAAACTACCGGAGTTCCTGAGAGTTGAGTTGATCGACGAGGTTACGAAGTAGAGAAGCTATGAACGGACTCAAGACAGGAATGAACAACGAGATAAGATAAGCGCTGTAAGAAACCGGGTCATAATCAGAAAGAATACCGGAAGCAAGGCAGTGACCAGAAAGCCGGCTCCAGAAGCGACCAGAATTACCAGTGACTCCACCGAAGGTTGCGACGGAAGCACTGAACAGAAAACCGAAAGCTGGATTGTCGATTCCAGAGTGACAGCCAGACCTACGTCCGACAGAAAGCTGAAGCCTGACGAATAGGACTGCGGATATATACCCCTGAAACGTGCGAAACCGTGCGAAAGTCTCTGTAGATAGCGATAAACGTGAGGTGGTCGACAAGTTCGTGTATTTGGGATCACTGGTGATCGCCGACAATAACACCAGCAACGAGGTCCAGAGACGCATCCAGGCATTTTGATCGAATCAAGTGCGACGACTGTAGACGCTGTACAAAACCCTGGTAAGATTGGTAGACCTCTACGAGTTCCAATCAAATACGTAGAGTGATTATGATAATAATTTCTATACTGATTTCGTCTGTAGCAAAGAATGATAATTGTTTTACATTTTTGGCAATAACTCTGTCTGTGTATCTCTTTTATATCTTCTACATAGTTGTGTATTTGGTTTTGTGACAATAATATCTACAACTTTACCGAGGACACCATTTCTCCAAATATATTAAATACCAATATAGTTCACTTACGTGAAATTATGAAGACAAATTGAAAATGACAGAAGCGTTAGTCATCTTTTCGACCGCTAGGTGCGCCACTTCTGATTTCGTTCTACACGACATGCGAAATAGAGCAACTTTTGACAATAATATTACCCTAATGGGTACACTGAAAAAAATTCACATTTTATTGTGTAGTGGACTCGGCCGAATATTTTATAATAATAAAGTTCGCCTATGCATAAGGCAATCCATGGGTGGTGTTCCACGGTTTGTACGTTTGTCGACCTCCGACAATATTTTGAGTTGTAAAATGGCGACTTCCGGTGACTGGGAAACTGCCGAAAATGACCAAATACCACCTAATATGGGTTTTTTTAACTAGAATGACGCTCAGAGGCCAGAAATTGTCTCGAAATGCCAGTTTGAAATCCAAGATGGCGACTTCCGGCTTTTGAAAAATCAGACAAAATTTTGAATTGTAAGATGGCGACTTCCAGTGATTGGAAAAAAGAGGAAAATGACCAAATACCACCAATATGGATGTTTCTTTAACTAAAATGACGCTCAGAGGCCAGAAATTGTCTCTGAATACCATTTTGAAATCCAAGATGGCGACTTCCGGTTTCTGAGAAACAGCGAGATATGACCAAATACCATCCAATATGGGTATTTCCGAAATCGTGATGATGCACTGAAACCACAAATCGACCTCAGACAACATTTTGAGTAGTAAAATGGCGACTTTTGGTGACTGGAAAACTGCCGAAAATGACCCAAAAACAACCAAATATGGGTGTTTCTTTAACCAGAATGATGCTCAGAGGCCAGAAATTGTCTCCAAATGCCATTTTGAAATCCAATATGGCGACTTCCGGTTTCTAAACAACAGTGGCAAAAGACCAAATAACACTCATTATGGGTATTTCCGGGATTGTTATGATGCACTGAAGCTACGAATCGACCTCAGATAACATTATGAATTGTAAAATGACGACTTCCGGTAAATGGGAAACTGCTGAAAATAACCAAATAACACCCAATATGGGTATTTCTTCAACCGGCCGATTTCCATCCAATATGAGATGTTTCGATACCAGAATGATACACAGGAGCTAGAATCGACCACAGACAACATTTTGAATTCTAAGATGGTGACTTCCGGTTTCTGTAGAACAGCCGAAAATGACTAAATAACACCTATCATTGGTGTTTCTCAAACCAGAATGACGCTCAGGGGCCAGAAATTGTCTCCAAAAAAAAATAACCTAAAGGGACCAAATACCACCCAATATGAGTGTTTCTTTAACCAGAATGATGCATGGAGCTAAAAATTGACCTCAGACACCATTTTGAATTGTAAGATGGCAACTTCTGGGAAACAGCCGAATACTACTGCATATGAATATTTCCGTAATCGAAATAATGTATAGAAGCCAAGCATTGACCCTGGACACCATAATGAATTCGAAGATGACCACTTTCAGTTTCTGGAAAACAACGAAAATAACTGAATACCACCTAACATGAGTGTTTTCGGAATAGAGGTGATGTACTAAAGGCAAAAGTCGAGGATGTTGTCATTCCGATAAAACCAATAATTTCAAACGATATAAACAAATCGCAAGAAATCAATGAATTTGGAATGTTGAAAATTATTGAATTAAACACAAAAATAGGCGGGACGAAGTTTGCCGGGTCAGCTAGTAAATACATAAATATGCTGGTTAAAGCAAAGCTGCAAGTGATGAATATGAAGATTAGAACTCGAGAGCAAAAAATTCGGAGGGATAAAAAAAAACAAAAAATACTTTCAAAACGAAGAAAACTAAACATTAAATAAAAGTTTTTGCATAACAGTTGTTATCACTAATTATGTTTGTTTTGTTGAAAATCTTTTATACATAATATAATAAAGCTTTTAAACCAATTACAACATTATATGTATCCATACTTAAATTGTTAAATTGATAGAACATTCAAGTGTTATCTAAGCTAAAAGTTGCACAACAACCATATACGACTATTGACAACCATTGTGCGGTTTCTCCTTTTATCTTTTTCACGAGGTAATTGAAATATTCATTTAATTGTACACATCGTGGCCTGATTATTGAGCTTGAGCTTGACGGCCGCACATTTCGTAGTTGCTTCCCGTGATGGATCTGAGCTAGTGAAGTTACACAGGGAACCACGTATATAGCAACTTGGGATTAGTTTACCATTTACACGTCGTGGCCTGATTATTTGAATATTTCTTCTTCGTGCCTCGATAAGCTACATCTATTATATTATCAATATTCAACTCCCGGAATGGCGTTAGTTTTATATACAAACAATATACGCACGAAATATGCAACATATTTTTTTCTGTGAAAGTATGAAATTGAGTCAACTAAATCTAAAATTGAGTAAATTCAGTTTCGGGTGAGAGTATGTCACACGCTCACAGAAATTCAACAACAATGCACAGTGATACAGTAAGGCAAGGCAGGCGGAAACGAGTTTTTCGATGCGATTTTGTGGTTTTAGAGTAAAATTTTTTTTTAAGAACTTGTTTCTTATATTTAGTCTATTTTTATGTGCAAATGAAAATTAGGGTGGTCCTGAAATCGACTAAACGAAAAAACTAACTTTTTATTTGCATAAATAAATGTATACATTCATCGGCACAGTTGTAGATCAACTAATTTTAAGCAACTTTCGGTATTTCTTTACAATATTTATACAATATTTGTTCTATCAAATGATACCAAAAAATATTATTTATGTTTGCCCTATTTTTAAAATAGAAATAGTGAAAACTCTTCATCTGTATAATATATCGACAATGTTTTTTCGTCAAAATTGGCGTATTTTTGATTAAAGTTACCGAAGAAAACTTTGTTTTTAAATTTGAATTGAAACAATAGAGCGAAAAGACTGTTTTTGGAAACCAAATTTCATGTCTACAAAAAAGTTTTTTTACAAAGTTACTTTGAATTAGTTGGTCTACAAGTTTGCCAAAGAATGTTTTATATCGTTGATTTTAGGACCACCCTAATTTTCATTCGCACATGAATAGAGGACTATGTATAAGAAACAACTTTTTACAAAAACTATGGCTTTAAACCGCAAACCAAAATCGCAACGAAAAGCCTATGTCCGCCTAAATTGCCTTACTGTACCACTGTGCAATGAGTTTAGTTACCTTTTTCACCACAAGAGGGGGTGTTCCCTGTCTGTCTTCACGGGAATATATGGGAAATTCGAGAGTGAACTATATTGTTATTTTAAGATATTTGATTTCTCCAAAGAGCAAAAGTAAAAAGTTAGAATTTGCAGCGCCACTAGCGGCGGCATTCGTAACATAAATTTATTCTATCATTCTCTCTTTGAGCCAGTCATTCGTTGAGACCTTAATAAATATGCACTTGTCAATGTAACTAAAAACTACGACGAACTTTTTCTGCGAATTTGTGTGATGGTGTGCCGAAGAAAAGATCTTCCACTTTGAAGATGATCTAATACAGCAAGCTAACGGATCATTAAATCCGAAATTTGTAGGGCTAAGTTGCTACCTTGTGGAACACCAAGTGTGTTTGAGAACCGTGGCGGACAGCAGGAATTAATGTATACTCGTAGATCTCTATCATATAAGTATGAGCTGAGCCAACCTCTGGGATGCACGAAGCCGTTAGATTTTTTTAAATAATATTTTATGGCCAATACGATCAAACGCTGCTTTCAAATCTATATAGATTAAGTCGATTTCAACTTTTTGTTTCATGTACGATATACAAGTCAAAGTGAAGTCAAGCAAGTTAGTATTTACTGCTGGTAAAAACATGTCGGTCACTAAAAATATAACTCTTTGTGCGTAAGAGCATTACCGTACTCATGCGTATTTTGAATAATTTGGAAGCAGCAAAAAAGACTAGTGATGCCACGGTAGTTCCTAACGTTTCGAGGATCACCGTTATCAAATATCAGGAACATGTAGATACGCTGATAGAACCCCTATTATAACTAATTAAACTGCAGAAGATGAAGATGGCCTGCAGAACATCGTCTTTGAGGAAGATGGTAAAGAGGGAAGGATATTGATAAAGAAGAAAACTCTCGGCTCGAAATAAAGACGGTAGAGTAAATATCTTTGCTTTTTTCATCATTGCATATAATACGAACGATGAACTAGCCTCCCAACGTTGCAAAAAGAAACTCGAGCATTAAACCCATTCCAATCAAAAACGATTTTGATGAAACTTTATGTTCTTTCAACTATAGCATAACATGGCCTTGTAGGTATCCAGACTATCCTAACTCACGGGGGCGTAAAAGGGCGTATTAGTGTTAGCAGGTGGAATTTGAAAAAATATATCTCAAATACTTAGATTTTTCTAATGACGGATTGTTCATTGCATTGCATTAAAGATGGTTCATATTATAAAGCTTTAACTCGAATACTACCTGGTGTACAAAACTATTATTACTACAGTTTATTTCGTAATCAATATTGCGCTTAAGCTCAAGCCTTATTGTATTTTCCTACACTTTAAAAAGCAATATAATTGCTCATCTCAACAGATATGGAGAGCATTTGAAATCGAGCAAACCGCGACAAGAGTATGTTGTGATGTATTTCATTGTTCAGATTTCTAAGAAACTAGCCCTTACATCCTCCGATCCAGTCCCAATTGGAGTTAGGTCACCCAGTAACAATAATAACTAACAACAACAACAACAGCCAGAAATAACAATCGTTTTACTCCCCTCACATCGTTCCGTAGAAGATAAAAAAATTTCTCCCCCTAACAAGGGACCGCGAAGCGGGTGGATAAACTGCTATTTCACTAACCGCAAAACGATTATTCATATAAACTCTTTTTTTTTTTGCACTGCCAGAGTAGCGCGTTTCGATTGTGCTTCGTTCGGGCGATGTTCCTACTAAGCTGCTGCTGTTGTGCATGTTGAAGACGACGACGACAACAACAACGGACATGGTGATGCTGCTGCTGCTGCTGGGCTGCCGTAGATCTTCGTTTAATATCATTTCAGACAAGATGGGAGCAGCTTCCGCGCGCACGCGGCATAGGCGGGCAGGAATAAAAAACCGAGGGGCGGATGATTCTCTTCCTACTACAATTTCCAGCTGCAGTGGACAAAGAGGTAGTAGCGAGCAGCGGCGCGTATTGGCTTTATTAGAAATCGTAATGACGATATGAGTTGGTTGCCTCGCAAATGGGCTTCGGATAAGTGGCGAAACGGAATAGGGACCGCATGCATAAAGGAAAGACGAAGGACAGGCGCACGAGCGAGCAATTTGAAAAGATTTAACAAATTGAGAGGAAAGATGATTAGTTGAAAGAGGCTATTGCGAGGCGTGGAATGGTTGGCTTGACGCTGAAGAAGGCAAAAAACTGAATCGCATAATGGTATAAATTTGAAGAAAAAACATCGTGGCTGCCGTCTTTGTGTGGCGCAAAAAGAGGTGACCAATGGCCACTGTGGGGATGGCCTTAACTATCCGGCGTCAGCTTGTTAGCAGTTCGAATGGAGAATGCGAAGATGAGTTTCGTGTTAAGGTTTCTTTCATTATTTTGTTCGATTTTTATGAACCCGTTCAATGACAATTCTGATAAGACCACCGGGCAAACCCGGCCTGAACGGATCGGAACGCGACCACAAACCTTCAATTCTCTAGGGATAGTTAATTTTCGTACAATCGGACCGTTTTCCCCTATAAGCGGACAAATAATTACCTTTCCAAGTGGATCGCAGAACGGGGCACGGGTATAACCATTCCGGCAGCTGAAACAGCCGACATAAATGTTAACAGGGCACTAATAACAGCGAAAACAGCTACGAAAAACTGCATCAAACTGACTTTTAACGAGTGTCGTCAGCAGCGTGCACCACCAGAAGCCAGGAAAAGCAAACGCCGTGAGCGCCCCCCAGCATCGTGGGCAGCTACTACCAGCGCCACCATCACCACTACCGACGCCCGATGGACATTCACCCGTCCCCGACAATCACTCCACAATCGGGCGGTTCGTTATTTACGAAATTAAACATATTAATTCCATTTATCAACTCCCAACAGGCGATCGAGTTTTCGCTTCGCAGTATGTCGGGGTTGGACATTGCAACGTTGCTGCTGCTTGGCTGGCCAAGCTGGCCAAGAAGGGAGATCCGATGCGGGAAATCATCTATACTTTGCTTGCGCATGTAGGATTCGATTTGGCACCCTTCGTGCCGTACTTCGTTTTTGGTCTCCCGAGGTAGCACAGTGAAAAAAGTCACTTTCGATGGCGATGGTTTGAAATTTGCTGGTGGTTTTTCCTTCATGCTCGTGGTCTTGAGTTTCATTTTACTAAATTTAATTCAGTTTGTTCAACTATGAGTAAGAATCCTTTGAAATTCCAGAAGAATATAATATTTATGATGCAGAAGAGAACACCAACAAGATTAACCTAGTGGTACGAGCAAGCAATTGATTACATACTTATTTCTTACAAAATCTAAATTGTATTCATTGCTTTCAATCATAGTTGCTTTATTATTATGGTCTTTCACTATAATTTATTTCGATGGGCTACAGCCGTATAAGAAACAATTTTATGACTTCGATTGAATGGGAGTCAGCAAATCGAAGCACACAAAATATATCTGAAAAATTTTATACAACAATATAATTTACGTTAGACATGGCCTTAATATTTTTTTATGGTAAAAAATTTCGGATATTGCGCTGCAAAATTAGGATATTAGAATTCAGTTATTGCGAGTTTCGGACTTTGGTTTCGAGAATCATGATTTCGGGTATAATAATTCGAAACTTGGATTTTTAATTTGAGTTTCGGATATATGATTCAAATTTCCTGGTTTTTAATTTGTTGTTCCAACTTCCGATGTATAATTCCTCATGCCGGATTACCGTCGATTTTATATCATGTTTTGAAACATAATAACGCATCCGTATCATCGTAACGAATAGAATACAGAAGACACTCTGCTCCAGTGTTACTAATAATACCAGTTTGAAATACGCAATGTTGTTGCAATGATTTTCACGCCTTTTTCCTGCCAGTGCTCAGTGAACTTCCCGTTTTGGACAGGGGGTCCATTATCACTCTGAATTGATGGCAGTAATCCAAAAGATTCGATTAGTCGCCATGCTCGCACTGGTTGCATCAATGTTTTTCATTTCCACAACGGACATATACCTCGTATAACTCCACACCACCTGAAATTTACCAAAAATCGATCCAAAGCACTTGCCATGGCCCATCCGTTAATAAGTGATATGTCAGAGAAATTAGTGGAATGACCCTGCATCCTTGCTCATTTTCGGCCACCAGAAAATCCCTTCATCGCCAAGCATACGATGTGAAATTGGTGAGACGTTGCCAAGATCTGTGATCAAAGTTTCGTAGGAGGTACAATTTTATCGACAGTCGATTCCAGTGAACATAGAAATTTGGATTCGGCCTCATATCTTTGCCGGTCCTCTGGCCACTTTCGGGACTCAATGGACATCCTCGCTGCATGAAGCTCCTCATCCATTTCCGGCGTACAAAATACACTAAGGTCGCTTTTTACGCGGTTTTTTTAACGCGGATTCCGGATTTAAGCGACCTTAGTGTACTGTCGCGTATCCTGTTTAACAGATTGAGACCGCTCGAGGAGTCCTTCATCGGCGAATACCAGGCTGGTTTTCGTGTGGGCCACTCAACAACGGATCAGATGTGTAATCGTGAGTATAACCTGCAGACTCACTACCTGCTCATTGATTTCAAGGCAGCGTACGATTCGGTAAAAATAAATGAGTTATGGCAGATAATGCTCGAACCTGATTTTCCGGCGAAACTGATTAGGCTGATACGTGCAACGCTGGATGGCTTGAAATCAAGTATTCGGATGGCAGACGAAGTGTCAACTTCATTTGTGACCTTAGATGGATTGAAGCAAGCGAATTTTTTCAACATTGCATTCGAAGGTGCAATTAGGAGAACAGGTTTCTAGAGAAACGGCACTATTATCACACGTTCGCATATTCGCGGCTTTGCGGACGATATAGATATCATAAAAATCGATCCCAGGGCAGTGGAAGAGGCTTTTGTGCCTCTGTAAGCGAGACGGCGAGAATAGGTTTGACCATTAGCTCTACCAAGACGAAGTACATATTTGCGGGTAGAGACAGAGGCAGCTCTAGTGGTATTGGTGCTGAGGTTGATGATGGGAAAGTTTTGGAAGTTGTTGAAGAATTTGTTTATCTTGGAACACATGTGGCATGCGATAACGATGTTTCCTGTGGAGTGAAAAGACGGATTGCAGCAGTGTATAAGGCCTTTTACGGACTGCGTAGTCAGCTCAGGAAGGTCCCACAAATTGCAAACGTCGACGACATTCTCTTTGTATGGAACGCTGATCCTTCCGGTGGCTCTCTACGGACAAGAAGCGTGGACGTTAAAGAAGGTGGACCGATTTGGGAGAAAGAGAGACTACCGGAGGAATTGGTGGAAGGAGTTGTATGCCCCATCTGTAAAAAGAGTGATCGGCCACAATGCAGCAACAAAGTTTTCTTCCAAATTCTGCTCCGCCGTCTTTCTCCTCTAGCAAAAGGATTTACAAGGGCAGTAAAAGGGGGACTTCACACAAGCACGCGGTACTATGGATCAAATATTTACTCTCCGACAGATCTTTCAAAATGCTGGGAGTACAACGTCTTCGTGGACTTCAAGACAGCGTATGATAAAATCGATCGAGACCAGCTATGGCACATAATGCACGGCTACGGTTTTCCGCATAAACTGACACAACAAAGCTACCTTGGTTCGAGTGATGTGTCACGTGTTCGTATTGGGGACACCCCCGAATCTCTTCGAAGCGCGCAGAGGATTGAGTCAAGAAGATGAACTATCCATCACGTTGTTCATAATTGCTCTTGAGGGTGCAATCCAACAAGCGGGTATCGAAACTGATAGGCTTCGCAGACGACCTCGACATCTTTACGAGGAACTTTCGGTGAATGGGACTGCTGCTTCCTGACATGTATGTCCATGTTCGCCAGGCAATTTTTCATTATTTGGCCGGCTGCACCGACCTCCCGGGTTGTTGAAGTAAGTTTTATTTAGTGCTAAATAACCTTCATTTGCAGGAAATGTTACCTCTCTCATTTGATTCGAATAAAACGGTGGCTGAAGCGCATCTAGAGTTAAAAAATGTAAACAAAAACAGTGCCAACAACATGTCATACATTTTATCGCTTAAAAGACGGTAATTTTAATATTGACGACTGTTTGCGTGAAAGAAGGGCAAAAAGGCTCATTTGAATTATAAATTTTATTATGAGCGTGAAAAATGGTCACAATACGAGCGAAGCAAGAAAAAGTGGTTCTTCTGCATGACAACGCTCGACCTCATACTACCAAAGTCGGTAAAACTAACATAGGAACGCATGAAAGAGAATATATTTATATATATATATATATATATATATATATATATATATATATATATATATATATATATATATATATATATATATATATATATATATATATATATATATATATATATATATATATATATATATATATATATATATATATATATATATATATACATATATATATATATATATATATATATATATATATATATATATATATATATATATATATATATATATATATATATTCCCCAGATATTGCGCACAGCCCTCAGACCGGTGCCTTTACAGCCCTCAGACCGGTGTAGGAGTGGCGCAAGCAACGCCCACGGTGGCAGCCAAGGAGCAGAAGGCTCCCGGGTAACCCGTGGGTAACGGTTCCGGGAAGGAGTAGGAACCAAAAAGTTGTGGCCAAAAAACCGCACCCGGTTACAAATCCTGCGACGAAGAAAGTTAAAAATAAGGGCGACGCACTCATCCTTAAGACAGAAGAGTCAAAGTGCTCGGAAGTCCTTAAGGCAATGAGAGACGATGCGAAGCTCAAAGATCTGGGGGCAGATGTGCGTAGCATCCGCCGATCCCTCAAGGGAGAAATGATAGTCGAGCTCCGCAAGCAAGCCAGAAACAAGGGCCCAGCCTATCGGGCATTGGCCCGAGAGGCGCTTGGAGATAGAGTGCAGGTTCGGGCACTCACGTCGCAGGTAACCCTACAACTTAAATACCTGGACGAAGTCACCGAGGCATGCGAAGTCGTGGATGCCCTCAAGGAGCAGTGCGAAGTGGTTGTGGCACCAGAGGCAGTTTGACTGCGCAAAGGCCCAGTAGGAACCCAGACCGCCACTGTCAGGCTTCCGTCAGTAGACGCAAACCAGGCGCTAAAGGTAGCGAGGCTCAAAGTGGGCTGGTCAATGTGCCCACTCAGCATCTACCAGCCGCCGGAGGTCTGCTTTCGATGCTTCGAGCAAGGACACAAGTCCTTTAGCTGCAAGGGGCCTGACAGGAGCTCCCTATGCAGGCGGTGCGGTGCTGCAGGCCACAAAAGCAAAGACTGCGGAGAGCCCCCGAAGTGCTTGGCGTGCGCCGGGAAGCGTGACGCAAAGCACATAATGGGAGGCCCAAGGTGCACGGCCGGTAAGCCGACTAGCAAGCCACGGGCGTGAGAGTGATACAGCTAAATTTGAACCACTGCTTCGCGGCTCAGCAACTGCTATACCAAGCAGTCACTGAGTCGTTGTCGGACATCGCTATAATCTCGGACCCCTACCGAATTCCTTCCGGAAACGGTAACTGGATTTCGGACGGGTCCGGTATGGCGGCAATATGGACGACGAGCAGGTTCCCGGTTCAAGAGATAGTGTCAACTTCAAACGAAGGATATGCGGTTGCCAAGGTGAACGGAGTGTACTACTGCAGCTGCTATGCTCCGCCTCGTTGGTCTACCGAGCAGTTCGCAAGGATGATCGACCGAGCCACTGGGGAGCTGATCGGTCTATCACCGTTGGTAGTGGCGGGCGACTTCAACGCATGGGCAACTGAGTGGGGAAGTCGACGCACAAACCAGAGAGGCCGGATCTTGTTGGAGGCTTTGGCGAAGCTCAACACAGATCTGGCCAACGTCGGCTTGAAGAGCACCTTCAGTAGAAACGGCGCGGAGTCGATCATCGATGTGACATTCTGTAGTCCAGGATTGATCACGAACTGGAGGGTAGACGATGGCTACACTTATAGCGACCATCTGGCGGTCTGTTATAGCGTAGACTGTAAAACGAGACCGCATGTGGCGAGTAGAATTAACACTCCAGCTCCTCGCGGGTGGAGGATATCACACTTCAACGAAGAGGTATTTGCGGAAGCAATTAGACTAGAACACGAAGCGAGCAGAACTCGTAACCTGAGCGCTGATCAACTTGTTGCATTACTTTCACGGGCGTGCGACGCCACTATGCCTAGGAACCGCCAGCCTAGGCATGGAAGGCCACCAGTCTACTGGTTGACCGACGCGATAGCGGACCTCCGCAGAGCGTGTCTTCAAGCGAGAAGAAGGATTCAACGTGCGCGAACCGACGAAGAAAGGGAAGATCGTCGAGAGGCATTCAGTTCCGCAAAAGCGGCGCTTAAGAGAGCAATAAAAGCTAGTAAACGTGCGTGCTTCGAAAGACTGTGCGCTAGTGCCAACACTAACCCGTGGGGTAACGCCTATAGGATGGTGATGGCCAAGACTAAGGGTGCGATGGCGCCCGCAGAAAAATCACCAGCGATGCTTGAGCGGATCATAGAGGGACTCTTTCCACGCCACGAGCCAAATCCTTGGCCTCCGGCTAGCGAGTCACTTCACCGACGTTCCAGTATCTCAAACTCAGACCAGAGGTGGTCGGCCAACCTGCCGAACACCCAATATATGAGTGACGGCGTTAGCCGTGCCGAGGCAGAGGAGGCGGAAACGGTTACGAATGAGGAACTCATCGCGATCGCCAACTCCCTGAAGGTGAGCAAGGCACCGGGATTGGATGTGAAGAAGGCCATCAAAGAGGCCCCCAGACTATTCCGGGAAGTCATGCAGAAGTGCCTGGATGACTGTACATTCCCAGAGAGATGGAAGCGACAGAAGCTGGTCTTATTGCCGAAGACAGGGAAACCACCTGGTGACCCGTCGGCATACAGACCGATATGTCTGCTCGATACGGCGGGTAAGGTGCTCGGTTATTCTCAATAGACTGGTTAGGTACACCGAAAGTGCAAAAGGTCTGTCGAGTAACCAGTTCGGCTTCCGAAAAGGCAAGTCTACCGTGGATGCTATTCTGTCCGTCACCAAAACAGCAGAGGTAGCACTCCAGCGTAAAAGATGGGGCATTCGCTATTGCGCAATCGTCACGTTGGACGTGAAAAATGCGTTCAATAGTGTTAGCTGGGATTCCATAGCCCACTCGCTTCGGAAACTAAACATTCCGGTGTCTTTGTACAGGATTCTGGGAAATTATTTCCAGAATCGTGTGCTAGTTTACAGCACAGACGAGGGTCAAAAATGTGTCCCAATTACCGCAGGGGTTCCACAAGGTTCCATCCTGGGCCCGGTACTGTGGAATATCATGTACGATGAAGTGCTGAAACTAAAGCTCCCCCAAGGGGTTGTGATCGTTGGATTTGCGGACGACATCACACTTGAGGTCTACGGCGAGTCGATCGAGGAGGTTGAGTTGACGGCTTCGCACTCTATAAGCGTCGTCGAGGACTGGATGCGCTCCAAAAAACTGGAGCTGGCGCATCATAAGACGGAGATTTCAGTTGTCAATAACCGCAAGTCGAAGCAACAGGCGTTGATCAGTGTCGGGAATTGCACCATCGCCTCTAAGCGCTCCCTGAAGCTGCTGGGGGTGATGATCGATGACAAGCTCGCCTTCGGCAGCCATGTCGAATATGCCTGTAAGAGGGCTTCAATGGCTATTGCAGCATTATCTCGCATGATGTCCAATAGCTCAGCAGTGAACGGCAGCAAGCGGAAACTTCTAGCTAGCGTGACTTCGTCCATACTGAGATACGGCGGGCCAGTGTGGTCCAAAGCACTAGGTACTAGTAAACATCGGAGTAAGTTGGAAAGTACCTACAGGCTCATGTGCCTGAGGGTTGCGAGCGCGTATCGAACTGTGTCATACGACGCAATCTGCGTCCTGTCCGGCATGATGCCTATCAGCATAGCCATTAAGGAGGACGTAGAATGCTTCGATCAACGTGACACAAGGGGTATACGAGGCACCAGAAGGTCATTCTCGATGATCAGATGGCAGCAGGAATGGTCTAATTCCGCAAAGGGTAGATGGACGCATCGACTTATTCCGGACGTATCCGGATGGGTCGGGAGGCGCCATGGAGAAGTGAACTTCCATCTGACACAGATTCTGTCAGGCCATGGTTGCTTTAGGCAGTATCTACACAGATTCGGGCATGCGGGGTCCCCCATGTGTCCCGAGTGCGCGGATGCGGAAGAGACTGCTGAGCATGTCTTCTTCGTGTGCTCTCGTTTTGTGCATGCGCGGAGCGACATGATGGTAGTGAGCGGGCCAGACACCACTCCTAGTTCGGAGGATGTGTAAAGACCCAAACATTTGGAGGGCGGTTTGTACAGCCGTCTCTCAAATAGTTTTAGAATTGCAAAACAGGCGACAGGTTGACCACCAACACGCCAGTGTTAGCTAACGGCCAGTCTCCAGGTTAGTTAGCTAAGTTAGCAAAAAGACCTAAAGAACCAAGAGGGTGCACAGAGCACAAAAGCCGCTCCCCGAAGCAATACCTAGCGGTGGTCCCGGGGAGTATTATGGGCTGGAGACTGAAGGGGTTTTAGTGGGTCCGGTCACTGATTCAAACCAACCCCACACTCCCTGAGGTTGGTCACCTCAGGGGTTTGGATGCAAATTTCCCCTTCACCTGAAACAAAAAAAAAAAAAACAAAAAAAAAAAGATATTGCGCAGTGCTATAGTAACTTGTTCCGTTCGATAGCACATGGTCTGGCTGTTCAGCAGTCCTACTGTTCACATGTAGACATCGAAAAATAGCATAGTTGTTCACCTACAATGTGTCTCAGTTTTGTCTTTTTATTTATACTTCATTGAACATAGTCTCCAAAAATGAGTGAATTTAGATTGCAATATCTTAACTTTAACATAATTGCAATCAACTAAAAAAATAGAATTGAAGAAACAAAATGTAGTCAATTTTACACAAAGGACTCCAAAAGAAACATGCTAGTTCCGGTCAAATTTTCCAGGGATGAATTTTTTAAATTTGGCTATGATTCAAAATGTGACGCACAAACTTCCGAATTAGGTATTAAGATGTCGGATTTTGAGTTCCGAGCTCCGATATTAACGTTATTATTTAATATTATCTAGCGTAAATAATTTTCATTGGAGTGCTCTCAAACATTATAACTGTGGTCGTTCTCTCGGTTTCTGTTTTTTGAAAGATCGTGGTACCTGTCGGTGACAAAAACATAGAGCAACAGAGAAAAAAAGAGTTCGCTTCTATTTTAACCCTCGAAGAACTCTCTGGTACATTGCGTTCTCGAGAATAGCAATTAGTAATCGCTAAAATCTGCCGAAAATCCATTTTTTTACCGAAAAATTGTGTTCAGTGACGGAGCTCATTGCTGGTTAAATGGGTATGTTATTAAGCAAAATTGCCGCATTTGGATCGAAGAGCAACCAGAGGCAATACAAGAATCGCCAATGCACCCAGAAATATGCACGGTTCGGTGCGGTTTACACGCTGGAGGCATCATTGGTCCGTACTTCTTTAAAGATGATCAAAATCGCAACGTTACGGTCATTGGCGCTCGCTATCGCGCAATTATTTCTGATTTTTTTGCCGGAAATGAAAGAGCTGGGTCTTGTTGACATGTGGTGCCAGCAAGACGGAGCAACGTGCCACGCATCGCGCGAATCAATGGACATATTGCGGAATGAGTTCGGTGAGCAATTCATCTCACGAAATGGACGGGTGAATTGGCCGCCTAGATCATGCGGTTTAACACCGCTAGATTATTTTTTGGGGCTACGTTAAGTCTCTCGTCTATGCGGATAAGCCAACAACAATTCCAGCCTTGGAAGACAACAGTACACGCGTTATTCTCGAGATACCAGCCGAAATGCTCGTAAAAGTGACCCAAAAATGGACTTTTCGTTTGAAAGAAATTATCTTTAAAAAGTAAATGGCATAAACCAATTTATCGGCTCAAATAAAGATTTCATACAGTTTTGTAATTTTTATGCGTTTTCTTTTTGAAGAAAAACCAAATTATTAAAAAATCACCCTTTATATGAGCTGAAAAAGCTTTAGCATGCTAATGAAAGTACTGTTTCATGCATGGGCATATTCTCAATATAAAGTAATGCAGGTTTAGTGGTGATCCGCTTTCAGGACAATGCTAGTTTTGTATTGCTGCGTATGTGTCGAGTCCTTTAAAATAGTCGTTTGTGTTCAACTTCAAACGAGAGCATTGTCTTTGTGAAAGAGCACTTTTTACTTCGCCCTTATTGAAATTTCAATAAAACAAATATGACATACAACTTCACATTTCGTGATTTTTTCGTTCTTTTAATTTTTTATGTTTAGTTGTGAGTCATGAGAAGTGAACTTCTGTGGTGGCCAGGAGCCACCACCCCCCCTCGGCTATTTAGCAAAATTTTACGGCATTTTTGAATACTTTTCGGTGTGCGTCTTATTTGACCTTCCTGAGTGTTATGCATCGGTTGTAGAGGTAAAATTGAGCAAACCAATGCTTCACGATTGAATTAGCTGGAGCAGCCATTGCTTCGCTTTAACAGTTTTTCGATCGTACATTATTTATTGGGCATCATATATTTCTGCCAAGTTTAAAATTCGAATTCCTGAATTTTGAAAACCGAAATTCGAAGTATATTTTGATTAATATTTTTATATCTGCCGCTTCCGATTTCTGATGTCGAGTTTTTGATTATTAATTTTTGATTTGTGATGGTTTTTAATGCTGATTGCGGTAATTCAACCCCCTACTTTTCAACACTGCTTGCCGCAGGGAAGTCAACTAGAGTCGTTGCTCTTCGTACAAATAATGATTGGTAAACCGATTCCAAATCACTGGTAAGCCTCAAAGCATATTTTTATGTCCAAATTTTATAGTTTTGCAGGAAAATATTTTTTTTTCTTCGAATTGATTGCAAACACCAATTCAAATACTTTGCAATCCATCTCGCACGGTTCCCTGCAGTGCACAGTTTATTTTTCACTGTGCTCCCCTCTGTATGCATCTAGATGGATGCATATATGCGCCTTATTTTTACATCACTTGCCGCCGGGCAGACTATATCGTAGCGATTCCGCACATCGAGACCCACCCAGGTGCGCACTGTTTATTTCAAATCAAACCCCTAAACAGATTCTAGGCGAAATAGAAAGTGAAAATCGATTCGACTATCATGCATACTTTAACATACACACACATAAACGCCTTGTCATCTTAAATAGACCATAAGAGAGCACCTAGCAAGAAGACCACGCGAAGGAGAAAAACGGCAACGCCCGGACCGAACCGAACCAGACCTGAGCGCAAATAAACTGGTAACACTAACAGCAGCAACAACAACAACATAAAGCAGAAAGATCGCTCCTACCGCTCACTTTGGTCCAGTTTTAATCTATTCCATAAATATATTTGTGTAACTCCCTTTTTTCGCGCTGCCCCGTTGTTTGTGCCCTTCTGTTGTGTGTAACAGTACGTACGGTCACTTAGTTTCGCGAATCGTTTGATATTGTTATCGTTGAACCGGACTAAAAACTGCCGGCATCCCCAGGGCCCCTTTACAGGGGGGGGTGAGTGTGCGAGTGCCCGCGTCCTCGCCCGCTTGCTTGCTTACCTGCTAACATTCGGTCCGGCATGCGATGGCGAATTCCGGTTACGAAGGTGGCTGCGACCTCCTATTAGACCAAACTAGAATATCGTTAGAGAGCCCTACGGAGGCGACCCGCCAAATGCTGCGCAGTTTGGTCGGCTACAATGCTTTCGGTTACCGCTGTTGCTGCTGCTGCTGCTGCTGGTAGCACGCTATATAGATAGTGTGATTGCACACAATTTATGCGGTTTCCAAGGGAGGCTGCTCTGCTCAACTCAGCTCGGCTCAAACCCGGACCGAAGAGCTTGGCCCCGTCGTCGTCGTCGTCGTCGTCGCTGGTACGGCGTTTGGCAAATAGCCTTTCATATGGGAGGTACGTGGATAGATATTTAGGAATTAGCTCCGAGGCAGTGTATCAGTTTCATAAATTGAAACTACCTGATACGTGTACTGTGGAAATTAATGAGAAACTGGCGGAAAAATTGACTCCATTCATGCGATTGCAGTTTATTGTTTTGGCGAGAAGGAAAAAAGCAGCCCCAATGTGTTTGGCAATAAACTGCAACCAAATTGCAAATATGCATTCGTTGACGGAAAGTAGGCTAAGTGGCTGCATTATAAAGCTGCAGATTATAAGATTGGTGTAACGCTTCCGACTGTCAGAAATGGAAGTTGTAATGATTACGACGATGTTGCTATAGTAATAGAACAGATTCCAATTACAATAATTTTTTTTTTCATTGCCACTCTGGCAGACAAGATATCATTATCAACTTTCCGCCTTGTAATCAGACAGCTGGTGACGACGCGATGTCGACATCTCCCTAGTTAACTCATAAATCTAATGCACTGTGTGCTCTGGTTTTGCCATACGCGATGCGGTAGATTGGCTATCATCACTCTTCCAACCGACATCCGGAGCCGCATCATCTTCGTTTCCTCTATCGCCGTGGCGGACATTAGGCAGTATCGTACCCGTACTAACGAACGAGTTCCACCTATCCGGTTGATCATATGTCATGGAAATTGAAATCATTTTTACTCTCGCTTACAGCGCCAACAGTAACGGGTTGCAGTTACTTTTACGATCAACCACTCCCTTCCCGCAGCGCTGTAGTGTAACCCATCGATCGCCGACCAACGACGTAGCGAACGAGAGACGATCAGTCCCGAGCGAAAGCTCGTGCCGAACTGAAAATGATAAACCGAAACAACCGGACTGGGCTGAACCACACGCGAGGTTCCAAGGCACGGCCAGTCTGGCCTACCGCCAGCATTCAAACATATCGCGGCAGCGAAGGCGAGAGTGAAAGATGATCGCTACCCGATCGCTACAAACTCGCAGTGCCACACAACACATCACACAACAGGCAACAGCGGCGGTAGTGGGAGAACTTGATTTGCTCCACAAATGCATCAACACACAACAGTGATGCGAAGAAGAAGCTAACAGCATTTGTTGCTCGTGAGAGGATGTTGAGTCAAATGAGAAAAAGAAAATCAGAGAGAGAAAGACACTGCTCGAATCGGCTAGAGGGCTTCCGCGGGTCCGTATGTGATGTGAAACTGACTGACGAAAGCTTTGCTCTGGTTCTCATGATCGATTGCTAGACACTTTTGTTTGCTTCCTAGTTTCCATTTAGGTATACACAGCGATCGGATGAGTTTGTTTGATGGCTGGGCTGGTGTCGTGACGATTGAGTGTGTGTGTGTGAGTATGGGTGAGTTACTGGCTTGTTGAATTGATTGAGTGTTGTTTAAAGGTGAGTTACTGAGTAGTTGCAAAAGTGCGAGCTTTTATCGGTTGTTACCATATTTTTGAAACATGAGCTGCAACATTGATGTAAGAGGAAATCTTTGGCTAAAGGTTATTTCAGAATAGGCGTTATCTTCATCAACAAAAAATGCATTCTTGGAGAAAATTTATATGAATTGCTTTGGAGTAAGAGTCCCGTTCGATTTTGGCAACACATCAAAATTTGTTATGTTACTTGATTTGTTAAGACACTTGATATGACCACCCGAGTAATTAGAGGCGTGGTACGGTTCTAAGTACCGGTACCGGACCGTAATACCTATCTTTTGGTGGTCGTTGAACCAAAATCTGTTAAAAGAAAAATGGGAAAACTAGAAAAGACCTTACTGCGCAATAATCTGTTTGAGCCGAAAGTATATTCGGCAAGTCTAATGCTACCGTGCCACTGCCGTTGTCGATCCGCTTTTGATACCCGTTGCTGCTACTAAGTTGTGACCGTCCTTCCCACCATCCAATAGTATAATGATTGGTTTGAGCGTGAGCATAGAAATCTGCAAGAAGGCTCAAGAAAGCTTGACAATTTTTAAACCCCTTTATAGCGATATTTCCTTAAAGACGTAGTTCTACGACAAAAATATTTTGTGATTTTGAGTCGGCGCGTAAACAAGGATTTTTTGAAGGCTATTAATGATAGTACATGTTGAATTCTTTCCTGATTCTAGAGTTATCGGAAATCGTAGTCGATGAGTGTGAAATACGTTTTTGGGTTAAACAGTTAAACAGCATCAAAAGTCTCAAATTGAAACATTAAGATTTTGTATTCATTTTTTTTTTTTTTTGAATGAAGTTATGTTTATATGTTTGTGGTTATAAATATTTTTTGCGAAGGTATTTGTAGTCTGAACATGATAAATTTTCTGCAGTCTGGACTTTTTTAAATAAAAAAAAATCGTAAAATCGTTATTAATTACCGTAAAAGGAATTCAACGAGCTAGTTAGGACCACAGACTTTTCATGGGAAAGCGCTGGTCATAACATTCATGATATTTGCTCATGGAAAAGCTGTGCGAGCAATGGATGCCGAATTTTTTAACAATTGATCAGAAAAACCAACTACACCACACTCCTTATGAGTGTCATCTACAGCACCTGAAACGCAACAATCTTCCGGAAAAGTGTTGGCTTTTGGGTGGTGTTTTTTCCTTCCTATGGTAGTTAATTGGTGGAGTGTATAAGATTCCGCCATTCCGACTATATCAGTTTGTAAAATTCCGTTTTTTCCATTCCTCCAATACCACTAGCAACACTTCCGAACTGTCAAACTATGAGTGATATTCTTTTGCGCTGAAAACTTCTCGGGAGGAGCAGAAATCAACAAGTTAACGACTTTTGTACGAACAACCGTTGTGACTGGTCGCGATTTAAAATAAAGAACTTGGTGTCTACTGCAGTGTTTTATTGTAACGTATTTAGTGAAATCCTTTTGACTTTACATCGTCAGAAGTGGAAAACGAGATAGCCAACCGTTTGAACAAGGCTTTTAACAAATCCGCACAAATATCTCACATATTAATAGTAGTTTTTACGAAACCGCCTTTTCGGAAATTTATGCACTCGTTGTAATAGATTAATTTCTATTCAAAGCTGGAAAATGTCCATCAACGCGAGCTGCTCAAAGTGATTAACAAGAATTACGTGGAAACTTCGCAAATTCCAATGCGGGAACATTCTTACGAAATAAAGTTAAGGCTGACTTCCGATACACCAATTAGTTTCGGTCGGATACGATTATCGTCTTCCAATAGAGTGGAAGTTGATAACATAATTGAAGAGCTGCTTTCCGCGGGCGTTATTCGTTCGAGCAGTTCTCGTATTCATTTCCGATCGTCTTACGGACTAAAAAATCCAGTGATCGATGGATGTAGGTTGATTATCAGGCGTTAAACAAAACAACAGAGCACGATAGTTATCCTATTCCACTTATAGATGACTGTTTGGAGCGAGTTGAGGGAAAGATATAGTTATTTCTCTGTTCTGGACTTGAAGAAACGGTTCCATCAAGTAAACATGGCTCCGGATTTCGTTCCGTATACTGCTTTTCCCTAGTAACAATATTGGTTTTATCAAAGTTTTATAGCGCCTAATACAGCCAAAACAGTACTATAAAACCTTGATAAAACCACTTTTGTTACTTGGGTTGTAATACCTAGGAATATGTAAAAATAACTTTCGGGTTACGGCTTTAATACCACATCGCGGCAGTCAAAAGCCCGCCATTTCCGACCGACGTTAAGCAGTTGAACAAGCGCTTGGTATTATTTTCTTGGTTCCGTAGCTTAGTTCCGATATCTGCCGACGCAAACTCGTGTACGCCCGAAAGATGATTGAGCGACTTCGAACGGGCTTGCGAATCGGTTCGAGGAGATGAAGATTTTCGACTGACGAATGTGCACCGTCTTATGGAGCTTGGTACCGAGGCTGAATTGTTCCTACGCGTGGAACAATTCCATGTACATTTTTTGGAGTATTTCGGCTAACTCTTCACAATGGCGGGCATAATCGAGAACCTGAAGAACACTTATCATGGTAAGGAACTTCGTATTCCGTTTACTAATCCCATGTAGGACGCAGGTCCAATATAACCTAACTTGATGATCAAGCCGATCAATGGTCAGGAACGGCCGAAATGTAGTGTTATTTTCTTTTCTTTTGGTTGTTAATTAGTGCAGTGTATACGTTTCCGCCATTCCGACTAACATATATTTCCTTCAGTGTGTGAATGTCCTCTTTTTATAACATCAGTAACACTTCCGAACTGTCAAACTATGTGCGATAGTTTTTGCGCTAAAAACTTCTCGGGAGGAACAGGAATTAAAGCGAAACGACCGCATATGACAGAGAAAAAGTGTTCTTTTACCAGGACAATGCTTCCGCTCATTTTGTTCGTTATGCGACTGATAATTTAAAGGAATTAGGCAGGGACCAGCTAAGTCAACCACGCTGTTGACCTGTGTGTGAATCCCAACGCCGGCGTCGATGGTTGTGGGGTGGCGTGATCCACTCACAACCAACCCAATTGGTCTAGATATAATCCGAGCCGCCGCCGGGAGATTTTCTGAGGCCAAAAATCTATGGAATCAAGCCTTCCATCGCATAAGGAAGTGAAGCTGTTGGTGTAGGGTTGTCAATCAACAGTTCGTAAGTTAGGGTCCTGGATGAAGTCCCCTCCCCGAGCGTCGGTGAGTGGGGAACTAGACCGACGGAAAATAAGTGAGAGTAAAAAAAAAATTAAAGGAATTGCGCTACGAGCTGAGATATAGCCCCGTTTCCCCGTTTAAATATGCTGCATTCTAACAAGTGATTCCATTCAAATGGAAAAATAGAGTTATAAATAAACGACCATTTTGAGGGACTTCACGTGCAGCACGATAAAACTGGCCTAGACATGTTAGAAGATTTCATTTATTTGTGTGTATGTTTATTGAATTCGACAATCCTCACTTTCACTAGATGGAGACAATATTGAAAATAAAAATCGTTTTTCGTGTATCTTAAGCTTCTATCAATTATATTTTGTTATTCCTCTGCATTTCAATATGTTTTATTATTTTCTAATAGCTTGCGCTCTGTTTTGTAGCCTTTATTTCTACTCATTTGGATTTTTGTTGTTCACGTCCTGTCAACTCCGCTATTTTCGATTTATGACAATTGATTTATAATTCTAGTATTTTGAAGTTACATACAATTCATAAGTCTATTTGAAAAGTCAACATTTGTATATTTCAGTTCATTAAGCCGACAATGTGTGCAGCAGGGAAAGCGAAAAATAAGAGAACTGGATATATGATACAGATTTGGAAAAATATACACAGGGAGATTGCGGGTTCAAGTCCCGTCCGGATGCGGTATATTTTTCTAAATCTTCATCCTATTTCCAGTTCGCTTATTTTTCGCTTTCCCTGCTGCACACATTGTCTCTTTAAAGAACTTGAATGTTAACGGGTAAAAGCCGTTTTTAAAAATGGAAATTCAGTTCAAAAAATTTGTATATTTGTATGTTTGTATGTAATACTTGGCATTTTATACATTGGAAAATTGGAAAACGAGAAAAGGCCACCGGAGTGAAAATATTTGGGCATCATGGGAATATTGTAAAATAAAATCGTTGAGTGTGGATGGATGTTTTCAGGCCCTCGATCATATGGGTGGAAGACGATGTAGAAAGTCCGGAACATAATTTATATATCCAAGATGGCGATTTTTCGTTTCTAGAATGCTAGGACTTTTTTGTTCATATACTTAATATTGGTTATTCCGCAATGGCACTAAAAAACTTTAAATTTATATCTGACGTCATTTTCAAATCAAATTGGCAACATACGGTTTTTGCAAAGCTTTGCAAACCTAAGGAAAATATTCCCCAATATTGAGAGTTTAATATCCGGAACTCCGCTCAGACTCTGTAAATCGGTTTCCAATGCAATTTTTATGTTCAACATACCGACTTTTGGTTTCCTGGGAAGCTGTGCAGATTGGGTGTCTAAGAGTTTTGCTTGGTGAAGGTTGTTTGTCTACTTTGGAAGTGATTCAATACTCGAAGCAAAATGTGAGGATGATTTTGGCCCAAGAGCTCGAACTGGGAAAATGTGAAAGATTTTAACCGTGACTAGCGTTATTGATTGACAAAGAGTATGAAAAAGTCTTATATTTAAAGACTGTTTGATCTCGTCTTTTTTCAGTTTTTTTTTATTTTGCAGTTTATTTTTACTTTACTCAAATAACACTAAATGTGGATTGTAAAAAAGTCCGCCTCTATGTGGTGCAACCTGTGTAACGCTATATGGACTCAACAATCGCTTGAATAATGAGAATTCCATCTTATTACCTCATTTGCTCTTATTTCTTATATACGGGAGTGTCTCTGATTCGGCGGTCTCCTATTAAGTAAGTTTTGTGTCATCAACATCATTTCTCATAACCCCAAGCTACGGCAAAGTTAGGATTCGCCGAATCGATGACCGGATCAGAGTAATTGTCGTAGTGGAACATACAATCGGCAGCTGAGCTGGAAGGTATCAAGGTAAACCTAGGTCTCCAAACAAATAATGCCAACAATGGTACCGTCCGAGGGATTGTTCTACGAGGAAACTACCGTTTTTTCCGTATCTGTAAGCAACCCAACTGGATACGGGATGCTTGCTTTCAGGACAGCTTCCCGGAACGAAATTTTATCTCGCCAGAACGTTTTATTGATTTGGTAAGGAATTTGCAGCTGTGAACGGAATAACAAGGCCCTGATCTGATACTGGGCAACAAACAAAAGGAAAGGTGATGCTGCACAGATGACTAGAAATTGCATAAAATTAGCCATCGAGGTGGACCACGTGTGCGTAGAAAATGATGGCATGAATTATAATGAAAATTCGCGATTTCATCCAACGACTGACGGAAAAATTTTCTCATATTTTTCTGTAAATTTTCAATAAAATACCTCTATTTTGACTAGGTGTTTTCTAAGCCAAATCAACTCCGAGACAGAGGTAACTCGTTACGTATTCTAAAAGAACCAAACTTTATCTAAAGAAAACGTAAATCACAGATACCTATTTATGTGACGAAATCGCATTTTAGACAGCCTGAATTATGCAATAAAAAGATATTTGATGATTTATTCACACAGCTATAAATTTTCGACATGAAGATTTTGCGTGATACTGGAATGGATATATTACGAATAATAATTGTAGTAATACCACCGATTTAAAAAGAAGACGGGGGAAAACATCCATTAAGTAAAAACTAATTCAGTATAATGCCTAATATGATCATAAACTTGTCCTAGAGCCCATTGCAGTTAAAATACATTTCTCCCAACAGTCGCAGATCCTCTTCACTAAGCCCTACTCCATTCGGACAGCCAATCAAAAAACACCGACCGTCACCGATCGCATAGCTCTGATGTATCCGTTTACACAAACGAAACTTTTCACCGCGTGCACTCAGATTGCCACTCAGTGTCTACCACTAAACCGCAATGCACCCTTTCTCAATCAGTCAGTGTCCTGCCTAAAGCTACCCAATAATATTTCGCTGTTACTCCGCTCTGGTGGGGGTGGCAGATGTTTCGCTTCAGATCGCACAAGTAAAACACGCAGCGAGAGAGAGCTCCACGCTACACGAAGAGAGAGGGAGAAGCTCTGCTATCGTGCAGCAAACTTTTCGAGCAGTTCCGAAAGGATCGCGATCGCGTACGATCGAATGCTCTCACTCTCGTGAGCTTTTTCTCGGCGGGAGCGGAGAAAATCTGTAGCAAGAATCTGTAGCGATGCTGTGGGCCTTCACCGTTCGCTTCTCCCGCTCCACCCTTTGGGTGGAATCAACGCAGCGTCCAGCGCGCGGACTGGGCTTCGATCTCCTCCGTACGGCGAGGGCACTGAAGACATATCATCTCGAGCCTGTGCGCGCGCGCGATCGCCGACTTTGCTCTGCTTTTGCGGGTCTCCGGGTTGCCTGCTTCATTTGCGCTATACTCTGCTCTGCTCTGCTCGAGATTGTTGCTTTTATTTTAGTTTTAGCTGCTTTTTTTCTTCTACCTCATCTCGCGCCACTCGGTGTGGCTTCGGATCGTGCGGCGCGTCTCGAGAGCTCTGCTGCGTTTGTCGTCCTCAAGCGGGCGGCACATCGCATCGTCTCGTCGTCGCTGTCGGTTTACACTATACTCGCGTGCGCTTCTCGCGGTTTTTCTGCCCGCTGGTTGGACTGTGTGGCGGTTTAGTGCGCCAAAAGGGAATTATTCTACGTCGTTAGTGCGGTCAGCCTCCACACCGGACGACCCAGAAGGAAGGTCTGCGTATCTGTTACTAGGGTTCTAGAGTGATCTCTAGTGGGTCAGTTTTTTTTTTCTACTCTCGCGTGCTGTTGTTGTTTTGCTTGGCGGACGAGGAGGCGCGTGTTCCTGGGGCTGTAATTTTCGGCCGTGACTGTAATTTCTTGGACCTTCTTCGGTCCCCGGCAGTGTCTGCGGGAAATTACGTCCAATCAAGCAGAACCTGGTGTGTCGGTACGCAGAGTGCACAGTGCGGAAGATAGTTGTGAAGTGCGAGAACAGAAAGAAAAAAGAACGAGGATCAGAAACTGGAGCAGTAGTGCGAAATTCCATTCTACCGTGTGGATGTACGGATTTGACCCAGTTCTTTATACTTCAGACGGAAGTGAATGTTGCACGGAAGAGGCGACAACTAGTGACAACCGTTTTGAGTGATGGATTGGTGTTGACCGAAAATTAAAATCGGATACACGGGTAAGACGCTGTTCGTCGCAGTGGATGATTAAAGGGGAAATATTCCACTAAACAACCTCAACGGATGAGTAAGCGACAAACCTGAATTCAGCCGAATCAGTTCAGTGTGTTACAGTGGAGAAGGAAAACAATTTATTCTAACAACAAGAAAAACAACAAAAGACCGTGTTGTCAGTAACTGACAGCTGCGTTTGGTGTGTGGTACTGCGAAACCGGACGAGCTCGAAATGTAATACGATGTGTGAATATGGGAAGTGACCGTTTGAGAACGGGGGGCCACAAACACGTGCTGTTCCAGTGTAGTGAGAAGTTGACGGGTCTGGTAAAGTGGTAGAGTGAGAATGAAACTACGCAAGGATTATGTTGGTAGAGAAAAATAAATAGATTTGTTGCGATTGTTTTGGAGCAGCATGTATGGATTTTATCAGCGTTGGATTAATTCGGACATTGGAAATTAACTGTTTGTGCATTTGATTTTGCCGAAGTTAATTTTACAAAAGGTAGTTCGCAAACATTTTTTTGTAAATATAATAGTGAGATTTGGGGATACGTTT